>NW_028123896.1:0-600000 GCF_965194805.1 Balaenoptera borealis | reverse complement strand
AGTCCAGTTCTCTGAGCAAGTAGTAGGTCTTGTCTATTACATATTGAGTTTATGGAACGGTATCTGAGCTAATTTGATACCCTTGTTTTATGTATCACCCCACCTCACCTTTCCCGTTAAGCAGCCATAGTGTGTTTTCTGCATGTGTGACTCTGTTCTGTTTTGTAATTCAGTTCAAGTGTAACGGTTTTTACATTCCCTCTATCAGTGATACCTTATGAGAAGTGTCCTTTTCTGTGTGACTTATTTCACTTAGAATCGTCGTACCTAAATCCACTCATCATGCTGCTACTAACCTTACGACATTGATTTCATGGCTGAGTGATATTCCATTGTACATAAGGACCACAACTTCTTTATCCATTTTTCTCTTTCCTGGGATATTTAAGGTGGAATGAAGTGGAGGTCCTGGTCAACAGAGCAGCCCTAAACTTTGGGGTGCTTGTGTCTTGCTGATTTTTAATTTTCCCAATTTATACCCCCATGAGTGGAAGTGCCCTATGCTCTCTAAGCTGTGTTTTTCAGATGTTTCAGGACTCACCGGACACTTCTCCGGAGTGGCTCTTGGCAATTTACATCCCGCCCATCAGTGTAGCAAGGCTCCCATTTCTCCATGGCCTGTCCTGCATTTCTGGTTTTGACACTTTTTTCAGCATGGCCCTTTTGACCGATGGGAAGCGAGACTTGTTTGTAGCGCTGATTTGCCTTTCCAGGTTGCTTGGTTGGCCAAAAAGGGCGTATGCGTTTTTTCCTGAATATATTCAGAAAAAAACGCATACGCCCTTTTTGGCCAAGGGCATCATTGTCAACGTTTTGCCGCTTTTCATGTGCTTTAAAGGCGATTCGTATCTACCTCCTGAAATCTGTTTCCTGCAATTCTGCCTTGATTTCAAATCCTCTTCTTTGCCTTCCCTCAATATATTTGTGGACGAGAGTTATCATTTATAACTCTGCAGGTTTGTGAATTGCAGTGCCCTGAACCTCCATTTTACAACTCGTTTTTATGGGAGCTGGCCGCAAAATTGCAGAATGGCTTCAGGCCCTGTTCTGGTTCCGGGGGGCAGGCTGAGCCTGTGGTTAATTCTTCTTTCTGATGGGAAAATAGAGTGACCTGTGCCTGTCCCAACACCAAGAGCTAGTCTCTCGTTGGTTCCACGTCTTCCCGTTTATCCTCAGGACAAATTGCAACCTGCATGGAACAGGAGGTTAAAGGTGCTGATGCTCCAAGTAGGGAGCTTGCTAGTAAAGCGGCTGGAATGGCGAACCCGGGCACAAGGAGATGAGAAATGAGGTGCGTTTTAGAAACCTTTCCCCATCACACCGTGTACCATCTTCTGGGTTTCTCATGCATGTTTTCGATGTAGGAAGATGTCCTTGAAGCTGGAGATTTGGGACCCATGCGATGGGTACCACGCAGTATTACTTTAAAGGGTCTGCGTTTGCTCACCCAACCTCACCAAACCTCTCAGCCCCAAGAGTGTCCACCCTTATGTCTCATCCAGCTGTGCGTCTAGATATGGTCAATCCAGGTTGCATCACAGCCCCTGAACGCATTGTGTAAGAATTTCTCTCTCTTTCACTGTCTTTGTTTCATGGGTGTTTCAAAGTAATTTATTTTTATAATGGGGTTTAGCTGCTTTTCACTGCTGTGTTTATGCCGCTTTACACCCACTTGACACAATAACAGAGAGATATCAATACATAGGTTTTACGATTATTATTAGTCAGATATATTCTTGTGCGGTGAATAGGGCGTGTTGAGTCCAGTTCTCTGAGCAAGGAGTAGGTCTTGTCTATTACATATTGGGTTTATGGAACGGTATCTGAGCTAATTTGATACCCTTGTTTTATGTATCACCCCACCTCACCTTTCCCGTTAAGCAGCCATAGTGTGTTTTCTGCATGTGTGACTCTGTTCTGTTTTGTAATTCAGTTCAAGTGTAACGGTTTTTACATTCCCTCTATCAGTGATACCTTATGAGAAGTGTCCTTTTCTGTGTGACTTATTTCACTTAGAATCGTCGTACCTAAATCCACTCATCATGCTGCTACTAACCTTACGACATTGATTTCATGGCTGAGTGGTATTCCATTGTACATAAGGACCACAACTTCTTTATCCATTTTTCTCTTTCCTGGGATATTTAAGGTGGAATGAAGTGGAGGTCCTGGTCAACAGAGCAGCCCTAAACTTTGGGGTGCTTGTGTCTTGCTGATTTTTAATTTTCCCAATTTATACCCCCATGAGTGGAAGTGCCCTATGCTCTCTAAGCTGTGTTTTTCAGATGTTTCAGGACTCACCGGACACTTCTCCGGAGTGGCTCTTGGCAATTTACATCCCGCCCATCAGTGTAGCAAGGCTCCCATTTCTCCATGGCGTGTCCTGCATTTCTGGTTTTGACACTTTTTTCAGCATGGCCCTTTTGACCGATGGGAAGCGAGACTTCTTTGTAGCGCTGATTTGCCTTTCCAGGTTGCTTGGTTGGCCAAAAAGGGCGTATGCGTTTTTTCCTGAATATATTCAGGAAAAAACGCATACGCCCTTTTTGGCCAAGGGCATCATTGTCAACGTTTTGCCGCTTTTCATGTGCTTTAAAGGCGATTCGTATCTACCTCCTGAAATCTGTTTCCTGCAATTCTGCCTTGATTTCAAATCCTCTTCTTTGCCTTCCCGCAATATATTTGTGGACGAGAGTTATCATTAATAACTCTGCAGGTTTGTGAATTGCAGTGCCCTGAACCTCCATTTTACAACTCGTTTTTATGGGAGCTGGCCGCAAAATCGCAGAATGGCTTCAGGCCCTGTTCTGGTTCCGGGGGGCAGGCTGAGCCTGTGGTTAATTCTTCTTTCTGATGGGAAAATAGAGTGACCTGTGCCTTTCCCAACACCAAGAGCTAGTCTCTCGTTGGTTCCACGTCTTCCCGTTTATCCTCAGGACAAATTGCAACCTGTATGGAACAGGAGGTTAAAGGTGCTGATGCTCCAAGTAGGGAGCTTGCTAGTAAAGCAGCTGGAATGGCGAACCCGGGCACAAGGAGATGAGAAATGAGGTGCGTTTTAGAAACCTTTCCCCATCACACGGTGTACCATCTTCTGGGTTTCTCATGCATGTTTTTGATGTAGGAAGATGCCCTTGAACCTGGAGATTTGGGACCCATGCGATGGGTACCACGCAGTATTACTTTAAAGGGTCTGCGTTTGCTCACCCAACCTCACCAAACCTCTCAGCCCCAAGAGTGTCCACCCTTATGTCTCATCCAGCTGTGCGTCTAGATATGGTCAATCCAGGTTGCATCACAGCCCCTGAACGCATTGTGTAAGAATTTCTCTCTCTTTCACTGTCTTTGTTTCATGGGTGTTTCAAAGTAATTTATTTTTATAATGGGGTTTAGCTGCTTTTCACTGCTGTGTTTATGCCGCTTTACACCCACTTGACACAATAACAGAGAGATATCAATACATAGGTTTTACGATTATTATTAGTCAGATATATTCTTGTGCGGTGAATAGGGCGTGTTGAGTCCAGTTCTCTGAGCAAGGAGTAGGTCTTGCCTATTACATATTGGGTTTATGGAACGGTATCTGAGCTAATTTGATACCCTTGTTTTATGTATCACCCCACCTCACCTTTCCCGTTAAGCAGCCATAGTGTGTTTTCTGCATGTGTGACTCTGTTCTGTTTTGTAATTCAGTTCAAGTGTAACGGTTTTTACATTCCCTCTATCAGTGATACCTTATGAGAAGTGTCCTTTTCTGTGTGACTTATTTCACTCAGAATCGTCGTACCTAAATCCACTCATCATGCTGCTACTAACCTTACGACATTGATTTCATGGCTGAGTGGTATTCCATTGTACATAAGGACCACAACTTCTTTATCCATTTTTCTCTTTCCTGGGATATTTAAGGTGGAATGAAGTGGAGGTCCTGGTCAACAGAGCAGCCCTAAACTTTGGGGTGCTTGTGTCTTGCTGATTTTTCATTTTCCCAATTTATACCCCCATGAGTGGAAGTGCCCTATGCTCTCTAAGCTGTGTTTTTCAGATGTTTCAGGACTCACCGGACACTCCTCCGGAGTGGCTTTTGGCAATTTACATCCCGCCCATCAGTGTAGCAAGGCTCCCATTTCTCCATGGCCTGTCCTGCATTTCTGGTTTTGACACTTTTTTCAGCATGGCCCTTTTGACCGATGGGAAGCGAGACTTCTTTGTAGCGCTGATTTGCCTTTCCAGGTTGCTTGGTTGGCCAAAAAGGGCGTATGCGATTTTTCCTGAATATATTCAGGAAAAAACGCATACGCCCTTTTTGGCCAAGGGCATCATTGTCAACGTTTTGCCGCTTTTCATGTGCTTTAAAGGCGATTCGTATCTACCTCCTGAAATCTGTTTCCTGCAATTCTGCCTTGATTTCAAATCCTCTTCTTTGCCTTCCCTCAATATATTTGTGGACGACAGTTATCATTTATAACTCTGAAGGTTTGTGAATTGCAGTGCCCTGAACCTCCATTTTACAACTCGTTTTTATGGGAGCTGGCGGCAAAATCGCAGAATGGCTTCAGGCCCTGTTCTGGTTCCGGGGGGCAGGCTGAGCCTGTGGTTAATTCTTCTTTCTGATGGGAAAATAGAGTGACCTGTGCCTGTCCCAACACCAAGAGCTAGTCTCTCGTTGGTTCCACGTCTTCCCGTTTATCCTCAGGACAAATTGCAACCTGTATGGAACAGGAGGTTAAAGGTGCTGATGCTCCAAGTAGGGAGCTTGCTAGTAAAGCGGCTGGAATGGCGAACCCGGGCACAAGGAGATGAGAAATGAGGTGCGTTTTAGAAACCTTTCCCCATCACACGGTGTACCATCTTCTGGGTTTCTCATGCATGTTTTTGATGTAGGAAGATGCCCTTGAACCTGGAGATTTGGGACCCATGCGATGGGTACCACGCAGTATTCCTTTAAAGGGTCTGCGTTTGCTCACCCAACCTCACCAAACCTCTCAGCCCCAAGAGTGTCCACCCTTATGTCTCATCCAGCTGTGCGTCTAGATATGGTCAATCCAGGTTGCATCACAGCCCCTGAACGCATTGTGTAAGAATTTCTCTCTCTTTCACTGTCTTTGTTTCATGGGTGTTTCAAAGTAATTTATTTTTATAATGGGGTTTAGCTGCTTTTCACTGCTGTGTTTATGCCGCTTTACACCCACTTGACACACTAACAGAGAGATATCAATACATAGGTTTTACGATTATTATTAGTCAGATATATTCTTGTGCGGTGAATAGGGCGTGTTGAGTCCAGTTCTCTGAGCAAGGAGTAGGTCTTGTCTATTACATATTGGGTTTATGGAACGGTATCTGAGCTAATTTGATACCCTTGTTTTATGTATCACCCCACCTCACCTTTCCCGTTAAGCAGCCATAGTGTGTTTTCTGCATGTGTGACTCTGTTCTGTTTTGTAATTCAGTTCAAGTGTAACGGTTTTTACATTCCCTCTATCAGTGATACCTTATGAGAAGTGTCCTTTTCTGTGTGACTTATTTCACTTAGAATCGTCGTACCTAAATCCACTCATCATGCTGCTACTAACCTTATGACATTGATTTCATGGCTGAGTGGTATTCCATTGTACATAAGGACCACAACTTCTTTATCCATTTTTCTCTTTCCTGGGATATTTAAGGTGGAATGAAGTGGAGGTCCTGGTCAACAGAGCAGCCCTAAACTTTGGGGTGCTTGTGTCTTGCTGATTTTTAATTTTCCCAATTTATACCCCCATGAGTGGAAGTGCCCTATGCTCTCTAAGCTGTGTTCTTCAGATGTTTCAGGACTCACTGGACACTTCTCCGGAGTGGCTCTTGGCAATTTACATCCCGCCCATCAGTGTAGCAAGGCTCCCATTTCTCCATGGCCTGTCCTGCATTTCTGGTTTTGACACTTTTTTCAGCATGGCCCTTTTGACCGATGGGAAGCGAGACTTCTCTGTAGCGCTGATTTGCCTTTCCAGGTTGCTTGGTTGGCCAAAAAGGGCGTATGCGTTTTTTCCTGAATATATTCAGGAAGAAACGCATACGCCCTTTTTGGCCAAGGGCATCATTGTCAACGTTTTGCCGCTTTTCATGTGCTTTAAAGGCGATTCGTATCTACCTCCTGAAATCTGTTTCCTGCAATTCTGCCTTGATTTCAAATCCTCTTCTTTGCCTTCCCTCAATATATTTGTGGACGAGAGTTATCATTTATAACTCTGCAGGTTTGTGAATTGCAGTGCCCTGAACCTCCATTTTACAACTCGTTTTTATGGGAGCTGGCCGCAAAATTGCAGAATGGCTTCAGGCCCTGTTCTGGTTCCGGGGGGCAGGCTGAGCCTGTGGTTAATTCTTCTTTCTGATGGGAAAATAGAGTGACCTGTGCCTGTCCCAACACCAAGAGCTAGTCTCTCGTTGGTTCCACGTCTTCCCGTTTATCCTCAGGACAAATTGCAACCTGCATGGAACAGGAGGTTAAAGGTGCTGATGCTCCAAGTAGGGAGCTTGCTAGTAAAGCGGCTGGAATGGCGAACCCGGGCACAAGGAGATGAGAAATGAGGTGCGTTTTAGAAACCTTTCCCCATCACACCGTGTACCATCTTCTGGGTTTCTCATGCATGTTTTCGATGTAGGAACATGTCCTTGAACCTGGAGATTTGGGACCCATGCGATGGGTACCACGCAGTATTACTTTAAAGGGTCTGCGTTTGCTCACCCAACCTCACCAAACCTCTCAGCCCCAAGAGTGTCCACCCTTATGTCTCATCCAGCTGTGCGTCTAGATATGGTCAATCCAGGTTGCATCACAGCCCCTGAACGCATTGTGTAAGAATTTCTCTCTCTTTCACTGTCTTTGTTTCATGGGTGTTTCAAAGTAATTTATTTTTATAATGGGGTTTAGCTGCTTTTCACTGCTGTGTTTATGCCGCTTTACACCCACTTGACACAATAACAGAGAGATATCAATACATAGGTTTTACGATTATTATTAGTCAGATATATTCTTGTGCGGTGAATAGGGCGTGTTGAGTCCAGTTCTCTGAGCAAGGAGTAGGTCTTGTCTATTACATATTGGGTTTATGGAACGGTATCTGAGCTAATTTGATACCCTTGTTTTATGTATCACCCCACCTCACCTTTCCCGTTAAGCAGCCATAGTGTGTTTTCTGCATGTGTGACTCTGTTCTGTTTTGTAATTCAGTTCAAGTGTAACGGTTTTTACATTCCCTCTATCAGTGATACCTTATGAGAAGTGTCCTTTTCTGTGTGACTTATTTCACTTAGAATCGTCGTACCTAAATCCACTCATCATGCTGCTACTAACCTTACGACATTGATTTCATGGCTGAGTGGTATTCCATTGTACATAAGGACCACAACTTCTTTATCCATTTTTCTCTTTCCTGGGATATTTAAGGTGGAATGAAGTGGAGGTCCTGGTCAACAGAGCAGCCCTAAACTTTGGGGTGCTTGTGTCTTGCTGATTTTTAATTTTCCCAATTTATACCCCCATGAGTGGAAGTGCCCTATGCTCTCTAAGCTGTGTTTTTCAGATGTTTCAGGACTCACCGGACACTTCTCCGGAGTGGCTCTTGGCAATTTACATCCCGCCCATCAGTGTAGCAAGGCTCCCATTTCTCCATGGCGTGTCCTGCATTTCTGGTTTTGACACTTTTTTCAGCATGGCCCTTTTGACCGATGGGAAGCGAGACTTCTTTGTAGCGCTGATTTGCCTTTCCAGGTTGCTTGGTTGGCCAAAAAGGGCGTATGCGTTTTTTCCTGAATATATTCAGGAAAAAACGCATACGCCCTTTTTGGCCAAGGGCATCATTGTCAACGTTTTGCCGCTTTTCATGTGCTTTAAAGGCGATTCGTATCTACCTCCTGAAATCTGTTTCCTGCAATTCTGCATTGATTTCAAATCCTCTTCTTTGCCTTCCCGCAATATATTTGTGGACGAGAGTTATCATTAATAACTCTGCAGGTTTGTGAATTGCAGTGCCCTGAACCTCCATTTTACAACTCGTTTTTATGGGAGCTGGCCGCAAAATCGCAGAATGGCTTCAGGCCCTGTTCTGGTTCCGGGGGGCAGGCTGAGCCTGTGGTTAATTCTTCTTTCTGATGGGAAAATAGAGTGACCTGTGCCTTTCCCAACACCAAGAGCTAGTCTCTCGTTGGTTCCACGTCTTCCCGTTTATCCTCAGGACAAATTGCAACCTGTATGGAACAGGAGGTTAAAGGTGCTGATGCTCCAAGTAGGGAGCTTGCTAGTAAAGCAGCTGGAATGGCGAACCCGGGCACAAGGAGATGAGAAATGAGGTGCGTTTTAGAAACCTTTCCCCATCACACGGTGTACCATCTTCTGGGTTTCTCATGCATGTTTTTGATGTAGGAAGATGCCCTTGAACCTGGAGATTTGGGACCCATGCGATGGGTACCACGCAGTATTACTTTAAAGGGTCTGCGTTTGCTCACCCAACCTCACCAAACCTCTCAGCCCCAAGAGTGTCCACCCTTATGTCTCATCCAGCTGTGCGTCTAGATATGGTCAATCCAGGTTGCATCACAGCCCCTGAACGCATTGTGTAAGAATTTCTCTCTCTTTCACTGTCTTTGTTTCATGGGTGTTTCAAAGTAATTTATTTTTATAATGGGGTTTAGCTGCTTTTCACTGCTGTGTTTATGCCGCTTTACACCCACTTGACACAATAACAGAGAGATATCAATACATAGGTTTTACGATTATTATTAGTCAGATATATTCTTGTGCGGTGAATAGGGCGTGTTGAGTCCAGTTCTCTGAGCAAGGAGTAGGTCTTGCCTATTACATATTGGGTTTATGGAACGGTATCTGAGCTAATTTGATACCCTTGTTTTATGTATCACCCCACCTCACCTTTCCCGTTAAGCAGCCATAGTGTGTTTTCTGCATGTGTGACTCTGTTCTGTTTTGTAATTCAGTTCAAGTGTAACGGTTTTTACATTCCCTCTATCAGTGATACCTTATGAGAAGTGTCCTTTTCTGTGTGACTTATTTCACTCAGAATCGTCGTACCTAAATCCACTCATCATGCTGCTACTAACCTTACGACATTGATTTCATGGCTGAGTGGTATTCCATTGTACATAAGGACCACAACTTCTTTATCCATTTTTCTCTTTCCTGGGATATTTAAGGTGGAATGAAGTGGAGGTCCTGGTCAACAGAGCAGCCCTAAACTTTGGGGTGCTTGTGTCTTGCTGATTTTTCATTTTCCCAATTTATACCCCCATGAGTGGAAGTGCCCTATGCTCTCTAAGCTGTGTTTTTCAGATGTTTCAGGACTCACCGGACACTCCTCCGGAGTGGCTTTTGGCAATTTACATCCCGCCCATCAGTGTAGCAAGGCTCCCATTTCTCCATGGCCTGTCCTGCATTTCTGGTTTTGACACTTTTTTCAGCATGGCCCTTTTGACCGATGGGAAGCGAGACTTCTTTGTAGCGCTGATTTGCCTTTCCAGGTTGCTTGGTTGGCCAAAAAGGGCGTATGCGATTTTTCCTGAATATATTCAGGAAAAAACGCATACGCCCTTTTTGGCCAAGGGCATCATTGTCAACGTTTTGCCGCTTTTCATGTGCTTTAAAGGCGATTCGTATCTACCTCCTGAAATCTGTTTCCTGCAATTCTGCCTTGATTTCAAATCCTCTTCTTTGCCTTCCCTCAATATATTTGTGGACGACAGTTATCATTTATAACTCTGAAGGTTTGTGAATTGCAGTGCCCTGAACCTCCATTTTACAACTCGTTTTTATGGGAGCTGGCGGCAAAATCGCAGAATGGCTTCAGGCCCTGTTCTGGTTCCGGGGGGCAGGCTGAGCCTGTGGTTAATTCTTCTTTCTGATGGGAAAATAGAGTGACCTGTGCCTGTCCCAACACCAAGAGCTAGTCTCTCGTTGGTTCCACGTCTTCCCGTTTATCCTCAGGACAAATTGCAACCTGTATGGAACAGGAGGTTAAAGGTGCTGATGCTCCAAGTAGGGAGCTTGCTAGTAAAGCGGCTGGAATGGCGAACCCGGGCACAAGGAGATGAGAAATGAGGTGCGTTTTAGAAACCTTTCCCCATCACACGGTGTACCATCTTCTGGGTTTCTCATGCATGTTTTTGATGTAGGAAGATGCCCTTGAACCTGGAGATTTGGGACCCATGCGATGGGTACCACGCAGTATTCCTTTAAAGGGTCTGCGTTTGCTCACCCAACCTCACCAAACCTCTCAGCCCCAAGAGTGTCCACCCTTATGTCTCATCCAGCTGTGCGTCTAGATATGGTCAATCCAGGTTGCATCACAGCCCCTGAACGCATTGTGTAAGAATTTCTCTCTCTTTCACTGTCTTTGTTTCATGGGTGTTTCAAAGTAATTTATTTTTATAATGGGGTTTAGCTGCTTTTCACTGCTGTGTTTATGCCGCTTTACACCCACTTGACACACTAACAGAGAGATATCAATACATAGGTTTTACGATTATTATTAGTCAGATATATTCTTGTGCGGTGAATAGGGCGTGTTGAGTCCAGTTCTCTGAGCAAGGAGTAGGTCTTGTCTATTACATATTGGGTTTATGGAACGGTATCTGAGCTAATTTGATACCCTTGTTTTATGTATCACCCCACCTCACCTTTCCCGTTAAGCAGCCATAGTGTGTTTTCTGCATGTGTGACTCTGTTCTGTTTTGTAATTCAGTTCAAGTGTAACGGTTTTTACATTCCCTCTATCAGTGATACCTTATGAGAAGTGTCCTTTTCTGTGTGACTTATTTCACTTAGAATCGTCGTACCTAAATCCACTCATCATGCTGCTACTAACCTTATGACATTGATTTCATGGCTGAGTGGTATTCCATTGTACATAAGGACCACAACTTCTTTATCCATTTTTCTCTTTCCTGGGATATTTAAGGTGGAATGAAGTGGAGGTCCTGGTCAACAGAGCAGCCCTAAACTTTGGGGTGCTTGTGTCTTGCTGATTTTTCATTTTCCCAATTTATACCCCCATGAGTGGAAGTGCCCTATGCTCTCTAAGCTGTGTTTTTCAGATGTTTCAGGACTCACCGGACACTCCTCCGGAGTGGCTTTTGGCAATTTACATCCCGCCCATCAGTGTAGCAAGGCTCCCATTTCTCCATGGCCTGTCCTGCATTTCTGGTTTTGACACTTTTTTCAGCATGGCCCTTTTGACCGATGGGAAGCGAGACTTCTTTGTAGCGCTGATTTGCCTTTCCAGGTTGCTTGGTTGGCCAAAAAGGGCGTATGCGATTTTTCCTGAATATATTCAGGAAAAAACGCATACGCCCTTTTTGGCCAAGGGCATCATTGTCAACGTTTTGCCGCTTTTCATGTGCTTTAAAGGCGATTCGTATCTACCTCCTGAAATCTGTTTCCTGCAATTCTGCCTTGATTTCAAATCCTCTTCTTTGCCTTCCCTCAATATATTTGTGGACGACAGTTATCATTTATAACTCTGAAGGTTTGTGAATTGCAGTGCCCTGAACCTCCATTTTACAACTCGTTTTTATGGGAGCTGGCGGCAAAATCGCAGAATGGCTTCAGGCCCTGTTCTGGTTCCGGGGGGCAGGCTGAGCCTGTGGTTAATTCTTCTTTCTGATGGGAAAATAGAGTGACCTGTGCCTGTCCCAACACCAAGAGCTAGTCTCTCGTTGGTTCCACGTCTTCCCGTTTATCCTCAGGACAAATTGCAACCTGTATGGAACAGGAGGTTAAAGGTGCTGATGCTCCAAGTAGGGAGCTTGCTAGTAAAGCGGCTGGAATGGCGAACCCGGGCACAAGGAGATGAGAAATGAGGTGCGTTTTAGAAACCTTTCCCCATCACACGGTGTACCATCTTCTGGGTTTCTCATGCATGTTTTTGATGTAGGAAGATGCCCTTGAACCTGGAGATTTGGGACCCATGCGATGGGTACCACGCAGTATTCCTTTAAAGGGTCTGCGTTTGCTCACCCAACCTCACCAAACCTCTCAGCCCCAAGAGTGTCCACCCTTATGTCTCATCCAGCTGTGCGTCTAGATATGGTCAATCCAGGTTGCATCACAGCCCCTGAACGCATTGTGTAAGAATTTCTCTCTCTTTCACTGTCTTTGTTTCATGGGTGTTTCAAAGTAATTTATTTTTATAATGGGGTTTAGCTGCTTTTCACTGCTGTGTTTATGCCGCTTTACACCCACTTGACACACTAACAGAGAGATATCAATACATAGGTTTTACGATTATTATTAGTCAGATATATTCTTGTGCGGTGAATAGGGCGTGTTGAGTCCAGTTCTCTGAGCAAGGAGTAGGTCTTGTCTATTACATATTGGGTTTATGGAACGGTATCTGAGCTAATTTGATACCCTTGTTTTATGTATCACCCCACCTCACCTTTCCCGTTAAGCAGCCATAGTGTGTTTTCTGCATGTGTGACTCTGTTCTGTTTTGTAATTCAGTTCAAGTGTAACGGTTTTTACATTCCCTCTATCAGTGATACCTTATGAGAAGTGTCCTTTTCTGTGTGACTTATTTCACTTAGAATCGTCGTACCTAAATCCACTCATCATGCTGCTACTAACCTTATGACATTGATTTCATGGCTGAGTGGTATTCCATTGTACATAAGGACCACAACTTCTTTATCCATTTTTCTCTTTCCTGGGATATTTAAGGTGGAATGAAGTGGAGGTCCTGGTCAACAGAGCAGCCCTAAACTTTGGGGTGCTTGTGTCTTGCTGATTTTTAATTTTCCCAATTTATACCCCCATGAGTGGAAGTGCCCTATGCTCTCTAAGCTGTGTTCTTCAGATGTTTCAGGACTCACCGGACACTTCTCCGGAGTGGCTCTTGGCAATTTACATCCCGCCCATCAGTGTAGCAAGGCTCCCATTTCTCCATGGCCTGTCCTGCATTTCTGGTTTTGACACTTTTTTCAGCATGGCCCTTTTGACCGATGGGAAGCGAGACTTCTCTGTAGCGCTGATTTGCCTTTCCAGGTTGCTTGGTTGGCCAAAAAGGGCGTATGCGTTTTTTCCTGAATATATTCAGGAAAAAACGCATACGCCCTTTTTGGCCAAGGGCATCATTGTCAACGTTTTGCCGCTTTTCATGTGCTTTAAAGGCGATTCGTATCTACCTCCTGAAATCTGTTTCCTGCAATTCTGCCTTGATTTCAAATCCTCTTCTTTGCCTTCCCTCAATATATTTGTGGACGGGAGTTATCATTTATAACTCTGCAGGTTTGTGAATTGCAGTGCCCTGAACCTCCATTTTACAACTCGTTTTTATGGGAGCTGGCCGCAAAATCACAGAATGGCTTCAGGCCCTGTTCTGGTTCCGGGGGGCAGGCTGAGCCTGTGGTTATTTCTTCTTTCTGATGGAAAAATAGAGTGACCTGTGCCTGTCCCAACACCAAGAGCTAGTCTCTCGTTGGTTCCACGTCTTCCCGTTTATCCTCAGGACAAATTGCAACCTGCATGGAACAGGAGGTTAAAGGCTCTGATGCTCCAAGTAGGGAGCTTGCTAGTAAAGCGGCTGGAATGGCGAACCCGGGCACAAGGAGATGAGAAATGAGGTGCGTTTTAGAAACCTTTCCCCATCACACGGTGTACCATCTTCTGGGTTTCTCATGCATGTTTTTGATGTAGGAAGATGCCCTTGAACCTGGAGATTTGGGACCCATGCGATGGGTACCACGCAGTATTCCTTTAAAGGGTCTGCGTTTGCTCACCCAACCTCACCAAACCTCTCAGCCCCAAGAGTGTCCACCCTTATGTCTCATCCAGCTGTGCGTCTAGATATGGTCAATCCAGGTTGCATCACAGCCCCTGAACGCATTGTGTAAGAATTTCTCTCTCTTTCACTGTCTTTGTTTCATGGGTGTTTCAAAGCAATTTATTTTTATAATGGGGTTTAGCTGCTTTTCACTGCTGTGTTTATGCCGCTTTACACCCACTTGACACACTAACAGAGAGATATCAATACATAGGTTTTACGATTATTATTAGTCAGATATATTCTTGTGCAGTGAATAGGGCGTGTTGAGTCCAGTTCTCTGAGCAAGGAGTAGGTCTTGTCTATTACATATTGGGTTTATGGAACGGTATCTGAGCTAATTTGATACCCTTGTTTTATGTATCACCCCACCTCACCTTTCCCGTTAAGCAGCCATAGTGTGTTTTCTGCATGTGTGACTCTGTTCTGTTTTGTAATTCAGTTCAAGTGTAACGGTTTTTACATTCCCTCTATCAGTGATACCTTATGAGAAGTGTCCTTTTCTGTGTGACTTATTTCACTTAGAATCGTCGTACCTAAATCCACTCATCATGCTGCTACTAACCTTACGACATTGATTTCATGGCTGAGTGGTATTCCATTGTACATAAGGACCACAACTTCTTTATCCATTTTTCTCTTTCCTGGGATATTTAAGGTGGAATGAAGTGGAGGTCCTGGTCAACAGAGCAGCCCTAAACTTTGGGGTGCTTGTGTCTTGCTGATTTTTAATTTTCCCAATTTATACCCCCATGAGTGGAAGTGCCCTATGCTCTCTAAGCTGTGTTTTTCAGATGTTTCAGGACTCACCGGACACTTCTCCGGAGTGGCTCTTGGCAATTTACATCCCGCCCATCAGTGTAGCAAGGCTCCCATTTCTCCATGGCCTGTCCTGCATTTCTGGTTTTGACACTTTTTTCAGCATGGCCCTTTTGACCGATGGGAAGCGAGACTTGTTTGTAGCGCTGATTTGCCTTTCCAGGTTGCTTGGTTGGCCAAAAAGGGCGTATGCGTTTTTTCCTGAATATATTCAGAAAAAAACGCATACGCCCTTTTTGGCCAAGGGCATCATTGTCAACGTTTTGCCGCTTTTCATGTGCTTTAAAGGCGATTCGTATCTACCTCCTGAAATCTGTTTCCTGCAATTCTGCCTTGATTTCAAATCCTCTTCTTTGCCTTCCCTCAATATATTTGTGGACGAGAGTTATCATTTATAACTCTGCAGGTTTGTGAATTGCAGTGCCCTGAACCTCCATTTTACAACTCGTTTTTATGGGAGCTGGCCGCAAAATTGCAGAATGGCTTCAGGCCCTGTTCTGGTTCCGGGGGGCAGGCTGAGCCTGTGGTTAATTCTTCTTTCTGATGGGAAAATAGAGTGACCTGTGCCTGTCCCAACACCAAGAGCTAGTCTCTCGTTGGTTCCACGTCTTCCCGTTTATCCTCAGGACAAATTGCAACCTGCATGGAACAGGAGGTTAAAGGTGCTGATGCTCCAAGTAGGGAGCTTGCTAGTAAAGCGGCTGGAATGGCGAACCCGGGCACAAGGAGATGAGAAATGAGGTGCGTTTTAGAAACCTTTCCCCATCACACCGTGTACCATCTTCTGGGTTTCTCATGCATGTTTTCGATGTAGGAAGATGTCCTTGAACCTGGAGATTTGGGACCCATGCGATGGGTACCACGCAGTATTACTTTAAAGGGTCTGCGTTTGCTCACCCAACCTCACCAAACCTCTCAGCCCCAAGAGTGTCCACCCTTATGTCTCATCCAGCTGTGCGTCTAGATATGGTCAATCCAGGTTGCATCACAGCCCCTGAACGCATTGTGTAAGAATTTCTCTCTCTTTCACTGTCTTTGTTTCATGGGTGTTTCAAAGTAATTTATTTTTATAATGGGGTTTAGCTGCTTTTCACTGCTGTGTTTATGCCGCTTTACACCCACTTGACACAATAACAGAGAGATATCAATACATAGGTTTTACGATTATTATTAGTCAGATATATTCTTGTGCGGTGAATAGGGCGTGTTGAATCCAGTTCTCTGAGCAAGGAGTAGGTCTTGTCTATTACGTATTGGGTTTATGGAACGGTATCTGAGCTAATTTGATACCCTTGTTTTATGTATCACCCCACCTCACCTTTCCCGTTAAGCAGCCATAGTGTGTTTTCTGCATGTGTGACTCTGTTCTGTTTTGTAATTCAGTTCAAGTGTAACGGTTTTTACATTCCCTCTATCAGTGATACCTTATGAGAAGTGTCCTTTTCTGTGTGACTTATTTCACTTAGAATCGTCGTACCTAAATCCACTCATCATGCTGCTACTAACCTTACGACATTGATTTCATGGCTGAGTGGTATTCCATTGTACATAAGGACCACAACTTCTTTATCCATTTTTCTCTTTCCTGGGATATTTAAGGTGGAATGAAGTGGAGGTCCTGGTCAACAGAGCAGCCCTAAACTTTGGGGTGCTTGTGTCTTGCTGATTTTTAATTTTCCCAATTTATACCCCCATGAGTGGAAGTGCCCTATGCTCTCTAAGCTGTGTTTTTCAGATGTTTCAGGACTCACCGGACACTTCTCCGGAGTGGCTCTTGGCAATTTACATCCCGCCCATCAGTGTAGCAAGGCTCCCATTTCTCCATGGCGTGTCCTGCATTTCTGGTTTTGACACTTTTTTCAGCATGGCCCTTTTGACCGATGGGAAGCGAGACTTCTTTGTAGCGCTGATTTGCCTTTCCAGGTTGCTTGGTTGGCCAAAAAGGGCGTATGCGTTTTTTCCTGAATATATTCAGGAAAAAACGCATACGCCCTTTTTGGCCAAGGGCATCATTGTCAACGTTTTGCCGCTTTTCATGTGCTTTAAAGGCGATTCGTATCTACCTCCTGAAATCTGTTTCCTGCAATTCTGCCTTGATTTCAAATCCTCTTCTTTGCCTTCCCGCAATATATTTGTGGACGAGAGTTATCATTAATAACTCTGCAGGTTTGTGAATTGCAGTGCCCTGAACCTCCATTTTACAACTCGTTTTTATGGGAGCTGGCCGCAAAATCACAGAATGGCTTCAGGCCCTGTTCTGGTTCCGGGGGGCAGGCTGAGCCTGTGGTTAATTCTTCTTTCTGATGGGAAAATAGAGTGACCTGTGCCTTTCCCAACACCAAGAGCTAGTCTCTCGTTGGTTCCACGTCTTCCCGTTTATCCTCAGGACAAATTGCAACCTGTATGGAACAGGAGGTTAAAGGTGCTGATGCTCCAAGTAGGGAGCTTGCTAGTAAAGCAGCTGGAATGGCGAACCCGGGCACAAGGAGATGAGAAATGAGGTGCGTTTTAGAAACCTTTCCCCATCACACGGTGTACCATCTTCTGGGTTTCTCATGCATGTTTTTGATGTAGGAAGATGCCCTTGAACCTGGAGATTTGGGACCCATGCGATGGGTACCACGCAGTATTCCTTTAAAGGGTCTGCGTTTGCTCACCCAACCTCACCAAACCTCTCAGCCCCAAGAGTGTCCACCCTTATGTCTCATCCAGCTGTGCGTCTAGATATGGTCAATCCAGGTTGCATCACAGCCCCTGAACGCATTGTGTAAGAATTTCTCTCTCTTTCACTGTCTTTGTTTCATGGGTGTTTCAAAGTAATTTATTTTTATAATGGGGTTTAGCTGCTTTTCACTGCTGTGTTTATGCCGCTTTACACCCACTTGACACAATAACAGAGAGATATCAATACATAGGTTTTACGATTATTATTAGTCAGATATATTCTTGTGCGGTGAATAGGGCGTGTTGAGTCCAGTTCTCTGAGCAAGGAGTAGGTCTTGCCTATTACATATTGGGTTTATGGAACGGTATCTGAGCTAATTTGATACCCTTGTTTTATGTATCACCCCACCTCACCTTTCCCGTTAAGCAGCCATAGTGTGTTTTCTGCATGTGTGACTCTGTTCTGTTTTGTAATTCAGTTCAAGTGTAACGGTTTTTACATTCCCTCTATCAGTGATACCTTATGAGAAGTGTCCTTTTCTGTGTGACTTATTTCACTCAGAATCGTCGTACCTAAATCCACTCATCATGCTGCTACTAACCTTACGACATTGATTTCATGGCTGAGTGGTATTCCATTGTACATAAGGACCACAACTTCTTTATCCATTTTTCTCTTTCCTGGGATATTTAAGGTGGAATGAAGTGGAGGTCCTGGTCAACAGAGCAGCCCTAAACTTTGGGGTGCTTGTGTCTTGCTGATTTTTCATTTTCCCAATTTATACCCCCATGAGTGGAAGTGCCCTATGCTCTCTAAGCTGTGTTTTTCAGATGTTTCAGGACTCACCGGACACTCCTCCGGAGTGGCTTTTGGCAATTTACATCCCGCCCATCAGTGTAGCAAGGCTCCCATTTCTCCATGGCCTGTCCTGCATTTCTGGTTTTGACACTTTTTTCAGCATGGCCCTTTTGACCGATGGGAAGCGAGACTTCTTTGTAGCGCTGATTTGCCTTTCCAGGTTGCTTGGTTGGCCAAAAAGGGCGTATGCGATTTTTCCTGAATATATTCAGGAAAAAACGCATACGCCCTTTTTGGCCAAGGGCATCATTGTCAACGTTTTGCCGCTTTTCATGTGCTTTAAAGGCGATTCGTATCTACCTCCTGAAATCTGTTTCCTGCAATTCTGCCTTGATTTCAAATCCTCTTCTTTGCCTTCCCTCAATATATTTGTGGACGACAGTTATCATTTATAACTCTGAAGGTTTGTGAATTGCAGTGCCCTGAACCTCCATTTTACAACTCGTTTTTATGGGAGCTGGCGGCAAAATCGCAGAATGGCTTCAGGCCCTGTTCTGGTTCCGGGGGGCAGGCTGAGCCTGTGGTTAATTCTTCTTTCTGATGGGAAAATAGAGTGACCTGTGCCTGTCCCAACACCAAGAGCTAGTCTCTCGTTGGTTCCACGTCTTCCCGTTTATCCTCAGGACAAATTGCAACCTGTATGGAACAGGAGGTTAAAGGTGCTGATGCTCCAAGTAGGGAGCTTGCTAGTAAAGCGGCTGGAATGGCGAACCCGGGCACAAGGAGATGAGAAATGAGGTGCGTTTTAGAAACCTTTCCCCATCACACGGTGTACCATCTTCTGGGTTTCTCATGCATGTTTTTGATGTAGGAAGATGCCCTTGAACCTGGAGATTTGGGACCCATGCGATGGGTACCACGCAGTATTCCTTTAAAGGGTCTGCGTTTGCTCACCCAACCTCACCAAACCTCTCAGCCCCAAGAGTGTCCACCCTTATGTCTCATCCAGCTGTGCGTCTAGATATGGTCAATCCAGGTTGCATCACAGCCCCTGAACGCATTGTGTAAGAATTTCTCTCTCTTTCACTGTCTTTGTTTCATGGGTGTTTCAAAGTAATTTATTTTTATAATGGGGTTTAGCTGCTTTTCACTGCTGTGTTTATGCCGCTTTACACCCACTTGACACACTAACAGAGAGATATCAATACATAGGTTTTACGATTATTATTAGTCAGATATATTCTTGTGCGGTGAATAGGGCGTGTTGAGTCCAGTTCTCTGAGCAAGGAGTAGGTCTTGTCTATTACATATTGGGTTTATGGAACGGTATCTGAGCTAATTTGATACCCTTGTTTTATGTATCACCCCACCTCACCTTTCCCGTTAAGCAGCCATAGTGTGTTTTCTGCATGTGTGACTCTGTTCTGTTTTGTAATTCAGTTCAAGTGTAACGGTTTTTACATTCCCTCTATCAGTGATACCTTATGAGAAGTGTCCTTTTCTGTGTGACTTATTTCACTTAGAATCGTCGTACCTAAATCCACTCATCATGCTGCTACTAACCTTATGACATTGATTTCATGGCTGAGTGGTATTCCATTGTACATAAGGACCACAACTTCTTTATCCATTTTTCTCTTTCCTGGGATATTTAAGGTGGAATGAAGTGGAGGTCCTGGTCAACAGAGCAGCCCTAAACTTTGGGGTGCTTGTGTCTTGCTGATTTTTAATTTTCCCAATTTATACCCCCATGAGTGGAAGTGCCCTATGCTCTCTAAGCTGTGTTCTTCAGATGTTTCAGGACTCACCGGACACTTCTCCGGAGTGGCTCTTGGCAATTTACATCCCGCCCATCAGTGTAGCAAGGCTCCCATTTCTCCATGGCCTGTCCTGCATTTCTGGTTTTGACACTTTTTTCAGCATGGCCCTTTTGACCGATGGGAAGCGAGATTTCTCTGTAGCGCTGATTTGCCTTTCCAGGTTGCTTGGTTGGCCAAAAAGGGCGTATGCGTTTTTTCCTGAATATATTCAGGAAAAAACGCATACGCCCTTTTTGGCCAAGGGCATCATTGTCAACGTTTTGCCGCTTTTCATGTGCTTTAAAGGCGATTCGTATCTACCTCCTGAAATCTGTTTCCTGCAATTCTGCCTTGATTTCAAATCCTCTTCTTTGCCTTCCCTCAATATATTTGTGGACGAGAGTTCTCATTTATAACTCTGCAGGTTTGTGAATTGCAGTGCCCTGAACCTCCATTTTACAACTCGTTTTTATGGGAGCTGGCCGCAAAATCACAGAATGGCTTCAGGCCCTGTTCTGGTTCCGGGGGGCAGGCTGAGCCTGTGGTTATTTCTTCTTTCTGATGGAAAAATAGAGTGACCTGTGCCTGTCCCAACACCAAGAGCTAGTCTCTCGTTGGTTCCACGTCTTCCCGTTTATCCTCAGGACAAATTGCAACCTGCATGGAACAGGAGGTTAAAGGCTCTGATGCTCCAAGTAGGGAGCTTGCTAGTAAAGCGGCTGGAATGGCGAACCCGGGCACAAGGAGATGAGAAATGAGGTGCGTTTTAGAAACCTTTCCCCATCACACGGTGTACCATCTTCTGGGTTTCTCATGCATGTTTTTGATGTAGGAAGATGCCCTTGAACCTGGAGATTTGGGACCCATGCGATGGGTACCACGCAGTATTCCTTTAAAGGGTCTGCGTTTGCTCACCCAACCTCACCAAACCTCTCAGCCCCAAGAGTGTCCACCCTTATGTCTCATCCAGCTGTGCGTCTAGATATGGTCAATCCAGGTTGCATCACAGCCCCTGAACGCATTGTGTAAGAATTTCTCTCTCTTTCACTGTCTTTGTTTCATGGGTGTTTCAAAGCAATTTATTTTTATAATGGGGTTTAGCTGCTTTTCACTGCTGTGTTTATGCCGCTTTACACCCACTTGACACACTAACAGAGAGATATCAATACATAGGTTTTACGATTATTATTAGTCAGATATATTCTTGTGCAGTGAATAGGGCGTGTTGAGTCCAGTTCTCTGAGCAAGGAGTAGGTCTTGTCTATTACATATTGGGTTTATGGAACGGTATCTGAGCTAATTTGATACCCTTGTTTTATGTATCACCCCACCTCACCTTTCCCGTTAAGCAGCCATAGTGTGTTTTCTGCATGTGTGACTCTGTTCTGTTTTGTAATTCAGTTCAAGTGTAACGGTTTTTACATTCCCTCTATCAGTGATACCTTATGAGAAGTGTCCTTTTCTGTGTGACTTATTTCACTTAGAATCGTCGTACCTAAATCCACTCATCATGCTGCTACTAACCTTACGACATTGATTTCATGGCTGAGTGGTATTCCATTGTACATAAGGACCACAACTTCTTTATCCATTTTTCTCTTTCCTGGGATATTTAAGGTGGAATGAAGTGGAGGTCCTGGTCAACAGAGCAGCCCTAAACTTTGGGGTGCTTGTGTCTTGCTGATTTTTAATTTTCCGAATTTATACCCCCATGAGTGGAAGTGCCCTATGCTCTCTAAGCTGTGTTTTTCAGATGTTTCAGGACTCACCGGACACTTCTCCGGAGTGGCTCTTGGCAATTTACATCCCGCCCATCAGTGTAGCAAGGCTCCGATTTCTCCATGGCCTGTCCTGCATTTCTGGTTTTGACACTTTTTTCAGCATGGCCCTTTTGACCGATGGGAAGCGAGACTTCTTTGTAGTGCTGATTTGCCTTTCCAGGTGGCTTGGTTGGCCAAAAAGGGCGTATGCGTTTTTTCCTGAATATATTCAGGAAAAAACGCATACGCCCTTTTTGGCCAAGGGCATCATTGTCAACGTTTTGCCGCTTTTCATGTGCTTTAAAGGCGATTCGTATCTACCTCCTGAAATCTGTTTCCTGCAATTCTGCCTTGATTTCAAATCCTCTTCTTTGCCTTCCCTCAATATATTTGTGGACGGGAGTTAACATTTATAACTCTGCAGGTTTGTGAATTGCAGTGCCCTGAACCTCCATTTCACAACTCGTTTTTATGGGAGCTGGCCGCAAAATCGCAGAATGGCTTCAGGCCCTGTTCTGGTTCCGGGGGGCAGGCTGAGCCTGTGGTTTTTTCTTCTTTCTGATGGGAAAATAGAGTGACCTGTGCCTGTCCCAACACCAAGAGCTAGTCTCTCGTTGGTTCCACGTCTTCCCGTTTATCCTCAGGACAAATTGCAACCTGTATGGAACAGGAGGTTAAAGGTGCTGATGCTTTAAGTAGGGAGCTTGCTAGTAAAGCGGCTGGAATGGCGAACCCGGGCACAAGGAGATGAGAAATGAGGTGCGTTTTAGAAACCTTTCCCCATCACACGGTGTACCATCTTCTGGGTTTCTCATGCATGTTTTTGATGTAGGAAGATGCCCTTGAACCTGGAGATTTGGGATCCATGCGATGGGTACCACGCAGTATTCCTTTAAAGGGTCTGCGTTTGCTCACCCAACCTCACCAAACCTCTCAGCCCCAAGAGTGTCCACCCTTATGTCTCATCCAGCTGTGCGTCTAGATATGGTCAATCCAGGTTGCATCACAGCCCCTGAACGCATTGTGTAAGAATTTCTCTCTCTTTCACTGTCTTTGTTTCATGGGTGTTTCAAAGTAATTTATTTTTATAATGGGGTTTAGCTGCTTTTCACTGCTGTGTTTATGCCGCTTTACACCCACTTGACACACTAACAGATATCAATACATAGGTTTTACGATTATTATTAGTCAGATATATTCTTGTGCGGTGAATAGGGCGTGTTGAGTCCAGTTCTCTGAGCAAGGAGTAGGTCTTGTCTATTACATATTGGGTTTATGGAACGGTATCTGAGCTAATTTGATACCCTTGTTTTATGTATCACCCCACCTCACCTTTCCCGTTAAGCAGCCATAGTGTGTTTTCTGCATGTGTGACTCTGTTCTGTTTTGTAATTCAGTTCAAGTGTAACGGTTTTTACATTCCCTCTATCAGTGATACCTTATGAGAAGTGTCCTTTTCTGTGTGACTTATTTCACTTAGAATCGTCGTACCTAAATCCACTCATCATGCTGCTACTAACCTTACGACATTGATTTCATGGCTGAGTGGTATTCCATTGTACATAAGGACCACAACTTCTTTATCCATTTTTCTCTTTCCTGGGATATTTAAGGTGGAATGAAGTGGAGGTCCTGGTCAACAGAGCAGCCCTAAACTTTGGGGTGCTTGTGTCTTGCTGATTTTTAATTTTCCGAATTTATACCCCCATGAGTGGAAGTGCCCTATGCTCTCTAAGCTGTGTTTTTCAGATGTTTCAGGACTCACCGGACACTTCTCCGGAGTGGCTCTTGGCAATTTACATCCCGCCCATCAGTGTAGCAAGGCTCCGATTTCTCCATGGCCTGTCCTGCATTTCTGGTTTTGACACTTTTTTCAGCATGGCCCTTTTGACCGATGGGAAGCGAGACTTCTTTGTAGTGCTGATTTGCCTTTCCAGGTTGCTTGGTTGGCCAAAAAGGGCGTATGCGTTTTTTCCTGAATATATTCAGGAAAAAACGCATACGCCCTTTTTGGCCAAGGGCATCATTGTCAACGTTTTGCCGCTTTTCATGTGCTTTAAAGGCGATTCGTATCTACCTCCTGAAATCTGTTTCCTGCAATTCTGCCTTGATTTCAAATCCTCTTCTTTGCCTTCCCTCAATATATTTGTGGACGGGAGTTAACATTTATAACTCTGCAGGTTTGTGAATTGCAGTGCCCTGAACCTCCATTTTACAACTCGTTTTTATGGGAGCTGGCCGCAAAATCGCAGAATGGCTTCAGGCCCTGTTCTGGTTCCGGGGGGCAGGCTGAGCCTGTGGTTTTTTCTTCTTTCTGATGGGAAAATAGAGTGACCTGTGCCTGTCCCAACACCAAGAGCTAGTCTCTCGTTGGTTCCACGTCTTCCCGTTTATCCTCAGGACAAATTGCAACCTGTATGGAACAGGAGGTTAAAGGTGCTGATGCTCCAAGTAGGGAGCTTGCTAGTAAAGCGGCTGGAATGGCGAACCCGGGCACAAGGAGATGAGAAATGAGGTGCGTTTTAGAAACCTTTCCCCATCACACGGTGTACCATCTTCTGGGTTTCTCATGCATGTTTTTGATGTAGGAAGATGCCCTTGAACCTGGAGATTTGGGATCCATGCGATGGGTACCACGCAGTATTCCTTTAAAGGGTCTGCGTTTGCTCACCCAACCTCACCAAACCTCTCAGCCCCAAGAGTGTCCACCCTTATGTCTCATCCAGCTGTGCGTCTAGATATGGTCAATCCAGGTTGCATCACAGCCCCTGAACGCATTGTGTAAGAATTTCTCTCTCTTTCACTGTCTTTGTTTCATGGGTGTTTCAAAGTAATTTATTTTTATAATGGGGTTTAGCTGCTTTTCACTGCTGTGTTTATGCCGCTTTACACCCACTTGACACAATAACAGAGAGATATCAATACATAGGTTTTACGATTATTATTAGTCAGATATATTCTTGTGCGGTGAATAGGGCGTGTTGAGTCCAGTTCTCTGAGCAAGGAGTAGGTCTTGTCTATTACATATTGGGTTTATGGAACGGTATCTGAGCTAATTTGATACCCTTGTTTTATGTATCACCCCACCTCACCTTTCCCGTTAAGCAGCCATAGTGTGTTTTCTGCATGTGTGACTCTGTTCTGTTTTGTAATTCAGTTCAAGTGTAACAGTTTTTACATTCCCTCTATCAGTGATACCTTATGAGAAGTGTCCTTTTCTGTGTGACTTATTTCACTTAGAATCGTCGTACCTAAATCCACTCATCATGCTGCTACTAACCTTACGACATTGATTTCATGGCTGAGTGGTATTCCATTGTACATAAGGACCACAACTTCTTTATCCATTTTTCTCTTTCCTGGGATATTTAAGGTGGAATGAAGTGGAGGTCCTGGTCAACAGAGCAGCCCTAAACTTTGGGGTGCTTGTGTCTTGCTGATTTTTAATTTTCCCAATTTATACCCCCATGAGTGGAAGTGCCCTATGCTCTCTAAGCTGTGTTTTTCAGATGTTTCAGGACTCACCGGACACTTCTCCGGAGTGGCTTTTGGCAATTTACATCCCGCCCATCAGTGTAGCAAGGCTCCCATTTCTCCATGGCCTGTCCTGCATTTCTGGTTTTGACACTTTTTTCAGCATGGCCCTTTTGACCGATGGGAAGCGAGACTTATTTGTAGCGCTGATTTGCCTTTCCAGGTTGCTGGGTTGGCCAAAAAGGGCGTATGCGTTTTTTCCTGAATATATTCAGGAAAAAACGCATACGCCCTTTTTGGCCAAGGGCATCATTGTCAACGTTTTGCCGCTTTTCATGTGCTTTAAAGGCGATTCGTATCTACCTCCTGAAATCTGTTTCCTGCAATTCTGCCTTGATTTCAAATCCTCTTCTTTGCCTTCCCTCAATATATTTGTGGACGAGAGTTATCATTAATAACTCTGCAGGTTTGTGAATTGCAGTGCCCTGAACCTCCATTTTACAACTCGTTTTTATGGGAGCTGGCCGCAAAATCGCAGAATGGCTTCAGGCCCTGTTCTGGTTCCGGGCGGCAGGCTGAGCCTGTGGTTAATTCTTCTTTCTGATGGGAAAATAGAGTGACCTGTGCCTGTCCCAACACCAAGAGCTAGTCTCTCGTTGGTTCCACGTCTTCCCGTTTATCCTCAGGACATATTGCAACCTGCATGGAACAGGAGGTTAAAGGTGCTGATGCTCCAAGTAGGGAGCTTGCTAGTAAAGCGGCTGGAATGGCGAACCCGGGCACAAGGAGATGAGAAATGAGGTGCGTTTTAGAAACCTTTCCCCATCACACGGTGTACCATCTTCTGGGTTTCTCATGCATGTTTTTGATGTAGGAAGATGCCCTTGAACCTGGAGATTTGGGACCCATGCGATGGGTACCACGCAGTATTACTTTAAAGGGTCTGCGTTTGCTCACCCAACCTCACCAAACCTCTCAGCCCCAAGAGTGTCCACCCTTATGTCTCATCCAGCTGTGCGTCTAGATATGGTCAATCCAGGTTGCATCACAGCCCCTGAACGCATTGTGTAAGAATTTCTCTCTCTTTCACTGTCTTTGTTTCATGGGTGTTTCAAAGTAATTTATTTTTATAATGGGGTTTAGCTGCTTTTCACTGCTGTGTTTATGCCGCTTTACACCCACTTGACACACTAACAGAGAGATATCAATACATAGGTTTTACGATTATTATTAGTCAGATATATTCTTGTGCGGTGAATAGGGCGTGTTGAGTCCAGTTCTCTGAGCAAGGAGTAGGTCTTGTCTATTACATATTGGGTTTATGGAACGGTATCTGAGCTAATTTGATACCCTTGTTTTATGTATCACCCCACCTCACCTTTCCCGTTAAGCAGCCATAGTGTGTTTTCTGCATGTGTGACTCTGTTCTGTTTTGTAATTCAGTTCAAGTGTAACGGTTTTTACATTCCCTCTATCAGTGATACCTTATGAGAAGTGTCCTTTTCTGTGTGACTTATTTCACTTAGAATCGTCGTACCTAAATCCACTCATCATGCTGCTACTAACCTTACGACATTGATTTCATGGCTGAGTGGTATTCCATTGTACATAAGGACCACAACTTCTTTATCCATTTTTCTCTTTCCTGGGATATTTAAGGTGGAATGAAGTGGAGGTCCTGGTCAACAGAGCAGCCCTAAACTTTGGGGTGCTTGTGTCTTGCTGATTTTTAATTTTCCCAATTTATACCCCCATGAGTGGAAGTGCCCTATGCTCTCTAAGCTGTGTTTTTCAGATGTTTCAGGACTCACCGGACACTTCTCCGGAGTGGCTTTTGGCAATTTACATCCCGCCCATCAGTGTAGCAAGGCTCCCATTTCTCCATGGCCTGTCCTGCATTTCTGGTTTTGACACTTTTTTCAGCATGGCCCTTTTGACCGATGGGAAGCGAGACTTCTTTGTAGCGCTGATTTGCCTTTCCAGGTTGCTGGGTTGGCCAAAAAGGGCGTATGCGTTTTTTCCTGAATATATTCAGGAAAAAACGCATACGCCCTTTTTGGCCAAGGGCATCATTGTCAACGTTTTGCCGCTTTTCATGTGCTTTAAAGGCGATTCGTATCTACCTCCTGAAATCTGTTTCCTGCAATTCTGCCTTGATTTCAAATCCTCTTCTTTGCCTTCCCTCAATATATTTGTGGACGAGAGTTATCATTAATAACTCTGCAGGTTTGTGAATTGCAGTGCCCTGAACCTCCATTTTACAACTCGTTTTTATGGGAGCTGGCCGCAAAATCGCAGAATGGCTTCAGGCCCTGTTCTGGTTCCGGGCGGCAGGCTGAGCCTGTGGTTAATTCTTCTTTCTGATGGGAAAATAGAGTGACCTGTGCCTGTCCCAACACCAAGAGCTAGTCTCTCGTTGGTTCCACGTCTTCCCGTTTATCCTCAGGACATATTGCAACCTGCATGGAACAGGAGGTTAAAGGTGCTGATGCTCCAAGTAGGGAGCTTGCTAGTAAAGCGGCTGGAATGGCGAACCCGGGCACAAGGAGATGAGAAATGAGGTGCGTTTTAGAAACCTTTCCCCATCACACGGTGTACCATCTTCTGGGTTTCTCATGCATGTTTTTGATGTAGGAAGATGCCCTTGAACCTGGAGATTTGGGACCCATGCGATGGGTACCACGCAGTATTACTTTAAAGGGTCTGCGTTTGCTCACCCAACCTCACCAAACCTCTCAGCCCCAAGAGTGTCCACCCTTATGTCTCATCCAGCTGTGCGTCTAGATATGGTCAATCCAGGTTGCATCACAGCCCCTGAACGCATTGTGTAAGAATTTCTCTCTCTTTCACTGTCTTTGTTTCATGGGTGTTTCAAAGTAATTTATTTTTATAATGGGGTTTAGCTGCTTTTCACTGCTGTGTTTATGCCGCTTTACACCCACTTGACACACTAACAGAGAGATATCAATACATAGGTTTTACGATTATTATTAGTCAGATATATTCTTGTGCGGTGAATAGGGCGTGTTGAGTCCAGTTCTCTGAGCAAGGAGTAGGTCTTGTCTATTACATATTGGGTTTATGGAACGGTATCTGAGCTAATTTGATACCCTTGTTTTATGTATCACCCCACCTCACCTTTCCCGTTAAGCAGCCATAGTGTGTTTTCTGCATGTGTGACTCTGTTCTGTTTTGTAATTCAGTTCAAGTGTAACGGTTTTTACATTCCCTCTATCAGTGATACCTTATGAGAAGTGTCCTTTTCTGTGTGACTTATTTCACTTAGAATCGTCGTACCTAAATCCACTCATCATGCTGCTACTAACCTTACGACATTGATTTCATGGCTGAGTGGTATTCCATTGTACATAAGGACCACAACTTCTTTATCCATTTTTCTCTTTCCTGGGATATTTAAGGTGGAATGAAGTGGAGGTCCTGGTCAACAGAGCAGCCCTAAACTTTGGGGTGCTTGTGTCTTGCTGATTTTTAATTTTCCCAATTTATACCCCCATGAGTGGAAGTGCCCTATGCTCTCTAAGCTGTGTTTTTCAGATGTTTCAGGACTCACCGGACACTTCTCCGGAGTGGCTCTTGGCAATTTACATCCCGCCCATCAGTGTAGCAAGGCTCCCATTTCTCCATGGCCTGTCCTGCATTTCTTGTTTTGACACTTTTTTCGGCATGGCCCTTTGGACCGATGGGAAGCGAGACTTCTTTGTAGAGCTGATTTGCCTTTCCAGGTTGCTTGGTTGGCCAAAAAGGGCGTATGCGATTTTTCCTGAATATATTCAGGAAAAAACGCATACGCCCTTTTTGGCCAAGGGCATCATTGTCAACGTTTTGCCGCTTTTCATGTGCTTTAAAGGCGATTCGTATCTACCTCCTGAAATCTGTTTCCTGCAATTCTGCCTTGATTTCAAATCCTATTCTTTGCCTTCCCTCAATATATTTGTGGACGAGAGTTATCATTAATAACTCTGCAGGTTTGTGAATTGCAGTGCCCTGAACCTCCATTTTACAACTCGTTTTTATGGGAGCTGGCCGCAAAATCGCAGAATGGCTTCAGGCCCTGTTCTGGTTCCGGGCGGCAGGCTGAGCCTGTGGTTAATTCTTCTTTCTGATGGGAAAATAGAGTGACCTGTGCCTGTCCCAACACCAAGAGCTAGTCTCTCGTTGGTTCCACGTCTTCCCGTTTATCCTCAGGACAAATTGCAACCTGCATGGAACAGGAGGTTAAAGGTGCTGATGCTCCAAGTAGGGAGCTTGCTAGTAAAGCGGCTGGAATGGCGAACCCGGGCACAAGGAGATGAGAAATGAGGTGCGTTTTAGAAACCTTTCCCCATCACACGGTGTACCATCTTCTGGGTTTCTCATGCATGTTTTTGATGTAGGAAGATGCCCTTGAACCTGGAGATTTGGGACCCATGCGATGGGTACCACGCAGTATTACTTTAAAGGGTCTGCGTTTGCTCACCCAACCTCACCAAACCTCTCAGCCCCAAGAGTGTCCACCCTTATGTCTCATCCAGCTGTGCGTCTAGATATGGTCAATCCAGGTTGCATCACAGCCCCTGAACGCATTGTGTAAGAATTTCTCTCTCTTTCACTGTCTTTGTTTCATGGGTGTTTCAAAGTAATTTATTTTTATAATGGGGTTTAGCTGCTTTTCACTGCTGTGTTTATGCCGCTTTACACCCACTTGACACACTAACAGAGAGATATCAATACATAGGTTTTACGATTATTATTAGTCAGATATATTCTTGTGCGGTGAATAGGGCGTGTTGAGTCCAGTTCTCTGAGCAAGGAGTAGGTCTTGTCTATTACATATTGGGTTTATGGAACGGTATCTGAGCTAATTTGATACCCTTGTTTTATGTATCACCCCACCTCACCTTTCCCGTTAAGCAGCCATAGTGTGTTTTCTGCATGTGTGACTCTGTTCTGTTTTGTAATTCAGTTCAAGTGTAACGGTTTTTACATTCCCTCTATCAGTGATACCTTATGAGAAGTGTCCTTTTCTGTGTGACTTATTTCACTTAGAATCGTCGTACCTAAATCCACTCATCATGCTGCTACTAACCTTACGACATTGATTTCATGGCTGAGTGGTATTCCATTGTACATAAGGACCACAACTTCTTTATCCATTTTTCTCTTTCCTGGGATATTTAAGGTGGAATGAAGTGGAGGTCCTGGTCAACAGAGCAGCCCTAAACTTTGGGGTGCTTGTGTCTTGCTGATTTTTAATTTTCCCAATTTATACCCCCATGAGTGGAAGTGCCCTATGCTCTCTAAGCTGTGTTTTTCAGATGTTTCAGGACTCACCGGACACTTCTCCAGAGTGGCTCTTGGCAATTTACATCCCGCCCATCAGTGTAGCAAGGCTCCCATTTCTCCATGGCCTGTCCTGCATTTCTGGTTTTGACACTTTTTTCAGCATGGCCCTTTTGACCGATGGGAAGCGAGACTTCTTTGTAGCGCTGATTTGCCTTTCCAGGTTGCTTGGTTGGCCAAAAAGGGCGTATGCGATTTTTCCTGAATATATTCAGGAAAAAACGCATACGCCCTTTTTGGCCAAGGGCATCATTGTCAACGTTATGCCGCTTTTCATGTGCTTTAAAGGCGATTCGTATCTACCTCCTGAAATCTGTTTCCTGCAATTCTGCCTTGATTTCAAATCCTATTCTTTGCCTTCCCTCAATATATTTGTGAACGAGAGTTATCATTAATAACTCTGCAGGTTTGTGAATTGCAGTGCCCTGAACCTCCATTTTACAACTCGTTTTTATGGGAGCTGGCCGCAAAATCGCAGAATGGCTTCAGGCCCTGTTCTGGTTCCGGGGGGCAGGCTGAGCCTGTGGTTAATTCTTCTTTCTGATGGGAAAATAGAGTGACCTGTGCCTGTCCCAACACCAAGAGCTAGTCTCTCGTTGGTTCCACGTCTTCCCGTTTATCCTCAGGACAAATTGCAACCTGTATGGAACAGGAGGTTAAAGGTGCTGATGCTCCAAGTAGGGAGCTTGCTAGTAAAGCGGCTGGAATGGCGAACCCGGGCACAAGGAGATGAGAAATGAGGTGCGTTTTAGAAACCTTTCCCCATCACACGGTGTACCATCTTCTGGGTTTCTCATGCATGTTTTTGATGTAGGAAGATGCCCTTGAACCTGGAGATTTGGGACCCATGCGATGGGTACCACGCAGTATTCCTTTAAAGGGTCTGCGTTTGCTCACCCAACCTCACCAAACCTCTCAGCCCCAAGAGTGTCCACCCTTATGTCTCATCCAGCTGTGCGTCTAGATATGGTCAATCCAGGTTGCATCACAGCCCCTGAACGCATTGTGTAAGAATTTCTCTCTCTTTCACTGTCTTTGTTTCATGGGTGTTTCAAAGTAATTTATTTTTATAATGGGGTTTAGCTGCTTTTCACTGCTGTGTTTATGCCGCTTTACACCCACTTGACACACTAACAGAGAGATATCAATACATAGGTTTTACGATTATTATTAGTCAGATATATTCTTGTGCGGTGAATAGGGCGTGTTGAGTCCAGTTCTCTGAGCAAGGAGTAGGTCTTGTCTATTACATATTGGGTTTATGGAACGGTATCTGAGCTAATTTGATACCCTTGTTTTATGTATCACCCCACCTCACCTTTCCCGTTAAGCAGCCATAGTGTGTTTTCTGCATGTGTGACTCTGTTCTGTTTTGTAATTCAGTTCAAGTGTAACGGTTTTTACATTCCCTCTATCAGTGATACCTTATGAGAAGTGTCCTTTTCTGTGTGACTTATTTCACTTAGAATCGTCGTACCTAAATCCACTCATCATGCTGCTACTAACCTTACGACATTGATTTCATGGCTGAGTGATATTCCATTGTACATAAGGACCACAACTTCTTTATCCATTTTTCTCTTTCCTGGGATATTTAAGGTGGAATGAAGTGGAGGTCCTGGTCAACAGAGCAGCCCTAAACTTTGGGGTGCTTGTGTCTTGCTGATTTTTAATTTTCCCAATTTATACCCCCATGAGTGGAAGTGCCCTATGCTCTCTAAGCTGTGTTTTTCAGATGTTTCAGGACTCACCGGACACTTCTCCGGAGTGGCTCTTGGCAATTTACATCCCGCCCATCAGTGTAGCAAGGCTCCCATTTCTCCATGGCCTGTCCTGCATTTCTGGTTTTGACACTTTTTTCAGCATGGCCCTTTTGACCGATGGGAAGCGAGACTTCTTTGTAGCGCTGATTTGCCTTTCCAGGTGGCTTGGTTGGCCAAAAAGGGCGTATGCGTTTTTTCCTGAATATATTCAGGAAAAAACGCATACGCCCTTTTTGGCCAAGGGCATCATTGTCAACGTTTTGCCGCTTTTCATGTGCTTTAAAGGCGATTCGTATCTACCTCCTGAAATCTGTTTCCTGCAATTCTGCCTTGATTTCAAATCCTCTTCTTTGCCTTCCCTCAATATATTTGTGGACGGGAGTTATCATTTATAACTCTGCAGGTTTGTGAATTGCAGTGCCCTGAACCTCCATTTTACAACTCGTTTTTATGGGAGCTGGCCGCAAAATCGCAGAATGGCTTCAGGCCCTGTTCTGGTTCCGGGGGGCAGGCTGAGCCTGTGGTTATTTCTTCTTTCTGATGGAAAAATAGAGTGACCTGTGCCTGTCCCAACACCAAGAGCTAGTCTCTCGTTGGTTCCACGTCTTCCCGTTTATCCTCAGGACAAATTGCAACCTGCATGGAACAGGAGGTTAAAGGTGCTGATGCTCCAAGTAGGGAGCTTGCTAGTAAAGCGGCTGGAATGGCGAACCCGGGCACAAGGAGATGAGAAATGAGGTGCGTTTTAGAAACCTTTCCCCATCACACGGTGTACCAACTTCTGGGTTTCTCATGCATGTTTTTGATGTAGGAAGATGCCCTTGAACCTGGAGATTTGGGACCCATGCGATGGGTACCACGCAGTATTCCTTTAAAGGGTCTGCGTTTGCTCACCCAACCTCACCAAACCTCTCAGCCCCAAGAGTGTCCACCCTTATGTCTCATCCAGCTGTGCGTCTAGATATGGTCAATCCAGGTTGCATCACAGCCCCTGAACGCATTGTGTAAGAATTTCTCTCTTTCACTGTCTTTGTTTCATGGGTGTTTCAAAGTAATTTATTTTTATAATGGGGTTTAGCTGCTTTTCACTGCTGTGTTTATGCCGCTTTACACCCACTTGACACACTAACAGATATCAATACATAGGTTTTACGATTATTATTAATCAGATATATTCTTGTGCGGTGAATAGGGCGTGTTGAGTCCAGTTCTCTGAGCAAGGAGTAGGTCTTGTCTATTACATATTGGGTTTATGGAACGGTATCTGAGCTAATTTGATACCCTTGTTTTATGTATCACCCCACCTCACCTTTCCCGTTAAGCAGCCATAGTGTGTTTTCTGCATGTGTGACTCTGTTCTGTTTTGTAATTCAGTTCAAGTGTAACGGTTTTTACATTCCCTCTATCAGTGATACCTTATGAGAAGTGTCCTTTTCTGTGTGACTTATTTCACTTAGAATCGTCGTACCTAAATCCACTCATCATGCTGCTACTAACCTTACGACATTGATTTCATGGCTGAGTGGTATTCCATTGTACATAAGGACCACAACTTCTTTATCCATTTTTCTCTTTCCTGGGATATTTAAGGTGGAATGAAGTGGAGGTCCTGGTCAACAGAGCAGCCCTAAACTTTGGGGTGCTTGTGTCTTGCTGATTTTTAATTTTCCCAATTTATACCCCCATGAGTGGAAGTGCCCTATGCTCTCTAAGCTGTGTTTTTCAGATGTTTCAGGACTCACCGGACACTTCTCCGGAGTGGCTCTTGGCAATTTACATCCCGCCCATCAGTGTAGCAAGGCTCCCATTTCTCCATGGCCTGTCCTGCATTTCTGGTTTTGACACTTTTTTCAGCATGGCCCTTTTGACCGATGGGAAGCGAGACTTCTTTGTAGCGCTGATTTGCCTTTCCAGGTTGCTTGGTTGGCCAAAAAGGGCGTATGCGTTTTTTCCTGAATATATTCAGGAAAAAACGCATACGCCCTTTTTGGCCAAGGGCATCATTGTCAACGTTTTGCCGCTTTTCATGTGCTTTAAAGGCGATTCGTATCTACCTCCTGAAATCTGTTTCCTGCAATTCTGCCTTGATTTCAAATCCTCTTCTTTGCCTTCCCTCAATATATTTGTGGACGACAGTTATCATTTATAACTCTGCAGGTTTGTGAATTGCAGTGCCCTGAACCTCCATTTTACAACTCGTTTTTATGGGAGCTGGCCGCAAAATCGCAGAATGGCTTCAGGCCCTGTTCTGGTTCCGGGGGGCAGGCTGAGCCTGTGGTTAATTCTTCTTTCTGATGGGAAAATAGAGTGACCTGTGCCTGTCTCAACACCAAGAGCTAGTCTCTCGTTGGTTCCACGTCTTCCCGTTTATCCTCAGGACAAATTGCAACCTGTATGGAACAGGAGGTTAAAGGTGCTGATGCTCCAAGTAGGGAGCTTGCTAGTAAAGCGGCTGGAATGGCGAACCCGGGCACAAGGAGATGAGAAATGAGGTGCGTTTTAGAAACCTTTCCCCATCACACGGTGTACCATCTTCTGGGTTTCTCATGCATGTTTTTGATGTAGGAAGATGCCCTTGAACCTGGAGATTTGGGACCCATGCGATGGGTACCACGCAGTATTCCTTTAAAGGGTCTGCGTTTGCTCACCCAACCTCACCAAACCTCTCAGCCCCAAGAGTGTCCACCCTTATGTCTCATCCAGCTGTGGGTCTAGATATGGTCAATCCAGGTTGCATCACAGCCCCTGAACGCATTGTGTAAGAATTTCTCTCTCTTTCACTGTCTTTGTTTCATGGGTGTTTCAAAGTAATTTATTTTTATAATGGGGTTTAGCTGCTTTTCACTGCTGTGTTTATGCCGCTTTACACCCACTTGACACACTAACAGAGAGATATCAATACATAGGTTTTACGATTATTATTAGTCAGATATATTCTTGTGCGGTGAATAGGGCATGTTGAGTCCAGTTCTCTGAGCAAGGAGTAGGTCTTGTCTATTACATATTGGGTTTATGGAACGGTATCTGAGCTAATTTGATACCCTTGTTTTATGTATCACCCCACCTCACCTTTCCCGTTAAGCAGCCATAGTGTGTTTTCTGCATGTGTGACTCTGTTCTGTTTTGTAATTCAGTTCAAGTGTAACGGTTTTTACATTCCCTCTATCAGTGATACCTTATGAGAAGTGTCCTTTTCTGTGTGACTTATTTCACTTAGAATCGTCGTACCTAAATCCACTCATCATGCTGCTACTAACCTTACGACATTGATTTCATGGCTGAGTGATATTCCATTGTACATAAGGACCACAACTTCTTTATCCATTTTTCTCTTTCCTGGGATATTTAAGGTGGAATGAAGTGGAGGTCCTGGTCAACAGAGCAGCCCTAAACTTTGGGGTGCTTGTGTCTTGCTGATTTTTAATTTTCCCAATTTATACCCCCATGAGTGGAAGTGCCCTATGCTCTCTAAGCTGTGTTTTTCAGATGTTTCAGGACTCACCGGACACTTCTCCGGAGTGGCTCTTGGCAATTTACATCCCGCCCATCAGTGTAGCAAGGCTCCCATTTCTCCATGGCCTGTCCTGCATTTCTTGTTTTGACACTTTTTTCGGCATGGCCCTTTGGACCGATGGGAAGCGAGACTTCTTTGTAGAGCTGATTTGCCTTTCCAGGTTGCTTGGTTGGCCAAAAAGGGCGTATGCGATTTTTCCTGAATATATTCAGGAAAAAACGCATACGCCCTTTTTGGCCAAGGGCATCATTGTCAACGTTTTGCCGCTTTTCATGTGCTTTAAAGGCGATTCGTATCTACCTCCTGAAATCTGTTTCCTGCAATTCTGCCTTGATTTCAAATCCTATTCTTTGCCTTCCCTCAATATATTTGTGGACGAGAGTTATCATTAATAACTCTGCAGGTTTGTGAATTGCAGTGCCCTGAACCTCCATTTTACAACTCGTTTTTATGGGAGCTGGCCGCAAAATCGCAGAATGGCTTCAGGCCCTGTTCTGGTTCCGGGCGGCAGGCTGAGCCTGTGGTTAATTCTTCTTTCTGATGGGAAAATAGAGTGACCTGTGCCTGTCCCAACACCAAGAGCTAGTCTCTCGTTGGTTCCACGTCTTCCCGTTTATCCTCAGGACAAATTGCAACCTGCATGGAACAGGAGGTTAAAGGTGCTGATGCTCCAAGTAGGGAGCTTGCTAGTAAAGCGGCTGGAATGGCGAACCCGGGCACAAGGAGATGAGAAATGAGGTGCGTTTTAGAAACCTTTCCCCATCACACGGTGTACCATCTTCTGGGTTTCTCATGCATGTTTTTGATGTAGGAAGATGCCCTTGAACCTGGAGATTTGGGACCCATGCGATGGGTACCACGCAGTATTACTTTAAAGGGTCTGCGTTTGCTCACCCAACCTCACCAAACCTCTCAGCCCCAAGAGTGTCCACCCTTATGTCTCATCCAGCTGTGCGTCTAGATATGGTCAATCCAGGTTGCATCACAGCCCCTGAACGCATTGTGTAAGAATTTCTCTCTCTTTCACTGTCTTTGTTTCATGGGTGTTTCAAAGTAATTTATTTTTATAATGGGGTTTAGCTGCTTTTCACTGCTGTGTTTATGCCGCTTTACACCCACTTGACACACTAACAGAGAGATATCAATACATAGGTTTTACGATTATTATTAGTCAGATATATTCTTGTGCGGTGAATAGGGCGTGTTGAGTCCAGTTCTCTGAGCAAGGAGTAGGTCTTGTCTATTACATATTGGGTTTATGGAACGGTATCTGAGCTAATTTGATACCCTTGTTTTATGTATCACCCCACCTCACCTTTCCCGTTAAGCAGCCATAGTGTGTTTTCTGCATGTGTGACTCTGTTCTGTTTTGTAATTCAGTTCAAGTGTAACGGTTTTTACATTCCCTCTATCAGTGATACCTTATGAGAAGTGTCCTTTTCTGTGTGACTTATTTCACTTAGAATCGTCGTACCTAAATCCACTCATCATGCTGCTACTAACCTTACGACATTGATTTCATGGCTGAGTGGTATTCCATTGTACATAAGGACCACAACTTCTTTATCCATTTTTCTCTTTCCTGGGATATTTAAGGTGGAATGAAGTGGAGGTCCTGGTCAACAGAGCAGCCCTAAACTTTGGGGTGCTTGTGTCTTGCTGATTTTTAATTTTCCCAATTTATACCCCCATGAGTGGAAGTGCCCTATGCTCTCTAAGCTGTGTTTTTCAGATGTTTCAGGACTCACCGGACACTTCTCCAGAGTGGCTCTTGGCAATTTACATCCCGCCCATCAGTGTAGCAAGGCTCCCATTTCTCCATGGCCTGTCCTGCATTTCTGGTTTTGACACTTTTTTCAGCATGGCCCTTTTGACCGATGGGAAGCGAGACTTCTTTGTAGCGCTGATTTGCCTTTCCAGGTTGCTTGGTTGGCCAAAAAGGGCGTATGCGATTTTTCCTGAATATATTCAGGAAAAAACGCATACGCCCTTTTTGGCCAAGGGCATCATTGTCAACGTTATGCCGCTTTTCATGTGCTTTAAAGGCGATTCGTATCTACCTCCTGAAATCTGTTTCCTGCAATTCTGCCTTGATTTCAAATCCTATTCTTTGCCTTCCCTCAATATATTTGTGAACGAGAGTTATCATTAATAACTCTGCAGGTTTGTGAATTGCAGTGCCCTGAACCTCCATTTTACAACTCGTTTTTATGGGAGCTGGCCGCAAAATCGCAGAATGGCTTCAGGCCCTGTTCTGGTTCCGGGGGGCAGGCTGAGCCTGTGGTTAATTCTTCTTTCTGATGGGAAAATAGAGTGACCTGTGCCTGTCCCAACACCAAGAGCTAGTCTCTCGTTGGTTCCACGTCTTCCCGTTTATCCTCAGGACAAATTGCAACCTGTATGGAACAGGAGGTTAAAGGTGCTGATGCTCCAAGTAGGGAGCTTGCTAGTAAAGCGGCTGGAATGGCGAACCCGGGCACAAGGAGATGAGAAATGAGGTGCGTTTTAGAAACCTTTCCCCATCACACGGTGTACCATCTTCTGGGTTTCTCATGCATGTTTTTGATGTAGGAAGATGCCCTTGAACCTGGAGATTTGGGACCCATGCGATGGGTACCACGCAGTATTCCTTTAAAGGGTCTGCGTTTGCTCACCCAACCTCACCAAACCTCTCAGCCCCAAGAGTGTCCACCCTTATGTCTCATCCAGCTGTGCGTCTAGATATGGTCAATCCAGGTTGCATCACAGCCCCTGAACGCATTGTGTAAGAATTTCTCTCTCTTTCACTGTCTTTGTTTCATGGGTGTTTCAAAGTAATTTATTTTTATAATGGGGTTTAGCTGCTTTTCACTGCTGTGTTTATGCCGCTTTACACCCACTTGACACACTAACAGAGAGATATCAATACATAGGTTTTACGATTATTATTAGTCAGATATATTCTTGTGCGGTGAATAGGGCGTGTTGAGTCCAGTTCTCTGAGCAAGGAGTAGGTCTTGTCTATTACATATTGGGTTTATGGAACGGTATCTGAGCTAATTTGATACCCTTGTTTTATGTATCACCCCACCTCACCTTTCCCGTTAAGCAGCCATAGTGTGTTTTCTGCATGTGTGACTCTGTTCTGTTTTGTAATTCAGTTCAAGTGTAACGGTTTTTACATTCCCTCTATCAGTGATACCTTATGAGAAGTGTCCTTTTCTGTGTGACTTATTTCACTTAGAATCGTCGTACCTAAATCCACTCATCATGCTGCTACTAACCTTACGACATTGATTTCATGGCTGAGTGATATTCCATTGTACATAAGGACCACAACTTCTTTATCCATTTTTCTCTTTCCTGGGATATTTAAGGTGGAATGAAGTGGAGGTCCTGGTCAACAGAGCAGCCCTAAACTTTGGGGTGCTTGTGTCTTGCTGATTTTTAATTTTCCCAATTTATACCCCCATGAGTGGAAGTGCCCTATGCTCTCTAAGCTGTGTTTTTCAGATGTTTCAGGACTCACCGGACACTTCTCCGGAGTGGCTCTTGGCAATTTACATCCCGCCCATCAGTGTAGCAAGGCTCCCATTTCTCCATGGCCTGTCCTGCATTTCTGGTTTTGACACTTTTTTCAGCATGGCCCTTTTGACCGATGGGAAGCGAGACTTCTTTGTAGCGCTGATTTGCCTTTCCAGGTGGCTTGGTTGGCCAAAAAGGGCGTATGCGTTTTTTCCTGAATATATTCAGGAAAAAACGCATACGCCCTTTTTGGCCAAGGGCATCATTGTCAACGTTTTGCCGCTTTTCATGTGCTTTAAAGGCGATTCGTATCTACCTCCTGAAATCTGTTTCCTGCAATTCTGCCTTGATTTCAAATCCTCTTCTTTGCCTTCCCTCAATATATTTGTGGACGGGAGTTATCATTTATAACTCTGCAGGTTTGTGAATTGCAGTGCCCTGAACCTCCATTTTACAACTCGTTTTTATGGGAGCTGGCCGCAAAATCGCAGAATGGCTTCAGGCCCTGTTCTGGTTCCGGGGGGCAGGCTGAGCCTGTGGTTATTTCTTCTTTCTGATGGAAAAATAGAGTGACCTGTGCCTGTCCCAACACCAAGAGCTAGTCTCTCGTTGGTTCCACGTCTTCCCGTTTATCCTCAGGACAAATTGCAACCTGCATGGAACAGGAGGTTAAAGGTGCTGATGCTCCAAGTAGGGAGCTTGCTAGTAAAGCGGCTGGAATGGCGAACCCGGGCACAAGGAGATGAGAAATGAGGTGCGTTTTAGAAACCTTTCCCCATCACACGGTGTACCAACTTCTGGGTTTCTCATGCATGTTTTTGATGTAGGAAGATGCCCTTGAACCTGGAGATTTGGGACCCATGCGATGGGTACCACGCAGTATTCCTTTAAAGGGTCTGCGTTTGCTCACCCAACCTCACCAAACCTCTCAGCCCCAAGAGTGTCCACCCTTATGTCTCATCCAGCTGTGCGTCTAGATATGGTCAATCCAGGTTGCATCACAGCCCCTGAACGCATTGTGTAAGAATTTCTCTCTTTCACTGTCTTTGTTTCATGGGTGTTTCAAAGTAATTTATTTTTATAATGGGGTTTAGCTGCTTTTCACTGCTGTGTTTATGCCGCTTTACACCCACTTGACACACTAACAGATATCAATACATAGGTTTTACGATTATTATTAGTCAGATATATTCTTGTGCGGTGAATAGGGCGTGTTGAGTCCAGTTCTCTGAGCAAGGAGTAGGTCTTGTCTATTACATATTGGGTTTATGGAACGGTATCTGAGCTAATTTGATACCCTTGTTTTATGTATCACCCCACCTCACCTTTCCCGTTAAGCAGCCATAGTGTGTTTTCTGCATGTGTGACTCTGTTCTGTTTTGTAATTCAGTTCAAGTGTAACGGTTTTTACATTCCCTCTATCAGTGATACCTTATGAGAAGTGTCCTTTTCTGTGTGACTTATTTCACTTAGAATCGTCGTACCTAAATCCACTCATCATGCTGCTACTAACCTTACGACATTGATTTCATGGCTGAGTGGTATTCCATTGTACATAAGGACCACAACTTCTTTATCCATTTTTCTCTTTCCTGGGATATTTAAGGTGGAATGAAGTGGAGGTCCTGGTCAACAGAGCAGCCCTAAACTTTGGGGTGCTTGTGTCTTGCTGATTTTTAATTTTCCCAATTTATACCCCCATGAGTGGAAGTGCCCTATGCTCTCTAAGCTGTGTTTTTCAGATGTTTCAGGACTCACCGGACACTTCTCCGGAGTGGCTCTTGGCAATTTACATCCCGCCCATCAGTGTAGCAAGGCTCCCATTTCTCCATGGCCTGTCCTGCATTTCTGGTTTTGACACTTTTTTCAGCATGGCCCTTTTGACCGATGGGAAGCGAGACTTCTTTGTAGCGCTGATTTGCCTTTCCAGGTTGCTTGGTTGGCCAAAAAGGGCGTATGCGTTTTTTCCTGAATATATTCAGGAAAAAACGCATACGCCCTTTTTGGCCAAGGGCATCATTGTCAACGTTTTGCCGCTTTTCATGTGCTTTAAAGGCGATTCGTATCTACCTCCTGAAATCTGTTTCCTGCAATTCTGCCTTGATTTCAAATCCTCTTCTTTGCCTTCCCTCAATATATTTGTGGACGACAGTTATCATTTATAACTCTGCAGGTTTGTGAATTGCAGTGCCCTGAACCTCCATTTTACAACTCGTTTTTATGGGAGCTGGCCGCAAAATCGCAGAATGGCTTCAGGCCCTGTTCTGGTTCCGGGGGGCAGGCTGAGCCTGTGGTTAATTCTTCTTTCTGATGGGAAAATAGAGTGACCTGTGCCTGTCTCAACACCAAGAGCTAGTCTCTCGTTGGTTCCACGTCTTCCCGTTTATCCTCAGGACAAATTGCAACCTGTATGGAACAGGAGGTTAAAGGTGCTGATGCTCCAAGTAGGGAGCTTGCTAGTAAAGCGGCTGGAATGGCGAACCCGGGCACAAGGAGATGAGAAATGAGGTGCGTTTTAGAAACCTTTCCCCATCACACGGTGTACCATCTTCTGGGTTTCTCATGCATGTTTTTGATGTAGGAAGATGCCCTTGAACCTGGAGATTTGGGACCCATGCGATGGGTACCACGCAGTATTCCTTTAAAGGGTCTGCGTTTGCTCACCCAACCTCACCAAACCTCTCAGCCCCAAGAGTGTCCACCCTTATGTCTCATCCAGCTGTGGGTCTAGATATGGTCAATCCAGGTTGCATCACAGCCCCTGAACGCATTGTGTAAGAATTTCTCTCTCTTTCACTGTCTTTGTTTCATGGGTGTTTCAAAGTAATTTATTTTTATAATGGGGTTTAGCTGCTTTTCACTGCTGTGTTTATGCCGCTTTACACCCACTTGACACACTAACAGAGAGATATCAATACATAGGTTTTACGATTATTATTAGTCAGATATATTCTTGTGCGGTGAATAGGGCATGTTGAGTCCAGTTCTCTGAGCAAGGAGTAGGTCTTGTCTATTACATATTGGGTTTATGGAACGGTATCTGAGCTAATTTGATACCCTTGTTTTATGTATCACCCCACCTCACCTTTCCCGTTAAGCAGCCATAGTGTGTTTTCTGCATGTGTGACTCTGTTCTGTTTTGTAATTCAGTTCAAGTGTAACGGTTTTTACATTCCCTCTATCAGTGATACCTTATGAGAAGTGTCCTTTTCTGTGTGACTTATTTCACTTAGAATCGTCGTACCTAAATCCACTCATCATGCTGCTACTAACCTTACGACATTGATTTCATGGCTGAGTGATATTCCATTGTACATAAGGACCACAACTTCTTTATCCATTTTTCTCTTTCCTGGGATATTTAAGGTGGAATGAAGTGGAGGTCCTGGTCAACAGAGCAGCCCTAAACTTTGGGGTGCTTGTGTCTTGCTGATTTTTAATTTTCCCAATTTATACCCCCATGAGTGGAAGTGCCCTATGCTCTCTAAGCTGTGTTTTTCAGATGTTTCAGGACTCACCGGACACTTCTCCAGAGTGGCTCTTGGCAATTTACATCCCGCCCATCAGTGTAGCAAGGCTCCCATTTCTCCATGGCCTGTCCTGCATTTCTGGTTTTGACACTTTTTTCAGCATGGCCCTTTTAACCGATGGGAAGCGAGACTTCTTTGTAGCACTGATTTGCCTTTCCAGGTTCCTTGGTTGGCCAAAAAGGGCGTATGCGTTTTTTGCTGAATATATTCAGGAAAAAACGCATACGCCCTTTTTGGCCAAGGGCATCATTGTCAACGTTATGCCGCTTTTCATGTGCTTTAAAGGCGATTCGTATCTACCTCCTGAAATCTGTTTCCTGCAATTCTGCCTTGATTTCAAATCCTATTCTTTGCCTTCCCTCAATATATTTGTGAACGAGAGTTATCATTAATAACTCTGCAGGTTTGTGAATTGCAGTGCCCTGAACCTCCATTTTACAACTCGTTTTTATGGGAGCTGGCCGCAAAATCGCAGAATGGCTTCAGGCCCTGTTCTGGTTCCGGGGGGCAGGCTGAGCCTGTGGTTAATTCTTCTTTCTGATGGGAAAATAGAGTGACCTGTGCCTGTCCCAACACCAAGAGCTAGTCTCTCGTTGGTTCCACGTCTTCCCGTTTATCCTCAGGACAAATTGCAACCTGTATGGAACAGGAGGTTAAAGGTGCTGATGCTCCAAGTAGGGAGCTTGCTAGTAAAGCGGCTGGAATGGCGAACCCGGGCACAAGGAGATGAGAAATGAGGTGCGTTTTAGAAACCTTTCCCCATCACACGGTGTACCATCTTCTGGGTTTCTCATGCATGTTTTTGATGTAGGAAGATGCCCTTGAACCTGGAGATTTGGGACCCATGCGATGGGTACCACGCAGTATTCCTTTAAAGGGTCTGCGTTTGCTCACCCAACCTCACCAAACCTCTCAGCCCCAAGAGTGTCCACCCTTATGTCTCATCCAGCTGTGCGTCTAGATATGGTCAATCCAGGTTGCATCACAGCCCCTGAACGCATTGTGTAAGAATTTCTCTCTCTTTCACTGTCTTTGTTTCATGGGTGTTTCAAAGTAATTTATTTTTATAATGGGGTTTAGCTGCTTTTCACTGCTGTGTTTATGCCGCTTTACACCCACTTGACACACTAACAGAGAGATATCAATACATAGGTTTTACGATTATTATTAGTCAGATATATTCTTGTGCGGTGAATAGGGCGTGTTGAGTCCAGTTCTCTGAGCAAGGAGTAGGTCTTGTCTATTACATATTGGGTTTATGGAACGGTATCTGAGCTAATTTGATACCCTTGTTTTATGTATCACCCCACCTCACCTTTCCCGTTAAGCAGCCATAGTGTGTTTTCTGCATGTGTGACTCTGTTCTGTTTTGTAATTCAGTTCAAGTGTAACGGTTTTTACATTCCCTCTATCAGTGATACCTTATGAGAAGTGTCCTTTTCTGTGTGACTTATTTCACTTAGAATCGTCGTACCTAAATCCACTCATCATGCTGCTACTAACCTTACGACATTGATTTCATGGCTGAGTGATATTCCATTGTACATAAGGACCACAACTTCTTTATCCATTTTTCTCTTTCCTGGGATATTTAAGGTGGAATGAAGTGGAGGTCCTGGTCAACAGAGCAGCCCTAAACTTTGGGGTGCTTGTGTCTTGCTGATTTTTAATTTTCCCAATTTATACCCCCATGAGTGGAAGTGCCCTATGCTCTCTAAGCTGTGTTTTTCAGATGTTTCAGGACTCACCGGACACTTCTCCGGAGTGGCTCTTGGCAATTTACATCCCGCCCATCAGTGTAGCAAGGCTCCCATTTCTCCATGGCCTGTCCTGCATTTCTGGTTTTGACACTTTTTTCAGCATGGCCCTTTTGACCGATGGGAAGCGAGACTTCTTTGTAGCGCTGATTTGCCTTTCCAGGTGGCTTGGTTGGCCAAAAAGGGCGTATGCGTTTTTTCCTGAATATATTCAGGAAAAAACGCATACGCCCTTTTTGGCCAAGGGCATCATTGTCAACGTTTTGCCGCTTTTCATGTGCTTTAAAGGCGATTCGTATCTACCTCCTGAAATCTGTTTCCTGCAATTCTGCCTTGATTTCAAATCCTCTTCTTTGCCTTCCCTCAATATATTTGTGGACGGGAGTTATCATTTATAACTCTGCAGGTTTGTGAATTGCAGTGCCCTGAACCTCCATTTTACAACTCGTTTTTATGGGAGCTGGCCGCAAAATCGCAGAATGGCTTCAGGCCCTGTTCTGGTTCCGGGGGGCAGGCTGAGCCTGTGGTTATTTCTTCTTTCTGATGGAAAAATAGAGTGACCTGTGCCTGTCCCAACACCAAGAGCTAGTCTCTCGTTGGTTCCACGTCTTCCCGTTTATCCTCAGGACAAATTGCAACCTGCATGGAACAGGAGGTTAAAGGTGCTGATGCTCCAAGTAGGGAGCTTGCTAGTAAAGCGGCTGGAATGGCGAACCCGGGCACAAGGAGATGAGAAATGAGGTGCGTTTTAGAAACCTTTCCCCATCACACGGTGTACCAACTTCTGGGTTTCTCATGCATGTTTTTGATGTAGGAAGATGCCCTTGAACCTGGAGATTTGGGACCCATGCGATGGGTACCACGCAGTATTCCTTTAAAGGGTCTGCGTTTGCTCACCCAACCTCACCAAACCTCTCAGCCCCAAGAGTGTCCACCCTTATGTCTCATCCAGCTGTGCGTCTAGATATGGTCAATCCAGGTTGCATCACAGCCCCTGAACGCATTGTGTAAGAATTTCTCTCTTTCACTGTCTTTGTTTCATGGGTGTTTCAAAGTAATTTATTTTTATAATGGGGTTTAGCTGCTTTTCACTGCTGTGTTTATGCCGCTTTACACCCACTTGACACACTAACAGATATCAATACATAGGTTTTACGATTATTATTAGTCAGATATATTCTTGTGCGGTGAATAGGGCGTGTTGAGTCCAGTTCTCTGAGCAAGGAGTAGGTCTTGTCTATTACATATTGGGTTTATGGAACGGTATCTGAGCTAATTTGATACCCTTGTTTTATGTATCACCCCACCTCACCTTTCCCGTTAAGCAGCCATAGTGTGTTTTCTGCATGTGTGACTCTGTTCTGTTTTGTAATTCAGTTCAAGTGTAACGGTTTTTACATTCCCTCTATCAGTGATACCTTATGAGAAGTGTCCTTTTCTGTGTGACTTATTTCACTTAGAATCGTCGTACCTAAATCCACTCATCATGCTGCTACTAACCTTACGACATTGATTTCATGGCTGAGTGGTATTCCATTGTACATAAGGACCACAACTTCTTTATCCATTTTTCTCTTTCCTGGGATATTTAAGGTGGAATGAAGTGGAGGTCCTGGTCAACAGAGCAGCCCTAAACTTTGGGGTGCTTGTGTCTTGCTGATTTTTAATTTTCCCAATTTATACCCCCATGAGTGGAAGTGCCCTATGCTCTCTAAGCTGTGTTTTTCAGATGTTTCAGGACTCACCGGACACTTCTCCGGAGTGGCTCTTGGCAATTTACATCCCGCCCATCAGTGTAGCAAGGCTCCCATTTCTCCATGGCCTGTCCTGCATTTCTGGTTTTGACACTTTTTTCAGCATGGCCCTTTTGACCGATGGGAAGCGAGACTTCTTTGTAGCGCTGATTTGCCTTTCCAGGTTGCTTGGTTGGCCAAAAAGGGCGTATGCGTTTTTTCCTGAATATATTCAGGAAAAAACGCATACGCCCTTTTTGGCCAAGGGCATCATTGTCAACGTTTTGCCGCTTTTCATGTGCTTTAAAGGCGATTCGTATCTACCTCCTGAAATCTGTTTCCTGCAATTCTGCCTTGATTTCAAATCCTCTTCTTTGCCTTCCCTCAATATATTTGTGGACGACAGTTATCATTTATAACTCTGCAGGTTTGTGAATTGCAGTGCCCTGAACCTCCATTTTACAACTCGTTTTTATGGGAGCTGGCCGCAAAATCGCAGAATGGCTTCAGGCCCTGTTCTGGTTCCGGGGGGCAGGCTGAGCCTGTGGTTAATTCTTCTTTCTGATGGGAAAATAGAGTGACCTGTGCCTGTCTCAACACCAAGAGCTAGTCTCTCGTTGGTTCCACGTCTTCCCGTTTATCCTCAGGACAAATTGCAACCTGTATGGAACAGGAGGTTAAAGGTGCTGATGCTCCAAGTAGGGAGCTTGCTAGTAAAGCGGCTGGAATGGCGAACCCGGGCACAAGGAGATGAGAAATGAGGTGCGTTTTAGAAACCTTTCCCCATCACACGGTGTACCATCTTCTGGGTTTCTCATGCATGTTTTTGATGTAGGAAGATGCCCTTGAACCTGGAGATTTGGGACCCATGCGATGGGTACCACGCAGTATTCCTTTAAAGGGTCTGCGTTTGCTCACCCAACCTCACCAAACCTCTCAGCCCCAAGAGTGTCCACCCTTATGTCTCATCCAGCTGTGGGTCTAGATATGGTCAATCCAGGTTGCATCACAGCCCCTGAACGCATTGTGTAAGAATTTCTCTCTCTTTCACTGTCTTTGTTTCATGGGTGTTTCAAAGTAATTTATTTTTATAATGGGGTTTAGCTGCTTTTCACTGCTGTGTTTATGCCGCTTTACACCCACTTGACACACTAACAGAGAGATATCAATACATAGGTTTTACGATTATTATTAGTCAGATATATTCTTGTGCGGTGAATAGGGCATGTTGAGTCCAGTTCTCTGAGCAAGGAGTAGGTCTTGTCTATTACATATTGGGTTTATGGAACGGTATCTGAGCTAATTTGATACCCTTGTTTTATGTATCACCCCACCTCACCTTTCCCGTTAAGCAGCCATAGTGTGTTTTCTGCATGTGTGACTCTGTTCTGTTTTGTAATTCAGTTCAAGTGTAACGGTTTTTACATTCCCTCTATCAGTGATACCTTATGAGAAGTGTCCTTTTCTGTGTGACTTATTTCACTTAGAATCGTCGTACCTAAATCCACTCATCATGCTGCTACTAACCTTACGACATTGATTTCATGGCTGAGTGATATTCCATTGTACATAAGGACCACAACTTCTTTATCCATTTTTCTCTTTCCTGGGATATTTAAGGTGGAATGAAGTGGAGGTCCTGGTCAACAGAGCAGCCCTAAACTTTGGGGTGCTTGTGTCTTGCTGATTTTTAATTTTCCCAATTTATACCCCCATGAGTGGAAGTGCCCTATGCTCTCTAAGCTGTGTTTTTCAGATGTTTCAGGACTCACCGGACACTTCTCCAGAGTGGCTCTTGGCAATTTACATCCCGCCCATCAGTGTAGCAAGGCTCCCATTTCTCCATGGCCTGTCCTGCATTTCTGGTTTTGAAACTTTTTTCAGCATGGCCCTTTTAACCGATGGGAAGCGAGACTTCTTTGTAGCACTGATTTGCCTTTCCAGGTTCCTTGGTTGGCCAAAAAGGGCGTATGCGTTTTTTGCTGAATATATTCAGGAAAAAACGCATACGCCCTTTTTGGCCAAGGGCATCATTGTCAACGTTTTGCCGCTTTTCATGTGCTTTAAAGGTGATTCGTATCTACCTCCTGAAATCTGTTTCCTGCAATTCTGCCTTGATTTCAAATCCTCTTCTTTGCCTTCCCTCAATATATTTGTGGACGAGAGTTATCATTTATAACTCTGCAGGTTTGTGAATTGCAGTGCCCTGAACCTCCATTTTACAACTCGTTTTTATGGGAGCTGGCCGCAAAATCGCAGAATGGCTTCAGGCCCTGTTCTGGTTCCGGGGGGCAGGCTGAGCCTGTGGTTAATTCTTCTTTCTGATGGGAAAATAGAGTGACCTGTGCCTGTCCCAACACCAAGAGCTAGTCTCTCGTTGGTTCCACGTCTTCCCGTTTATCCTCAGGACAAATTGCAACCTGTATGGAACAGGAGGTTAAAGGTGCTGATGCTCCAAGTAGGGAGCTTGCTAGTAAAGCAGGTGGAATGGCGAACCCGGGCACAAGGAGATGAGAAATGAGGTGCGTTTTAGAAACCTTTCCCCATCACACGGTGTACCATCTTCTGGGTTTCTCATGCATGTTTTTGATGTAGGAAGATGCCCTTGAACCTGGAGATTTGGGACCCATGCGATGGGTACCACGCAGTATTACTTTAAAGGGTCTGCGTTTGCTCACCCAACCTCACCAAACCTCTCAGCCCCAAGAGTGTCCACCCTTATGTCTCATCCAGCTGTGCGTCTAGATATGGTCAATCCAGGTTGCATCACAGCCCCTGAACGCATTGTGTAAGAATTTCTCTCTCTTTCACTGTCTTTGTTTCATGGGTGTTTCAAAGTAATTTATTTTTATAATGGGGTTTAGCTGCTTTTCACTGCTGTGTTTATGCCGCTTTACACCCACTTGACACACTAACAGAGAGATATCAATACATAGGTTTTACGATTATTATTAGTCAGATATATTCTTGTGCGGTGAATAGGGCGTGTTGAGTCCAGTTCTCTGAGCAAGGAGTAGGTCTTGTCTATTACATATTGGGTTTATGGAACGGTATCTGAGCTAATTTGATACCCTTGTTTTATGTATCACCCCACCTCACCTTTCCTGTTAAGCAGCCATAGTGTGTTTTCTGCATGTGTGACTCTGTTCTGTTTTGTAATTCAGTTCAAGTGTAACGGTTTTTACATTCCCTCTATCAGTGATACCTTATGAGAAGTGTCCTTTTCTGTGTGACTTATTTCACTTAGAATCGTCGTACCTAAATCCACTCATCATGCTGCTACTAACCTTACGACATTGATTTCATGGCTGAGTGATATTCCATTGTACATAAGGACCACAACTTCTTTATCCATTTTTCTCTTTCCTGGGATATTTAAGGTGGAATGAAGTGGAGGTCCTGGTCAACAGAGCAGCCCTAAACTTTGGGGTGCTTGTGTCTTGCTGATTTTTAATTTTCCCAATTTATACCCCCATGAGTGGAAGTGCCCTATGCTCTCTAAGCTGTGTTTTTCAGATGTTTCAGGACTCACCGGACACTTCTCCGGAGTGGCTCTTGGCAATTTACATCCCGCCCATCAGTGTAGCAAGGCTCCCATTTCTCCATGGCCTGTCCTGCATTTCTGGTTTTGACACTTTTTTCAGCATGGCCCTTTTGACCGATGGGAAGCGAGACTTCTTTGTAGCGCTGATTTGCCTTTCCAGGTGGCTTGGTTGGCCAAAAAGGGCGTATGCGTTTTTTCCTGAATATATTCAGGAAAAAACGCATACGCCCTTTTTGGCCAAGGGCATCATTGTCAACGTTTTGCCGCTTTTCATGTGCTTTAAAGGCGGTTCGTATCTACCTCCTGAAATCTGTTTCCTGCAATTCTGCCTTGATTTCAAATCCTCTTCTTTGCCTTCCCTCAATATATTTGTGGACGAGAGTTATCATTAATAACTCTGCAGGTTTGTGAATTGCAGTGCCCTGAACCTCCATTTTACAACTCGTTTTTATGGGAGCTGGCCGCAAAATCGCAGAATGGCTTCAGGCCCTGTTCTGGTTCCGGGGGGCAGGCTGAGCCTGTGGTTAATTCTTCTTTCTGATGGGAAAATAGAGTGACCTGTGCCTGTCCCAACACCAAGAGCTAGTCTCTCGTTGGTTCCACGTCTTCCCGTTTATCCTCAGGACAAATTGCAACCTGAACGGAACAGGAGGTTAAAGGTGCTGATGCTCCAAGTAGGGAGCTTGCTAGTAAAGCGGCTGGAATGGCGAACCCGGGCACAAGGAGATGAGAAATGAGGTGCGTTTTAGAAACCTTTCCCCATCACACGGTGTACCATCTTCTGGGTTTCTCATGCATGTTTTTGATGTAGGAAGATGCCCTTGAACCTGGAGATTTGGGACCCATGCGATGGGTACCACGCAGTATTCCTTTAAAGGGTCTGCGTTTGCTCACCCAACCTCACCAAACCTCTCAGCCCCAAGAGTGTCCACCCTTATGTCTCATCCAGCTGTGCGTCTAGATATGGTCAATCCAGGTTGCATCACAGCCCCTGAACGCATTGTGTAAGAATTTCTCTCTCTTTCACTGTCTTTGTTTCATGGGTGTTTCAAAGTAATTTATTTTTATAATGGGGTTTAGCTGCTTTTCACTGCTGTGTTTATGCCGCTTTACACCCACTTGACACACTAACAGAGAGATATCAATACATAGGTTTTACGATTATTATTAGTCAGATATATTCTTGTGCGGTGAATAGGGCGTGTTGAGTCCAGTTCTCTGAGCAAGGAGTAGGTCTTGTCTATTACATATTGGGTTTATGGAACGGTATCTGAGCTAATTTGATACCCTTGTTTTATGTATCACCCCACCTCACCTTTCCCGTTAAGCAGCCATAGTGTGTTTTCTGCATGTGTGACTCTGTTCTGTTTTGTAATTCAGTTCAAGTGTAACGGTTTTTACATTCCCTCTATCAGTGATACCTTATGAGAAGTGTCCTTTTCTGTGTGACTTATTTCACTTAGAATCGTCGTACCTAAATCCTCTCATCATGCTGCTACTAACCTTACGACATTGATTTCATGGCTGAGTGATATTCCATTGTACATAAGGATCACAACTTCTTTATCCATTTCTCTCTTTCCTGGGATATTTAAGGTGGAATGAAGTGGAGGTCCTGGTCAACAGAGCAGCCCTAAACTTTGGGGTGCTTGTGTCTTGCTGATTTTTAATTTTCCCAATTTATACCCCCATGAGTGGAAGTGCCCTATGCTCTCTAAGCTGTGTTTTTCAGATATTTCAGGACTCACCGGACACTTCTCCGGAGTGGCTCTTGGCAATTTACATCCCGCCCATCAGTGTAGCAAGGCTCCCATTTCTCCATGGCCTGTCCTGCATTTCTGGTTTTGACACTTTTTTCAGCATGACCCTTTTGACCGATGGGAAGCGAGACTTCTTTGTAGCGCTGATTTGCCTTTCCAGGTTGCTTGGTTGGCCAAAAAGGGCATATGCGTTTTTTCCTGAATATATTCAGGAAAAAACGCATACGCCCTTTTTGGCCAAGGGCATCATTGTCAACGTTTTGCCGCTTTTCATGTGCTTTAAAGGCGATTCATATCTACCTCCTGAAATCTGTTTCCTGCAATTCTGCCTTGATTTCAAATCCTCTTCTTTGCCTTCCCTCAATATATTTGTGGACGAGAGTTATCATTAATAACTCTGCAGGTTTGTGAATTGCAGTGCCCTGAACCTCCATTTTACAACTCGTTTTTATGGGAGCTGGCCGCAAAATCGCAGAATGGCTTCAGGCCCTGTTCTGGTTCCTGGGGGCAGGCTGAGCCTGTGGTTAATTCTTCTTTCTGATGGGAAAATAGAGTGACCTGTGCCTGTCCCAACACCAAGAGCTAGTCTCTCGTTGGTTCCACGTCTTCCCGTTTATCCTCAGGACAAATTGCAACCTGTACCGAACAGGAGGTTAAAGGTGCTGATGCTCCAAGTAGGGAGCTTGCTAGTAAAGCAGCTGGAATGGCGAACCCGGGCACAAGGAGATGAGAAATGAGGTGCGTTTTAGAAACCTTTCCCCATCACACGGTGTAACATCTTCTGGGTTTCTCATGTATGTTTTTGATGTAGGAAGATGCCCTTGAACCTGGAGATTTGGGACCCATGCGATGGGTACCACGCAGTATTCCTTTAAAGGGTCTGCGTTTGCTCACCCAACCTCACCAAACCTCTCAGCCCCAAGAGTGTCCACCCTTATGTCTCATCCAGCTGTGCGTCTAGATATGGTCAATCCAGGTTGCATCACAGCCCCTGAACGCATTGTGTAAGAATTTCTCTCTCTTTCACTGTCTTTGTTTCATGGGTGTTTCAAAGTAATTTATTTTTATAATGGGGTTTAGCTGCTTTTCACTGCTGTGTTTATGCCGCTTTACACCCACTTGACACACTAACAGAGAGATATCAATACATAGGTTTTACGATTATTATTAGTCAGATATATTCTTGTGCGGTGAATAGGGCGTGTTGAGTCCAGTTCTCTGAGCAAGGAGTAGGTCTTGTCTATTACATATTGGGTTTATGGAACGGTATCTGAGCTAATTTGATACCCTTGTTTTATGTATCACCCCACCTCACCTTTCCCGTTAAGCAGCCATAGTGTGTTTTCTGCATGTGTGACTCTGTTCTGTTTTGTAATTCAGTTCAAGTGTAACGGTTTTTACATTCCCTCTATCAGTGATACCTTATGAGAAGTGTCCTTTTCTGTGTGACTTATTTCACTTAGAATCGTCGTACCTAAATCCACTCATCATGCTGCTACTAACCTTACGACATTGATTTCATGGCTGAGTGATATTCCATTGTACATAAGGACCACAACTTCTTTATCCATTTTTCTCTTTCCTGGGATATTTAAGGTGGAATGAAGTGGAGGTCCTGGTCAACAGAGCAGCCCTAAACTTTGGGGTGCTTGTGTCTTGCTGATTTTTAATTTTCCCAATTTATACCCCCATGAGTGGAAGTGCCCTATGCTCTCTAAGCTGTGTTTTTCAGATGTTTCAGGACTCACCGGACACTTCTCCGGAGTGGCTCTTGGCAATTTACATCCCGCCCATCAGTGTAGCAAGGCTCCCATTTCTCCATGGCCTGTCCTGCATTTCTGGTTTTGACACTTTTTTCAGCATGGCCCTTTTGACCGATGGGAAGCGAGACTTCTTTGTAGCGCTGATTTGCCTTTCCAGGTGGCTTGGTTGGCCAAAAAGGGCGTATGCGTTTTTTCCTGAATATATTCAGGAAAAAACGCATACGCCCTTTTTGGCCAAGGGCATCATTGTCAACGTTTTGCCGCTTTTCATGTGCTTTAAAGGCGGTTCGTATCTACCTCCTGAAATCTGTTTCCTGCAATTCTGCCTTGATTTCAAATCCTCTTCTTTGCCTTCCCTCAATATATTTGTGGACGAGAGTTATCATTAATAACTCTGCAGGTTTGTGAATTGCAGTGCCCTGAACCTCCATTTTACAACTCGTTTTTATGGGAGCTGGCCGCAAAATCGCAGAATGGCTTCAGGCCCTGTTCTGGTTCCGGGGGGCAGGCTGAGCCTGTGGTTAATTCTTCTTTCTGATGGGAAAATAGAGTGACCTGTGCCTGTCCCAACACCAAGAGCTAGTCTCTCGTTGGTTCCACGTCTTCCCGTTTATCCTCAGGACAAATTGCAACCTGAACGGAACAGGAGGTTAAAGGTGCTGATGCTCCAAGTAGGGAGCTTGCTAGTAAAGCGGCTGGAATGGCGAACCCGGGCACAAGGAGATGAGAAATGAGGTGCGTTTTAGAAACCTTTCCCCATCACACGGTGTACCATCTTCTGGGTTTCTCATGCATGTTTTTGATGTAGGAAGATGCCCTTGAACCTGGAGATTTGGGACCCATGCGATGGGTACCACGCAGTATTCCTTTAAAGGGTCTGCGTTTGCTCACCCAACCTCACCAAACCTCTCAGCCCCAAGAGTGTCCACCCTTATGTCTCATCCAGCTGTGCGTCTAGATATGGTCAATCCAGGTTGCATCACAGCCCCTGAACGCATTGTGTAAGAATTTCTCTCTCTTTCACTGTCTTTGTTTCATGGGTGTTTCAAAGTAATTTATTTTTATAATGGGGTTTAGCTGCTTTTCACTGCTGTGTTTATGCCGCTTTACACCCACTTGACACACTAACAGAGAGATATCAATACATAGGTTTTACGATTATTATTAGTCAGATATATTCTTGTGCGGTGAATAGGGCGTGTTGAGTCCAGTTCTCTGAGCAAGGAGTAGGTCTTGTCTATTACATATTGGGTTTATGGAACGGTATCTGAGCTAATTTGATACCCTTGTTTTATGTATCACCCCACCTCACCTTTCCCGTTAAGCAGCCATAGTGTGTTTTCTGCATGTGTGACTCTGTTCTGTTTTGTAATTCAGTTCAAGTGTAACGGTTTTTACATTCCCTCTATCAGTGATACCTTATGAGAAGTGTCCTTTTCTGTGTGACTTATTTCACTTAGAATCGTCGTACCTAAATCCTCTCATCATGCTGCTACTAACCTTACGACATTGATTTCATGGCTGAGTGATATTCCATTGTACATAAGGATCACAACTTCTTTATCCATTTCTCTCTTTCCTGGGATATTTAAGGTGGAATGAAGTGGAGGTCCTGGTCAACAGAGCAGCCCTAAACTTTGGGGTGCTTGTGTCTTGCTGATTTTTAATTTTCCCAATTTATACCCCCATGAGTGGAAGTGCCCTATGCTCTCTAAGCTGTGTTTTTCAGATATTTCAGGACTCACCGGACACTTCTCCGGAGTGGCTCTTGGCAATTTACATCCCGCCCATCAGTGTAGCAAGGCTCCCATTTCTCCATGGCCTGTCCTGCATTTCTGGTTTTGACACTTTTTTCAGCATGACCCTTTTGACCGATGGGAAGCGAGACTTCTTTGTAGCGCTGATTTGCCTTTCCAGGTGGCTTGGTTGGCCAAAAAGGGCGTATGCGTTTTTTCCTGAATATATTCAGGAAAAAACACATACGCCCTTTTTGGCCAAGGGCATCATTGTCAACGTTTTGCCGCTTTTCATGTGCTTTAAAGGCGATTCGTATCTACCTCCTGAAATCTGTTTCCTGCAATTCTGCCTTGATTTCAAATCCTCTTCTTTGCCTTCCCTCAATATATTTGTGGACGGGAGTTATCATTTATAACTCTGCAGGTTTGTGAATTGCAGTGCCCTGAACCTCCATTTTACAACTCGTTTTTATGGGAGCTGGCCTCAAAATCGCAGAATGGCTTCAGGCCCTGTTCTGGTTCCGGGGGTCAGGCTGAGCCTGTGGTTAATTCTTCTTTCTGATGGGAAAATAGAGTGACCTGTGCCTGTCCCAACACCAAGAGCTAGTCTCTCGTTGGTTCCACGTCTTCCCGTTTATCCTCAGGACAAATTGCAACCTGCATGGAACAGGAGGTTAAAGGTGCTGATGCTCCAAGTAGGGAGCTTGCTAGTAAAGCGGCTGGAATGGCGAACCCGGGCACAAGGAGTTGAGAAATGAGGTGCGTTTTAGAAACCTTTCCCCATCACACGGTGTACCATCTTCTGGGTTTCTCATGCATGTTTTTGATGTAGGAAGATGCCCTTCAACCTGGAGATTTGGGACCCATGCGATGGGTACCACGCAGTATTCCTTTAAAGGGTCTGCGTTTGCTCACCCAACCTCACCAAACCTCTCAGCCCCAAGAGTGTCCACCCTTATGTCTCATCCAGCTGTGCGTCTAGATATGGTCAATCCAGGTTGCATCACAGCCCCTGAACGCATTGTGTAAGAATTTCTCTCTCTTTCACTGTCTTTGTTTCATGGGTGTTTCAAAGTAATTTATTTTTATAATGGGGTTTAGCTGCTTTTCACTGCTGTGTTTATGCCGCTTTACACCCACTTGACACACTAACAGAGAGATATCAATACATAGGTTTTACGATTATTATTAGTCAGATATATTCTTGTGCGGTGAATAGGGCGTGTTGAGTCCAGTTCTCTGAGCAAGGAGTAGGTCTTGTCTATTACATATTGGGTTTATGGAACGGTATCTGAGCTAATTTGATACCCTTGTTTTATGTATCACCCCACCTCACCTTTCCCGTTAAGCAGCCATAGTGTGTTTTCTGCATGTGTGACTCTGTTCTGTTTTGTAATTCAGTTCAAGTGTAACGGTTTTTACATTCCCTCTATCAGTGATACCTTATGAGAAGTGTCCTTTTCTGTGTGACTTATTTCACTTAGAATCGTCGTACCTAAATCCACTCATCATGCTGCTACTAACCTTACGACATTGATTTCATGGCTGAGTGATATTCCATTGTACATAAGGACCACAACTTCTTTATCCATTTTTCTCTTTCCTGGGATATTTAAGGTGGAATGAAGTGGAGGTCCTGGTCAACAGAGCAGCCCTAAACTTTGGGGTGCTTGTGTCTTGCTGATTTTTAATTTTCCCAATTTATACCCCCATGAGTGGAAGTGCCCTATGCTCTCTAAGCTGTGTTTTTCAGATGTTTCAGGACTCACCGGACACTTCTCCGGAGTGGCTCTTGGCAATTTACATCCCGCCCATCAGTGTAGCAAGGCTCCCATTTCTCCATGGCCTGTCCTGCATTTCTGGTTTTGACACTTTTTTCAGCATGGCCCTTTTGACCGATGGGAAGCGAGACTTCTTTGTAGCGCTGATTTGCCTTTCCAGGTGGCTTGGTTGGCCAAAAAGGGCGTATGCGTTTTTTCCTGAATATATTCAGGAAAAAACGCATACGCCCTTTTTGGCCAAGGGCATCATTGTCAACGTTTTGCCGCTTTTCATGTGCTTTAAAGGCGGTTCGTATCTACCTCCTGAAATCTGTTTCCTGCAATTCTGCCTTGATTTCAAATCCTCTTCTTTGCCTTCCCTCAATATATTTGTGGACGAGAGTTATCATTAATAACTCTGCAGGTTTGTGAATTGCAGTGCCCTGAACCTCCATTTTACAACTCGTTTTTATGGGAGCTGGCCGCAAAATCGCAGAATGGCTTCAGGCCCTGTTCTGGTTCCGGGGGGCAGGCTGAGCCTGTGGTTAATTCTTCTTTCTGATGGGAAAATAGAGTGACCTGTGCCTGTCCCAACACCAAGAGCTAGTCTCTCGTTGGTTCCACGTCTTCCCGTTTATCCTCAGGACAAATTGCAACCTGAACGGAACAGGAGGTTAAAGGTGCTGATGCTCCAAGTAGGGAGCTTGCTAGTAAAGCGGCTGGAATGGCGAACCCGGGCACAAGGAGATGAGAAATGAGGTGCGTTTTAGAAACCTTTCCCCATCACACGGTGTACCATCTTCTGGGTTTCTCATGCATGTTTTTGATGTAGGAAGATGCCCTTGAACCTGGAGATTTGGGACCCATGCGATGGGTACCACGCAGTATTCCTTTAAAGGGTCTGCGTTTGCTCACCCAACCTCACCAAACCTCTCAGCCCCAAGAGTGTCCACCCTTATGTCTCATCCAGCTGTGCGTCTAGATATGGTCAATCCAGGTTGCATCACAGCCCCTGAACGCATTGTGTAAGAATTTCTCTCTCTTTCACTGTCTTTGTTTCATGGGTGTTTCAAAGTAATTTATTTTTATAATGGGGTTTAGCTGCTTTTCACTGCTGTGTTTATGCCGCTTTACACCCACTTGACACACTAACAGAGAGATATCAATACATAGGTTTTACGATTATTATTAGTCAGATATATTCTTGTGCGGTGAATAGGGCGTGTTGAGTCCAGTTCTCTGAGCAAGGAGTAGGTCTTGTCTATTACATATTGGGTTTATGGAACGGTATCTGAGCTAATTTGATACCCTTGTTTTATGTATCACCCCACCTCACCTTTCCCGTTAAGCAGCCATAGTGTGTTTTCTGCATGTGTGACTCTGTTCTGTTTTGTAATTCAGTTCAAGTGTAACGGTTTTTACATTCCCTCTATCAGTGATACCTTATGAGAAGTGTCCTTTTCTGTGTGACTTATTTCACTTAGAATCGTCGTACCTAAATCCTCTCATCATGCTGCTACTAACCTTACGACATTGATTTCATGGCTGAGTGATATTCCATTGTACATAAGGATCACAACTTCTTTATCCATTTCTCTCTTTCCTGGGATATTTAAGGTGGAATGAAGTGGAGGTCCTGGTCAACAGAGCAGCCCTAAACTTTGGGGTGCTTGTGTCTTGCTGATTTTTAATTTTCCCAATTTATACCCCCATGAGTGGAAGTGCCCTATGCTCTCTAAGCTGTGTTTTTCAGATATTTCAGGACTCACCGGACACTTCTCCGGAGTGGCTCTTGGCAATTTACATCCCGCCCATCAGTGTAGCAAGGCTCCCATTTCTCCATGGCCTGTCCTGCATTTCTGGTTTTGACACTTTTTTCAGCATGACCCTTTTGACCGATGGGAAGCGAGACTTCTTTGTAGCGCTGATTTGCCTTTCCAGGTGGCTTGGTTGGCCAAAAAGGGCGTATGCGTTTTTTCCTGAATATATTCAGGAAAAAACACATACGCCCTTTTTGGCCAAGGGCATCATTGTCAACGTTTTGCCGCTTTTCATGTGCTTTAAAGGCGATTCGTATCTACCTCCTGAAATCTGTTTCCTGCAATTCTGCCTTGATTTCAAATCCTCTTCTTTGCCTTCCCTCAATATATTTGTGGACGGGAGTTATCATTTATAACTCTGCAGGTTTGTGAATTGCAGTGCCCTGAACCTCCATTTTACAACTCGTTTTTATGGGAGCTGGCCTCAAAATCGCAGAATGGCTTCAGGCCCTGTTCTGGTTCCGGGGGTCAGGCTGAGCCTGTGGTTAATTCTTCTTTCTGATGGGAAAATAGAGTGACCTGTGCCTGTCCCAACACCAAGAGCTAGTCTCTCGTTGGTTCCACGTCTTCCCGTTTATCCTCAGGACAAATTGCAACCTGCATGGAACAGGAGGTTAAAGGTGCTGATGCTCCAAGTAGGGAGCTTGCTAGTAAAGCGGCTGGAATGGCGAACCCGGGCACAAGGAGTTGAGAAATGAGGTGCGTTTTAGAAACCTTTCCCCATCACACGGTGTACCATCTTCTGGGTTTCTCATGCATGTTTTTGATGTAGGAAGATGCCCTTCAACCTGGAGATTTGGGACCCATGCGATGGGTACCACGCAGTATTCCTTTAAAGGGTCTGCGTTTGCTCACCCAACCTCACCAAACCTCTCAGCCCCAAGAGTGTCCACCCTTATGTCTCATCCAGCTGTGCGTCTAGATATGGTCAATCCAGGTTGCATCACAGCCCCTGAACGCATTGTGTAAGAATTTCTCTCTCTTTCACTGTCTTTGTTTCATGGGTGTTTCAAAGTAATTTATTTTTATAATGGGGTTTAGCTGCTTTTCACTGCTGTGTTTATGCCGCTTTACACCCACTTGACACACTAACAGAGAGATATCAATACATAGGTTTTACGATTATTATTAGTCAGATATATTCTTGTGCGGTGAATAGGGCATGTTGAGTCCAGTTCTCTGAGCAAGGAGTAGGTCTTGTCTATTACATATTGGGTTTATGGAACGGTATCTGAGCTAATTTGATACCCTTGTTTTATGTATCACCCCACCTCACCTTTCCCGTTAAGCAGCCATAGTGTGTCTTCTGCATGTGTGACTCTGTTCTGTTTTGTAATTCAGTTCAAGTGTAACGGTTTTTACATTCCCTCTATCAGTGATACCTTATGAGAAGTGTCCTTTTCTGTGTGACTTATTTCACTTAGAATCGTCGTACCTAAATCCACTCATCATGCTGCTACTAACCTTACGACATTGATTTCATGGCTGAGTGGTATTCCATTGTACATAAGGACCACAACTTCTTTATCCATTTTTCTCTTTCCTGGGATATTTAAGGTGGAATGAAGTGGAGGTCCTGGTCAACAGAGCAGCCCTAAACTTTGGGGTGCTTGTGTCTTGCTGATTTTTAATTTTCCCAATTTATACCCCCATGAGTGGAAGTGCCCTATGCTCTCTAAGCTGTGTTTTTCAGATGTTTCAGGACTCACCGGACACTTCTCCAGAGTGGCTCTTGGCAATTTACATCCCGCCCATCAGTGTAGCAAGGCTCCCATTTCTCCATGGCCTGTCCTGCATTTCTGGTTTTGACACTTTTTTCAGCATGGCCCTTTTGACCGATGGGAAGCGAGACTTCTTTGTAGCGCTGATTTGCCTTTCCAGGTGGCTTGGTTGGCCAAAAAGGGCGTATGCGATTTTTCCTGAATATATTCAGGAAAAAACGCATACGCCCTTTTTGGCCAAGGGCATCATTGTCAACGTTTTGCTGCTTTTCATGTGCTTTAAAGGCGATTCGTATCTACCTCCTGAAATCTGTTTCCTGCAATTCTGCCTTGATTTCAAATCCTCTTCTTTGCCTTCCCTCAATATATTTGTGGACGGGAGTTATCATTTATAACTCTGCAGGTTTGTGAATTGCAGTGCCCTGAACCTCCATTTTACAACTCGTTTTTATGGGAGCTGGCCGCAAAATCGCAGAATGGCTTCAGGCCCTGTTCTGGTTCCGGGGGTCAGGCTGAGCCTGTGGTTAATTCTTCTTTCTGATGGGAAAATAGAGTGACCTGTGCCTGTCCCAACACCAAGAGCTAGTCTCTCGTTGGTTCCACGTCTTCCCGTTTATCCTCAGGACAAATTGCAACCTGCATGGAACAGGAGGTTAAAGGTGCTGATGCTCCAAGTAGGGAGCTTGCTAGTAAAGCGGCTGGAATGGCGAACCCGGGCACAAGGAGTTGAGAAATGAGGTGCGTTTTAGAAACCTTTCCCCATCACACGGTGTACCATCTTCTGGGTTTCTCATGCATGTTTTTGATGTAGGAAGATGCCCTTCAACCTGGAGATTTGGGACCCATGCGATGGGTACCACGCAGTATTCCTTTAAAGGGTCTGCGTTTGCTCACCCAACCTCACCAAACCTCTCAGCCCCAAGAGTGTCCACCCTTATGTCTCATCCAGCTGTGCGTCTAGATATGGTCAATCCAGGTTGCATCACAGCCCCTGAACGCATTGTGTAAGAATTTCTCTCTCTTTCACTGTCTTTGTTTCATGGGTGTTTCAAAGTAATTTATTTTTATAATGGGGTTTAGCTGCTTTTCACTGCTGTGTTTATGCCGCTTTACACCCACTTGACACACTAACAGAGAGATATCAATACATAGGTTTTACGATTATTATTAGTCAGATATATTCTTGTGCGGTGAATAGGGCGTGTTGAGTCCAGTTCTCTGAGCAAGGAGTAGGTCTTGTCTATTACATATTGGGTTTATGGAACGGTATCTGAGCTAATTTGATACCCTTGTTTTATGTATCACCCCACCTCACCTTTCCCGTTAAGCAGCCATAGTGTGTCTTCTGCATGTGTGACTCTGTTCTGTTTTGTAATTCAGTTCAAGTGTAACGGTTTTTACATTCCCTCTATCAGTGATACCTTATGAGAAGTGTCCTTTTCTGTGTGACTTATTTCACTTAGAATCGTCGTACCTAAATCCACTCATCATGCTGCTACTAACCTTACGACATTGATTTCATGGCTGAGTGGTATTCCATTGTACATAAGGACCACAACTTCTTTATCCATTTTTCTCTTTCCTGGGATATTTAAGGTGGAATGAAGTGGAGGTCCTGGTCAACAGAGCAGCCCTAAACTTTGGGGTGCTTGTGTCTTGCTGATTTTTAATTTTCCCAATTTATACCCCCATGATTGGAAGTGCCCTATGCTCTCTAAGCTGTGTTTTTCAGATGTTTCAGGACTCACCGGACACTTCTCCAGAGTGGCTCTTGGCAATTTACATCCCGCCCATCAGTGTAGCAAGGCTCCCATTTCTCCATGGCCTGTCCTGCATTTCTGGTTTTGACACTTTTTTCAGCATGGCCCTTTTGACCGATGGGAAGCGAGACTTCTTTGTAGCGCTGATTTGCCTTTCCAGGTTGCTTGGTTGGCCAAAAAGGGCGTATGCGATTTTTCCTGAATATATTCAGGAAAAAACGCATACGCCCTTTTTGGCCAAGGGCATCATTGTCAACGTTTTGCTGCTTTTCATGTGCTTTAAAGGCGATTCGTATCTACCTCCTGAAATCTGTTTCCTGCAATTCTGCCTTGATTTCAAATCCTATTCTTTGCCTTCCCTCAATATATTTGTGGACGAGAGTTATCATTAATAACTCTGCAGGTTTGTGAATTGCAGTGCCCTGAACCTCCATTTTACAACTCGTTTTTATGGGAGCTGGCCGCAAAATCGCAGAATGGTTTCAGGCCCTGTTCTGGTTCCGGGGGGCAGGCTGAGCCTGTGGTTAATTCTTCTTTCTGATGGGAAAATAGAGTGACCTGTGCCTGTCCCAACACCAAGAGCTAGTCTCTCGTTGGTTCCACGTCTTCCCGTTTATCCTCAGGACAAATTGCAACCTGTATGGAATAGGAGGTTAAAGGTGCTGATGCTCCAAGTAGGGAGCTTGCTAGTAAAGCGGCTGGAATGGCGAACCCGGGCACAAGGAGATGAGAAATGAGGTGCGTTTTAGAAACCTTTCCCCATCACACGGTGTACCATCTTCTGGGTTTCTCATGCATGTTTTTGATGTAGGAAGATGCCCTTGAACCTGGAGATTTGGGACCCATGCGATGGGTACCACGCAGTATTCCTTTAAAGGGTCTGCGTTTGCTCACCCAACCTCACCAAACCTCTCAGCCCCAAGAGTGTCCACCCTTATGTCTCATCCAGCTGTGCGTCTAGATATGGTCAATCCAGGTTGCATCACAGCCCCTGAACGCATTGTGTAAGAATTTCTCTCTCTTTCACTGTCTTTGTTTCATGGGTGTTTCAAAGTAATTTATTTTTATAATGGGGTTTAGCTGCTTTTCACTGCTGTGTTTATGCTGCTTTACACCCACTTGACACACTAACAGAGAGATATCAATACATAGGTTTTACGATTATTATTAGTCAGATATATTCTTGTGCGGTGAATAGGGCGTGTTGAGTCCAGTTCTCTGAGCAAGGAGTAGGTCTTGTCTATTACATATTGGGTTTATGGAACGGTATCTGAGCTAATTTGATACCCTTGTTTTATGTATCACCCCACCTCACCTTTCCCGTTAAGCAGCCATAGTGTGTTTTCTGCATGTGTGACTCTGTTCTGTTTTGTAATTCAGTTCAAGTGTAACGGTTTTTACATTCCCTCTATCAGTGATACCTTATGAGAAGTGTCCTTTTCTGTGTGACTTATTTCACTTAGAATCGTCGTACCTAAATCCTCTCATCATGCTGCTACTAACCTTACGACATTGATTTCATGGCTGAGTGATATTCCATTGTACATAAGGATCACAACTTCTTTATCCATTTCTCTCTTTCCTGGGATATTTAAGGTGGAATGAAGTGGAGGTCCTGGTCAACAGAGCAGCCCTAAACTTTGGGGTGCTTGTGTCTTGCTGATTTTTAATTTTCCCAATTTATACCCCCATGAGTGGAAGTGCCCTATGCTCTCTAAGCTGTGTTTTTCAGATGTTTCAGGACTCACCGGACACTTCTCCGGAGTGGCTCTTGGCAATTTACATCCCGCCCATCAGTGTAGCAAGGCTCCCATTTCTCCATGGCCTGTCCTGCATTTCTGGTTTTGACACTTTTTTCAGCATGACCCTTTTGACCGATGGGAAGCGAGACTTCTTTGTAGCGCTGATTTGCCTTTCCAGGTTGCTTGGTTGGCCAAAAAGGGCGTATGCATTTTTTCCTGAATAAATTCAGGACAAAACGCATACGCCCTTTTTGGCCAAGGGCATCATTGTCAACGTTTTGCCGCTTTTCATGTGCTTTAAAGGCGATTCGTATCTACCTCCTGAAATCTGTTTCCTGCAATTCTGCCTTGATTTCAAATCCTCTTCTTTGCCTTCCCTCAATATATTTGTGGACGAGAGTTATCATTAATAACTCTGCAGGTTTGTGAATTGCAGTGCCCTGAACCTCCATTTTACAACTCGTTTTTATGGGAGCTGGCCGCAAAATCGCAGAATGGCTTCAGGCCCTGTTCTGGTTCCTGGGGGCAGGCTGAGCCTGTGGTTAATTCTTCTTTCTGATGGGAAAATAGAGTGACCTGTGCCTGTCCCAACACCAAGAGCTAGTCTCTCGTTGGTTCCACGTCTTCCCGTTTATCCTCAGGACAAATTGCAAACTGTACGGAAGAGGAAGTTAAAGGTGCTGATGCTCCAAGTAGGGAGCTTGCTAGTAAAGCGGCTGGAATGGCGAACCCGGGCACAAGGAGATGAGAAATGAGGTGCGTTTTAGAAACCTTTCCCCATCACACGGTGTACCATCTTCTGGGTTTCTCATGTATGTTTTTGATGTAGGAAGATGCCCTTGAACCTGGAGATTTGGGACCCATGCGATGTGTATCACGCAGTATTCCTTTAAAGGGTCTGCGTTTGCTCACCCAACCTCACCAAACCTCTCAGCCCCAAGAGTGTCCACCCTTATGTCTCATCCAGCTGTGCGTCTAGATATGGTCAATCCAGGTTGCATCACAGCCCCTGAACGCATTGTGTAAGAATTTCTCTCTCTTTCACTGTCTTTGTTTCATGGGTGTTTCAAAGTAATTTATTTTTATAATGGGGTTTAGCTGCTTTTCACTGCTGTGTTTATGCCGCTTTACACCCACTTGACACACTAACAGAGAGATATCAATACATAGGTTTTACGATTATTATTAGTCAGATATATTCTTGTGCGGTGAATAGGGCGTGCTGAGTCCAGTTCTCTGAGCAAGGAGTAGGTCTTGTCTATTACATATTGGGTTTATGGAACGGTATCTGAGCTAATTTGATACCCTTGTTTTATGTATCACCCCACCTCACCTTTCCCGTTAAGCAGCCATAGTGTGTTTTCTGCATGTGTGACTCTGTTCTGTTTTGTAATTCAGTTCAAGTGTAACGGTTTTTACATTCCCTCTATCAGTGATACCTTATGAGAAGTGTCCTTTTCTGTGTGACTTATTTCACTTAGAATCGTCGTACCTAAATCCACTCATCATGCTGCTACTAACCTTATGACATTGATTTCCTGACTGAGTGATATTCCATTGTACATAAGGACCACAACTTCTTTCTCCATTTTTCTCTTTCCTGGGATATTTAAGGTGGAATGAAGTGGAGGTCCTGGTCAAGAGAGCAGCCCTAAACTTTGGGGTGCTTGTGTCTTGCTGATTTTTAATTTTCCCAATTTATACCCCCATGAGTGGAAGTGCCCTATGCTCTCTAAGCTGTGTTTTTCAGATGTTTCAGGACTCACCAGACACTTCTCCAGAGTGGCTCTTGGCAATTTACATCCCGCCCATCAGTGTAGCAAGGCTCCCATTTCTCCATGGCCTGTCCTGCATTTCTGGTTTTGACACTTTTTTCAGCATGGCCCTTTTGACCGATGGGAAGCGAGACTTCTTTGTAGCGCTGATTTGCCTTTCCAGGTGGCTTGGTTGGCCAAAAAGGGCGTATGCGTTTTTTCCTGAATATATTCAGGAAAAAACGCATACGCCCTTTTTGGCCAAGGGCATCATTGTCAACGTTTTGCCGCTTTTCATGTGCTTTAAAGGCGATTCGTATCTACCTCCTGAAATCTGTTTCCTGCAATTCTGCCTTGATTTCAAATCCTCTTCTTTGCCTTCCCTCAATATATTTGTGGACGAGAGTTCTCATTTATAACTCTGCAGGTTTGTGAATTGCAGTGCCCTGAACCTCCATTTTACAACTCGTTTTTATGGGAGCTGGCCGCAAAATCGCAGAATGGCTTCAGGCCCTGTTCTGGTTCCGGGGGGCAGGCTGAGCCTGTGGTTAATTCTTCTTTCTGATGGGAAAATAGAGTGACCTGTGCCTGTCCCAACACCAAGAGCTAGTCTCTCGTTGGTTCCACGTCTTCCCGTTTATCCTCAGGACAAATTGCAACCTGTATGGAACAGGAGGATAAAGGTGCTGATGCTCCAAGTAGGGAACTTGCTAGTAAAGCAGCTGGAATGGCGAACCCGGGCACAAGGAGATGAGAAATGAGGTGCGTTTTAGAAACCTTTCCCCATCACACGGTGTACCATCTTCTGGGTTTCTCATGCATGTTTTTGATGTAGGAAGATGCCCTTGAACCTGGAGATTTGGGACCCATGCGATGTGTATCACGCAGTATTCCTTTAAAGGGTCTGCGTTTGCTCACCCAACCTCACCAAACCTCTCAGCCCCAAGAGTGTCCACCCTTATGTCTCATCCAGCTGTGCGTCTAGATATGGTCAATCCAGGTTGCATCACAGCCCCTGAACGCATTGTGTAAGAATTTCTCTCTCTTTCACTGTCTTTGTTTCATGGGTGTTTCAAAGTAATTTATTTTTATAATGGGGTTTAGCTGCTTTTCACTGCTGTGTTTATGCCGCTTTACACCCACTTGACACACTAACAGAGAGATATCAATACATAGGTTTTACGATTATTATTAGTCAGATATATTCTTGTGCGGTGAATAGGGCGTGCTGAGTCCAGTTCTCTGAGCAAGGAGTAGGTCTTGTCTATTACATATTGGGTTTATGGAACGGTATCTGAGCTAATTTGATACCCTTGTTTTATGTATCACCCCACCTCACCTTTCCCGTTAAGCAGCCATAGTGTGTTTTCTGCATGTGTGACTCTGTTCTGTTTTGTAATTCAGTTCAAGTGTAACGGTTTTTACATTCCCTCTATCAGTGATACCTTATGAGAAGTGTCCTTTTCTGTGTGACTTATTTCACTTAGAATCGTCGTACCTAAATCCACTCATCATGCTGCTACTAACCTTATGACATTGATTTCCTGGCTGAGTGATATTCCATTGTACATAAGGACCACAACTTCTTTCTCCATTTTTCTCTTTCCTGGGATATTTAAGGTGGAATGAAGTGGAGGTCCTGGTCAACAGAGCAGCCCTAAACTTTGGGGTGCTTGTGTCTTGCTGATTTTTAATTTTCCCAATTTATACCCCCATGAGTGGAAGTGCCCTATGCTCTCTAAGCTGTGTTTTTCAGATGTTTCAGGACTCACCAGACACTTCTCCAGAGTGGCTCTTGGCAATTTACATCCCGCCCATCAGTGTAGCAAGGCTCCCATTTCTCCATGGCCTGTCCTGCATTTCTGGTTTTGACACTTTTTTCAGCATGGCCCTTTTGACCGATGGGAAGCGAGACTTCTTTGTAGCGCTGATTTGCCTTTCCAGGTGGCTTGGTTGGCCAAAAAGGGCGTATGCGTTTTTTCCTGAATATATTCAGGAAAAAACGCATACGCCCTTTTTGGCCAAGGGCATCATTGTCAACGTTTTGCCGCTTTTCATGTGCTTTAAAGGCGATTCGTATCTACCTCCTGAAATCTGTTTCCTGCAATTCTGCCTTGATTTCAAATCCTCTTCTTTGCCTTCCCTCAATATATTTGTGGACGAGAGTTCTCATTTATAACTCTGCAGGTTTGTGAATTGCAGTGCCCTGAACCTCCATTTTACAACTCGTTTTTATGGGAGCTGGCCGCAAAATCGCAGAATGGCTTCAGGCCCTGTTCTGGTTCCGGGGGGCAGGCTGAGCCTGTGGTTAATTCTTCTTTCTGATGGGAAAATAGAGTGACCTGTGCCTGTCCCAACACCAAGAGCTAGTCTCTCGTTGGTTCCACGTCTTCCCGTTTATCCTCAGGACAAATTGCAACCTGTATGGAACAGGAGGATAAAGGTGCTGATGCTCCAAGTAGGGAACTTGCTAGTAAAGCAGCTGGAATGGCGAACCCGGGCACAAGGAGATGAGAAATGAGGTGCGTTTTAGAAACCTTTCCCCATCACACGGTGTACCATCTTCTGGGTTTCTCATGCATGTTTTTGATGTAGGAAGATGCCCTTGAACCTGGAGATTTGGGACCCATGCGATGGGTACCACGCAGTATTACTTTAAAGGGTCTGCGTTTGCTCACCCAACCTCACCAAACCTCTCAGCCCCAAGAGTGTCCACCCTTATGTCTCATCCAGCTGTGCGTCTAGATATGGTCAATCCAGGTTGCATCACAGCCCCTGAACGCATTGTGTAAGAATTTCTCTCTCTTTCACTGTCTTTGTTTCATGGGTGTTTCAAAGTAATTTATTTTTATAATGGGGTTTAGCTGCTTTTCACTGCTGTGTTTATGCCGCTTTACACCCACTTGACACACTAACAGATATCAATACATAGGTTTTACGATTATTATTAGTCAGATATATTCTTGTGCGGTGAATAGGGCGTGTTGAGTCCAGTTCTCTGAGCAAGGAGTAGGTCTTGTCTATTACATATTGGGTTTATGGAACGGTATCTGAGCTAATTTGATACCCTTGTTTTATGTATCACCCCACCTCACCTTTCCCGTTAAGCAGCCATAGTGTGTTTTCTGCATGTGTGACTCTGTTCTGTTTTGTAATTCAGTTCAAGTGTAACGGTTTTTACATTCCCTCTATCAGTGATACCTTATGAGAAGTGTCCTTTTCTGTGTGACTTATTTCACTTAGAATCGTCGTACCTAAATCCACTCATCATGCTGCTACTAACCTTACAACATTGATTTCATGGCTGAGTGATATTCCATTGTACATAAGGACCACAACTTCTTTATCCATTTTTCTCTTTCCTGGGATATTTAAGGTGGAATGAAGTGGAGGTCCTGGTCAACAGAGCAGCCCTCAACTTTGGGGTGCTTGTGTCTTGCTGATTTTTAATTTTCCCAATTTATACCCCCATGAGTGGAAGTGCCCTATGCTCTCTAAGCTGTGTTTTTCAGATGTTTCAGGACTCACCGGACACTTCTCCAGAGTGGCTCTTGGCAATTTACATCCCGCCCATCAGTGTAGCAAGGCTCCCATTTCTCCATGGCCTGTCCTGCATTTCTGGTTTTGACACTTTTTTCAGCATGGCCCTTTTGACCGATGGGAAGCGAGACTTCTTTGTAGCGCTGATTTGCCTTTCCAGGTTCCTTGGTTGGCCAAAAAGGGCGTATGCGTTTTTTCCTGAATATATTCAGGAAAAAACGCATACGCCCTTTTTGGCCAAGGGCATCATTGTCAACGTTTTGCCGCTTTTCATGTGCTTTAAAGGCGATTCGTATCTACCTCCTGAAATCTGTTTCCTGCAATTCTGCCTTGATTTCAAATCCTCTTCTTTGCCTTCCCTCAATATATTTGTGGACGACAGTTATCATTTATAACTCTGCAGGTTTGTGAATTGCAGTGCCCTGAACCTCCATTTTACAACTCGTTTTTATGGGAGCTGGCCGCAAAATCGCAGAATGGCTTCAGGCCCTGTTCTGGTTCCGGGGGGCAGGCTGAGCCTGTGGTTAATTCTTCTTTCTGATGGGAAAATAGAGTGACCTGTTCCTGTCCCAACACCAAGAGCTAGTCTCTCGTTGGTTCCACGTCTTCCCGTTTATCCTCAGGACAAATTGCAACCTGTATGGAACAGGAGGATAAAGGTGCTGATGCTCCAAGTAGGGAACTTGCTAGTAAAGCAGCTGGAATGACGAACCCGGGCACAAGGAGATGAGAAATGAGGTGCGTTTTAGAAACCTTTCCCCATCACACGGTGTACCATCTTCTGGGTTTCTCATGCATGTTTTTGATGTAGGAAGATGCCCTTGAACCTGGAGATTTGGGACCCATGCGATGGGTACCACGCAGTATTACTTTAAAGGGTCTGCGTTTGCTCACCCAACCTCACCAAACCTCTCAGCCCCAAGAGTGTCCACCCTTATGTCTCATCCAGCTGTGCATCTAGATATGGTCAATCCAGGTTGCATCACAGCCCCTGAACGCATTGTTTAAGAATTTCTCTCTCTTTCACTGTCTTTGTTTCATGGGTGTTTCAAAGTAATTTATTTTTATAATGGGGTTTAGCTGCTTTTCACTGCTGTGTTTATGCCGCTTTACACCCACTTGACACACTAACAGAGAGATATCAATACATAGGTTTTACGATTATTATTAGTCAGATACATTCTTGTGCGGTGAATAGGGCGTGTTGAGTCCAGTTCTCTGAGCAAGGAGTAGGTCTTGTCTATTACATATTGGGTTTATGGAACGGTATCTGAGCTAATTTGATACCCTTGTTTTATGTATCACCCCACCTCACCTTTCCCGTTAAGCAGCCATAGTGTGTTTTCTGCATGTGTGACTCTGTTCTGTTTTGTAATTCAGTTCAAGTGTAACGGTTTTTACATTCCCTCTATCAGTGATACCTTATGAGAAGTGTCCTTTTCTGTGTGACTTATTTCACTTAGAATCGTCGTACCTAAATCCACTCATCATGCTGCTACTAACCTTACGACATTGATTTCATGGCTGAGTGATATTCCATTGTACATAAGGATCACAACTTCTTTATCCATTTTTCTCTTTCCTGGGATATTTAAGGGGGAATGAAGTGGAGGTCCTGGTCAACAGAGCAGCCCTAAACTTTGGGGTGCTTGTGTCTTGCTGATTTTTAATTTTCCCAATTTATACCCCCATGAGTGGAAGTGCCCTATGCTCTCTAAGCTGTGTTTTTCAGATGTTTCAGGACTCACCGGACACTTCTCCGGAGTGGCTCTTGGCAATTTACATCCCGCCCATCAGTGTAGCAAGGCTCCCATTTCTCCATGGCCTGTCCTGCATTTCTGGTTTTGACACTTTTTTCAGCATGGCCCTTTTGACCGATGGGAAGCGAGACTTCTTTGTAGCGCTGATTTGCCTTTCCAGGTGGCTTGGTTGGCCAAAAAGGGCGTATGCGTTTTTTCCTGAATATATTCAGGAAAAAACGCATACGCCCTTTTTGGCCAAGGGCATCATTGTCAACGTTTTGCCGCTTTTCATGTGCTTTAAAGGCGATTCGTATCTACCTCCTGAAATCTGTTTCCTGCAATTCTGCCTTGATTTCAAATCCTCTTCTTTGCCTTCCCTCAATATATTTGTGGACGAGAGTTATCATTTATAACTCTGCAGGTTTGTGAATTGCAGTGCCCTGAACCTCCATTTTACAACTCGTTTTTATGGGAGCTGGCCGCAAAATCACAGAATGGCTTCAGGCCCTGTTCTGGTTCCGTGGGGCAGGCTGAGCCTGTGGTTAATTCTTCTTTCTGATGGGAAAATAGAGTGACCTGTGCCTGTCCCAACACCAAGAGCTAGTCTCTCGTTGGTTCCACGTCTTCCCGTTTATCCTCAGGACAAATTGCAACCTGTATGGAACAGGAGGTTAAAGGTGCTGATGCTCCAAGTAGGGAGCTTGCTAGTAAAGCGGCTGGAATGGCGAACCCGGGCACAAGGAGATGAGAAATGAGGTGCGTTTTAGAAACCTTTCCCCATCACACGGTGTACCATCTTCTGGGTTTCTCATGTATGTTTTTGATGTAGGAAGATGCCCTTGAACCTGGAGATTTGGGACCCATGCGATGGGTACCACGCAGTATTCCTTTAAAGGGTCTGCGTTTGCTCACCCAACCTCACCAAACCTCTCAGCCCCAAGAGTGTCCACCCTTATGTCTCATCCAGCTGTGCGTCTAGATATGGTCAATCCAGGTTGCATCACAGCCCCTGAACGCATTGTGTAAGAATTTCTCTCTCTTTCACTGTCTTTGTTTCATGGGTGTTTCAAAGTAATTTATTTTTATAATGGGGTTTAGCTGCTTTTCACTGCTGTGTTTATGCCGCTTTACACCCACTTGACACACTAACAGAGAGATATCAATACATAGGTTTTACGATTATTATTAGTCAGATATATTCTTGTGCGGTGAATAGGGCGTGTTGAGTCCAGTTCTCTGAGCAAGGAGTAGGTCTTGTCTATTACATATTGGGTTTATGGAACGGTATCTGAGCTAATTTGATACCCTTGTTTTATGTATCACCCCACCTCACCTTTCCCGTTAAGCAGCCATAGTGTGTTTTCTGCATGTGTGACTCTGTTCTGTTTTGTAATTCAGTTCAAGTGTAACGGTTTTTACATTCCCTCTATCAGTGATACCTTATGAGAAGTGTCCTTTTCTGTGTGACTTATTTCACTTAGAATCGTCGTACCTAAATCCACTCATCATGCTGCTACTAACCTTACGACATTGATTTCATGGCTGAGTGATATTCCATTGTACATAAGGACCACAACTTCTTTATCCATTTTTCTCTTTCCTGGGATATTTAAGGTGGAATGAAGTGGAGGTCCTGGTCAACAGAGCAGCCCTAAACTTTGGGGTGCTTGTGTCTTGCTGATTTTTAATTTTCCCAATTTATACCCCCATGAGTGGAAGTGCCCTATGCTCTCTAAGCTGTGTTTTTCAGATGTTTCAGGACTCACCGGACACTTCTCCGGAGTGGCTCTTGGCAATTTACATCCCGCCCATCAGTGTAGCAAGGCTCCCATTTCTCCATGGCCTGTCCTGCATTTCTGGTTTTGACACTTTTTTCAGCATGGCCCTTTTGACCGATGGGAAGCGAGACTTCTTTGTAGCGCTGATTTGCCTTTCCAGGTGGCTTGGTTGGCCAAAAAGGGCGTATGCGTTTTTTCCTGAATATATTCAGGAAAAAACGCATACGCCCTTTTTGGCCAAGGGCATCATTGTCAACGTTTTGCCGCTTTTCATGTGCTTTAAAGGCGATTCGAATCTACCTCCTGAAATCTGTTTCCTGCAATTCTGCCTTGATTTCAAATCCTCTTCTTTGCCTTCCCTCAATATATTTGTGGACGAGAGTTATCATTAATAACTCTGCAGGTTTGTGAATTGCAGTGCCCTGAACCTCCATTTTACAACTCGTTTTTATGGGAGCTGGCCGCAAAATCGCTGGATGGCTTCAGGCCCTGTTCTGGTTCCGGGGGGCAGGCTGAGCCTGTGGTTAATTCTTCTTTCTGATGGGAAAATAGAGTGACCTGTGCCTGTCCCAACACCAAGAGCTAGTCTCTCGTTGGTTCCACGTCTTCCCGTTTATCCTCAGGACAAATTGCAACCTGCATGGAACAGGAGGTTAAAGGTGCTGATGCTCCAAGTAGGGAGCTTGCTAGTAAAGCGGCTGGAATGGCGAACCCGGGCACAAGGCGATGAGAAATGAGGTGCGTTTTAGAAACCTTTCCCCATCACACGGTGTACCATCTTCTGGGTTTCTCATGCATGTTTTTGATGTAGGAAGATGCCCTTGAACCTGGAGATTTGGGACCCATGCGATGGGTACCACGCAGTATTCCTTTAAAGGGTCTGCGTTTGCTCACCCAACCTCACCAAACCTCTCAGCCCCAAGAGTGTCCACCCTTATGTCTCATCCAGCTGTGCGTCTAGATATGGTCAATCCAGGTTGCATCACAGCCCCTGAACGCATTGTGTAAGAATTTCTCTCTCTTTCACTGTCTTTGTTTCATGGGTGTTTCAAAGTAATTTATTTTTATAATGGGGTTTAGCTGCTTTTCACTGCTGTGTTTATGCCGCTTTACACCCACTTGACACACTAACAGACAGATATCAATACATAGGTTTTACGATTATTATTAGTCAGATATATTCTTGTGCGGTGAATAGGGCGTGTTGAGTCCAGTTCTCTGAGCAAGGAGTAGGTCTTGTCTATTACATATTGGGTTTATGGAACGGTATCTGAGCTAATTTGATACCCTTGTTTTATGTATCACCCCACCTCACCTTTCCCGTTAAGCAGCCATAGTGTGTTTTCTGCATGTGTGACTCTGTTCTGTTTTGTAATTCAGTTCAAGTGTAACGGTTTTTACATTCCCTCTATCAGTGATACCTTATGAGAAGTGTCCTTTTCTGTGTGACTTATTTCACTTAGAATCGTCGTACCTAAATCCACTCATCATGCTGCTACTAACCTTACGACATTGATTTCCTGGCTGAGTGATATTCCAATGTACATAAGGACCACAACTTCTTTATCCATTTTTCTCTTTCCTGGGATATTTAAGGTGGAATGAAGTGGAGGTCCTGGTCAACAGAGCAGCCCTAAACTTTGGGGTGCTTGTGTCTTGCTGATTTTTAATTTTCCCAATTTATACCCCCATGAGTGGAAGTGCCCTATGCTCTCTAAGCTGTGTTTTTCAGATGTTTCAGGACTCACCGGACACTTCTCCAGAGTGGCTCTTGGCAATTTACATCCCGCCCATCAGTGTAGCAAGGCTCCCATTTCTCCATGGCCTGTCCTGCATTTCTGGTTTTGACACTTTTTTCAGCATGGCCCTTTTGACCGATGGGAAGCGAGACTTCTTTGTAGCGCTGATTTGCCTTTCCAGGTGGCTTGGTTGGCCAAAAAGGGCGTATGCGTTTTTTCCTGAATATATTCAGGAAAAAACGCATACGCCCTTTTTGGCCAAGGGCATCATTGTCAACGTTTTGCCGCTTTTCATGTGCTTTAAAGGCGATTCGAATCTACCTCCTGAAATCTGTTTCCTGCAATTCTGCCTTGATTTCAAATCCTCTTCTTTGCCTTCCCTCAATATATTTGTGGACGAGAGTTATCATTAATAACTCTGCAGGTTTGTGAATTGCAGTGCCCTGAACCTCCATTTTACAACTCGTTTTTATGGGAGCTGGCCGCAAAATCGCAGAATGGCTTCAGGCCCTGTTCAGGTTCTGGGGGGCAGGCTGAGCCTGTGGTTAATTCTTCTTTCTGATGGGAAAATAGAGTGACCTGTGCCTGTCCCAACACCAAGAGCTAGTCTCTCGTTGGTTCCACGTCTTCCCGTTTATCCTCAGGACAAATTGCAACCTGCATGGAACAGGAGGTTAAAGGTGCTGATGCTCCAAGTAGGGAGCTTGCTAGTAAAGCAGCTGGAATGGCGAACCCGGGCACAAGGAGTTGAGAAATGAGGTGCGTTTTAGAAACCTTTCCCCATCACACGGTGTACCATCTTCTGGGTTTCTCATGCATGTTTTTGATGTAGGAAGATGCCCTTGAACCTGGAGATTTGGGACCCATGCGATGGGTACCACGCAGTATTCCTTTAAAGGGTCTGCGTTTGCTCACCCAACCTCACCAAACCTCTCAGCCCCAAGAGTGTCCACCCTTATGTCTCATCCAGCTGTGCGTCTAGATATGGTCAATCCAGGTTGCATCACAGCCCCTGAACGCATTGTGTAAGAATTTCTCTCTCTTTCACTGTCTTTGTTTCATGGGTGTTTCAAAGTAATTTATTTTTATAATGTGGTTTAGCTGCTTTTCACTGCTGTGTTTATGCCGCTTTACACCCACTTGACACACTAACAGAGAGATATCAATACATAGGTTTTACGATTATTATTAGTCAGATATATTCTTGTGCGGTGAATAGGGCGTGTTGAGTCCAGTTCTCTGAGCAAGGAGTAGGTCTTGTCTATTACATATTGGGTTTATGGAACGGTATCTGAGCTAATTTGATACCCTTGTTTTATGTATCACCCCACCTCACCTTTCCCGTTAAGCAGCCATAGTGTGTTTTCTGCATGTGTGACTCTGTTCTGTTTTGTAATTCAGTTCAAGTGTAACGGTTTTTACATTCCCTCTATCAGTGATACCTTATGAGAAGTGTCCTTTTCTGTGTGACTTATTTCACTTAGAATCGTCGTACCTAAATCCACTCATCATGCTGCTACTAACCTTACGACATTGATTTCCTGGCTGAGTGATATTCCAATGTACATAAGGACCACAACTTCTTTATCCATTTTTCTCTTTCCTGGGATATTTAAGGTGGAATGAAGTGGAGGTCCTGGTCAACAGAGCAGCCCTAAACTTTGGGGTGCTTGTGTCTTGCTGATTTTTAATTTTCCCAATTTATACCCCCATGAGTGGAAGTGCCCTATGCTCTCTAAGCTGTGTTTTTCAGATGTTTCAGGACTCACCGGACACTTCTCCAGAGTGGCTCTTGGCAATTTACATCCCGCCCATCAGTGTAGCAAGGCTCCCATTTCTCCATGGCCTGTCCTGCATTTCTGGTTTTGACACTTTTTTCAGCATGGCCCTTTTGACCGATGGGAAGCGAGACTTCTTTGTAGCGCTGATTTGCCTTTCCAGGTGGCTTGGTTGGCCAAAAAGGGCGTATGCGTTTTTTCCTGAATATATTCAGGAAAAAACGCATACGCCCTTTTTGGCCAAGGGCATCATTGTCAACGTTTTGCCGCTTTTCATGTGCTTTAAAGGCGATTCGTATCTACCTCCTGAAATCTGTTTCCTGCAATTCTGCCTTGATTTCAAATCCTCTTCTTTGCCTTCCCTCAATATATTTGTGGACGAGAGTTATCATTTATAACTCTGCAGGTTTGTGAATTGCAGTGCCCTGAACCTCCATTTTACAACTCGTTTTTATGGGAGCTGGCCGCAAAATCGCTGAATGGCTTCAGGCCCTGTTCTGGTTCCGGGGGGCAGGCTGAGCCTGTGGTTAATTCTTCTTTCTGATGGGAAAATAGAGTGACCTGTGCCTGTCCCAACACCAAGAGCTAGTCTCTCGTTGGTTCCACGTCTTCCCGTTTATCCTCAGGACAAATTGCAACCTGCATGGAACAGGAGGTTAAAGGTGCTGATGCTCCAAGTAGGGAGCTTGCTAGTAAAGCGGCTGGAATGGTGAACCCGGGCACAAGGAGATGAGAAATGAGGTGCGTTTTAGAAACCTTTCCCCATCACACGGTGTACCATCTTCTGGGTTTCTCATGTATGTTTTTGATGTAGGAAGATGCCCTTGAACCTGGAGATTTGGGACCCATGCGATGGGTACCACGCAGTATTCCTTTAAAGGGTCTGTGTTTGCTCACCCAACCTCACCAAACCTCTCAGCCCCAAGAGTGTCCACCCTTATGTATCATCCAGCTGTGCGTCTAGATATGGTCAATCCAGGTTGCATCACAGCCCCTGAACGCATTGTGTAAGAATTTCTCTCTCTTTCACTGTCTTTGTTTCATGGGTGTTTCAAAGTAATTTATTTTTATAATGGGGTTTAGCTGCTTTTCACTGCTGTGTTTATGCCGCTTTACACCCACTTGACACACTAACAGACAGATATCAATACATAGGTTTTACGATTATTATTAGTCAGATATATTCTTGTGCGGTGAATAGGGCGTGTTGAGTCCAGTTCTCTGAGCAAGGAGTAGGTCTTGTCTATTACATATTGGGTTTATGGAACGGTATCTGAGCTAATTTGATACCCTTTTTTTATGTATCACCCCACCTCACCTTTCCCGTTAAGCAGCCATAGTGTGTTTTCTGCATGTGTGACTCTGTTCTGTTTTGTAATTCAGTTCAAGTGTAACGGTTTTTACATTCCCTCTATCAGTGATACCTTATGAGAAGTGTCCTTTTCTGTGTGACTTATTTCACTTAGAATCGTCGTACCTAAATCCACTCATCATGCTGCTACTAACCTTACGACATTGATTTCCTGGCTGAGTGATATTCCAATGTACATAAGGACCACAACTTCTTTATCCATTTTTCTCTTTCCTGGGATATTTAAGGTGGAATGAAGTGGAGGTCCTGGTCAACAGAGCAGCCCTAAACTTTGGGGTGCTTGTGTCTTGCTGATTTTTAATTTTCCCAATTTATACCCCCATGAGTGGAAGTGCCCTATGCTCTCTAAGCTGTGTTTTTCAGATGTTTCAGGACTCACCGGACACTTCTCCAGAGTGGCTCTTGGCAATTTACATCCCGCCCATCAGTGTAGCAAGGCTCCCATTTCTCCATGGCCTGTCCTGCATTTCTGGTTTTGACACTTTTTTCAGCATGGCCCTTTTGACCGATGGGAAGCGAGACTTCTTTGTAGCGCTGATTTGCCTTTCCAGGTGGCTTGGTTGGCCAAAAAGGGCGTATGCGTTTTTTCCTGAATATATTCAGGAAAAAACGCATACGCCCTTTTTGGCCAAGGGCATCATTGTCAACGTTTTGCCGCTTTTCATGTGCTTTAAAGGCGATTCGTATCTACCTCCTGAAATCTGTTTCCTGCAATTCTGCCTTGATTTCAAATCCTCTTCTTTGCCTTCCCTCAATATATTTGTGGACGAGAGTTATCATTTATAACTCTGCAGGTTTGTGAATTGCAGTGCCCTGAACCTCCATTTTACAACTCGTTTTTATGGGAGCTGGCCGCAAAATCGCTGAATGGCTTCAGGCCCTGTTCTGGTTCCGGGGGGCAGGCTGAGCCTGTGGTTAATTCTTCTTTCTGATGGGAAAATAGAGTGACCTGTGCCTGTCCCAACACCAAGAGCTAGTCTCTCGTTGGTTCCACGTCTTCCCGTTTATCCTCAGGACAAATTGCAACCTGCATGGAACAGGAGGTTAAAGGTGCTGATGCTCCAAGTAGGGAGCTTGCTAGTAAAGCGGCTGGAATGGTGAACCCGGGCACAAGGAGATGAGAAATGAGGTGCGTTTTAGAAACCTTTCCCCATCACACGGTGTACCATCTTCTGGGTTTCTCATGCATGTTTTTGATGTAGGAAGATGCCCTTGAACCTGGAGATTTGGGACCCATGCGATGGGTACCACGCAGTATTCCTTTAAAGGGTCTGCGTTTGCTCACCCAACCTCACCAAACCTCTCAGCCCCAAGAGTGTCCACCCTTATGTCTCATCCAGCTGTGCGTCTAGATATGGTCAATCCAGGTTGCATCACAGCCCCTGAACGCATTGTGTAAGAATTTCTCTCTCTTTCACTGTCTTTGTTTCATGGGTGTTTCAAAGTAATTTATTTTTATAATGGGGTTTAGCTGCTTTTCACTGCTGTGTTTATGCCGCTTTACACCCACTTGACACACTAACAGAGAGATATCAATACATAGGTTTTACGATTATTATTAGTCAGATATATTCTTGTGCGGTGAATAGGGCGTGTTGAGTCCAGTTCTCTGAGCAAGGAGTAGGTCTTGTCTATTACATATTGGGTTTATGGAACGGTATCTGAGCTAATTTGATACCCTTGTTTTATGTATCACCCCACCTCACCTTTCCCGTTAAGCAGCCATAGTGTGTTTTCTGCATGTGTGACTCTGTTCTGTTTTGTAATTCAGTTCAAGTGTAACGGTTTTTACATTCCCTCTATCAGTGATACCTTATGAGAAGTGTCCTTTTCTGTGTGACTTATTTCACTTAGAATCGTCGTACCTAAATCCTCTCATCATGCTGCTACTAACCTTACGACATTGATTTCATGGCTGAGTGATATTCCATTGTACATAAGGATCACAACTTCTTTATCCATTTCTCTCTTTCCTGGGATATTTAAGGTGGAATGAAGTGGAGGTCCTGGTCAACAGAGCAGCCCTAAACTTTGGGGTGCTTGTGTCTTGCTGATTTTTAATTTTCCCAATTTATACCCCCATGAGTGGAAGTGCCCTATGCTCTCTAAGCTGTGTTTTTCAGATATTTCAGGACTCACCGGACACTTCTCCGGAGTGGCTCTTGGCAATTTACATCCCGCCCATCAGTGTAGCAAGGCTCCCATTTCTCCATGGCCTGTCCTGCATTTCTGGTTTTGACACTTTTTTCAGCATGACCCTTTTGACCGATGGGAAGCGAGACTTCTTTGTAGCGCTGATTTGCCTTTCCAGGTTGCTTGGTTGGCCAAAAAGGGCATATGCGTTTTTTCCTGAATATATTCAGGAAAAAACGCATACGCCCTTTTTGGCCAAGGGCATCATTGTCAACGTTTTGCCGCTTTTCATGTGCTTTAAAGGCGATTCATATCTACCTCCTGAAATCTGTTTCCTGCAATTCTGCCTTGATTTCAAATCCTCTTCTTTGCCTTCCCTCAATATATTTGTGGACGAGAGTTATCATTAATAACTCTGCAGGTTTGTGAATTGCAGTGCCCTGAACCTCCATTTTACAACTCGTTTTTATGGGAGCTGGCCGCAAAATCGCAGAATGGCTTCAGGCCCTGTTCTGGTTCCTGGGGGCAGGCTGAGCCTGTGGTTAATTCTTCTTTCTGATGGGAAAATAGAGTGACCTGTGCCTGTCCCAACACCAAGAGCTAGTCTCTCGTTGGTTCCACGTCTTCCCGTTTATCCTCAGGACAAATTGCAACCTGTACCGAACAGGAGGTTAAAGGTGCTGATGCTCCAAGTAGGGAGCTTGCTAGTAAAGCAGCTGGAATGGCGAACCCGGGCACAAGGAGATGAGAAATGAGGTGCGTTTTAGAAACCTTTCCCCATCACACGGTGTAACATCTTCTGGGTTTCTCATGTATGTTTTTGATGTAGGAAGATGCCCTTGAACCTGGAGATTTGGGACCCATGCGATGGGTACCACGCAGTATTCCTTTAAAGGGTCTGCGTTTGCTCACCCAACCTCACCAAACCTCTCAGCCCCAAGAGTGTCCACCCTTATGTCTCATCCAGCTGTGCGTCTAGATATGGTCAATCCAGGTTGCATCACAGCCCCTGAACGCATTGTGTAAGAATTTCTCTCTCTTTCACTGTCTTTGTTTCATGGGTGTTTCAAAGTAATTTATTTTTATAATGGGGTTTAGCTGCTTTTCACTGCTGTGTTTATGCCGCTTTACACCCACTTGACACACTAACAGAGAGATATCAATACATAGGTTTTACGATTATTATTAGTCAGATATATTCTTGTGCGGTGAATAGGGCGTGTTGAGTCCAGTTCTCTGAGCAAGGAGTAGGTCTTGTCTATTACATATTGGGTTTATGGAACGGTATCTGAGCTAATTTGATACCCTTGTTTTATGTATCACCCCACCTCACCTTTCCCGTTAAGCAGCCATAGTGTGTTTTCTGCATGTGTGACTCTGTTCTGTTTTGTAATTCAGTTCAAGTGTAACGGTTTTTACATTCCCTCTATCAGTGATACCTTATGAGAAGTGTCCTTTTCTGTGTGACTTATTTCACTTAGAATCGTCGTACCTAAATCCACTCATCATGCTGCTACTAACCTTACGACATTGATTTCATGGCTGAGTGATATTCCATTGTACATAAGGACCACAACTTCTTTATCCATTTTTCTCTTTCCTGGGATATTTAAGGTGGAATGAAGTGGAGGTCCTGGTCAACAGAGCAGCCCTAAACTTTGGGGTGCTTGTGTCTTGCTGATTTTTAATTTTCCCAATTTATACCCCCATGAGTGGAAGTGCCCTATGCTCTCTAAGCTGTGTTTTTCAGATGTTTCAGGACTCACCGGACACTTCTCCGGAGTGGCTCTTGGCAATTTACATCCCGCCCATCAGTGTAGCAAGGCTCCCATTTCTCCATGGCCTGTCCTGCATTTCTGGTTTTGACACTTTTTTCAGCATGGCCCTTTTGACCGATGGGAAGCGAGACTTCTTTGTAGCGCTGATTTGCCTTTCCAGGTGGCTTGGTTGGCCAAAAAGGGCGTATGCGTTTTTTCCTGAATATATTCAGGAAAAAACGCATACGCCCTTTTTGGCCAAGGGCATCATTGTCAACGTTTTGCCGCTTTTCATGTGCTTTAAAGGCGGTTCGTATCTACCTCCTGAAATCTGTTTCCTGCAATTCTGCCTTGATTTCAAATCCTCTTCTTTGCCTTCCCTCAATATATTTGTGGACGAGAGTTATCATTAATAACTCTGCAGGTTTGTGAATTGCAGTGCCCTGAACCTCCATTTTACAACTCGTTTTTATGGGAGCTGGCCGCAAAATCGCAGAATGGCTTCAGGCCCTGTTCTGGTTCCGGGGGGCAGGCTGAGCCTGTGGTTAATTCTTCTTTCTGATGGGAAAATAGAGTGACCTGTGCCTGTCCCAACACCAAGAGCTAGTCTCTCGTTGGTTCCACGTCTTCCCGTTTATCCTCAGGACAAATTGCAACCTGAACGGAACAGGAGGTTAAAGGTGCTGATGCTCCAAGTAGGGAGCTTGCTAGTAAAGCGGCTGGAATGGCGAACCCGGGCACAAGGAGATGAGAAATGAGGTGCGTTTTAGAAACCTTTCCCCATCACACGGTGTACCATCTTCTGGGTTTCTCATGCATGTTTTTGATGTAGGAAGATGCCCTTGAACCTGGAGATTTGGGACCCATGCGATGGGTACCACGCAGTATTCCTTTAAAGGGTCTGCGTTTGCTCACCCAACCTCACCAAACCTCTCAGCCCCAAGAGTGTCCACCCTTATGTCTCATCCAGCTGTGCGTCTAGATATGGTCAATCCAGGTTGCATCACAGCCCCTGAACGCATTGTGTAAGAATTTCTCTCTCTTTCACTGTCTTTGTTTCATGGGTGTTTCAAAGTAATTTATTTTTATAATGGGGTTTAGCTGCTTTTCACTGCTGTGTTTATGCCGCTTTACACCCACTTGACACACTAACAGAGAGATATCAATACATAGGTTTTACGATTATTATTAGTCAGATATATTCTTGTGCGGTGAATAGGGCGTGTTGAGTCCAGTTCTCTGAGCAAGGAGTAGGTCTTGTCTATTACATATTGGGTTTATGGAACGGTATCTGAGCTAATTTGATACCCTTGTTTTATGTATCACCCCACCTCACCTTTCCCGTTAAGCAGCCATAGTGTGTTTTCTGCATGTGTGACTCTGTTCTGTTTTGTAATTCAGTTCAAGTGTAACGGTTTTTACATTCCCTCTATCAGTGATACCTTATGAGAAGTGTCCTTTTCTGTGTGACTTATTTCACTTAGAATCGTCGTACCTAAATCCTCTCATCATGCTGCTACTAACCTTACGACATTGATTTCATGGCTGAGTGATATTCCATTGTACATAAGGATCACAACTTCTTTATCCATTTCTCTCTTTCCTGGGATATTTAAGGTGGAATGAAGTGGAGGTCCTGGTCAACAGAGCAGCCCTAAACTTTGGGGTGCTTGTGTCTTGCTGATTTTTAATTTTCCCAATTTATACCCCCATGAGTGGAAGTGCCCTATGCTCTCTAAGCTGTGTTTTTCAGATATTTCAGGACTCACCGGACACTTCTCCGGAGTGGCTCTTGGCAATTTACATCCCGCCCATCAGTGTAGCAAGGCTCCCATTTCTCCATGGCCTGTCCTGCATTTCTGGTTTTGACACTTTTTTCAGCATGACCCTTTTGACCGATGGGAAGCGAGACTTCTTTGTAGCGCTGATTTGCCTTTCCAGGTGGCTTGGTTGGCCAAAAAGGGCGTATGCGTTTTTTCCTGAATATATTCAGGAAAAAACACATACGCCCTTTTTGGCCAAGGGCATCATTGTCAACGTTTTGCCGCTTTTCATGTGCTTTAAAGGCGATTCGTATCTACCTCCTGAAATCTGTTTCCTGCAATTCTGCCTTGATTTCAAATCCTCTTCTTTGCCTTCCCTCAATATATTTGTGGACGGGAGTTATCATTTATAACTCTGCAGGTTTGTGAATTGCAGTGCCCTGAACCTCCATTTTACAACTCGTTTTTATGGGAGCTGGCCTCAAAATCGCAGAATGGCTTCAGGCCCTGTTCTGGTTCCGGGGGTCAGGCTGAGCCTGTGGTTAATTCTTCTTTCTGATGGGAAAATAGAGTGACCTGTGCCTGTCCCAACACCAAGAGCTAGTCTCTCGTTGGTTCCACGTCTTCCCGTTTATCCTCAGGACAAATTGCAACCTGCATGGAACAGGAGGTTAAAGGTGCTGATGCTCCAAGTAGGGAGCTTGCTAGTAAAGCGGCTGGAATGGCGAACCCGGGCACAAGGAGTTGAGAAATGAGGTGCGTTTTAGAAACCTTTCCCCATCACACGGTGTACCATCTTCTGGGTTTCTCATGCATGTTTTTGATGTAGGAAGATGCCCTTCAACCTGGAGATTTGGGACCCATGCGATGGGTACCACGCAGTATTCCTTTAAAGGGTCTGCGTTTGCTCACCCAACCTCACCAAACCTCTCAGCCCCAAGAGTGTCCACCCTTATGTCTCATCCAGCTGTGCGTCTAGATATGGTCAATCCAGGTTGCATCACAGCCCCTGAACGCATTGTGTAAGAATTTCTCTCTCTTTCACTGTCTTTGTTTCATGGGTGTTTCAAAGTAATTTATTTTTATAATGGGGTTTAGCTGCTTTTCACTGCTGTGTTTATGCCGCTTTACACCCACTTGACACACTAACAGAGAGATATCAATACATAGGTTTTACGATTATTATTAGTCAGATATATTCTTGTGCGGTGAATAGGGCATGTTGAGTCCAGTTCTCTGAGCAAGGAGTAGGTCTTGTCTATTACATATTGGGTTTATGGAACGGTATCTGAGCTAATTTGATACCCTTGTTTTATGTATCACCCCACCTCACCTTTCCCGTTAAGCAGCCATAGTGTGTCTTCTGCATGTGTGACTCTGTTCTGTTTTGTAATTCAGTTCAAGTGTAACGGTTTTTACATTCCCTCTATCAGTGATACCTTATGAGAAGTGTCCTTTTCTGTGTGACTTATTTCACTTAGAATCGTCGTACCTAAATCCACTCATCATGCTGCTACTAACCTTACGACATTGATTTCATGGCTGAGTGGTATTCCATTGTACATAAGGACCACAACTTCTTTATCCATTTTTCTCTTTCCTGGGATATTTAAGGTGGAATGAAGTGGAGGTCCTGGTCAACAGAGCAGCCCTAAACTTTGGGGTGCTTGTGTCTTGCTGATTTTTAATTTTCCCAATTTATACCCCCATGAGTGGAAGTGCCCTATGCTCTCTAAGCTGTGTTTTTCAGATGTTTCAGGACTCACCGGACACTTCTCCAGAGTGGCTCTTGGCAATTTACATCCCGCCCATCAGTGTAGCAAGGCTCCCATTTCTCCATGGCCTGTCCTGCATTTCTGGTTTTGACACTTTTTTCAGCATGGCCCTTTTGACCGATGGGAAGCGAGACTTCTTTGTAGCGCTGATTTGCCTTTCCAGGTGGCTTGGTTGGCCAAAAAGGGCGTATGCGATTTTTCCTGAATATATTCAGGAAAAAACGCATACGCCCTTTTTGGCCAAGGGCATCATTGTCAACGTTTTGCTGCTTTTCATGTGCTTTAAAGGCGATTCGTATCTACCTCCTGAAATCTGTTTCCTGCAATTCTGCCTTGATTTCAAATCCTCTTCTTTGCCTTCCCTCAATATATTTGTGGACGGGAGTTATCATTTATAACTCTGCAGGTTTGTGAATTGCAGTGCCCTGAACCTCCATTTTACAACTCGTTTTTATGGGAGCTGGCCGCAAAATCGCAGAATGGCTTCAGGCCCTGTTCTGGTTCCGGGGGTCAGGCTGAGCCTGTGGTTAATTCTTCTTTCTGATGGGAAAATAGAGTGACCTGTGCCTGTCCCAACACCAAGAGCTAGTCTCTCGTTGGTTCCACGTCTTCCCGTTTATCCTCAGGACAAATTGCAACCTGCATGGAACAGGAGGTTAAAGGTGCTGATGCTCCAAGTAGGGAGCTTGCTAGTAAAGCGGCTGGAATGGCGAACCCGGGCACAAGGAGTTGAGAAATGAGGTGCGTTTTAGAAACCTTTCCCCATCACACGGTGTACCATCTTCTGGGTTTCTCATGCATGTTTTTGATGTAGGAAGATGCCCTTCAACCTGGAGATTTGGGACCCATGCGATGGGTACCACGCAGTATTCCTTTAAAGGGTCTGCGTTTGCTCACCCAACCTCACCAAACCTCTCAGCCCCAAGAGTGTCCACCCTTATGTCTCATCCAGCTGTGCGTCTAGATATGGTCAATCCAGGTTGCATCACAGCCCCTGAACGCATTGTGTAAGAATTTCTCTCTCTTTCACTGTCTTTGTTTCATGGGTGTTTCAAAGTAATTTATTTTTATAATGGGGTTTAGCTGCTTTTCACTGCTGTGTTTATGCCGCTTTACACCCACTTGACACACTAACAGAGAGATATCAATACATAGGTTTTACGATTATTATTAGTCAGATATATTCTTGTGCGGTGAATAGGGCGTGTTGAGTCCAGTTCTCTGAGCAAGGAGTAGGTCTTGTCTATTACATATTGGGTTTATGGAACGGTATCTGAGCTAATTTGATACCCTTGTTTTATGTATCACCCCACCTCACCTTTCCCGTTAAGCAGCCATAGTGTGTCTTCTGCATGTGTGACTCTGTTCTGTTTTGTAATTCAGTTCAAGTGTAACGGTTTTTACATTCCCTCTATCAGTGATACCTTATGAGAAGTGTCCTTTTCTGTGTGACTTATTTCACTTAGAATCGTCGTACCTAAATCCACTCATCATGCTGCTACTAACCTTACGACATTGATTTCATGGCTGAGTGGTATTCCATTGTACATAAGGACCACAACTTCTTTATCCATTTTTCTCTTTCCTGGGATATTTAAGGTGGAATGAAGTGGAGGTCCTGGTCAACAGAGCAGCCCTAAACTTTGGGGTGCTTGTGTCTTGCTGATTTTTAATTTTCCCAATTTATACCCCCATGAGTGGAAGTGCCCTATGCTCTCTAAGCTGTGTTTTTCAGATGTTTCAGGACTCACCGGACACTTCTCCAGAGTGGCTCTTGGCAATTTACATCCCGCCCATCAGTGTAGCAAGGCTCCCATTTCTCCATGGCCTGTCCTGCATTTCTGGTTTTGACACTTTTTTCAGCATGGCCCTTTTGACCGATGGGAAGCGAGACTTCTTTGTAGCGCTGATTTGCCTTTCCAGGTTGCTTGGTTGGCCAAAAAGGGCGTATGCGATTTTTCCTGAATATATTCAGGAAAAAACGCATACGCCCTTTTTGGCCAAGGGCATCATTGTCAACGTTTTGCTGCTTTTCATGTGCTTTAAAGGCGATTCGTATCTACCTCCTGAAATCTGTTTCCTGCAATTCTGCCTTGATTTCAAATCCTATTCTTTGCCTTCCCTCAATATATTTGTGGACGAGAGTTATCATTAATAACTCTGCAGGTTTGTGAATTGCAGTGCCCTGAACCTCCATTTTACAACTCGTTTTTATGGGAGCTGGCCGCAAAATCGCAGAATGGTTTCAGGCCCTGTTCTGGTTCCGGGGGGCAGGCTGAGCCTGTGGTTAATTCTTCTTTCTGATGGGAAAATAGAGTGACCTGTGCCTGTCCCAACACCAAGAGCTAGTCTCTCGTTGGTTCCACGTCTTCCCGTTTATCCTCAGGACAAATTGCAACCTGTATGGAATAGGAGGTTAAAGGTGCTGATGCTCCAAGTAGGGAGCTTGCTAGTAAAGCGGCTGGAATGGCGAACCCGGGCACAAGGAGATGAGAAATGAGGTGCGTTTTAGAAACCTTTCCCCATCACACGGTGTACCATCTTCTGGGTTTCTCATGCATGTTTTTGATGTAGGAAGATGCCCTTGAACCTGGAGATTTGGGACCCATGCGATGGGTACCACGCAGTATTCCTTTAAAGGGTCTGCGTTTGCTCACCCAACCTCACCAAACCTCTCAGCCCCAAGAGTGTCCACCCTTATGTCTCATCCAGCTGTGCGTCTAGATATGGTCAATCCAGGTTGCATCACAGCCCCTGAACGCATTGTGTAAGAATTTCTCTCTCTTTCACTGTCTTTGTTTCATGGGTGTTTCAAAGTAATTTATTTTTATAATGGGGTTTAGCTGCTTTTCACTGCTGTGTTTATGCTGCTTTACACCCACTTGACACACTAACAGAGAGATATCAATACATAGGTTTTACGATTATTATTAGTCAGATATATTCTTGTGCGGTGAATAGGGCGTGTTGAGTCCAGTTCTCTGAGCAAGGAGTAGGTCTTGTCTATTACATATTGGGTTTATGGAACGGTATCTGAGCTAATTTGATACCCTTGTTTTATGTATCACCCCACCTCACCTTTCCCGTTAAGCAGCCATAGTGTGTTTTCTGCATGTGTGACTCTGTTCTGTTTTGTAATTCAGTTCAAGTGTAACGGTTTTTACATTCCCTCTATCAGTGATACCTTATGAGAAGTGTCCTTTTCTGTGTGACTTATTTCACTTAGAATCGTCGTACCTAAATCCTCTCATCATGCTGCTACTAACCTTACGACATTGATTTCATGGCTGAGTGATATTCCATTGTACATAAGGATCACAACTTCTTTATCCATTTCTCTCTTTCCTGGGATATTTAAGGTGGAATGAAGTGGAGGTCCTGGTCAACAGAGCAGCCCTAAACTTTGGGGTGCTTGTGTCTTGCTGATTTTTAATTTTCCCAATTTATACCCCCATGAGTGGAAGTGCCCTATGCTCTCTAAGCTGTGTTTTTCAGATGTTTCAGGACTCACCGGACACTTCTCCGGAGTGGCTCTTGGCAATTTACATCCCGCCCATCAGTGTAGCAAGGCTCCCATTTCTCCATGGCCTGTCCTGCATTTCTGGTTTTGACACTTTTTTCAGCATGACCCTTTTGACCGATGGGAAGCGAGACTTCTTTGTAGCGCTGATTTGCCTTTCCAGGTTGCTTGGTTGGCCAAAAAGGGCGTATGCATTTTTTCCTGAATAAATTCAGGACAAAACGCATACGCCCTTTTTGGCCAAGGGCATCATTGTCAACGTTTTGCCGCTTTTCATGTGCTTTAAAGGCGATTCGTATCTACCTCCTGAAATCTGTTTCCTGCAATTCTGCCTTGATTTCAAATCCTCTTCTTTGCCTTCCCTCAATATATTTGTGGACGAGAGTTATCATTAATAACTCTGCAGGTTTGTGAATTGCAGTGCCCTGAACCTCCATTTTACAACTCGTTTTTATGGGAGCTGGCCGCAAAATCGCAGAATGGCTTCAGGCCCTGTTCTGGTTCCTGGGGGCAGGCTGAGCCTGTGGTTAATTCTTCTTTCTGATGGGAAAATAGAGTGACCTGTGCCTGTCCCAACACCAAGAGCTAGTCTCTCGTTGGTTCCACGTCTTCCCGTTTATCCTCAGGACAAATTGCAAACTGTACGGAAGAGGAAGTTAAAGGTGCTGATGCTCCAAGTAGGGAGCTTGCTAGTAAAGCGGCTGGAATGGCGAACCCGGGCACAAGGAGATGAGAAATGAGGTGCGTTTTAGAAACCTTTCCCCATCACACGGTGTAACATCTTCTGGGTTTCTCATGTATGTTTTTGATGTAGGAAGATGCCCTTGAACCTGGAGATTTGGGACCCATGCGATGGGTACCACGCAGTATTCCTTTAAAGGGTCTGCGTTTGCTCACCCAACCTCACCAAACCTCTCAGCCCCAAGAGTGTCCACCCTTATGTCTCATCCAGCTGTGCGTCTAGATATGGTCAATCCAGGTTGCATCACAGCCCCTGAACGCATTGTGTAAGAATTTCTCTCTCTTTCACTGTCTTTGTTTCATGGGTGTTTCAAAGTAATTTATTTTTATAATGGGGTTTAGCTGCTTTTCACTGCTGTGTTTATGCCGCTTTACACCCACTTGACACACTAACAGAGAGATATCAATACATAGGTTTTACGATTATTATTAGTCAGATATATTCTTGTGCGGTGAATAGGGCGTGTTGAGTCCAGTTCTCTGAGCAAGGAGTAGGTCTTGTCTATTACATATTGGGTTTATGGAACGGTATCTGAGCTAATTTGATACCCTTGTTTTATGTATCACCCCACCTCACCTTTCCCGTTAAGCAGCCATAGTGTGTTTTCTGCATGTGTGACTCTGTTCTGTTTTGTAATTCAGTTCAAGTGTAACGGTTTTTACATTCCCTCTATCAGTGATACCTTATGAGAAGTGTCCTTTTCTGTGTGACTTATTTCACTTAGAATCGTCGTACCTAAATCCACTCATCATGCTGCTACTAACCTTACGACATTGATTTCATGGCTGAGTGATATTCCATTGTACATAAGGACCACAACTTCTTTATCCATTTTTCTCTTTCCTGGGATATTTAAGGTGGAATGAAGTGGAGGTCCTGGTCAACAGAGCAGCCCTAAACTTTGGGGTGCTTGTGTCTTGCTGATTTTTAATTTTCCCAATTTATACCCCCATGAGTGGAAGTGCCCTATGCTCTCTAAGCTGTGTTTTTCAGATGTTTCAGGACTCACCGGACACTTCTCCGGAGTGGCTCTTGGCAATTTACATCCCGCCCATCAGTGTAGCAAGGCTCCCATTTCTCCATGGCCTGTCCTGCATTTCTGGTTTTGACACTTTTTTCAGCATGGCCCTTTTGACCGATGGGAAGCGAGACTTCTTTGTAGCGCTGATTTGCCTTTCCAGGTGGCTTGGTTGGCCAAAAAGGGCGTATGCGTTTTTTCCTGAATATATTCAGGAAAAAACGCATACGCCCTTTTTGGCCAAGGGCATCATTGTCAACGTTTTGCCGCTTTTCATGTGCTTTAAAGGCGGTTCGTATCTACCTCCTGAAATCTGTTTCCTGCAATTCTGCCTTGATTTCAAATCCTCTTCTTTGCCTTCCCTCAATATATTTGTGGACGAGAGTTATCATTAATAACTCTGCAGGTTTGTGAATTGCAGTGCCCTGAACCTCCATTTTACAACTCGTTTTTATGGGAGCTGGCCGCAAAATCGCAGAATGGCTTCAGGCCCTGTTCTGGTTCCGGGGGGCAGGCTGAGCCTGTGGTTAATTCTTCTTTCTGATGGGAAAATAGAGTGACCTGTGCCTGTCCCAACACCAAGAGCTAGTCTCTCGTTGGTTCCACGTCTTCCCGTTTATCCTCAGGACAAATTGCAACCTGAACGGAACAGGAGGTTAAAGGTGCTGATGCTCCAAGTAGGGAGCTTGCTAGTAAAGCGGCTGGAATGGCGAACCCGGGCACAAGGAGATGAGAAATGAGGTGCGTTTTAGAAACCTTTCCCCATCACACGGTGTACCATCTTCTGGGTTTCTCATGCATGTTTTTGATGTAGGAAGATGCCCTTGAACCTGGAGATTTGGGACCCATGCGATGGGTACCACGCAGTATTCCTTTAAAGGGTCTGCGTTTGCTCACCCAACCTCACCAAACCTCTCAGCCCCAAGAGTGTCCACCCTTATGTCTCATCCAGCTGTGCGTCTAGATATGGTCAATCCAGGTTGCATCACAGCCCCTGAACGCATTGTGTAAGAATTTCTCTCTCTTTCACTGTCTTTGTTTCATGGGTGTTTCAAAGTAATTTATTTTTATAATGGGGTTTAGCTGCTTTTCACTGCTGTGTTTATGCCGCTTTACACCCACTTGACACACTAACAGAGAGATATCAATACATAGGTTTTACGATTATTATTAGTCAGATATATTCTTGTGCGGTGAATAGGGCGTGTTGAGTCCAGTTCTCTGAGCAAGGAGTAGGTCTTGTCTATTACATATTGGGTTTATGGAACGGTATCTGAGCTAATTTGATACCCTTGTTTTATGTATCACCCCACCTCACCTTTCCCGTTAAGCAGCCATAGTGTGTTTTCTGCATGTGTGACTCTGTTCTGTTTTGTAATTCAGTTCAAGTGTAACGGTTTTTACATTCCCTCTATCAGTGATACCTTATGAGAAGTGTCCTTTTCTGTGTGACTTATTTCACTTAGAATCGTCGTACCTAAATCCTCTCATCATGCTGCTACTAACCTTACGACATTGATTTCATGGCTGAGTGATATTCCATTGTACATAAGGATCACAACTTCTTTATCCATTTCTCTCTTTCCTGGGATATTTAAGGTGGAATGAAGTGGAGGTCCTGGTCAACAGAGCAGCCCTAAACTTTGGGGTGCTTGTGTCTTGCTGATTTTTAATTTTCCCAATTTATACCCCCATGAGTGGAAGTGCCCTATGCTCTCTAAGCTGTGTTTTTCAGATATTTCAGGACTCACCGGACACTTCTCCGGAGTGGCTCTTGGCAATTTACATCCCGCCCATCAGTGTAGCAAGGCTCCCATTTCTCCATGGCCTGTCCTGCATTTCTGGTTTTGACACTTTTTTCAGCATGACCCTTTTGACCGATGGGAAGCGAGACTTCTTTGTAGCGCTGATTTGCCTTTCCAGGTGGCTTGGTTGGCCAAAAAGGGCGTATGCGTTTTTTCCTGAATATATTCAGGAAAAAACACATACGCCCTTTTTGGCCAAGGGCATCATTGTCAACGTTTTGCCGCTTTTCATGTGCTTTAAAGGCGATTCGTATCTACCTCCTGAAATCTGTTTCCTGCAATTCTGCCTTGATTTCAAATCCTCTTCTTTGCCTTCCCTCAATATATTTGTGGACGGGAGTTATCATTTATAACTCTGCAGGTTTGTGAATTGCAGTGCCCTGAACCTCCATTTTACAACTCGTTTTTATGGGAGCTGGCCTCAAAATCGCAGAATGGCTTCAGGCCCTGTTCTGGTTCCGGGGGTCAGGCTGAGCCTGTGGTTAATTCTTCTTTCTGATGGGAAAATAGAGTGACCTGTGCCTGTCCCAACACCAAGAGCTAGTCTCTCGTTGGTTCCACGTCTTCCCGTTTATCCTCAGGACAAATTGCAACCTGCATGGAACAGGAGGTTAAAGGTGCTGATGCTCCAAGTAGGGAGCTTGCTAGTAAAGCGGCTGGAATGGCGAACCCGGGCACAAGGAGTTGAGAAATGAGGTGCGTTTTAGAAACCTTTCCCCATCACACGGTGTACCATCTTCTGGGTTTCTCATGCATGTTTTTGATGTAGGAAGATGCCCTTCAACCTGGAGATTTGGGACCCATGCGATGGGTACCACGCAGTATTCCTTTAAAGGGTCTGCGTTTGCTCACCCAACCTCACCAAACCTCTCAGCCCCAAGAGTGTCCACCCTTATGTCTCATCCAGCTGTGCGTCTAGATATGGTCAATCCAGGTTGCATCACAGCCCCTGAACGCATTGTGTAAGAATTTCTCTCTCTTTCACTGTCTTTGTTTCATGGGTGTTTCAAAGTAATTTATTTTTATAATGGGGTTTAGCTGCTTTTCACTGCTGTGTTTATGCCGCTTTACACCCACTTGACACACTAACAGAGAGATATCAATACATAGGTTTTACGATTATTATTAGTCAGATATATTCTTGTGCGGTGAATAGGGCATGTTGAGTCCAGTTCTCTGAGCAAGGAGTAGGTCTTGTCTATTACATATTGGGTTTATGGAACGGTATCTGAGCTAATTTGATACCCTTGTTTTATGTATCACCCCACCTCACCTTTCCCGTTAAGCAGCCATAGTGTGTCTTCTGCATGTGTGACTCTGTTCTGTTTTGTAATTCAGTTCAAGTGTAACGGTTTTTACATTCCCTCTATCAGTGATACCTTATGAGAAGTGTCCTTTTCTGTGTGACTTATTTCACTTAGAATCGTCGTACCTAAATCCACTCATCATGCTGCTACTAACCTTACGACATTGATTTCATGGCTGAGTGGTATTCCATTGTACATAAGGACCACAACTTCTTTATCCATTTTTCTCTTTCCTGGGATATTTAAGGTGGAATGAAGTGGAGGTCCTGGTCAACAGAGCAGCCCTAAACTTTGGGGTGCTTGTGTCTTGCTGATTTTTAATTTTCCCAATTTATACCCCCATGAGTGGAAGTGCCCTATGCTCTCTAAGCTGTGTTTTTCAGATGTTTCAGGACTCACCGGACACTTCTCCAGAGTGGCTCTTGGCAATTTACATCCCGCCCATCAGTGTAGCAAGGCTCCCATTTCTCCATGGCCTGTCCTGCATTTCTGGTTTTGACACTTTTTTCAGCATGGCCCTTTTGACCGATGGGAAGCGAGACTTCTTTGTAGCGATGATTTGCCTTTCCAGGTGGCTTGGTTGGCCAAAAAGGGCGTATGCGATTTTTCCTGAATATATTCAGGAAAAAACGCATACGCCCTTTTTGGCCAAGGGCATCATTGTCAACGTTTTGCTGCTTTTCATGTGCTTTAAAGGCGATTCGTATCTACCTCCTGAAATCTGTTTCCTGCAATTCTGCCTTGATTTCAAATCCTCTTCTTTGCCTTCCCTCAATATATTTGTGGACGGGAGTTATCATTTATAACTCTGCAGGTTTGTGAATTGCAGTGCCCTGAACCTCCATTTTACAACTCGTTTTTATGGGAGCTGGCCGCAAAATCGCAGAATGGCTTCAGGCCCTGTTCTGGTTCCGGGGGTCAGGCTGAGCCTGTGGTTAATTCTTCTTTCTGATGGGAAAATAGAGTGACCTGTGCCTGTCCCAACACCAAGAGCTAGTCTCTCGTTGGTTCCACGTCTTCCCGTTTATCCTCAGGACAAATTGCAACCTGCATGGAACAGGAGGTTAAAGGTGCTGATGCTCCAAGTAGGGAGCTTGCTAGTAAAGCGGCTGGAATGGCGAACCCGGGCACAAGGAGTTGAGAAATGAGGTGCGTTTTAGAAACCTTTCCCCATCACACGGTGTACCATCTTCTGGGTTTCTCATGCATGTTTTTGATGTAGGAAGATGCCCTTCAACCTGGAGATTTGGGACCCATGCGATGGGTACCACGCAGTATTCCTTTAAAGGGTCTGCGTTTGCTCACCCAACCTCACCAAACCTCTCAGCCCCAAGAGTGTCCACCCTTATGTCTCATCCAGCTGTGCGTCTAGATATGGTCAATCCAGGTTGCATCACAGCCCCTGAACGCATTGTGTAAGAATTTCTCTCTCTTTCACTGTCTTTGTTTCATGGGTGTTTCAAAGTAATTTATTTTTATAATGGGGTTTAGCTGCTTTTCACTGCTGTGTTTATGCCGCTTTACACCCACTTGACACACTAACAGAGAGATATCAATACATAGGTTTTACGATTATTATTAGTCAGATATATTCTTGTGCGGTGAATAGGGCGTGTTGAGTCCAGTTCTCTGAGCAAGGAGTAGGTCTTGTCTATTACATATTGGGTTTATGGAACGGTATCTGAGCTAATTTGATACCCTTGTTTTATGTATCACCCCACCTCACCTTTCCCGTTAAGCAGCCATAGTGTGTCTTCTGCATGTGTGACTCTGTTCTGTTTTGTAATTCAGTTCAAGTGTAACGGTTTTTACATTCCCTCTATCAGTGATACCTTATGAGAAGTGTCCTTTTCTGTGTGACTTATTTCACTTAGAATCGTCGTACCTAAATCCACTCATCATGCTGCTACTAACCTTACGACATTGATTTCATGGCTGAGTGGTATTCCATTGTACATAAGGACCACAACTTCTTTATCCATTTTTCTCTTTCCTGGGATATTTAAGGTGGAATGAAGTGGAGGTCCTGGTCAACAGAGCAGCCCTAAACTTTGGGGTGCTTGTGTCTTGCTGATTTTTAATTTTCCCAATTTATACCCCCATGAGTGGAAGTGCCCTATGCTCTCTAAGCTGTGTTTTTCAGATGTTTCAGGACTCACCGGACACTTCTCCAGAGTGGCTCTTGGCAATTTACATCCCGCCCATCAGTGTAGCAAGGCTCCCATTTCTCCATGGCCTGTCCTGCATTTCTGGTTTTGACACTTTTTTCAGCATGGCCCTTTTGACCGATGGGAAGCGAGACTTCTTTGTAGCGCTGATTTGCCTTTCCAGGTTGCTTGGTTGGCCAAAAAGGGCGTATGCGATTTTTCCTGAATATATTCAGGAAAAAACGCATACGCCCTTTTTGGCCAAGGGCATCATTGTCAACGTTTTGCTGCTTTTCATGTGCTTTAAAGGCGATTCGTATCTACCTCCTGAAATCTGTTTCCTGCAATTCTGCCTTGATTTCAAATCCTATTCTTTGCCTTCCCTCAATATATTTGTGGACGAGAGTTATCATTAATAACTCTGCAGGTTTGTGAATTGCAGTGCCCTGAACCTCCATTTTACAACTCGTTTTTATGGGAGCTGGCCGCAAAATCGCAGAATGGTTTCAGGCCCTGTTCTGGTTCCGGGGGGCAGGCTGAGCCTGTGGTTAATTCTTCTTTCTGATGGGAAAATAGAGTGACCTGTGCCTGTCCCAACACCAAGAGCTAGTCTCTCGTTGGTTCCACGTCTTCCCGTTTATCCTCAGGACAAATTGCAACCTGTATGGAATAGGAGGTTAAAGGTGCTGATGCTCCAAGTAGGGAGCTTGCTAGTAAAGCGGCTGGAATGGCGAACCCGGGCACAAGGAGATGAGAAATGAGGTGCGTTTTAGAAACCTTTCCCCATCACACGGTGTACCATCTTCTGGGTTTCTCATGCATGTTTTTGATGTAGGAAGATGCCCTTGAACCTGGAGATTTGGGACCCATGCGATGGGTACCACGCAGTATTCCTTTAAAGGGTCTGCGTTTGCTCACCCAACCTCACCAAACCTCTCAGCCCCAAGAGTGTCCACCCTTATGTCTCATCCAGCTGTGCGTCTAGATATGGTCAATCCAGGTTGCATCACAGCCCCTGAACGCATTGTGTAAGAATTTCTCTCTCTTTCACTGTCTTTGTTTCATGGGTGTTTCAAAGTAATTTATTTTTATAATGGGGTTTAGCTGCTTTTCACTGCTGTGTTTATGCTGCTTTACACCCACTTGACACACTAACAGAGAGATATCAATACATAGGTTTTACGATTATTATTAGTCAGATATATTCTTGTGCGGTGAATAGGGCGTGTTGAGTCCAGTTCTCTGAGCAAGGAGTAGGTCTTGTCTATTACATATTGGGTTTATGGAACGGTATCTGAGCTAATTTGATACCCTTGTTTTATGTATCACCCCACCTCACCTTTCCCGTTAAGCAGCCATAGTGTGTTTTCTGCATGTGTGACTCTGTTCTGTTTTGTAATTCAGTTCAAGTGTAACGGTTTTTACATTCCCTCTATCAGTGATACCTTATGAGAAGTGTCCTTTTCTGTGTGACTTATTTCACTTAGAATCGTCGTACCTAAATCCTCTCATCATGCTGCTACTAACCTTACGACATTGATTTCATGGCTGAGTGATATTCCATTGTACATAAGGATCACAACTTCTTTATCCATTTCTCTCTTTCCTGGGATATTTAAGGTGGAATGAAGTGGAGGTCCTGGTCAACAGAGCAGCCCTAAACTTTGGGGTGCTTGTGTCTTGCTGATTTTTAATTTTCCCAATTTATACCCCCATGAGTGGAAGTGCCCTATGCTCTCTAAGCTGTGTTTTTCAGATGTTTCAGGACTCACCGGACACTTCTCCGGAGTGGCTCTTGGCAATTTACATCCCGCCCATCAGTGTAGCAAGGCTCCCATTTCTCCATGGCCTGTCCTGCATTTCTGGTTTTGACACTTTTTTCAGCATGACCCTTTTGACCGATGGGAAGCGAGACTTCTTTGTAGCGCTGATTTGCCTTTCCAGGTTGCTTGGTTGGCCAAAAAGGGCGTATGCATTTTTTCCTGAATAAATTCAGGACAAAACGCATACGCCCTTTTTGGCCAAGGGCATCATTGTCAACGTTTTGCCGCTTTTCATGTGCTTTAAAGGCGATTCGTATCTACCTCCTGAAATCTGTTTCCTGCAATTCTGCCTTGATTTCAAATCCTCTTCTTTGCCTTCCCTCAATATATTTGTGGACGAGAGTTATCATTAATAACTCTGCAGGTTTGTGAATTGCAGTGCCCTGAACCTCCATTTTACAACTCGTTTTTATGGGAGCTGGCCGCAAAATCGCAGAATGGCTTCAGGCCCTGTTCTGGTTCCTGGGGGCAGGCTGAGCCTGTGGTTAATTCTTCTTTCTGATGGGAAAATAGAGTGACCTGTGCCTGTCCCAACACCAAGAGCTAGTCTCTCGTTGGTTCCACGTCTTCCCGTTTATCCTCAGGACAAATTGCAAACTGTACGGAAGAGGAAGTTAAAGGTGCTGATGCTCCAAGTAGGGAGCTTGCTAGTAAAGCGGCTGGAATGGCGAACCCGGGCACAAGGAGATGAGAAATGAGGTGCGTTTTAGAAACCTTTCCCCATCACACGGTGTACCATCTTCTGGGTTTCTCATGTATGTTTTTGATGTAGGAAGATGCCCTTGAACCTGGAGATTTGGGACCCATGCGATGTGTATCACGCAGTATTCCTTTAAAGGGTCTGCGTTTGCTCACCCAACCTCACCAAACCTCTCAGCCCCAAGAGTGTCCACCCTTATGTCTCATCCAGCTGTGCGTCTAGATATGGTCAATCCAGGTTGCATCACAGCCCCTGAACGCATTGTGTAAGAATTTCTCTCTCTTTCACTGTCTTTGTTTCATGGGTGTTTCAAAGTAATTTATTTTTATAATGGGGTTTAGCTGCTTTTCACTGCTGTGTTTATGCCGCTTTACACCCACTTGACACACTAACAGAGAGATATCAATACATAGGTTTTACGATTATTATTAGTCAGATATATTCTTGTGCGGTGAATAGGGCGTGCTGAGTCCAGTTCTCTGAGCAAGGAGTAGGTCTTGTCTATTACATATTGGGTTTATGGAACGGTATCTGAGCTAATTTGATACCCTTGTTTTATGTATCACCCCACCTCACCTTTCCCGTTAAGCAGCCATAGTGTGTTTTCTGCATGTGTGACTCTGTTCTGTTTTGTAATTCAGTTCAAGTGTAACGGTTTTTACATTCCCTCTATCAGTGATACCTTATGAGAAGTGTCCTTTTCTGTGTGACTTATTTCACTTAGAATCGTCGTACCTAAATCCACTCATCATGCTGCTACTAACCTTATGACATTGATTTCCTGACTGAGTGATATTCCATTGTACATAAGGACCACAACTTCTTTCTCCATTTTTCTCTTTCCTGGGATATTTAAGGTGGAATGAAGTGGAGGTCCTGGTCAAGAGAGCAGCCCTAAACTTTGGGGTGCTTGTGTCTTGCTGATTTTTAATTTTCCCAATTTATACCCCCATGAGTGGAAGTGCCCTATGCTCTCTAAGCTGTGTTTTTCAGATGTTTCAGGACTCACCAGACACTTCTCCAGAGTGGCTCTTGGCAATTTACATCCCGCCCATCAGTGTAGCAAGGCTCCCATTTCTCCATGGCCTGTCCTGCATTTCTGGTTTTGACACTTTTTTCAGCATGGCCCTTTTGACCGATGGGAAGCGAGACTTCTTTGTAGCGCTGATTTGCCTTTCCAGGTGGCTTGGTTGGCCAAAAAGGGCGTATGCGTTTTTTCCTGAATATATTCAGGAAAAAACGCATACGCCCTTTTTGGCCAAGGGCATCATTGTCAACGTTTTGCCGCTTTTCATGTGCTTTAAAGGCGATTCGTATCTACCTCCTGAAATCTGTTTCCTGCAATTCTGCCTTGATTTCAAATCCTCTTCTTTGCCTTCCCTCAATATATTTGTGGACGAGAGTTCTCATTTATAACTCTGCAGGTTTGTGAATTGCAGTGCCCTGAACCTCCATTTTACAACTCGTTTTTATGGGAGCTGGCCGCAAAATCGCAGAATGGCTTCAGGCCCTGTTCTGGTTCCGGGGGGCAGGCTGAGCCTGTGGTTAATTCTTCTTTCTGATGGGAAAATAGAGTGACCTGTGCCTGTCCCAACACCAAGAGCTAGTCTCTCGTTGGTTCCACGTCTTCCCGTTTATCCTCAGGACAAATTGCAACCTGTATGGAACAGGAGGATAAAGGTGCTGATGCTCCAAGTAGGGAACTTGCTAGTAAAGCAGCTGGAATGGCGAACCCGGGCACAAGGAGATGAGAAATGAGGTGCGTTTTAGAAACCTTTCCCCATCACACGGTGTACCATCTTCTGGGTTTCTCATGCATGTTTTTGATGTAGGAAGATGCCCTTGAACCTGGAGATTTGGGACCCATGCGATGTGTATCACGCAGTATTCCTTTAAAGGGTCTGCGTTTGCTCACCCAACCTCACCAAACCTCTCAGCCCCAAGAGTGTCCACCCTTATGTCTCATCCAGCTGTGCGTCTAGATATGGTCAATCCAGGTTGCATCACAGCCCCTGAACGCATTGTGTAAGAATTTCTCTCTCTTTCACTGTCTTTGTTTCATGGGTGTTTCAAAGTAATTTATTTTTATAATGGGGTTTAGCTGCTTTTCACTGCTGTGTTTATGCCGCTTTACACCCACTTGACACACTAACAGAGAGATATCAATACATAGGTTTTACGATTATTATTAGTCAGATATATTCTTGTGCGGTGAATAGGGCGTGCTGAGTCCAGTTCTCTGAGCAAGGAGTAGGTCTTGTCTATTACATATTGGGTTTATGGAACGGTATCTGAGCTAATTTGATACCCTTGTTTTATGTATCACCCCACCTCACCTTTCCCGTTAAGCAGCCATAGTGTGTTTTCTGCATGTGTGACTCTGTTCTGTTTTGTAATTCAGTTCAAGTGTAACGGTTTTTACATTCCCTCTATCAGTGATACCTTATGAGAAGTGTCCTTTTCTGTGTGACTTATTTCACTTAGAATCGTCGTACCTAAATCCACTCATCATGCTGCTACTAACCTTATGACATTGATTTCCTGGCTGAGTGATATTCCATTGTACATAAGGACCACAACTTCTTTCTCCATTTTTCTCTTTCCTGGGATATTTAAGGTGGAATGAAGTGGAGGTCCTGGTCAACAGAGCAGCCCTAAACTTTGGGGTGCTTGTGTCTTGCTGATTTTTAATTTTCCCAATTTATACCCCCATGAGTGGAAGTGCCCTATGCTCTCTAAGCTGTGTTTTTCAGATGTTTCAGGACTCACCAGACACTTCTCCAGAGTGGCTCTTGGCAATTTACATCCCGCCCATCAGTGTAGCAAGGCTCCCATTTCTCCATGGCCTGTCCTGCATTTCTGGTTTTGACACTTTTTTCAGCATGGCCCTTTTGACCGATGGGAAGCGAGACTTCTTTGTAGCGCTGATTTGCCTTTCCAGGTGGCTTGGTTGGCCAAAAAGGGCGTATGCGTTTTTTCCTGAATATATTCAGGAAAAAACGCATACGCCCTTTTTGGCCAAGGGCATCATTGTCAACGTTTTGCCGCTTTTCATGTGCTTTAAAGGCGATTCGTATCTACCTCCTGAAATCTGTTTCCTGCAATTCTGCCTTGATTTCAAATCCTCTTCTTTGCCTTCCCTCAATATATTTGTGGACGAGAGTTCTCATTTATAACTCTGCAGGTTTGTGAATTGCAGTGCCCTGAACCTCCATTTTACAACTCGTTTTTATGGGAGCTGGCCGCAAAATCGCAGAATGGCTTCAGGCCCTGTTCTGGTTCCGGGGGGCAGGCTGAGCCTGTGGTTAATTCTTCTTTCTGATGGGAAAATAGAGTGACCTGTGCCTGTCCCAACACCAAGAGCTAGTCTCTCGTTGGTTCCACGTCTTCCCGTTTATCCTCAGGACAAATTGCAACCTGTATGGAACAGGAGGATAAAGGTGCTGATGCTCCAAGTAGGGAACTTGCTAGTAAAGCAGCTGGAATGGCGAACCCGGGCACAAGGAGATGAGAAATGAGGTGCGTTTTAGAAACCTTTCCCCATCACACGGTGTACCATCTTCTGGGTTTCTCATGCATGTTTTTGATGTAGGAAGATGCCCTTGAACCTGGAGATTTGGGACCCATGCGATGGGTACCACGCAGTATTACTTTAAAGGGTCTGCGTTTGCTCACCCAACCTCACCAAACCTCTCAGCCCCAAGAGTGTCCACCCTTATGTCTCATCCAGCTGTGCGTCTAGATATGGTCAATCCAGGTTGCATCACAGCCCCTGAACGCATTGTGTAAGAATTTCTCTCTCTTTCACTGTCTTTGTTTCATGGGTGTTTCAAAGTAATTTATTTTTATAATGGGGTTTAGCTGCTTTTCACTGCTGTGTTTATGCCGCTTTACACCCACTTGACACACTAACAGATATCAATACATAGGTTTTACGATTATTATTAGTCAGATATATTCTTGTGCGGTGAATAGGGCGTGTTGAGTCCAGTTCTCTGAGCAAGGAGTAGGTCTTGTCTATTACATATTGGGTTTATGGAACGGTATCTGAGCTAATTTGATACCCTTGTTTTATGTATCACCCCACCTCACCTTTCCCGTTAAGCAGCCATAGTGTGTTTTCTGCATGTGTGACTCTGTTCTGTTTTGTAATTCAGTTCAAGTGTAACGGTTTTTACATTCCCTCTATCAGTGATACCTTATGAGAAGTGTCCTTTTCTGTGTGACTTATTTCACTTAGAATCGTCGTACCTAAATCCACTCATCATGCTGCTACTAACCTTACAACATTGATTTCATGGCTGAGTGATATTCCATTGTACATAAGGACCACAACTTCTTTATCCATTTTTCTCTTTCCTGGGATATTTAAGGTGGAATGAAGTGGAGGTCCTGGTCAACAGAGCAGCCCTCAACTTTGGGGTGCTTGTGTCTTGCTGATTTTTAATTTTCCCAATTTATACCCCCATGAGTGGAAGTGCCCTATGCTCTCTAAGCTGTGTTTTTCAGATGTTTCAGGACTCACCGGACACTTCTCCAGAGTGGCTCTTGGCAATTTACATCCCGCCCATCAGTGTAGCAAGGCTCCCATTTCTCCATGGCCTGTCCTGCATTTCTGGTTTTGACACTTTTTTCAGCATGGCCCTTTTGACCGATGGGAAGCGAGACTTCTTTGTAGCGCTGATTTGCCTTTCCAGGTTCCTTGGTTGGCCAAAAAGGGCGTATGCGTTTTTTCCTGAATATATTCAGGAAAAAACGCATACGCCCTTTTTGGCCAAGGGCATCATTGTCAACGTTTTGCCGCTTTTCATGTGCTTTAAAGGCGATTCGTATCTACCTCCTGAAATCTGTTTCCTGCAATTCTGCCTTGATTTCAAATCCTCTTCTTTGCCTTCCCTCAATATATTTGTGGACGACAGTTATCATTTATAACTCTGCAGGTTTGTGAATTGCAGTGCCCTGAACCTCCATTTTACAACTCGTTTTTATGGGAGCTGGCCGCAAAATCGCAGAATGGCTTCAGGCCCTGTTCTGGTTCCGGGGGGCAGGCTGAGCCTGTGGTTAATTCTTCTTTCTGATGGGAAAATAGAGTGACCTGTTCCTGTCCCAACACCAAGAGCTAGTCTCTCGTTGGTTCCACGTCTTCCCGTTTATCCTCAGGACAAATTGCAACCTGTATGGAACAGGAGGATAAAGGTGCTGATGCTCCAAGTAGGGAACTTGCTAGTAAAGCAGCTGGAATGACGAACCCGGGCACAAGGAGATGAGAAATGAGGTGCGTTTTAGAAACCTTTCCCCATCACACGGTGTACCATCTTCTGGGTTTCTCATGCATGTTTTTGATGTAGGAAGATGCCCTTGAACCTGGAGATTTGGGACCCATGCGATGGGTACCACGCAGTATTACTTTAAAGGGTCTGCGTTTGCTCACCCAACCTCACCAAACCTCTCAGCCCCAAGAGTGTCCACCCTTATGTCTCATCCAGCTGTGCATCTAGATATGGTCAATCCAGGTTGCATCACAGCCCCTGAACGCATTGTTTAAGAATTTCTCTCTCTTTCACTGTCTTTGTTTCATGGGTGTTTCAAAGTAATTTATTTTTATAATGGGGTTTAGCTGCTTTTCACTGCTGTGTTTATGCCGCTTTACACCCACTTGACACACTAACAGAGAGATATCAATACATAGGTTTTACGATTATTATTAGTCAGATACATTCTTGTGCGGTGAATAGGGCGTGTTGAGTCCAGTTCTCTGAGCAAGGAGTAGGTCTTGTCTATTACATATTGGGTTTATGGAACGGTATCTGAGCTAATTTGATACCCTTGTTTTATGTATCACCCCACCTCACCTTTCCCGTTAAGCAGCCATAGTGTGTTTTCTGCATGTGTGACTCTGTTCTGTTTTGTAATTCAGTTCAAGTGTAACGGTTTTTACATTCCCTCTATCAGTGATACCTTATGAGAAGTGTCCTTTTCTGTGTGACTTATTTCACTTAGAATCGTCGTACCTAAATCCACTCATCATGCTGCTACTAACCTTACGACATTGATTTCATGGCTGAGTGATATTCCATTGTACATAAGGATCACAACTTCTTTATCCATTTTTCTCTTTCCTGGGATATTTAAGGGGGAATGAAGTGGAGGTCCTGGTCAACAGAGCAGCCCTAAACTTTGGGGTGCTTGTGTCTTGCTGATTTTTAATTTTCCCAATTTATACCCCCATGAGTGGAAGTGCCCTATGCTCTCTAAGCTGTGTTTTTCAGATGTTTCAGGACTCACCGGACACTTCTCCGGAGTGGCTCTTGGCAATTTACATCCCGCCCATCAGTGTAGCAAGGCTCCCATTTCTCCATGGCCTGTCCTGCATTTCTGGTTTTGACACTTTTTTCAGCATGGCCCTTTTGACCGATGGGAAGCGAGACTTCTTTGTAGCGCTGATTTGCCTTTCCAGGTGGCTTGGTTGGCCAAAAAGGGCGTATGCGTTTTTTCCTGAATATATTCAGGAAAAAACGCATACGCCCTTTTTGGCCAAGGGCATCATTGTCAACGTTTTGCCGCTTTTCATGTGCTTTAAAGGCGATTCGTATCTACCTCCTGAAATCTGTTTCCTGCAATTCTGCCTTGATTTCAAATCCTCTTCTTTGCCTTCCCTCAATATATTTGTGGACGAGAGTTATCATTTATAACTCTGCAGGTTTGTGAATTGCAGTGCCCTGAACCTCCATTTTACAACTCGTTTTTATGGGAGCTGGCCGCAAAATCACAGAATGGCTTCAGGCCCTGTTCTGGTTCCGTGGGGCAGGCTGAGCCTGTGGTTAATTCTTCTTTCTGATGGGAAAATAGAGTGACCTGTGCCTGTCCCAACACCAAGAGCTAGTCTCTCGTTGGTTCCACGTCTTCCCGTTTATCCTCAGGACAAATTGCAACCTGTATGGAACAGGAGGTTAAAGGTGCTGATGCTCCAAGTAGGGAGCTTGCTAGTAAAGCGGCTGGAATGGCGAACCCGGGCACAAGGAGATGAGAAATGAGGTGCGTTTTAGAAACCTTTCCCCATCACACGGTGTACCATCTTCTGGGTTTCTCATGTATGTTTTTGATGTAGGAAGATGCCCTTGAACCTGGAGATTTGGGACCCATGCGATGGGTACCACGCAGTATTCCTTTAAAGGGTCTGCGTTTGCTCACCCAACCTCACCAAACCTCTCAGCCCCAAGAGTGTCCACCCTTATGTCTCATCCAGCTGTGCGTCTAGATATGGTCAATCCAGGTTGCATCACAGCCCCTGAACGCATTGTGTAAGAATTTCTCTCTCTTTCACTGTCTTTGTTTCATGGGTGTTTCAAAGTAATTTATTTTTATAATGGGGTTTAGCTGCTTTTCACTGCTGTGTTTATGCCGCTTTACACCCACTTGACACACTAACAGAGAGATATCAATACATAGGTTTTACGATTATTATTAGTCAGATATATTCTTGTGCGGTGAATAGGGCGTGTTGAGTCCAGTTCTCTGAGCAAGGAGTAGGTCTTGTCTATTACATATTGGGTTTATGGAACGGTATCTGAGCTAATTTGATACCCTTGTTTTATGTATCACCCCACCTCACCTTTCCCGTTAAGCAGCCATAGTGTGTTTTCTGCATGTGTGACTCTGTTCTGTTTTGTAATTCAGTTCAAGTGTAACGGTTTTTACATTCCCTCTATCAGTGATACCTTATGAGAAGTGTCCTTTTCTGTGTGACTTATTTCACTTAGAATCGTCGTACCTAAATCCACTCATCATGCTGCTACTAACCTTACGACATTGATTTCATGGCTGAGTGATATTCCATTGTACATAAGGACCACAACTTCTTTATCCATTTTTCTCTTTCCTGGGATATTTAAGGTGGAATGAAGTGGAGGTCCTGGTCAACAGAGCAGCCCTAAACTTTGGGGTGCTTGTGTCTTGCTGATTTTTAATTTTCCCAATTTATACCCCCATGAGTGGAAGTGCCCTATGCTCTCTAAGCTGTGTTTTTCAGATGTTTCAGGACTCACCGGACACTTCTCCGGAGTGGCTCTTGGCAATTTACATCCCGCCCATCAGTGTAGCAAGGCTCCCATTTCTCCATGGCCTGTCCTGCATTTCTGGTTTTGACACTTTTTTCAGCATGGCCCTTTTGACCGATGGGAAGCGAGACTTCTTTGTAGCGCTGATTTGCCTTTCCAGGTGGCTTGGTTGGCCAAAAAGGGCGTATGCGTTTTTTCCTGAATATATTCAGGAAAAAACGCATACGCCCTTTTTGGCCAAGGGCATCATTGTCAACGTTTTGCCGCTTTTCATGTGCTTTAAAGGCGATTCGAATCTACCTCCTGAAATCTGTTTCCTGCAATTCTGCCTTGATTTCAAATCCTCTTCTTTGCCTTCCCTCAATATATTTGTGGACGAGAGTTATCATTAATAACTCTGCAGGTTTGTGAATTGCAGTGCCCTGAACCTCCATTTTACAACTCGTTTTTATGGGAGCTGGCCGCAAAATCGCTGGATGGCTTCAGGCCCTGTTCTGGTTCCGGGGGGCAGGCTGAGCCTGTGGTTAATTCTTCTTTCTGATGGGAAAATAGAGTGACCTGTGCCTGTCCCAACACCAAGAGCTAGTCTCTCGTTGGTTCCACGTCTTCCCGTTTATCCTCAGGACAAATTGCAACCTGCATGGAACAGGAGGTTAAAGGTGCTGATGCTCCAAGTAGGGAGCTTGCTAGTAAAGCGGCTGGAATGGCGAACCCGGGCACAAGGCGATGAGAAATGAGGTGCGTTTTAGAAACCTTTCCCCATCACACGGTGTACCATCTTCTGGGTTTCTCATGCATGTTTTTGATGTAGGAAGATGCCCTTGAACCTGGAGATTTGGGACCCATGCGATGGGTACCACGCAGTATTCCTTTAAAGGGTCTGCGTTTGCTCACCCAACCTCACCAAACCTCTCAGCCCCAAGAGTGTCCACCCTTATGTCTCATCCAGCTGTGCGTCTAGATATGGTCAATCCAGGTTGCATCACAGCCCCTGAACGCATTGTGTAAGAATTTCTCTCTCTTTCACTGTCTTTGTTTCATGGGTGTTTCAAAGTAATTTATTTTTATAATGGGGTTTAGCTGCTTTTCACTGCTGTGTTTATGCCGCTTTACACCCACTTGACACACTAACAGAGAGATATCAATACATAGGTTTTACGATTATTATTAGTCAGATATATTCTTGTGCGGTGAATAGGGCGTGTTGAGTCCAGTTCTCTGAGCAAGGAGTAGGTCTTGTCTATTACATATTGGGTTTATGGAACGGTATCTGAGCTAATTTGATACCCTTGTTTTATGTATCACCCCACCTCACCTTTCCCGTTAAGCAGCCATAGTGTGTTTTCTGCATGTGTGACTCTGTTCTGTTTTGTAATTCAGTTCAAGTGTAACGGTTTTTACATTCCCTCTATCAGTGATACCTTATGAGAAGTGTCCTTTTCTGTGTGACTTATTTCACTTAGAATCGTCGTACCTAAATCCACTCATCATGCTGCTACTAACCTTACGACATTGATTTCCTGGCTGAGTGATATTCCAATGTACATAAGGACCACAACTTCTTTATCCATTTTTCTCTTTCCTGGGATATTTAAGGTGGAATGAAGTGGAGGTCCTGGTCAACAGAGCAGCCCTAAACTTTGGGGTGCTTGTGTCTTGCTGATTTTTAATTTTCCCAATTTATACCCCCATGAGTGGAAGTGCCCTATGCTCTCTAAGCTGTGTTTTTCAGATGTTTCAGGACTCACCGGACACTTCTCCAGAGTGGCTCTTGGCAATTTACATCCCGCCCATCAGTGTAGCAAGGCTCCCATTTCTCCATGGCCTGTCCTGCATTTCTGGTTTTGACACTTTTTTCAGCATGGCCCTTTTGACCGATGGGAAGCGAGACTTCTTTGTAGCGCTGATTTGCCTTTCCAGGTGGCTTGGTTGGCCAAAAAGGGCGTATGCGTTTTTTCCTGAATATATTCAGGAAAAAACGCATACGCCCTTTTTGGCCAAGGGCATCATTGTCAACGTTTTGCCGCTTTTCATGTGCTTTAAAGGCGATTCGAATCTACCTCCTGAAATCTGTTTCCTGCAATTCTGCCTTGATTTCAAATCCTCTTCTTTGCCTTCCCTCAATATATTTGTGGACGAGAGTTATCATTAATAACTCTGCAGGTTTGTGAATTGCAGTGCCCTGAACCTCCATTTTACAACTCGTTTTTATGGGAGCTGGCCGCAAAATCGCAGAATGGCTTCAGGCCCTGTTCAGGTTCTGGGGGGCAGGCTGAGCCTGTGGTTAATTCTTCTTTCTGATGGGAAAATAGAGTGACCTGTGCCTGTCCCAACACCAAGAGCTAGTCTCTCGTTGGTTCCACGTCTTCCCGTTTATCCTCAGGACAAATTGCAACCTGCATGGAACAGGAGGTTAAAGGTGCTGATGCTCCAAGTAGGGAGCTTGCTAGTAAAGCAGCTGGAATGGCGAACCCGGGCACAAGGAGTTGAGAAATGAGGTGCGTTTTAGAAACCTTTCCCCATCACACGGTGTACCATCTTCTGGGTTTCTCATGCATGTTTTTGATGTAGGAAGATGCCCTTGAACCTGGAGATTTGGGACCCATGCGATGGGTACCACGCAGTATTCCTTTAAAGGGTCTGCGTTTGCTCACCCAACCTCACCAAACCTCTCAGCCCCAAGAGTGTCCACCCTTATGTCTCATCCAGCTGTGCGTCTAGATATGGTCAATCCAGGTTGCATCACAGCCCCTGAACGCATTGTGTAAGAATTTCTCTCTCTTTCACTGTCTTTGTTTCATGGGTGTTTCAAAGTAATTTATTTTTATAATGTGGTTTAGCTGCTTTTCACTGCTGTGTTTATGCCGCTTTACACCCACTTGACACACTAACAGAGAGATATCAATACATAGGTTTTACGATTATTATTAGTCAGATATATTCTTGTGCGGTGAATAGGGCGTGTTGAGTCCAGTTCTCTGAGCAAGGAGTAGGTCTTGTCTATTACATATTGGGTTTATGGAACGGTATCTGAGCTAATTTGATACCCTTGTTTTATGTATCACCCCACCTCACCTTTCCCGTTAAGCAGCCATAGTGTGTTTTCTGCATGTGTGACTCTGTTCTGTTTTGTAATTCAGTTCAAGTGTAACGGTTTTTACATTCCCTCTATCAGTGATACCTTATGAGAAGTGTCCTTTTCTGTGTGACTTATTTCACTTAGAATCGTCGTACCTAAATCCACTCATCATGCTGCTACTAACCTTACGACATTGATTTCCTGGCTGAGTGATATTCCAATGTACATAAGGACCACAACTTCTTTATCCATTTTTCTCTTTCCTGGGATATTTAAGGTGGAATGAAGTGGAGGTCCTGGTCAACAGAGCAGCCCTAAACTTTGGGGTGCTTGTGTCTTGCTGATTTTTAATTTTCCCAATTTATACCCCCATGAGTGGAAGTGCCCTATGCTCTCTAAGCTGTGTTTTTCAGATGTTTCAGGACTCACCGGACACTTCTCCAGAGTGGCTCTTGGCAATTTACATCCCGCCCATCAGTGTAGCAAGGCTCCCATTTCTCCATGGCCTGTCCTGCATTTCTGGTTTTGACACTTTTTTCAGCATGGCCCTTTTGACCGATGGGAAGCGAGACTTCTTTGTAGCGCTGATTTGCCTTTCCAGGTGGCTTGGTTGGCCAAAAAGGGCGTATGCGTTTTTTCCTGAATATATTCAGGAAAAAACGCATACGCCCTTTTTGGCCAAGGGCATCATTGTCAACGTTTTGCCGCTTTTCATGTGCTTTAAAGGCGATTCGTATCTACCTCCTGAAATCTGTTTCCTGCAATTCTGCCTTGATTTCAAATCCTCTTCTTTGCCTTCCCTCAATATATTTGTGGACGAGAGTTATCATTTATAACTCTGCAGGTTTGTGAATTGCAGTGCCCTGAACCTCCATTTTACAACTCGTTTTTATGGGAGCTGGCCGCAAAATCGCTGAATGGCTTCAGGCCCTGTTCTGGTTCCGGGGGGCAGGCTGAGCCTGTGGTTAATTCTTCTTTCTGATGGGAAAATAGAGTGACCTGTGCCTGTCCCAACACCAAGAGCTAGTCTCTCGTTGGTTCCACGTCTTCCCGTTTATCCTCAGGACAAATTGCAACCTGCATGGAACAGGAGGTTAAAGGTGCTGATGCTCCAAGTAGGGAGCTTGCTAGTAAAGCGGCTGGAATGGTGAACCCGGGCACAAGGAGATGAGAAATGAGGTGCGTTTTAGAAACCTTTCCCCATCACACGGTGTACCATCTTCTGGGTTTCTCATGTATGTTTTTGATGTAGGAAGATGCCCTTGAACCTGGAGATTTGGGACCCATGCGATGGGTACCACGCAGTATTCCTTTAAAGGGTCTGTGTTTGCTCACCCAACCTCACCAAACCTCTCAGCCCCAAGAGTGTCCACCCTTATGTATCATCCAGCTGTGCGTCTAGATATGGTCAATCCAGGTTGCATCACAGCCCCTGAACGCATTGTGTAAGAATTTCTCTCTCTTTCACTGTCTTTGTTTCATGGGTGTTTCAAAGTAATTTATTTTTATAATGGGGTTTAGCTGCTTTTCACTGCTGTGTTTATGCCGCTTTACACCCACTTGACACACTAACAGACAGATATCAATACATAGGTTTTACGATTATTATTAGTCAGATATATTCTTGTGCGGTGAATAGGGCGTGTTGAGTCCAGTTCTCTGAGCAAGGAGTAGGTCTTGTCTATTACATATTGGGTTTATGGAACGGTATCTGAGCTAATTTGATACCCTTTTTTTATGTATCACCCCACCTCACCTTTCCCGTTAAGCAGCCATAGTGTGTTTTCTGCATGTGTGACTCTGTTCTGTTTTGTAATTCAGTTCAAGTGTAACGGTTTTTACATTCCCTCTATCAGTGATACCTTATGAGAAGTGTCCTTTTCTGTGTGACTTATTTCACTTAGAATCGTCGTACCTAAATCCACTCATCATGCTGCTACTAACCTTACGACATTGATTTCCTGGCTGAGTGATATTCCAATGTACATAAGGACCACAACTTCTTTATCCATTTTTCTCTTTCCTGGGATATTTAAGGTGGAATGAAGTGGAGGTCCTGGTCAACAGAGCAGCCCTAAACTTTGGGGTGCTTGTGTCTTGCTGATTTTTAATTTTCCCAATTTATACCCCCATGAGTGGAAGTGCCCTATGCTCTCTAAGCTGTGTTTTTCAGATGTTTCAGGACTCACCGGACACTTCTCCAGAGTGGCTCTTGGCAATTTACATCCCGCCCATCAGTGTAGCAAGGCTCCCATTTCTCCATGGCCTGTCCTGCATTTCTGGTTTTGACACTTTTTTCAGCATGGCCCTTTTGACCGATGGGAAGCGAGACTTCTTTGTAGCGCTGATTTGCCTTTCCAGGTGGCTTGGTTGGCCAAAAAGGGCGTATGCGTTTTTTCCTGAATATATTCAGGAAAAAACGCATACGCCCTTTTTGGCCAAGGGCATCATTGTCAACGTTTTGCCGCTTTTCATGTGCTTTAAAGGCGATTCGTATCTACCTCCTGAAATCTGTTTCCTGCAATTCTGCCTTGATTTCAAATCCTCTTCTTTGCCTTCCCTCAATATATTTGTGGACGAGAGTTATCATTTATAACTCTGCAGGTTTGTGAATTGCAGTGCCCTGAACCTCCATTTTACAACTCGTTTTTATGGGAGCTGGCCGCAAAATCGCTGAATGGCTTCAGGCCCTGTTCTGGTTCCGGGGGGCAGGCTGAGCCTGTGGTTAATTCTTCTTTCTGATGGGAAAATAGAGTGACCTGTGCCTGTCCCAACACCAAGAGCTAGTCTCTCGTTGGTTCCACGTCTTCCCGTTTATCCTCAGGACAAATTGCAACCTGCATGGAACAGGAGGTTAAAGGTGCTGATGCTCCAAGTAGGGAGCTTGCTAGTAAAGCGGCTGGAATGGTGAACCCGGGCACAAGGAGATGAGAAATGAGGTGCGTTTTAGAAACCTTTCCCCATCACACGGTGTACCATCTTCTGGGTTTCTCATGCATGTTTTTGATTTAGGAAGATGCCCTTGAACCTGGAGATTTGGGACCCATGCGATGGGTACCACGCAGTATTCCTTTAAAGGGTCTGCGTTTGCTCACCCAACCTCACCAAACCTCTCAGCCCCAAGAGTGTCCACCCTTATGTCTCATCCAGCTGTGCGTCTAGATATGGTCAATCCAGGTTGCATCACAGCCCCTGAACGCATTGTGTAAGAATTTCTCTCTCTTTCACTGTCTTTGTTTCATGGGTGTTTCAAAGTAATTTATTTTTATAATGGGGTTTAGCTGCTTTTCACTGCTGTGTTTATGCCGCTTTACACCCACTTGACACACTAACAGAGAGATATCAATACATAGGTTTTACGATTATTATTAGTCAGATATATTCTTGTGCGGTGAATAGGGCGTGTTGAGTCCAGTTCTCTGAGCAAGGAGTAGGTCTTGTCTATTACATATTGGGTTTATGGAACGGTATCTGAGCTAATTTGATACCCTTTTTTTATGTATCACCCCACCTCACCTTTCCCGTTAAGCAGCCATAGTGTGTTTTCTGCATGTGTGACTCTGTTCTGTTTTGTAATTCAGTTCAAGTGTAACGGTTTTTACATTCCCTCTATCAGTGATACCTTATGAGAAGTGTCCTTTTCTGTGTGACTTATTTCACTTAGAATCGTCGTACCTAAATCCACTCATCATGCTGCTACTAACCTTACGACATTGATTTCCTGGCTGAGTGATATTCCAATGTACATAAGGACCACAACTTCTTTATCCATTTTTCTCTTTCCTGGGATATTTAAGGTGGAATGAAGTGGAGGTCCTGGTCAACAGAGCAGCCCTAAACTTTGGGGTGCTTGTGTCTTGCTGATTTTTAATTTTCCCAATTTATACCCCCATGAGTGGAAGTGCCCTATGCTCTCTAAGCTGTGTTTTTCAGATGTTTCAGGACTCACCGGACACTTCTCCAGAGTGGCTCTTGGCAATTTACATCCCGCCCATCAGTGTAGCAAGGCTCCCATTTCTCCATGGCCTGTCCTGCATTTCTGGTTTTGACACTTTTTTCAGCATGGCCCTTTTGACCGATGGGAAGCGAGACTTCTTTGTAGCGCTGATTTGCCTTTCCAGGTGGCTTGGTTGGCCAAAAAGGGCGTATGCGTTTTTTCCTGAATATATTCAGGAAAAAACGCATACGCCCTTTTTGGCCAAGGGCATCATTGTCAACGTTTTGCCGCTTTTCATGTGCTTTAAAGGCGATTCGTATCTACCTCCTGAAATCTGTTTCCTGCAATTCTGCCTTGATTTCAAATCCTCTTCTTTGCCTTCCCTCAATATATTTGTGGACGAGAGTTATCATTTATAACTCTGCAGGTTTGTGAATTGCAGTGCCCTGAACCTCCATTTTACAACTCGTTTTTATGGGAGCTGGCCGCAAAATCGCTGAATGGCTTCAGGCCCTGTTCTGGTTCCGGGGGGCAGGCTGAGCCTGTGGTTAATTCTTCTTTCTGATGGGAAAATAGAGTGACCTGTGCCTGTCCCAACACCAAGAGCTAGTCTCTCGTTGGTTCCACGTCTTCCCGTTTATCCTCAGGACAAATTGCAACCTGTATGGAACAGGAGGTTAAAGGTGCTGATGCTCCAAGTAGGGAGCTTGCTAGTAAAGCGGCTGGAATGGCGAACCCGGGCACAAGGCGATGAGAAATGAGGTGCGTTTTAGAAACCTTTCCCCATCACACGGTGTACCATCTTCTGGGTTTCTCATGCATGTTTTTGATGTAGGAAGATGCCCTTGAACCTGGAGATTTGGGACCCATGCGATGGGTACCACGCAGTATTCCTTTAAAGGGTCTGCGTTTGCTCACCCAACCTCACCAAACCTCTCAGCCCCAAGAGTGTCCACCCTTATGTCTCATCCAGCTGTGCGTCTAGATATGGTCAATCCAGGTTGCATCACAGCCCCTGAACGCATTGTGTAAGAATTTCTCTCTCTTTCACTGTCTTTGTTTCATGGGTGTTTCAAAGTAATTTATTTTTATAATGGGGTTTAGCTGCTTTTCACTGCTGTGTTTATGCCGCTTTACACCCACTTGACACACTAACAGAGAGATATCAATACATAGGTTTTACGATTATTATTAGTCAGATATATTCTTGTGCGGTGAATAGGGCGTGTTGAGTCCAGTTCTCTGAGCAAGGAGTAGGTCTTGTCTATTACATATTGGGTTTATGGAACGGTATCTGAGCTAATTTGATACCCTTTTTTTATGTATCACCCCACCTCACCTTTCCCGTTAAGCAGCCATAGTGTGTTTTCTGCATGTGTGACTCTGTTCTGTTTTGTAATTCAGTTCAAGTGTAACGGTTTTTACATTCCCTCTATCAGTGATACCTTATGAGAAGTGTCCTTTTCTGTGTGACTTATTTCACTTAGAATCGTCGTACCTAAATCCACTCATCATGCTGCTACTAACCTTACGACATTGATTTCCTGGCTGAGTGATATTCCAATGTACATAAGGACCACAACTTCTTTATCCATTTTTCTCTTTCCTGGGATATTTAAGGTGGAATGAAGTGGAGGTCCTGGTCAACAGAGCAGCCCTAAACTTTGGGGTGCTTGTGTCTTGCTGATTTTTAATTTTCCCAATTTATACCCCCATGAGTGGAAGTGCCCTATGCTCTCTAAGCTGTGTTTTTCAGATGTTTCAGGACTCACCGGACACTTCTCCAGAGTGGCTCTTGGCAATTTACATCCCGCCCATCAGTGTAGCAAGGCTCCCATTTCTCCATGGCCTGTCCTGCATTTCTGGTTTTGACACTTTTTTCAGCATGGCCCTTTTGACCGATGGGAAGCGAGACTTCTTTGTAGCGCTGATTTGCCTTTCCAGGTGGCTTGGTTGGCCAAAAAGGGCGTATGCGTTTTTTCCTGAATATATTCAGGAAAAAACGCATACGCCCTTTTTGGCCAAGGGCATCATTGTCAACGTTTTGCCGCTTTTCATGTGCTTTAAAGGCGATTCGTATCTACCTCCTGAAATCTGTTTCCTGCAATTCTGCCTTGATTTCAAATCCTCTTCTTTGCCTTCCCTCAATATATTTGTGGACGAGAGTTATCATTTATAACTCTGCAGGTTTGTGAATTGCAGTGCCCTGAACCTCCATTTTACAACTCGTTTTTATGGGAGCTGGCCGCAAAATCGCTGAATGGCTTCAGGCCCTGTTCTGGTTCCGGGGGGCAGGCTGAGCCTGTGGTTAATTCTTCTTTCTGATGGGAAAATAGAGTGACCTGTGCCTGTCCCAACACCAAGAGCTAGTCTCTCGTTGGTTCCACGTCTTCCCGTTTATCCTCAGGACAAATTGCAACCTGCATGGAACAGGAGGTTAAAGGTGCTGATGCTCCAAGTAGGGAGCTTGCTAGTAAAGCGGCTGGAATGGTGAACCCGGGCACAAGGAGATGAGAAATGAGGTGCGTTTTAGAAACCTTTCCCCATCACACGGTGTACCATCTTCTGGGTTTCTCATGCATGTTTTTGATTTAGGAAGATGCCCTTGAACCTGGAGATTTGGGACCCATGCGATGGGTACCACGCAGTATTCCTTTAAAGGGTCTGCGTTTGCTCACCCAACCTCACCAAACCTCTCAGCCCCAAGAGTGTCCACCCTTATGTCTCATCCAGCTGTGCGTCTAGATATGGTCAATCCAGGTTGCATCACAGCCCCTGAACGCATTGTGTAAGAATTTCTCTCTCTTTCACTGTCTTTGTTTCATGGGTGTTTCAAAGTAATTTATTTTTATAATGGGGTTTAGCTGCTTTTCACTGCTGTGTTTATGCCGCTTTACACCCACTTGACACACTAACAGAGAGATATCAATACATAGGTTTTACGATTATTATTAGTCAGATATATTCTTGTGCGGTGAATAGGGCGTGTTGAGTCCAGTTCTCTGAGCAAGGAGTAGGTCTTGTCTATTACATATTGGGTTTATGGAACGGTATCTGAGCTAATTTGATACCCTTTTTTTATGTATCACCCCACCTCACCTTTCCCGTTAAGCAGCCATAGTGTGTTTTCTGCATGTGTGACTCTGTTCTGTTTTGTAATTCAGTTCAAGTGTAACGGTTTTTACATTCCCTCTATCAGTGATACCTTATGAGAAGTGTCCTTTTCTGTGTGACTTATTTCACTTAGAATCGTCGTACCTAAATCCACTCATCATGCTGCTACTAACCTTACGACATTGATTTCCTGGCTGAGTGATATTCCAATGTACATAAGGACCACAACTTCTTTATCCATTTTTCTCTTTCCTGGGATATTTAAGGTGGAATGAAGTGGAGGTCCTGGTCAACAGAGCAGCCCTAAACTTTGGGGTGCTTGTGTCTTGCTGATTTTTAATTTTCCCAATTTATACCCCCATGAGTGGAAGTGCCCTATGCTCTCTAAGCTGTGTTTTTCAGATGTTTCAGGACTCACCGGACACTTCTCCAGAGTGGCTCTTGGCAATTTACATCCCGCCCATCAGTGTAGCAAGGCTCCCATTTCTCCATGGCCTGTCCTGCATTTCTGGTTTTGACACTTTTTTCAGCATGGCCCTTTTGACCGATGGGAAGCGAGACTTCTTTGTAGCGCTGATTTGCCTTTCCAGGTGGCTTGGTTGGCCAAAAAGGGCGTATGCGTTTTTTCCTGAATATATTCAGGAAAAAACGCATACGCCCTTTTTGGCCAAGGGCATCATTGTCAACGTTTTGCCGCTTTTCATGTGCTTTAAAGGCGATTCGTATCTACCTCCTGAAATCTGTTTCCTGCAATTCTGCCTTGATTTCAAATCCTCTTCTTTGCCTTCCCTCAATATATTTGTGGACGAGAGTTATCATTTATAACTCTGCAGGTTTGTGAATTGCAGTGCCCTGAACCTCCATTTTACAACTCGTTTTTATGGGAGCTGGCCGCAAAATCGCTGAATGGCTTCAGGCCCTGTTCTGGTTCCGGGGGGCAGGCTGAGCCTGTGGTTAATTCTTCTTTCTGATGGGAAAATAGAGTGACCTGTGCCTGTCCCAACACCAAGAGCTAGTCTCTCGTTGGTTCCACGTCTTCCCGTTTATCCTCAGGACAAATTGCAACCTGCATGGAACAGGAGGTTAAAGGTGCTGATGCTCCAAGTAGGGAGCTTGCTAGTAAAGCGGCTGGAATGGTGAACCCGGGCACAAGGAGATGAGAAATGAGGTGCGTTTTAGAAACCTTTCCCCATCACACGGTGTACCATCTTCTGGGTTTCTCATGTATGTTTTTGATGTAGGAAGATGCCCTTGAACCTGGAGATTTGGGACCCATGCGATGGGTACCACGCAGTATTCCTTTAAAGGGTCTGTGTTTGCTCACCCAACCTCACCAAACCTCTCAGCCCCAAGAGTGTCCACCCTTATGTCTCATCCAGCTGTGCGTCTAGATATGGTCAATCCAGGTTGCATCACAGCCCCTGAACGCATTGTGTAAGAATTTCTCTCTCTTTCACTGTCTTTGTTTCATGGGTGTTTCAAAGTAATTTATTTTTATAATGGGGTTTAGCTGCTTTTCACTGCTGTGTTTATGCCGCTTTACACCCACTTGACACACTAACAGAGAGATATCAATACATAGGTTTTACGATTATTATTAGTCAGATATATTCTTGTGCGGTGAATAGGGCGTGTTGAGTCCAGTTCTCTGAGCAAGGAGTAGGTCTTGTCTATTACATATTGGGTTTATGGAACGGTATCTGAGCTAATTTGATACCCTTTTTTTATGTATCACCCCACCTCACCTTTCCCGTTAAGCAGCCATAGTGTGTTTTCTGCATGTGTGACTCTGTTCTGTTTTGTAATTCAGTTCAAGTGTAACGGTTTTTACATTCCCTCTATCAGTGATACCTTATGAGAAGTGTCCTTTTCTGTGTGACTTATTTCACTTAGAATCGTCGTACCTAAATCCACTCATCATGCTGCTACTAACCTTACGACATTGATTTCCTGGCTGAGTGATATTCCAATGTACATAAGGACCACAACTTCTTTATCCATTTTTCTCTTTCCTGGGATATTTATGGTGGAATGAAGTGGAGGTCCTGGTCAACAGAGCAGCCCTAAACTTTGGGGTTCTTGTGTCTTGCTGATTTTTAATTTTCCCAATTTATACCCCCATGAGTGGAAGTGCCCTATGCTCTCTAAGCTTTGTTTTTCAGATGTTTCAGGACTCACCGGACACTTCTCCAGAGTGGCTCTTGGCAATTTACATCCCGCCCATCAGTGTAGCAAGGCTCCCATTTCTCCATGGCCTGTCCTGCATTTCTGGTTTTGACACTTTTTTCAGCATGGCCCTTTTGACCGATGGGAAGCGAGACTTCTTTGTAGCGCTGATTTGCCTTTCCAGGTGGCTTGGTTGGCCAAAAAGGGCGTATGCGTTTTTTCCTGAATATATTCAGGAAAAAACGCATACGCCCTTTTTGGCCAAGGGCATCATTGTCAACGTTTTGCCGCTTTTCATGTGCTTTAAAGGCGATTCGTATCTACCTCCTGAAATCTGTTTCCTGCAATTCTGCCTTGATTTCAAATCCTCTTCTTTGCCTTCCCTCAATATATTTGTGGACGAGAGTTATCATTTATAACTCTGCAGGTTTGTGAATTGCAGTGCCCTGAACCTCCATTTTACAACTCGTTTTTATGGGAGCTGGCCGCAAAATCGCAGAATGGCTTCAGGCCCTGTTCTGGTTCCGGGGGGCAGGCTGAGCCTGTGGTTAATTCTTCTTTCTGATGGGAAAATAGAGTGACCTGTGCCTGTCCCAACACCAAGAGCTAGTCTCTCGTTGGTTCCACGTCTTCCCGTTTATCCTCAGGACAAATTGCAACCTGTATGGAACAGGAGGTTAAAGGTGCTGATGCTCCAAGTAGGGAGCTTGCTAGTAAAGCGGCTGGAATGGCGAACCCGGGCACAAGGCGATGAGAAATGAGGTGCGTTTTAGAAACCTTTCCCCATCACACGGTGTACCATCTTCTGGGTTTCTCATGCATGTTTTTGATGTAGGAAGATGCCCTTGAACCTGGAGATTTGGGACCCATGCGATGGGTACCACGCAGTATTCCTTTAAAGGGTCTGCGTTTGCTCACCCAACCTCACCAAACCTCTCAGCCCCAAGAGTGTCCACCCTTATGTCTCATCCAGCTGTGCGTCTAGATATGGTCAATCCAGGTTGCATCACAGCCCCTGAACGCATTGTGTAAGAATTTCTCTCTCTTTCACTGTCTTTGTTTCATGGGTGTTTCAAAGTAATTTATTTTTATAATGGGGTTTAGCTGCTTTTCACTGCTGTGTTTATGCCGCTTTACACCCACTTGACACACTAACAGAGAGATATCAATACATAGGTTTTACGATTATTATTAGTCAGATATATTCTTGTGCGGTGAATAGGGCGTGTTGAGTCCAGTTCTCTGAGCAAGGAGTAGGTCTTGTCTATTACATATTGGGTTTATGGAACGGTATCTGAGCTAATTTGATACCCTTGTTTTATGTATCACCCCACCTCACCTTTCCCGTTAAGCAGCCATAGTGTGTTTTCTGCATGTGTGACTCTGTTCTGTTTTGTAATTCAGTTCAAGTGTAACGGTTTTTACATTCCCTCTATCAGTGATACCTTATGAGAAGTGTCCTTTTCTGTGTGACTTATTTCACTTAGAATCGTCGTACCTAAATCCACTCATCATGCTGCTACTAACCTTACGACATTGATTTCCTGGCTGAGTGATATTCCAATGTACATAAGGACCACAACTTCTTTATCCATTTTTCTCTTTCCTGGGATATTTAAGGTGGAATGAAGTGGAGGTCCTGGTCAACAGAGCAGCCCTAAACTTTGGGGTGCTTGTGTCTTGCTGATTTTTAATTTTCCCAATTTATACCCCCATGAGTGGAAGTGCCCTATGCTCTCTAAGCTGTGTTTTTCAGATGTTTCAGGACTCACCGGACACTTCTCCAGAGTGGCTCTTGGCAATTTACATCCCGCCCATCATTGTAGCAAGGCTCCCATTTCTCCATGGCCTGTCCTGCATTTCTGGTTTTGACACTTTTTTCAGCATGGCCCTTTTGACCGATGGGAAGCGAGACTTCTTTGTAGCGCTGATTTGCCTTTCCAGGTGGCTTGGTTGGCCAAAAAGGGCGTATGCGTTTTTTCCTGAATATATTCAGGAAAAAACGCATACGCCCTTTTTGGCCAAGGGCATCATTGTCAACGTTTTGCCGCTTTTCATGTGCTTTAAAGGCGATTCGTATCTACCTCCTGAAATCTGTTTCCTGCAATTCTGCCTTGATTTCAAATCCTCTTCTTTGCCTTCCCTCAATATATTTGTGGACGGGAGTTATCATTTATAACTCTGCAGGTTTGTGAATTGCAGTGCCCTGAACCTCCATTTTACAACTCGTTTTTATGGGAGCTGGCCGCAAAATCGCAGAATGGCTTCAGGCCCTGTTCTGGTTCCGGGGGGCAGGCTGAGCCTGTGGTTAATTCTTCTTTCTGATGGGAAAATAGAGTGACCTGTGCCTGTCCCAACACCAAGAGCTAGTCTCTCGTTGGTTCCACGTCTTCCCGTTTATCCTCAGGACAAATTGCAACCTGCATGGAACAGGAGGTTAAAGGTGCTGATGCTCCAAGTAGGGAGCTTGCTAGTAAAGTGGCTGGAATGGCGAACCCGGGCACAAGGAGATGAGAAATGAGGTGCGTTTTAGAAACCTTTCCCCATCACACGGTGTACCATCTTCTGGGTTTCTCATGCATGTTTTTGATGTAGGAAGATGCCCTTGAACCTGGAGATTTGGGACCCATGCGATGGGTACCACGCAGTATTCCTTTAAAGGGTCTGCGTTTGCTCACCCAACCTCACCAAACCTCTCAGCCCCAAGAGTGTCCACCCTTATGTCTCATCCAGCTGTGCGTCTAGATATGGTCAATCCAGGTTGCATCACAGCCCCTGAACGCATTGTGTAAGAATTTCTCTCTCTTTCACTGTCTGTGTTTCATGGGTGTTTCAAAGTAATTTATTTTTATAATGGGGTTTAGCTGCTTTTCACTGCTGTGTTTATGCCGCTTTACACCCACTTGACACACTAACAGAGAGATATCAATACATAGGTTTTACGATTATTATTAGTCAGATATATTCTTGTGCGGTGAATAGGGCGTGTTGAGTCCAGTTCTCTGAGCAAGGAGTAGGTCTTGTCTATTACATATTGGGTTTATGGAACGGTATCTGAGCTAATTTGATACCCTTGTTTTATGTATCACCCCACCTCACCTTTCCCGTTAAGCAGCCATAGTGTGTTTTCTGCATGTGTGACTCTGTTCTGTTTTGTAATTCAGTTCAAGTGTAACGGTTTTTACATTCCCTCTATCAGTGATACCTTATGAGAAGTGTCCTTTTCTGTGTGACTTATTTCACTTAGAATCGTCGTACCTAAATCCACTCATCATGCTGCTACTAACCTTACGACATTGATTTCCTGGCTGAGTGATATTCCAATGTACATAAGGACCACAACTTCTTTATCCATTTTTCTCTTTCCTGGGATATTTAAGGTGGAATGAAGTGGAGGTCCTGGTCAACAGAGCAGCCCTAAACTTTGGGGTGCTTGTGTCTTGCTGATTTTTAATTTTCCCAATTTATACCCCCATGAGTGGAAGTGCCCTATGCTCTCTAAGCTGTGTTTTTCAGATGTTTCAGGACTCACCGGACACTTCTCCAGAGTGGCTCTTGGCAATTTACATCCCGCCCATCAGTGTAGCAAGGCTCCCATTTCTCCATGGCCTGTCCTGCATTTCTGGTTTTGACACTTTTTTCAGCATGGCCCTTTTGACCGATGGGAAGCGAGACTTCTTTGTAGCGCTGATTTGCCTTTCCAGGTGGCTTGGTTGGCCAAAAAGGGCGTATGCGTTTTTTCCTGAATATATTCAGGAAAAAACGCATACGCCCTTTTTGGCCAAGGGCATCATTGTCAACGTTTTGCCGCTTTTCATGTGCTTTAAAGGCGATTCGTATCTACCTCCTGAAATCTGTTTCCTGCAATTCTGCCTTGATTTCAAATCCTCTTCTTTGCCTTCCCTCAATATATTTGTGGACGAGAGTTATCATTTATAACTCTGCAGGTTTGTGAATTGCAGTGCCCTGAACCTCCATTTTACAACTCGTTTTTATGGGAGCTGGCCGCAAAATCGCTGAATGGCTTCAGGCCCTGTTCTGGTTCCGGGGGGCAGGCTGAGCCTGTGGTTAATTCTTCTTTCTGATGGGAAAATAGAGTGACCTGTGCCTGTCCCAACACCAAGAGCTAGTCTCTCGTTGGTTCCACGTCTTCCCGTTTATCCTCAGGACAAATTGCAACCTGCATGGAACAGGAGGTTAAAGGTGCTGATGCTCCAAGTAGGGAGCTTGCTAGTAAAGCGGCTGGAATGGTGAACCCGGGCACAAGGAGATGAGAAATGAGGTGCGTTTTAGAAACCTTTCCCCATCACACGGTGTACCATCTTCTGGGTTTCTCATGCATGTTTTTGATTTAGGAAGATGCCCTTGAACCTGGAGATTTGGGACCCATGCGATGGGTACCACGCAGTATTCCTTTAAAGGGTCTGCGTTTGCTCACCCAACCTCACCAAACCTCTCAGCCCCAAGAGTGTCCACCCTTATGTCTCATCCAGCTGTGCGTCTAGATATGGTCAATCCAGGTTGCATCACAGCCCCTGAACGCATTGTGTAAGAATTTCTCTCTCTTTCACTGTCTTTGTTTCATGGGTGTTTCAAAGTAATTTATTTTTATAATGGGGTTTAGCTGCTTTTCACTGCTGTGTTTATGCCGCTTTACACCCACTTGACACACTAACAGAGAGATATCAATACATAGGTTTTACGATTATTATTAGTCAGATATATTCTTGTGCGGTGAATAGGGCGTGTTGAGTCCAGTTCTCTGAGCAAGGAGTAGGTCTTGTCTATTACATATTGGGTTTATGGAACGGTATCTGAGCTAATTTGATACCCTTTTTTTATGTATCACCCCACCTCACCTTTCCCGTTAAGCAGCCATAGTGTGTTTTCTGCATGTGTGACTCTGTTCTGTTTTGTAATTCAGTTCAAGTGTAACGGTTTTTACATTCCCTCTATCAGTGATACCTTATGAGAAGTGTCCTTTTCTGTGTGACTTATTTCACTTAGAATCGTCGTACCTAAATCCACTCATCATGCTGCTACTAACCTTACGACATTGATTTCCTGGCTGAGTGATATTCCAATGTACATAAGGACCACAACTTCTTTATCCATTTTTCTCTTTCCTGGGATATTTAAGGTGGAATGAAGTGGAGGTCCTGGTCAACAGAGCAGCCCTAAACTTTGGGGTGCTTGTGTCTTGCTGATTTTTAATTTTCCCAATTTATACCCCCATGAGTGGAAGTGCCCTATGCTCTCTAAGCTGTGTTTTTCAGATGTTTCAGGACTCACCGGACACTTCTCCAGAGTGGCTCTTGGCAATTTACATCCCGCCCATCAGTGTAGCAAGGCTCCCATTTCTCCATGGCCTGTCCTGCATTTCTGGTTTTGACACTTTTTTCAGCATGGCCCTTTTGACCGATGGGAAGCGAGACTTCTTTGTAGCGCTGATTTGCCTTTCCAGGTGGCTTGGTTGGCCAAAAAGGGCGTATGCGTTTTTTCCTGAATATATTCAGGAAAAAACGCATACGCCCTTTTTGGCCAAGGGCATCATTGTCAACGTTTTGCCGCTTTTCATGTGCTTTAAAGGCGATTCGTATCTACCTCCTGAAATCTGTTTCCTGCAATTCTGCCTTGATTTCAAATCCTCTTCTTTGCCTTCCCTCAATATATTTGTGGACGAGAGTTATCATTTATAACTCTGCAGGTTTGTGAATTGCAGTGCCCTGAACCTCCATTTTACAACTCGTTTTTATGGGAGCTGGCCGCAAAATCGCTGAATGGCTTCAGGCCCTGTTCTGGTTCCGGGGGGCAGGCTGAGCCTGTGGTTAATTCTTCTTTCTGATGGGAAAATAGAGTGACCTGTGCCTGTCCCAACACCAAGAGCTAGTCTCTCGTTGGTTCCACGTCTTCCCGTTTATCCTCAGGACAAATTGCAACCTGCATGGAACAGGAGGTTAAAGGTGCTGATGCTCCAAGTAGGGAGCTTGCTAGTAAAGCGGCTGGAATGGTGAACCCGGGCACAAGGAGATGAGAAATGAGGTGCGTTTTAGAAACCTTTCCCCATCACACGGTGTACCATCTTCTGGGTTTCTCATGTATGTTTTTGATGTAGGAAGATGCCCTTGAACCTGGAGATTTGGGACCCATGCGATGGGTACCACGCAGTATTCCTTTAAAGGGTCTGTGTTTGCTCACCCAACCTCACCAAACCTCTCAGCCCCAAGAGTGTCCACCCTTATGTCTCATCCAGCTGTGCGTCTAGATATGGTCAATCCAGGTTGCATCACAGCCCCTGAACGCATTGTGTAAGAATTTCTCTCTCTTTCACTGTCTTTGTTTCATGGGTGTTTCAAAGTAATTTATTTTTATAATGGGGTTTAGCTGCTTTTCACTGCTGTGTTTATGCCGCTTTACACCCACTTGACACACTAACAGAGAGATATCAATACATAGGTTTTACGATTATTATTAGTCAGATATATTCTTGTGCGGTGAATAGGGCGTGTTGAGTCCAGTTCTCTGAGCAAGGAGTAGGTCTTGTCTATTACATATTGGGTTTATGGAACGGTATCTGAGCTAATTTGATACCCTTTTTTTATGTATCACCCCACCTCACCTTTCCCGTTAAGCAGCCATAGTGTGTTTTCTGCATGTGTGACTCTGTTCTGTTTTGTAATTCAGTTCAAGTGTAACGGTTTTTACATTCCCTCTATCAGTGATACCTTATGAGAAGTGTCCTTTTCTGTGTGACTTATTTCACTTAGAATCGTCGTACCTAAATCCACTCATCATGCTGCTACTAACCTTACGACATTGATTTCCTGGCTGAGTGATATTCCAATGTACATAAGGACCACAACTTCTTTATCCATTTTTCTCTTTCCTGGGATATTTATGGTGGAATGAAGTGGAGGTCCTGGTCAACAGAGCAGCCCTAAACTTTGGGGTTCTTGTGTCTTGCTGATTTTTAATTTTCCCAATTTATACCCCCATGAGTGGAAGTGCCCTATGCTCTCTAAGCTTTGTTTTTCAGATGTTTCAGGACTCACCGGACACTTCTCCAGAGTGGCTCTTGGCAATTTACATCCCGCCCATCAGTGTAGCAAGGCTCCCATTTCTCCATGGCCTGTCCTGCATTTCTGGTTTTGACACTTTTTTCAGCATGGCCCTTTTGACCGATGGGAAGCGAGACTTCTTTGTAGCGCTGATTTGCCTTTCCAGGTGGCTTGGTTGGCCAAAAAGGGCGTATGCGTTTTTTCCTGAATATATTCAGGAAAAAACGCATACGCCCTTTTTGGCCAAGGGCATCATTGTCAACGTTTTGCCGCTTTTCATGTGCTTTAAAGGCGATTCGTATCTACCTCCTGAAATCTGTTTCCTGCAATTCTGCCTTGATTTCAAATCCTCTTCTTTGCCTTCCCTCAATATATTTGTGGACGAGAGTTATCATTTATAACTCTGCAGGTTTGTGAATTGCAGTGCCCTGAACCTCCATTTTACAACTCGTTTTTATGGGAGCTGGCCGCAAAATCGCAGAATGGCTTCAGGCCCTGTTCTGGTTCCGGGGGGCAGGCTGAGCCTGTGGTTAATTCTTCTTTCTGATGGGAAAATAGAGTGACCTGTGCCTGTCCCAACACCAAGAGCTAGTCTCTCGTTGGTTCCACGTCTTCCCGTTTATCCTCAGGACAAATTGCAACCTGTATGGAACAGGAGGTTAAAGGTGCTGATGCTCCAAGTAGGGAGCTTGCTAGTAAAGCGGCTGGAATGGCGAACCCGGGCACAAGGCGATGAGAAATGAGGTGCGTTTTAGAAACCTTTCCCCATCACACGGTGTACCATCTTCTGGGTTTCTCATGCATGTTTTTGATGTAGGAAGATGCCCTTGAACCTGGAGATTTGGGACCCATGCGATGGGTACCACGCAGTATTCCTTTAAAGGGTCTGCGTTTGCTCACCCAACCTCACCAAACCTCTCAGCCCCAAGAGTGTCCACCCTTATGTCTCATCCAGCTGTGCGTCTAGATATGGTCAATCCAGGTTGCATCACAGCCCCTGAACGCATTGTGTAAGAATTTCTCTCTCTTTCACTGTCTTTGTTTCATGGGTGTTTCAAAGTAATTTATTTTTATAATGGGGTTTAGCTGCTTTTCACTGCTGTGTTTATGCCGCTTTACACCCACTTGACACACTAACAGAGAGATATCAATACATAGGTTTTACGATTATTATTAGTCAGATATATTCTTGTGCGGTGAATAGGGCGTGTTGAGTCCAGTTCTCTGAGCAAGGAGTAGGTCTTGTCTATTACATATTGGGTTTATGGAACGGTATCTGAGCTAATTTGATACCCTTGTTTTATGTATCACCCCACCTCACCTTTCCCGTTAAGCAGCCATAGTGTGTTTTCTGCATGTGTGACTCTGTTCTGTTTTGTAATTCAGTTCAAGTGTAACGGTTTTTACATTCCCTCTATCAGTGATACCTTATGAGAAGTGTCCTTTTCTGTGTGACTTATTTCACTTAGAATCGTCGTACCTAAATCCACTCATCATGCTGCTACTAACCTTACGACATTGATTTCCTGGCTGAGTGATATTCCAATGTACATAAGGACCACAACTTCTTTATCCATTTTTCTCTTTCCTGGGATATTTAAGGTGGAATGAAGTGGAGGTCCTGGTCAACAGAGCAGCCCTAAACTTTGGGGTGCTTGTGTCTTGCTGATTTTTAATTTTCCCAATTTATACCCCCATGAGTGGAAGTGCCCTATGCTCTCTAAGCTGTGTTTTTCAGATGTTTCAGGACTCACCGGACACTTCTCCAGAGTGGCTCTTGGCAATTTACATCCCGCCCATCATTGTAGCAAGGCTCCCATTTCTCCATGGCCTGTCCTGCATTTCTGGTTTTGACACTTTTTTCAGCATGGCCCTTTTGACCGATGGGAAGCGAGACTTCTTTGTAGCGCTGATTTGCCTTTCCAGGTGGCTTGGTTGGCCAAAAAGGGCGTATGCGTTTTTTCCTGAATATATTCAGGAAAAAACGCATACGCCCTTTTTGGCCAAGGGCATCATTGTCAACGTTTTGCCGCTTTTCATGTGCTTTAAAGGCGATTCGTATCTACCTCCTGAAATCTGTTTCCTGCAATTCTGCCTTGATTTCAAATCCTCTTCTTTGCCTTCCCTCAATATATTTGTGGACGGGAGTTATCATTTATAACTCTGCAGGTTTGTGAATTGCAGTGCCCTGAACCTCCATTTTACAACTCGTTTTTATGGGAGCTGGCCGCAAAATCGCAGAATGGCTTCAGGCCCTGTTCTGGTTCCGGGGGGCAGGCTGAGCCTGTGGTTAATTCTTCTTTCTGATGGGAAAATAGAGTGACCTGTGCCTGTCCCAACACCAAGAGCTAGTCTCTCGTTGGTTCCACGTCTTCCCGTTTATCCTCAGGACAAATTGCAACCTGCATGGAACAGGAGGTTAAAGGTGCTGATGCTCCAAGTAGGGAGCTTGCTAGTAAAGTGGCTGGAATGGCGAACCCGGGCACAAGGAGATGAGAAATGAGGTGCGTTTTAGAAACCTTTCCCCATCACACGGTGTACCATCTTCTGGGTTTCTCATGCATGTTTTTGATGTAGGAAGATGCCCTTGAACCTGGAGATTTGGGACCCATGCGATGGGTACCACGCAGTATTCCTTTAAAGGGTCTGCGTTTGCTCACCCAACCTCACCAAACCTCTCAGCCCCAAGAGTGTCCACCCTTATGTCTCATCCAGCTGTGCGTCTAGATATGGTCAATCCAGGTTGCATCACAGCCCCTGAACGCATTGTGTAAGAATTTCTCTCTCTTTCACTGTCTGTGTTTCATGGGTGTTTCAAAGTAATTTATTTTTATAATGGGGTTTAGCTGCTTTTCACTGCTGTGTTTATGCCGCTTTACACCCACTTGACACACTAACAGAGAGATATCAATACATAGGTTTTACGATTATTATTAGTCAGATATATTCTTGTGCGGTGAATAGGGCGTGTTGAGTCCAGTTCTCTGAGCAAGGAGTAGGTCTTGTCTATTACATATTGGGTTTATGGAACGGTATCTGAGCTAATTTGATACCCTTGTTTTATGTATCACCCCACCTCACCTTTCCCGTTAAGCAGCCATAGTGTGTTTTCTGCATGTGTGACTCTGTTCTGTTTTGTAATTCAGTTCAAGTGTAACGGTTTTTACATTCCCTCTCTCAGTGATACCTTATGAGAAGTGTCCTTTTCTGTGTGACTTATTTCACTTAGAATCGTCGTACCTAAATCCACTCATCATGCTGCTACTAACCTTATGACATTGATTTCCTGGCTGAGTGATATTCCAATGTACATAAGGACCACAACTTCTTTATCCATTTTTCTCTTTCCTGGGATATTTAAGGTGGAATGAAGTGGAGGTCCTGGTCAACAGAGCAGCCCTAAACTTTGGGGTGCTTGTGTCTTGCTGATTTTTAATTTTCCCAATTTATACCCCCATGAGTGGAAGTGCCCTATGCTCTCTAAGCTGTGTTTTTCAGATGTTTCAGGACTCACCGGACACTTCTCCAGAGTGGCTCTTGGCAATTTACATCCCGCCCATCAGTGTAGCAAGGCTCCCATTTCTCCATGGCCTGTCCTGCATTTCTGGTTTTGACACTTTTTTCAGCATGGCCCTTTTGACCGATGGGAAGCGAGACTTCTTTGTAGCGCTGATTTGCCTTTCCAGGTGGCTTGGTTGGCCAAAAAGGGCGTATGCGTTTTTTCCTGAATATATTCAGGAAAAAACGCATACGCCCTTTTTGGCCAAGGGCATCATTGTCAACGTTTTGCCGCTTTTCATGTGCTTTAAAGGCGATTCGTATCTACCTCCTGAAATCTGTTTCCTGCAATTCTGCCTTGATTTCAAATCCTCTTCTTTGCCTTCCCTCAATATATTTGTGGACGAGAGTTATCATTTATAACTCTGCAGGTTTGTGAATTGCAGTGCCCTGAACCTCCATTTTACAACTCGTTTTTATGGGAGCTGGCCGCAAAATCGCAGAATGGCTTCAGGCCCTGTTCTGGTTCCGGGGGGCAGGCTGAGCCTGTGGTTAATTCTTCTTTCTGATGGGAAAATAGAGTGACCTGTGCCTGTCCCAACACCAAGAGCTAGTCTCTCGTTGGTTCCACGTCTTCCCGTTTATCCTCAGGACAAATTGCAACCTGCATGGAACAGGAGGTTAAAGGTGCTGATGCTCCAAGTAGGGAGCTTGCTAGTAAAGCGGCTGGAATGGCGAACCCGGGCACAAGGAGATGAGAAATGAGGTGCGTTTTAGAAACCTTTCCCCATCACACGGTGTACCATCTTCTGGGTTTCTCATGCATGTTTTTGATGTAGGAAGATGCCCTTGAACCTGGAGATTTGGGACCCATGCGATGGGTACCACGCAGTATTCCTTTAAAGGGTCTGCGTTTGCTCACCCAACCTCACCAAACCTCTCAGCCCCAAGAGTGTCCACCCTTATGTCTCATCCAGCTGTGCGTCTAGATATGGTCAATCCAGGTTGCATCACAGCCCCTGAACGCATTGTGTAAGAATTTCTCTCTCTTTCACTGTCTTTGTTTCATGGGTGTTTCAAAGTAATTTATTTTTATAATGGGGTTTAGCTGCTTTTCACTGCTGTGTTTATGCCGCTTTACACCCACTTGACACACTAACAGACAGATATCAATACATAGGTTTTACGATTATTATTAGTCAGATATATTCTTGTGCGTTGAATAGGGCGTGTTGAGTCCAGTTCTCTGAGCAAGGAGTAGGTCTTGTCTATTACATATTGGGTTTATGGAACGGTATCTGAGCTAATTTGATACCCTTGTTTTATGTATCACCCCACCTCACCTTTCCCGTTAAGCAGCCATAGTGTGTTTTCTGCATGTGTGACTCTGTTCTGTTTTGTAATTCAGTTCAAGTGTAACGGTTTTTACATTCCCTCTATCAGTGATACCTTATGAGAAGTGTCCTTTTCTGTGTGACTTATTTCACTTAGAATCGTCGTACCTAAATCCACTCATCATGCTGCTACTAACCTTACGACATTGATTTCCTGGCTGAGTGATATTCCAATGTACATAAGGACCACAACTTCTTTATCCATTTTTCTCTTTCCTGGGATATTTAAGGTGGAATGAAGTGGAGGTCCTGGTCAACAGAGCAGCCCTAAACTTTGGGGTGCTTGTGTCTTGCTGATTTTTAATTTTCCCAATTTATACCCCCATGAGTGGAAGTGCCCTATGCTCTCTAAGCTGTGTTTTTCAGATGTTTCAGGACTCACCGGACACTTCTCCAGAGTGGCTCTTGGCAATTTACATCCCGCCCATCAGTGTAGCAAGGCTCCCATTTCTCCATGGCCTGTCCTGCATTTCTGGTTTTGACACTTTTTTCAGCATGGCCCTTTTGACCGATGGGAAGCGAGACTTCTTTGTAGCGCTGATTTGCCTTTCCAGGTGGCTTGGTTGGCCAAAAAGGGCGTATGCGTTTTTTCCTGAATATATTCAGGAAAAAACGCATACGCCCTTTTTGGCCAAGGGCATCATTGTCAACGTTTTGCCGCTTTTCATGTGCTTTAAAGGCGATTCGTATCTACCTCCTGAAATCTGTTTCCTGCAATTCTGCCTTGATTTCAAATCCTCTTCTTTGCCTTCCCTCAATATATTTGTGGACGAGAGTTATCATTTATAACTCTGCAGGTTTGTGAATTGCAGTGCCCTGAACCTCCATTTTACAACTCGTTTTTATGGGAGCTGGCCGCAAAATCGCATAATGGCTTCAGGCCCTGTTCTGGTTCCGGGGGGCAGGCTGAGCCTGTGGTTAATTCTTCTTTCTGATGGGAAAATAGAGTGACCTGTGCCTGTCCCAACACCAAGAGCTAGTCTCTCGTTGGTTCCACGTCTTCCCGTTTATCCTCAGGACAAATTGCAACCTGTATGGAACAGGAGGTTAAAGGTGCTGATGCTCCAAGTAGGGAGCTTGCTAGTAAAGTGGCTGGAATGGCGAACCCGGGCACAAGGCGATGAGAAATGAGGTGCGTTTTAGAAACCTTTCCCCATCACACGGTGTACCATCTTCTGGGTTTCTCATGCATGTTTTTGATGTAGGAAGATGCCCTTGAACCTGGAGATTTGGGACCCATGCGATGGGTACCACGCAGTATTCCTTTAAAGGGTCTGCGTTTGCTCACCCAACCTCACCAAACCTCTCAGCCCCAAGAGTGTCCACCCTTATGTCTCATCCAGCTGTGCATCTAGATATGGTCAATCCAGGTTGCATCACAGCCCCTGAACGCATTGTGTAAGAATTTCTCTCTCTTTCACTGTCTTTGTTTCATGGGTGTTTCAAAGTAATTTATTTTTATAATGGGGTTTAGCTGCTTTTCACTGCTGTGTTTATGCCGCTTTACACCCACTTGACACACTAACAGAGAGATATCAATACATAGGTTTTACGATTATTATTAGTCAGATATATTCTTGTGCGGTGAATAGGGCGTGTTGAGTCCAGTTCTCTGAGCAAGGAGTAGGTCTTGTCTATTACATATTGGGTTTATGGAACGGTATCTGAGCTAATTTGATACCCTTGTTTTATGGATCACCCCACCTCACCTTTCCTGTTAAGCAGCCATAGTGTGTTTTCTGCATGTGTGACTCTGTTCTGTTTTGTAATTCAGTTCAAGTGTAACGGTTTTTACATTCCCTCTATCAGTGATACCTTATGAGAAGTGTCCTTTTCTGTGTGACTTATTTCACTTAGAATCGTCGTACCTAAATCCACTCATCATGCTGCTACTAACCTTACGACATTGATTTCCTGGCTGAGTGATATTCCAATGTACATAAGGACCACAACTTCTTTATCCATTTTTCTCTTTCCTGGGATATTTAAGGTGGAATGAAGTGGAGGTCCTGGTCAACAGAGCAGCCCTAAACTTTGGGGTGCTTGTGTCTTGCTGATTTTTAATTTTCCCAATTTATACCCCCATGAGTGGAAGTGCCCTATGCTCTCTAAGCTGTGTTTTTCAGATGTTTCAGGACTCACCGGACACTTCTCCAGAGTGGCTCTTGGCAATTTACATCCCGCCCATCAGTGTAGCAAGGCTCCCATTTCTCCATGGCCTGTCCTGCATTTCTGGTTTTGACACTTTTTTCAGCATGGCCCTTTTGACCGATGGGAAGCGAGACTTCTTTGTAGCGCTGATTTGCCTTTCCAGGTGGCTTGGTTGGCCAAAAAGGGCGTATGCGTTTTTTCCTGAATATATTCAGGAAAAAACGCATACGCCCTTTTTGGCCAAGGGCATCATTGTCAACGTTTTGCCGCTTTTCATGTGCTTTAAAGGCGATTCGTATCTACCTCCTGAAATCTGTTTCCTGCAATTCTGCCTTGATTTCAAATCCTCTTCTTTGCCTTCCCTCAATATATTTGTGGATGAGAGTTATCATTTATAACTCTGCAGGTTTGTGAATTGCAGTGCCCTGAACCTCCATTTTACAACTCGTTTTTATGGGAGCTGGCCGCAAAATCGCTGAATGGCTTCAGGCCCTGTTCTGGTTCCGGGGGGCAGGCTGAGCCTGTGGTTAATTCTTCTTTCTGATGGGAAAATAGAGTGACCTGTGCCTGTCCCAACACCAAGAGCTAGTCTCTCGTTGGTTCCACGTCTTCCCGTTTATCCTCAGGACAAATTGCAACCTGCATGGAACAGGAGGTTAAAGGTGCTGATGCTCCAAGTAGGGAGCTTGCTAGTAAAGCGGCTGGAATGGTGAACCCGGGCACAAGGAGATGAGAAATGAGGTGCGTTTTAGAAACCTTTCCCCATCACACGGTGTACCATCTTCTGGGTTTCTCATGTATGTTTTTGATGTAGGAAGATGCCCTTGAACCTGGAGATTTGGGACCCATGCGATGGGTACCACGCAGTATTCCTTTAAAGGGTCTGCGTTTGCTCACCCAACCTCACCAAACCTCTCAGCCCCAAGAGTGTCCACCCTTATGTCTCATCCAGCTGTGCGTCTAGATATGGTCAATCCAGGTTGCATCACAGCCCCTGAACGCATTGTGTAAGAATTTCTCTCTCTTTCACTGTCTTTGTTTCATGGGTGTTTCAAAGTAATTTATTTTTATAATGGGGTTTAGCTGCTTTTCACTGCTGTGTTTATGCCGCTTTACACCCACTTGACACACTAACAGAGAGATATCAATACATAGGTTTTACGATTATTATTAGTCAGATATATTCTTGTGCGGTGAATAGGGCGTGTTGAGTCCAGTTCTCTGAGCAAGGAGTAGGTCTTGTCTATTACATATTGGGTTTATGGAACGGTATCTGAGCTAATTTGATACCCTTGTTTTATGTATCACCCCACCTCACCTTTCCCGTTAAGCAGCCATAGTGTGTTTTCTGCATGTGTGACTCTGTTCTGTTTTGTAATTCAGTTCAAGTGTAACGGTTTTTACATTCCCTCTATCAGTGATACCTTATGAGAAGTGTCCTTTTCTGTGTGACTTATTTCACTTAGAATCGTCGTACCTAAATCCACTCATCATGCTGCTACTAACCTTACGACATTGATTTCCTGGCTGAGTGATATTCCAATGTACATAAGGACCACAACTTCTTTATCCATTTTTCTCTTTCCTGGGATATTTAAGGTGGAATGAAGTGGAGGTCCTGGTCAACAGAGCAGCCCTAAACTTTGGGGTGCTTGTGTCTTGCTGATTTTTAATTTTCCCAATTTATACCCCCATGAGTGGAAGTGCCCTATGCTCTCTAAGCTGTGTTTTTCAGATGTTTCAGGACTCACCGGACACTTCTCCAGAGTGGTCCTGGCAATTTACATCCCGCCCATCAGTGTAGCAAGGCTCCCATTTCTCCATGGCCTGTCCTGCATTTCTGGTTTTGACACTTTTTTCAGCATGGCCCTTTTGACCGATGGGAAGCGAGACTTCTTTGTAGCGCTGATTTGCCTTTCCAGGTGGCTTGGTTGGCCAAAAAGGGCGTATGCGTTTTTTCCTGAATATATTCAGGAAAAAACGCATACGCCCTTTTTGGCCAAGGGCATCATTGTCAACGTTTTGCCGCTTTTCATGTGCTTTAAAGGCGATTCGTATCTACCTCCTGAAATCTGTTTCCTGCAATTCTGCCTTGATTTCAAATCCGCTTCTTTGCCTTCCCTCAATATATTTGTGGACGGGAGTTATCATTAATAACTCTGCAGGTTTGTGAATTGCAGTGCCCTGAACCTCCATTTTACAACTCGTTTTTATGGGAGCTGGCCGCAAAATCGCAGAATGGCTTCAGGCCCTGTTCTGGTTCTGGGGGGCAGGCTGAGCCTGTGGTTAATTCTTCTTTCTGATGGGAAAATAGAGTGACCTGTGCCTGTCCCAACACCAAGAGCTAGTCTCTCGTTGGTTCCACGTCTTCCCGTTTATCCTCAGGACAAATTGCAACCTGCATGGAACAGGAGGTTAAAGGTGCTGATGCTCCAAGTAGGGAGCTTGCTAGTAAAGCAGCTGGAATGGCGAACCCGGGCACAAGGAGTTGAGAAATGAGGTGCGTTTTAGAAACCTTTCCCCATCACACGGTGTACCATCTTCTGGGTTTCTCATGCATGTTTTTGATGTAGGAAGATGCCCTTGAACCTGGAGATTTGGGACCCATGCGATGGGTACCACGCAGTATTCCTTTAAAGGGTCTGCGTTTGCTCACCCAACCTCACCAAACCTCTCAGCCCCAAGAGTGTCCACCCTTATGTCTCATCCAGCTGTGCGTCTAGATATGGTCAATCCAGGTTGCATCACAGCCCCTGAACGCATTGTGTAAGAATTTCTCTCTCTTTCACTGTCTTTGTTTCATGGGTGTTTCAAAGTAATTTATTTTTATAATGGGGTTTAGCTGCTTTTCACTGCTGTGTTTATGCCGCTTTACACCCACTTGACACACTAACAGAGAGATATCAATACATAGGTTTTACGATTATTATTAGTCAGATATATTCTTGTGCGGTGAATAGGGCGTGTTGAGTCCAGTTCTCTGAGCAAGGAGTAGGTCTTGTCTATTACATATTGGGTTTATGGAACGGTATCTGAGCTAATTTGATACCCTTGTTTTATGTATCACCCCACCTCACCTTTCCCGTTAAGCAGCCATAGTGTGTTTTCTGCATGTGTGACTCTGTTCTGTTTTGTAATTCAGTTCAAGTGTAACGGTTTTTACATTCCCTCTATCAGTGATACCTTATGAGAAGTGTCCTTTTCTGTGTGACTTATTTCACTTAGAATCGTCGTACCTAAATCCACTCATCATGCTGCTACTTACCTTACGACATTGATTTCATGGCTGAGTGATATTCCATTGTACATAAGGACCACAACTTCTTTATCCATTTTTCTCTTTCCTGGGATATTTAAGGTGGAATGAAGTGGAGGTCCTGGTCAACAGAGCAGCCCTAAACTTTGGGGTGCTTGTGTCTTGCTGATTTTTCATTTTCCCAATTTATACCCCCATGAGTGGAAGTGCCCTATGCTCTCTAAGCTGTGTTTTTCAGATGTTTCAGGACTCACCGGACACTTCTCCAGAGTGGCTCTTGGCAATTTACATCCCGCCCATCAGTGTAGCAAGGCTCCCATTTCTCCAGGGCCTGTCCTGCATTTCTGGTTTTGACACTTTTTTCAGCATGGCCCTTTTGACCGATGGGAAGCGAGACTTCTTTGTAGCGCTGATTTGCCTTTCCAGGTGGCTTGGTTGGCCAAAAAGGGCGTATGCGTTTTTTCCTGAATATATTCAGGAAAAAACGCATACGCCCTTTTTGGCCAAGGGCATCATTGTCAACGTTTTGCCGCTTTTCATGTGCTTTAAAGGCGATTCGTATCTACCTCCTGAAATCTGTTTCCTGCAATTCTGCCTTGATTTCAAATCCTCTTCTTTGCCTTCCCTCAATATATTTGTGGATGAGAGTTATCATTTATAACTCTGCAGGTTTGTGAATTGCAGTGCCCTGAACCTCCATTTTACAACTCGTTTTTATGGGAGCTGGCCGCAAAATCGCTGAATGGCTTCAGGCCCTGTTCTGGTTCCGGGGGGCAGGCTGAGCCTGTGGTTAATTCTTCTTTCTGATGGGAAAATAGAGTGACCTGTGCCTGTCCCAACACCAAGAGCTAGTCTCTCGTTGGTTCCACGTCTTCCCGTTTATCCTCAGGACAAATTGCAACCTGCATGGAACAGGAGGTTAAAGGTGCTGATGCTCCAAGTAGGGAGCTTGCTAGTAAAGCGGCTGGAATGGTGAACCCGGGCACAAGGAGATGAGAAATGAGGTGCGTTTTAGAAACCTTTCCCCATCACACGGTGTACCATCTTCTGGGTTTCTCATGTATGTTTTTGATGTAGGAAGATGCCCTTGAACCTGGAGATTTGGGACCCATGCGATGGGTACCACGCAGTATTCCTTTAAAGGGTCTGCGTTTGCTCACCCAACCTCACCAAACCTCTCAGCCCCAAGAGTGTCCACCCTTATGTCTCATCCAGCTGTGCGTCTAGATATGGTCAATCCAGGTTGCATCACAGCCCCTGAACGCATTGTGTAAGAATTTCTCTCTCTTTCACTGTCTTTGTTTCATGGGTGTTTCAAAGTAATTTATTTTTATAATGGGGTTTAGCTGCTTTTCACTGCTGTGTTTATGCCGCTTTACACCCACTTGACACACTAACAGAGAGATATCAATACATAGGTTTTACGATTATTATTAGTCAGATATATTCTTGTGCGGTGAATAGGGCGTGTTGAGTCCAGTTCTCTGAGCAAGGAGTAGGTCTTGTCTATTACATATTGGGTTTATGGAACGGTATCTGAGCTAATTTGATACCCTTGTTTTATGTATCACCCCACCTCACCTTTCCCGTTAAGCAGCCATAGTGTGTTTTCTGCATGTGTGACTCTGTTCTGTTTTGTAATTCAGTTCAAGTGTAACGGTTTTTACATTCCCTCTATCAGTGATACCTTATGAGAAGTGTCCTTTTCTGTGTGACTTATTTCACTTAGAATCGTCGTACCTAAATCCACTCATCATGCTGCTACTAACCTTACGACATTGATTTCCTGGCTGAGTGATATTCCAATGTACATAAGGACCACAACTTCTTTATCCATTTTTCTCTTTCCTGGGATATTTAAGGTGGAATGAAGTGGAGGTCCTGGTCAACAGAGCAGCCCTAAACTTTGGGGTGCTTGTGTCTTGCTGATTTTTAATTTTCCCAATTTATACCCCCATGAGTGGAAGTGCCCTATGCTCTCTAAGCTGTGTTTTTCAGATGTTTCAGGACTCACCGGACACTTCTCCAGAGTGGCTCTTGGCAATTTACATCCCGCCCATCAGTGTAGCAAGGCTCCCATTTCTCCATGGCCTGTCCTGCATTTCTGGTTTTGACACTTTTTTCAGCATGGCCCTTTTGACCGATGGGAAGCGAGACTTCTTTGTAGCGCTGATTTGCCTTTCCAGGTGGCTTGGTTGGCCAAAAAGGGCGTATGCGTTTTTTCCTGAATATATTCAGGAAAAAACGCATACGCCCTTTTTGGCCAAGGGCATCATTGTCAACGTTTTGCCGCTTTTCATGTGCTTTAAAGGCGATTCGAATCTACCTCCTGAAATCTGTTTCCTGCAATTCTGCCTTGATTTCAAATCCTCTTCTTTGCCTTCCCTCAATATATTTGTGGACGAGAGTTATCATTAATAACTCTGCAGGTTTGTGAATTGCAGTGCCCTGAACCTCCATTTTACAACTCGTTTTTATGGGAGCTGGCCGCAAAATCGCAGAATGGCTTCAGGCCCTGTTCTGGTTCTGGGGGGCAGGCTGAGCCTGTGGTTAATTCTTCTTTCTGATGGGAAAATAGAGTGACCTGTGCCTGTCCCAACACCAAGAGCTAGTCTCTCGTTGGTTCCACGTCTTCCCGTTTATCCTCAGGACAAATTGCAACCTGCATGGAACAGGAGGTTAAAGGTGCTGATGCTCCAAGTAGGGAGCTTGCTAGTAAAGCAGCTGGAATGGCGAACCCGGGCACAAGGAGTTGAGAAATGAGGTGCGTTTTAGAAACCTTTCCCCATCACACGGTGTACCATCTTCTGGGTTTCTCATGCATGTTTTTGATGTAGGAAGATGCCCTTGAACCTGGAGATTTGGGACCCATGCGATGGGTACCACGCAGTATTCCTTTAAAGGGTCTGCGTTTGCTCACCCAACCTCACCAAACCTCTCAGCCCCAAGAGTGTCCACCCTTATGTCTCATCCAGCTGTGCGTCTAGATATGGTCAATCCAGGTTGCATCACAGCCCCTGAACGCATTGTGTAAGAATTTCTCTCTCTTTCACTGTCTTTGTTTCATGGGTGTTTCAAAGTAATTTATTTTTATAATGGGGTTTAGCTGCTTTTCACTGCTGTGTTTATGCCGCTTTACACCCACTTGACACACTAACAGAGAGATATCAATACATAGGTTTTACGATTATTATTAGTCAGATATATTCTTGTGCGGTGAATAGGGCGTGTTGAGTCCAGTTCTCTGAGCAAGGAGTAGGTCTTGTCTATTACATATTGGGTTTATGGAACGGTATCTGAGCTAATTTGATACCCTTGTTTTATGTATCACCCCACCTCACCTTTCCCGTTAAGCAGCCATAGTGTGTTTTCTGCATGTGTGACTCTGTTCTGTTTTGTAATTCAGTTCAAGTGTAACGGTTTTTACATTCCCTCTATCAGTGATACCTTATGAGAAGTGTCCTTTTCTGTGTGACTTATTTCACTTAGAATCGTCGTACCTAAATCCACTCATCATGCTGCTACTTACCTTATGACATTGATTTCATGGCTGAGTGATATTCCATTGTACATAAGGACCACAACTTCTTTATCCATTTTTCTCTTTCCTGGGATATTTAAGGTGGAATGAAGTGGAGGTCCTGGTCAACAGAGCAGCCCTAAACTTTGGGGTGCTTGTGTCTTGCTGATTTTTAATTTTCCCAATTTATACCCCCATGAGTGGAAGTGCCCTATGCTCTCTAAGCTGTGTTTTTCAGATGTTTCAGGACTCACCGGACACTTCTCCAGAGTGGTCCTGGCAATTTACATCCCGCCCATCAGTGTAGCAAGGCTCCCATTTCTCCATGGCCTGTCCTGCATTTCTGGTTTTGACACTTTTTTCAGCATGGCCCTTTTGACCGATGGGAAGCGAGACTTCTTTGTAGCGCTGATTTGCCTTTCCAGGTGGCTTGGTTGGCCAAAAAGGGCGTATGCGTTTTTTCCTGAATATATTCAGGAAAAAACGCATACGCCCTTTTTGGCCAAGGGCATCATTGTCAACGTTTTGCCGCTTTTCATGTGCTTTAAAGGCGATTCGTATCTACCTCCTGAAATCTGTTTCCTGCAATTCTGCCTTGATTTCAAATCCGCTTCTTTGCCTTCCCTCAATATATTTGTGGACGGGAGTTATCATTAATAACTCTGCAGGTTTGTGAATTGCAGTGCCCTGAACCTCCATTTTACAACTCGTTTTTATGGGAGCTGGCCGCAAAATCGCAGAATGGCTTCAGGCCCTGTTCTGGTTCTGGGGGGCAGGCTGAGCCTGTGGTTAATTCTTCTTTCTGATGGGAAAATAGAGTGACCTGTGCCTGTCCCAACACCAAGAGCTAGTCTCTCGTTGGTTCCACGTCTTCCCGTTTATCCTCAGGACAAATTGCAACCTGCATGGAACAGGAGGTTAAAGGTGCTGATGCTCCAAGTAGGGAGCTTGCTAGTAAAGCAGCTGGAATGGCGAACCCGGGCACAAGGAGTTGAGAAATGAGGTGCGTTTTAGAAACCTTTCCCCATCACACGGTGTACCATCTTCTGGGTTTCTCATGCATGTTTTTGATGTAGGAAGATGCCCTTGAACCTGGAGATTTGGGACCCATGCGATGGGTACCACGCAGTATTCCTTTAAAGGGTCTGCGTTTGCTCACCCAACCTCACCAAACCTCTCAGCCCCAAGAGTGTCCACCCTTATGTCTCATCCAGCTGTGCGTCTAGATATGGTCAATCCAGGTTGCATCACAGCCCCTGAACGCATTGTGTAAGAATTTCTCTCTCTTTCACTGTCTTTGTTTCATGGGTGTTTCAAAGTAATTTATTTTTATAATGGGGTTTAGCTGCTTTTCACTGCTGTGTTTATGCCGCTTTACACCCACTTGACACACTAACAGAGAGATATCAATACATAGGTTTTACGATTATTATTAGTCAGATATATTCTTGTGCGGTGAATAGGGCGTGTTGAGTCCAGTTCTCTGAGCAAGGAGTAGGTCTTGTCTATTACATATTGGGTTTATGGAACGGTATCTGAGCTAATTTGATACCCTTGTTTTATGTATCACCCCACCTCACCTTTCCCGTTAAGCAGCCATAGTGTGTTTTCTGCATGTGTGACTCTGTTCTGTTTTGTAATTCAGTTCAAGTGTAACGGTTTTTACATTCCCTCTATCAGTGATACCTTATGAGAAGTGTCCTTTTCTGTGTGACTTATTTCACTTAGAATCGTCGTACCTAAATCCACTCATCATGCTGCTACTTACCTTACGACATTGATTTCATGGCTGAGTGATATTCCATTGTACATAAGGACCACAACTTCTTTATCCATTTTTCTCTTTCCTGGGATATTTAAGGTGGAATGAAGTGGAGGTCCTGGTCAACAGAGCAGCCCTAAACTTTGGGGTGCTTGTGTCTTGCTGATTTTTCATTTTCCCAATTTATACCCCCATGAGTGGAAGTGCCCTATGCTCTCTAAGCTGTGTTTTTCAGATGTTTCAGGACTCACCGGACACTTCTCCAGAGTGGTCCTGGCAATTTACATCCCGCCCATCAGTGTAGCAAGGCTCCCATTTCTCCATGGCCTGTCCTGCATTTCTGGTTTTGACACTTTTTTCAGCATGGCCCTTTTGACCGATGGGAAGCGAGACTTGTTTGTAGCGCTGATTTGCCTTTCCAGGTTGCTTGGTTGGCCAAAAAGGGCGTATGCGTTTTTTCCTGAATATATTCAGGAAAAAACGCATACGCCCTTTTTGGCCAAGGGCATCATTGTCAACGTTTTGCCGCTTTTCATGTGCTTTAAAGGCGATTCGTATCTACCTCCTGAAATCTGTTTCCTGCAATTCTGCCTTGATTTCAAATCCTCTTCTTTGCCTTCCCTCAATATATTTGTGGACGAGAGTTATCATTTATAACTCTGCAGGTTTGTGAATTGCAGTGCCCTGAACCTCCATTTTACAACTCGTTTTTATGGGAGCTGGCCGCAAAATCGCAGAATGGCTTCAGGCCCTGTTCTGGTTCCGGGGGGCAGGCTGAGCCTGTGGTTAATTCTTCTTTCTGATGGGAAAATAGAGTGACCTGTGCCTGTCCCAACACCAAGAGCTAGTCTCTCGTTGGTTCCACGTCTTCCCGTTTATCCTCAGGACAAATTGCAACCTGCATGGAACAGGAGGTTAAAGGTGCTGATGCTCCAAGTAGGGAGCTTGCTAGTAAAGCGGCTGGAATGGCGAACCCGGGCACAAGGAGATGAGAAATGAGGTGCGTTTTAGAAACCTTTCCCCATCACACGGTGTACCATCTTCTGGGTTTCTCATGCATGTTTTTGATGTAGGAAGATGCCCTTGAACCTGGAGATTTGGGACCCATGCGATGGGTACCACGCAGTATTCCTTTAAAGGGTCTGCGTTTGCTCACCCAACCTCACCAAACCTCTCAGCCCCAAGAGTGTCCACCCTTATGTCTCATCCAGCTGTGCGTCTAGATATGGTCAATCCAGGTTGCATCACAGCCCCTGAACGCATTGTGTAAGAATTTCTCTCTCTTTCACTGTCTGTGTTTCATGGGTGTTTCAAAGTAATTTATTTTTATAATGGGGTTTAGCTGCTTTTCACTGCTGTGTTTATGCCGCTTTACACCCACTTGACACACTAACAGAGAGATATCAATACATAGGTTTTACGATTATTATTAGTCAGATATATTCTTGTGCGGTGAATAGGGCGTGTTGAGTCCAGTTCTCTGAGCAAGGAGTAGGTCTTGTCTATTACATATTGGGTTTATGGAACGGTATCTGAGCTAATTTGATACCCTTGTTTTATGTATCACCCCACCTCACCTTTCCTGTTAAGCAGCCATAGTGTGTTTTCTGCATGTGTGACTCTGTTCTGTTTTGTAATTCAGTTCAAGTGTAACGGTTTTTACATTCCCTCTCTCAGTGATACCTTATGAGAAGTGTCCTTTTCTGTGTGACTTATTTCACTTAGAATCGTCGTACCTAAATCCACTCATCATGCTGCTACTAACCTTATGACATTGATTTCCTGGCTGAGTGATATTCCAATGTACATAAGGACCACAACTTCTTTATCCATTTTTCTCTTTCCTGGGATATTTAAGGTGGAATGAAGTGGAGGTCCTGGTCAACAGAGCAGCCCTAAACTTTGGGGTGCTTGTGTCTTGCTGATTTTTAATTTTCCCAATTTATACCCCCATGAGTGGAAGTGCCCTATGCTCTCTAAGCTGTGTTTTTCAGATGTTTCAGGACTCACCGGACACTTCTCCAGAGTGGCTCTTGGCAATTTACATCCCGCCCATCAGTGTAGCAAGGCTCCCATTTCTCCATGGCCTGTCCTGCATTTCTGGTTTTGACACTTTTTTCAGCATGGCCCTTTTGACCGATGGGAAGCGAGACTTCTTTGTAGCGCTGATTTGCCTTTCCAGGTGGCTTGGTTGGCCAAAAAGGGCGTATGCGTTTTTTCCTGAATATATTCAGGAAAAAACGCATACGCCCTTTTTGGCCAAGGGCATCATTGTCAACGTTTTGCCGCTTTTCATGTGCTTTAAAGGCGATTCGTATCTACCTCCTGAAATCTGTTTCCTGCAATTCTGCCTTGATTTCAAATCCTCTTCTTTGCCTTCCCTCAATATATTTGTGGACGAGAGTTATCATTTATAACTCTGCAGGTTTGTGAATTGCAGTGCCCTGAACCTCCATTTTACAACTCGTTTTTATGGGAGCTGGCCGCAAAATCGCAGAATGGCTTCAGGCCCTGTTCTGGTTCCGGGGGGCAGGCTGAGCCTGTGGTTAATTCTTCTTTCTGATGGGAAAATAGAGTGACCTGTGCCTGTCCCAACACCAAGAGCTAGTCTCTCGTTGGTTCCACGTCTTCCCGTTTATCCTCAGGACAAATTGCAACCTGTATGGAACAGGAGGTTAAAGGTGCTGATGCTCCAAGTAGGGAGCTTGCTAGTAAAGCGGCTGGAATGGCGAACCCGGGCACAAGGAGATGAGAAATGAGGTGCGTTTTAGAAACCTTTCCCCATCACACGGTGTACCATCTTCTGGGTTTCTCATGCATGTTTTTGATGTAGGAAGATGCCCTTGAACCTGGAGATTTGGGACCCATGCGATGGGTACCACGCAGTATTCCTTTAAAGGGTCTGCGTTTGCTCACCCAACCTCACCAAACCTCTCAGCCCCAAGAGTGTCCACCCTTATGTCTCATCCAGCTGTGCGTCTAGATATGGTCAATCCAGGTTGCATCACAGCCCCTGAACGCATTGTGTAAGAATTTCTCTCTCTTTCACTGTCTTTGTTTCATGGGTGTTTCAAAGTAATTTATTTTTATAATGGGGTTTAGCTGCTTTTCACTGCTGTGTTTATGCCGCTTTACACCCACTTGACACACTAACAGAGAGATATCAATACATAGGTTTTACGATTATTATTAGTCAGATATATTCTTGTGCGTTGAATAGGGCGTGTTGAGTCCAGTTCTCTGAGCAAGGAGTAGGTCTTGTCTATTACATATTGGGTTTATGGAACGGTATCTGAGCTAATTTGATACCCTTGTTTTATGTATCACCCCACCTCACCTTTCCCGTTAAGCAGCCATAGTGTGTTTTCTGCATGTGTGACTCTGTTCTGTTTTGTAATTCAGTTCAAGTGTAACGGTTTTTACATTCCCTCTATCAGTGATACCTTATGAGAAGTGTCCTTTTCTGTGTGACTTATTTCACTTAGAATCGTCGTACCTAAATCCACTCATCATGCTGCTACTAACCTTACGACATTGATTTCCTGGCTGAGTGATATTCCAATGTACATAAGGACCACAACTTCTTTATCCATTTTTCTCTTTCCTGGGATATTTAATGTGGAATGAAGTGGAGGTCCTGGTCAACAGAGCAGCCCTAAACTTTGGGGTGCTTGTGTCTTGCTGATTTTTAATTTTCCCAATTTATACCCCCATGAGTGGAAGTGCCCTATGCTCTCTAAGCTGTGTTTTTCAGATGTTTCAGGACTCACCGGACACTTCTCCAGAGTGGCTCTTGGCAATTTACATCCCGCCCATCAGTGTAGCAAGGCTCCCATTTCTCCATGGCCTGTCCTGCATTTCTGGTTTTGACACTTTTTTCAGCATGGCCCTTTTGACCGATGGGAAGCGAGACTTCTTTGTAGCGCTGATTTGCCTTTCCAGGTGGCTTGGTTGGCCAAAAAGGGCGTATGCGTTTTTTCCTGAATATATTCAGGAAAAAACGCATACGCCCTTTTTGGCCAAGGGCATCATTGTCAACGTTTTGCCGCTTTTCATGTGCTTTAAAGGCGATTCGTATCTACCTCCTGAAATCTGTTTCCTGCAATTCTGCCTTGATTTCAAATCCTCTTCTTTGCCTTCCCTCAATATATTTGTGGACGAGAGTTATCATTTATAACTCTGCAGGTTTGTGAATTGCAGTGCCCTGAACCTCCATTTTACAACTCGTTTTTATGGGAGCTGGCCGCAAAATCGCTGAATGGCTTCAGGCCCTGTTCTGGTTCCGGGGGGCAGGCTGAGCCTGTGGTTAATTCTTCTTTCTGATGGGAAAATAGAGTGACCTGTGCCTGTCCCAACACCAAGAGCTAGTCTCTCGTTGGTTCCACGTCTTCCCGTTTATCCTCAGGACAAATTGCAACCTGCATGGAACAGGAGGTTAAAGGTGCTGATGCTCCAAGTAGGGAGCTTGCTAGTAAAGCGGCTGGAATGGCGAACCCGGGCACAAGGAGATGAGAAATGAGGTGCGTTTTAGAAACCTTTCCCCATCACACGGTGTACCATCTTCTGGGTTTCTCATGCATGTTTTTGATGTAGGAAGATGCCCTTGAACCTGGAGATTTGGGACCCATGCGATGGGTACCACGCAGTATTCCTTTAAAGGGTCTGCGTTTGCTCACCCAACCTCACCAAACCTCTCAGCCCCAAGAGTGTCCACCCTTATGTCTCATCCAGCTGTGCGTCTAGATATGGTCAATCCAGGTTGCATCACAGCCCCTGAACGCATTGTGTAAGAATTTCTCTCTCTTTCACTGTCTGTGTTTCATGGGTGTTTCAAAGTAATTTATTTTTATAATGGGGTTTAGCTGCTTTTCACTGCTGTGTTTATGCCGCTTTACACCCACTTGACACACTAACAGAGAGATATCAATACATAGGTTTTACGATTATTATTAGTCAGATATATTCTTGTGCGGTGAATAGGGCGTGTTGAGTCCAGTTCTCTGAGCAAGGAGTAGGTCTTGTCTATTACATATTGGGTTTATGGAACGGTATCTGAGCTAATTTGATACCCTTGTTTTATGTATCACCCCACCTCACCTTTCCCGTTAAGCAGCCATAGTGTGTTTTCTGCATGTGTGACTCTGTTCTGTTTTGTAATTCAGTTCAAGTGTAACGGTTTTTACATTCCCTCTCTCAGTGATACCTTATGAGAAGTGTCCTTTTCTGTGTGACTTATTTCACTTAGAATCGTCGTACCTAAATCCACTCATCATGCTGCTACTAACCTTATGACATTGATTTCCTGGCTGAGTGATATTCCAATGTACATAAGGACCACAACTTCTTTATCCATTTTTCTCTTTCCTGGGATATTTAAGGTGGAATGAAGTGGAGGTCCTGGTCAACAGAGCAGCCCTAAACTTTGGGGTGCTTGTGTCTTGCTGATTTTTAATTTTCCCAATTTATACCCCCATGAGTGGAAGTGCCCTATGCTCTCTAAGCTGTGTTTTTCAGATGTTTCAGGACTCACCGGACACTTCTCCAGAGTGGCTCTTGGCAATTTACATCCCGCCCATCAGTGTAGCAAGGCTCCCATTTCTCCATGGCCTGTCCTGCATTTCTGGTTTTGACACTTTTTTCAGCATGGCCCTTTTGACCGATGGGAAGCGAGACTTCTTTGTAGCGCTGATTTGCCTTTCCAGGTGGCTTGGTTGGCCAAAAAGGGCGTATGCGTTTTTTCCTGAATATATTCAGGAAAAAACGCATACGCCCTTTTTGGCCAAGGGCATCATTGTCAACGTTTTGCCGCTTTTCATGTGCTTTAAAGGCGATTCGTATCTACCTCCTGAAATCTGTTTCCTGCAATTCTGCCTTGATTTCAAATCCTCTTCTTTGCCTTCCCTCAATATATTTGTGGACGAGAGTTATCATTTATAACTCTGCAGGTTTGTGAATTGCAGTGCCCTGAACCTCCATTTTACAACTCGTTTTTATGGGAGCTGGCCGCAAAATCGCAGAATGGCTTCAGGCCCTGTTCTGGTTCCGGGGGGCAGGCTGAGCCTGTGGTTAATTCTTCTTTCTGATGGGAAAATAGAGTGACCTGTGCCTGTCCCAACACCAAGAGCTAGTCTCTCGTTGGTTCCACGTCTTCCCGTTTATCCTCAGGACAAATTGCAACCTGTATGGAACAGGAGGTTAAAGGTGCTGATGCTCCAAGTAGGGAGCTTGCTAGTAAAGCGGCTGGAATGGCGAACCCGGGCACAAGGAGATGAGAAATGAGGTGCGTTTTAGAAACCTTTCCCCATCACACGGTGTACCATCTTCTGGGTTTCTCATGCATGTTTTTGATGTAGGAAGATGCCCTTGAACCTGGAGATTTGGGACCCATGCGATGGGTACCACGCAGTATTCCTTTAAAGGGTCTGCGTTTGCTCACCCAACCTCACCAAACCTCTCAGCCCCAAGAGTGTCCACCCTTATGTCTCATCCAGCTGTGCGTCTAGATATGGTCAATCCAGGTTGCATCACAGCCCCTGAACGCATTGTGTAAGAATTTCTCTCTCTTTCACTGTCTTTGTTTCATGGGTGTTTCAAAGTAATTTATTTTTATAATGGGGTTTAGCTGCTTTTCACTGCTGTGTTTATGCCGCTTTACACCCACTTGACACACTAACAGAGAGATATCAATACATAGGTTTTACGATTATTATTAGTCAGATATATTCTTGTGCGGTGAATAGGGCGTGTTGAGTCCAGTTCTCTGAGCAAGGAGTAGGTCTTGTCTATTACATATTGGGTTTATGGAACGGTATCTGAGCTAATTTGATACCCTTGTTTTATGTATCACCCCACCTCACCTTTCCCGTTAAGCAGCCATAGTGTGTTTTCTGCATGTGTGACTCTGTTCTGTTTTGTAATTCAGTTCAAGTGTAACGGTTTTTACATTCCCTCTCTCAGTGATACCTTATGAGAAGTGTCCTTTTCTGTGTGACTTATTTCACTTAGAATCGTCGTACCTAAATCCACTCATCATGCTGCTACTAACCTTACGACATTGATTTCCTGGCTGAGTGATATTCCAATGTACATAAGGACCACAACTTCTTTATCCATTTTTCTCTTTCCTGGGATATTTAAGGTGGAATGAAGTGGAGGTCCTGGTCAACAGAGCAGCCCTAAACTTTGGGGTGCTTGTGTCTTGCTGATTTTTAATTTTCCCAATTTATACCCCCATGAGTGGAAGTGCCCTATGCTCTCTAAGCTGTGTTTTTCAGATGTTTCAGGACTCACCGGACACTTCTCCAGAGTGGCTCTTGGCAATTTACATCCCGCCCATCAGTGTAGCAAGGCTCCCATTTCTCCATGGCCTGTCCTGCATTTCTGGTTTTGACACTTTTTTCAGCATGGCCCTTTTGACCGATGGGAAGCGAGACTTCTTTGTAGCGCTGATTTGCCTTTCCAGGTGGCTTGGTTGGCCAAAAAGGGCGTATGCGTTTTTTCCTGAATATATTCAGGAAAAAACGCATACGCCCTTTTTGGCCAAGGGCATCATTGTCAACGTTTTGCCGCTTTTCATGTGCTTTAAAGGCGATTCGTATCTACCTCCTGAAATCTGTTTCCTGCAATTCTGCCTTGATTTCAAATCCTCTTCTTTGCCTTCCCTCAATATATTTGTGGACGAGAGTTATCATTTATAACTCTGCAGGTTTGTGAATTGCAGTGCCCTGAACCTCCATTTTACAACTCGTTTTTATGGGAGCTGGCCGCAAAATCGCAGAATGGCTTCATGCCCTGTTCTGGTTCTGGGGCGCAGGCTGAGCCTGTGGTTAATTCTTCTTTCTGATGGGAAAATAGAGTGACCTGTGCCTGTCCCAACACCAAGAGCTAGTCTCTCGTTGGTTCCACGTCTTCCCGTTTATCCTCAGGACAAATTGCAACCTGTATGGAACAGGAGGTTAAAGGTGCTGATGCTCCAAGTAGGGAGCTTGCTAGTAAAGCGGCTGGAATGGCGAACCCGGGCACAAGGAGATGAGAAATGAGGTGCGTTTTAGAAACCTTTCCCCATCACACGGTGTACCATCTTCTGGGTTTCTCATGTATGTTTTTGATGTAGGAAGATGCCCTTGAACCTGGAGATTTGGGACCCATGCGATGGGTACCACGCAGTATTCCTTTAAAGGGTCTGCGTTTGCTCACCCAACCTCACCAAACCTCTCAGCCCCAAGAGTGTCCACCCTTATGTCTCATCCAGCTGTGCGTCTAGATATGGTCAATCCAGGTTGCATCACAGCCCCTGAACGCATTGTGTAAGAATTTCTCTCTCTTTCACTGTCTTTGTTTCATGGGTGTTTCAAAGTAATTTATTTTTATAATGGGGTTTAGCTGCTTTTCACTGCTGTGTTTATGCCGCTTTACACCCACTTGACACACTAACAGAGAGATATCAATACATAGGTTTTACGATTATTATTAGTCAGATATATTCTTGTGCAGTGAATAGGGCGTGCTGAGTCCAGTTCTCTGAGCAAGGAGTAGGTCTTGTCTATTACATATTGGGTTTATGGAACGGTATCTGAGCTAATTTGATACCCTTGTTTTATATATCACCCCACCTCACCTTTCCCGTTAAGCAGCCATAGTGTGTTTTCTGCATGTGTGACTCTGTTCTGTTTTGTAATTCAGTTCAAGTGTAACGGTTTTTACATTCCCTCTATCAGTGATACCTTATGAGAAGTGTCCTTTTCTGTGTGACTTATTTCACTTAGAATCGTCGTACCTAAATCCACTCATCATGCTGCTACTAACCTTACGACATTGATTTCCTGGCTGAGTGATATTCCAATGTACATAAGGACCACAACTTCTTTATCCATTTTTCTCTTTCCTGGGATATTTAATGTGGAATGAAGTGGAGGTCCTGGTCAACAGAGCAGCCCTAAACTTTGGGGTGCTTGTGTCTTGCTGATTTTTAATTTTCCCAATTTATACCCCCATGAGTGGAAGTGCCCTATGCTCTCTAAGCTGTGTTTTTCAGATGTTTCAGGACTCACCGGACACTTCTCCAGAGTGGCTCTTGGCAATTTACATCCCGCCCATCAGTGTAGCAAGGCTCCCATTTCTCCATGGCCTGTCCTGCATTTCTGGTTTTGACACTTTTTTCAGCATGGCCCTTTTGACCGATGGGAAGCGAGACTTCTTTGTAGCGCTGATTTGCCTTTCCAGGTGGCTTGGTTGGCCAAAAAGGGCGTATGCGTTTTTTCCTGAATATATTCAGGAAAAAACGCATACGCCCTTTTTGGCCAAGGGCATCATTGTCAACGTTTTGCCGCTTTTCATGTGCTTTAAAGGCGATTCGTATCTACCTCCTGAAATCTGTTTCCTGCAATTCTGCCTTGATTTCAAATCCTCTTCTTTGCCTTCCCTCAATATATTTGTGGACGAGAGTTATCATTTATAACTCTGCAGGTTTGTGAATTGCAGTGCCCTGAACCTCCATTTTACAACTCGTTTTTATGGGAGCTGGCCGCAAAATCGCTGAATGGCTTCAGGCCCTGTTCTGGTTCCGGGGGGCAGGCTGAGCCTGTGGTTAATTCTTCTTTCTGATGGGAAAATAGAGTGACCTGTGCCTGTCCCAACACCAAGAGCTAGTCTCTCGTTGGTTCCACGTCTTCCCGTTTATCCTCAGGACAAATTGCAACCTGCATGGAACAGGAGGTTAAAGGTGCTGATGCTCCAAGTAGGGAGCTTGCTAGTAAAGCGGCTGGAATGGCGAACCCGGGCACAAGGAGATGAGAAATGAGGTGCGTTTTAGAAACCTTTCCCCATCACACGGTGTACCATCTTCTGGGTTTCTCATGCATGTTTTTGATGTAGGAAGATGCCCTTGAACCTGGAGATTTGGGACCCATGCGATGGGTACCACGCAGTATTCCTTTAAAGGGTCTGCGTTTGCTCACCCAACCTCACCAAACCTCTCAGCCCCAAGAGTGTCCACCCTTATGTCTCATCCAGCTGTGCGTCTAGATATGGTCAATCCAGGTTGCATCACAGCCCCTGAATGCATTGTGTAAGAATTTCTCTCTCTTTCACTGTCTTTGTTTCATGGGTGTTTCAAAGTAATTTATTTTTATAATGGGGTTTAGCTGCTTTTCACTGCTGTGTTTATGCCGCTTTACACCCACTTGACACACTAACAGAGAGATATCAATACATAGGTTTTACGATTATTATTAGTCAGATATATTCTTGTGCGGTGAATAGGGCGTGTTGAGTCCAGTTCTCTGAGCAAGGAGTAGGTCTTGTCTATTACATATTGGGTTTATGGAACGGTATCTGAGCTAATTTGATACCCTTGTTTTATGTATCACCCCACCTCACCTTTCCCGTTAAGCAGCCATAGTGTGTTTTCTGCATGTGTGACTCTGTTCTGTTTTGTAATTCAGTTCAAGTGTAACGGTTTTTACATTCCCTCTATCAGTGATACCTTATGAGAAGTGTCCTTTTCTGTGTGACTTATTTCACTTAGAATCGTCGTACCTAAATCCACTCATCATGCTGCTACTTACCTTACGACATTGATTTCATGGCTGAGTGATATTCCATTGTACATAAGGACCACAACTTCTTTATCCATTTTTCTCTTTCCTGGGATATTTAAGGTGGAATGAAGTGGAGGTCCTGGTCAACAGAGCAGCCCTAAACTTTGGGGTGCTTGTGTCTTGCTGATTTTTAATTTTCCCAATTTATACCCCCATGAGTGGAAGTGCCCTATGCTCTCTAAGCTGTGTTTTTCAGATGTTTCAGGACTGACCGGACACTTCTCCAGAGTGGCTCTTGGCAATTTACATCCCGCCCATCAGTGTAGCAAGGCTCCCATTTCTCCATGGCCTGTCCTGCATTTCTGGTTTTGACACTTTTTTCAGCATGGCCCTTTTGACCGATGGGTAGCGAGACTTCTTTGTAGCGCTGATTTGCCTTTCCAGGTGGCTTGGTTGGCCAAAAAGGGCGTATGCGTTTTTTCCTGAATATATTCAGGAAAAAACGCATACGCCCTTTTTGGCCAAGGGCATCATTGTCAACGTTTTGCCGCTTTTCATGTGCTTTAAAGGCGATTCGTATCTACCTCCTGAAATCTGTTTCTTGCAATTCTGCCTTGATTTCAAATCCTCTTCTTTGCCTTCCCTCAATATATTTGTGGACGAGAGTTATCATTTATAACTCTGCAGGTCTGTGAATTGCAGTGCCCTGAACCTCCATTTTACAACTCGTTTTTATGGGAGCTGGCCGCAAAATCGCAGAATGGCTTCAGGCCCTGTTCTGGTTCCGGGGGGCAGGCTGAGCCTGTGGTTAATTCTTCTTTCTGATGGGAAAATAGAGTGACCTGTGCCTGTCCCAACACCAAGAGCTAGTCTCTCGTTGGTTCCACGTCTTCCCGTTTATCCTCAGGACAAATTGCAACCTGTACGGAACAGGAGGTTAAAGGTGCTGATGCTCCAAGTAGGGAGCTTGCTAGTAAAGCGGCTGGAATGGCGAACCCGGGCACAAGGAGATGAGAAATGAGGTGCGTTTTAGAAACCTTTCCCCATCACACGGTGTACCATCTTCTGGGTTTCTCATGCATGTTTTTGATGTAGGAAGATGCCCTTGAACCTGGAGATTTGGGACCCATGCGATGGGTACCACGCAGTATTCCTTTAAAGGGTCTGCGTTTGCTCACCCAACCTCACCAAACCTCTCAGCCCCAAGAGTGTCCACCCTTATGTCTCATCCAGCTGTGCGTCTAGATATGGTCAATCCAGGTTGCATCACAGCCCCTGAACGCATTGTGTAAGAATTTCTCTCTCTTTCACTGTCTTTGTTTCATGGGTGTTTCAAAGTAATTTATTTTTATAATGGGGTTTAGCTGCTTTTCACTGCTGTGTTTATGCCGCTTTACACCCACTTGACACACTAACAGAGAGATATCAATACATAGGTTTTACGATTATTATTAGTCAGATATATTCTTGTGCGGTGAATAGGGCGTGTTGAGTCCAGTTCTCTGAGCAAGGAGTAGGTCTTGTCTATTACATATTGGGTTTATGGAACGGTATCTGAGCTAATTTGATACCCTTGTTTTATGTATCACCCCACCTCACCTTTCCCGTTAAGCAGCCATAGTGTGTTTTCTGCATGTGTGACTCTGTTCTGTTTTGTAATTCAGTTCAAGTGTAACGGTTTTTACATTCCCTCTATCAGTGATACCTTATGAGAAGTGTCCTTTTCTGTGTGACTTATTTCACTTAGAATCGTCATACCTAAATCCACTCATCATGCTGCTACTTACCTTACGATATTGATTTCATGGCTGAGTGATATTCCATTGTACATAAGGACCACAACTTCTTTATCCATTTTTCTCTTTCCTGGGATATTTAAGGTGGAATGAAGTGGAGGTCCTGGTCAACAGAGCAGCCCTAAACTTTGGGGTGCTTGTGTCTTGCTGATTTTTAATTTTCCCAATTTATACCCCCATGAGTGGAAGTGCCCTATGCTCTCTAAGCTGTGTTTTTCAGATGTTTCAGGACTCACCGGACACTTCTCCGGAGTGGCTCTTGGCAATTTACATCCCGCCCATCAGTGTAGCAAGGCTCCCATTTCTCCATGGCCGGTCCTGTATTTCTGGTTTTGACACTTTTTTCAGCATGGCCCTTTTGACCGATGGGAAGCGAGACTTCTTTGTAGCGCTGATTTGCCTTTCCAGGTTGCTTGGTTGGCCAAAAAGGGCGTATGCGTTTTTTCCTGAATATATTCAGGAAAAAACGCATACGCCCTTTTTGGCCAAGGGCATCATTGTCAACGTTTTGCCGCTTTTCATGTGCTTTAAAGGCGATTCGTATCTACCTCCTGAAATCTGTTTCCTGCAATTCTGCCTTGATTTCAAATCCTCTTCTTTGCCTTCCCTCAATACATTTGTGGACGACAGTTATCATTTATAACTCTGCAGGTTTGTGAATTGCAGTGCCCTGAACCTCCATTTTACAACTCGTTTTTATGGGAGCTGGCCGCAAAATCGCAGAATGGCTTCAGGCCCTGTTCTGGTTCCGGGGGGCAGGCTGAGCCTGTGGTTAATTCTTCTTTCTGATGGGAAAATAGAGTGACCTGTGCCTGTCCCAACACCAAGAGCTAGTCTCTCGTTGGTTCCACGTCTTCCCGTTTATCCTCAGGACAAATTGCAACCTGTACGGAACAGGAGGTTAAAGGTGCTGATGCTCCAAGTAGGGAGCTTGCTAGTAAAGCGGCTGGAATGGCGAACCCGGGCACAAGGAGATGAGAAATGAGGTGCGTTTTAGAAACCTTTCCCCATCACACGGTGTACCATCTTCTGGGTTTCTCATGCATGTTTTTGATGTAGGAAGATGCCCTTGAACCTGGAGATTTGGGACCCATGCGATGGGTACCACGCAGTATTCCTTTAAAGGGTCTGCGTTTGCTCACCCAACCTCACCAAACCTCTCAGCCCCAAGAGTGTCCACCCTTATGTCTCATCCAGCTGTGCGTCTAGATATGGTCAATCCAGGTTGCATCACAGCCCCTGAACGCATTGTGTAAGAATTTCTCTCTCTTTCACTGTCTTTGTTTCATGGGTGTTTCAAAGTAATTTATTTTTATAATGGGGTTTAGCTGCTTTTCACTGCTGTGTTTATGCCGCTTTACACCCACTTGACACACTAACAGAGAGATATCAATACATAGGTTTTACGATTATTATTAGTCAGATATATTTTTGTGCGGTGAATAGGGCGTGTTGAGTCCAGTTCTCTGAGCAAGGAGTAGGTCTTGTCTATTACATATTGGGTTTATGGAACGGTATCTGAGCTAATTTGATACCCTTGTTTTATGTATCACCCCACCTCACCTTTCCCGTTAAGCAGCCATAGTGTGTTTTCTGCATGTGTGACTCTGTTCTGTTTTGTAATTCAGTTCAAGTGTAACGGTTTTTACATTCCCTCTATCAGTGATACCTTATGAGAAGTGTCCTTTTCTGTGTGACTTATTTCACTTAGAATCGTCGTACCTAAATCCACTCATCATGCTGCTACTTACCTTACGACATTGATTTCATGGCTGAGTGATATTCCATTGTACATAAGGACCACAACTTCTTTATCCATTTTTCTCTTTCCTGGGATATTTAAGGTGGAATGAAGTGGAGGTCCTGGTCAACAGAGCAGCCCTCAACTTTGGGGTGCTTGTGTCTTGCTGATTTTTAATTTTCCCAATTTATACCCCCATGAGTGGAAGTGCCGTATGCTCTCTAAGCTGTGTTTTTCAGATGTTTCAGGACTCACCGGACACTTCTCCAGAGTGGCTCTTGGCAATTTACATCCCGCCCATCAGTGTAGCAAGTCTCCCATTTCTCCATGGCCTGTCCTGCATTTCTGGTTTTGACACTTTTTTCAGCATGGCCCTTTTGACCGATGGGTAGCGAGACTTCTTTGTAGCGCTGATTTGCCTTTCCAGGTGGCTTGGTTGGCCAAAAAGGGCGTATGCGTTTTTTCCTGAATATATTCAGGAAAAAACGCATACGCCCTTTTTGGCCAAGGGCATCATTGTCAACGTTTTGCCGCTTTTCATGTGCTTTAAAGGCGATTCGTATCTACCTCCTGAAATCTGTTTCCTGCAATTCTGCCTTGATTTCAAATCCTCTTCTTTGCCTTCCCTCAATATATTTGTGGACGAGAGTTATCATTTATAACTCTGCAGGTTTGTGAATTGCAGTGCCCTGAACCTCCATTTTACAACTCGTTTTTATGGGAGCTGGCCGCAAAATCGCAGAATGGCTTCAGGCCCTGTTCTGGTTCCGGGGGGCAGGCTGAGCCTGTGGTTAATTCTTCTTTCTGATGGGAAAATAGAGTGACCTGTGCCTGTCCCAACACCAAGAGCTAGTCTCTCGTTGGTTCCACGTCTTCCCGTTTATCCTCAGGACAAATTGCAACCTGTATGGAACAGGAGGTTAAAGGTGCTGATGCTCCAAGTAGGGAGCTTGCTAGTAAAGCGGCTGGAATGGCGTACCCGGGCACAAGGAGATGAGAAATGAGGTGCGTTTTAGAAACCTTTCCCCATCACACGGTGTACCATCTTCTGGGTTTCTCATGCATGTTTTTGATGTAGGAAGATGCCCTTGAACCTGGAGATTTGGGACCCATGCGATGGATACCACGCAGTATTCCTTTAAAGGGTCTGCGTTTGCTCACCCAACCTCACCAAACCTCTCAGCCCCAAGAGTGTCCACCCTTATGTCTCATCCAGCTGTGCGTCTAGATATGGTCAATCCAGGTTGCATCACAGCCCCTGAACGCATTGTGTAAGAATTTCTCTCTCTTTCACTGTCTTTGTTTCATGGGTGTTTCAAAGTAATTTATTTTTATAATGGGGTTTAGCTGCTTTTCACTGCTGTGTTTATGCCGCTTTACACCCACTTGACACACTAACAGAGAGATATCAATACATAGGTTTTACGATTATTATTAGTCAGATATATTCTTGTGCGGTGAATAGGGCGTGTTGAGTCCAGTTCTCTGAGCAAGGAGTAGGTCTTGTCTATTACATATTGGGTTTATGGAACGGTATCTGAGCTAATTTGATACCCTTGTTTTATGTATCACCCCACCTCACCTTTCCCGTTAAGCAGCCATAGTGTGTTTTCTGCATGTGTGACTCTGTTCTGTTTTGTAATTCAGTTCAAGTGTAACGGTTTTTACATTCGCTCTATCAGTGATACCTTATGAGAAGTGTCCTTTTCTGTGTGACTTATTTCACTTAGAATCGTCGTACCTAAATCCACTCATCATGCTGCTACTAACCTTACGACATTGATTTCCTGGCTGAGTGATATTCCAATGTACATAAGGACCACAACTTCTTTATCCATTTTTCTCTTTCCTGGGATATTTAAGGTGGAATGAAGTGGAGGTCCTGGTCAACAGAGCAGCCCTAAACTTTGGGGTGCTTGTGTCTTGCTGATTTTTAATTTTCCCAATTTATACCCCCATGAGTGGAAGTGCCCTATGCTCTCTAAGCTGTGTTTTTCAGATGTTTCAGGACTCACCGGACACTTCTCCAGAGTGGCTCTTGGCAATTTACATCCCGCCCATCAGTGTAGCAAGGCTCCCATTTCTCCATGGCCTGTCCTGCATTTCTGGTTTTGACACTTTTTTCAGCATGGCCCTTTTGACCGATGGGAAGCGAGACTTCTTTGTAGTGCTGATTTGCCTTTCCAGGTTGCTTGGTTGGCCAAAAAGGGCGTATGCGTTTTTTCCTGAATATATTCAGGAAAAAACGCATACGCCCTTTTTGGCCAAGGGCATCATTGTCAACGTTTTGCCGCTTTTCATGTGCTTTAAAGGCGATTCGAATCTACCTCCTGAAATCTGTTTCCTGCAATTCTGCCTTGATTTCAAATCCTCTTCTTTGCCTTCCCTCAATATATTTGTGGACGAGAGTTATCATTAATAACTCTGCAGGTTTGTGAATTGCAGTGCCCTGAACCTCCATTTTACAACTCGTTTTTATGGGAGCTGGCCGCAAAATCGCAGAATGGCTTGAGGCCCTGTTCTGGTTCCGGGGGGCAGGCTGAACCTGTGGTTAATTCTTCTTTCTGATGGGAAAATAGAGTGACCTGTGCCTGTCCCAACACCAAGAGCTAGTCTCTCGTTGGTTCCACGTCTTCCCGTTTATCCTCAGGACAAATTGCAACCTGTACGGAACAGGAGGTTAAAGGTGCTGATGCTCCAAGTAGGGAGCTTGCTAGTAAAGCGGCTGGAATGGCGAACCCGGGCACAAGGAGATGAGAAATGAGGTGCGTTTTAGAAACCTTTCCCCATCACACGGTGTACCATCTTCTGGGTTTCTCATGCATGTTTTTGATGTAGGAAGATGCCCTTGAACCTGGAGATTTGGGACCCATGCGATGGGTACCACGCAGTATTCCTTTAAAGGGTCTGCGTTTGCTCACCCAACCTCACCAAACCTCTCAGCCCCAAGAGTGTCCACCCTTATGTCTCATCCAGCTGTGCGTCTAGATATGGTCAATCCAGGTTGCATCACAGCCCCTGAACGCATTGTGTAAGAATTTCTCTCTCTTTCACTGTCTTTGTTTCATGGGTGTTTCAAAGTAATTTATTTTTATAATGGGGTTTAGCTGCTTTTCACTGCTGTGTTTATGCCGCTTTACACCCACTTGACACACTAACAGAGAGATATCAATACATAGGTTTTACGATTATTATTAGTCAGATATATTCTTGTGCGGTGAATAGGGCGTGTTGAGTCCAGTTCTCTGAGCAAGGAGTAGGTCTTGTCTATTACATATTGGGTTTATGGAACGGTATCTGAGCTAATTTGATACCCTTGTTTTATGTATCACCCCACCTCACCTTTCCCGTTAAGCAGCCATAGTGTGTTTTCTGCATGTGTGACTCTGTTCTGTTTTGTAATTCAGTTCAAGTGTAACGGTTTTTACATTCCCTCTATCAGTGATACCTTATGAGAAGTGTCCTTTTCTGTGTGACTTATTTCACTTAGAATCGTCGTACCTAAATCCACTCATCATGCTGCTACTTACCTTACGACATTGATTTCATGGCTGAGTGATATTCCATTGTACATAAGGACCACAACTTCTTTATCCATTTTTCTCTTTCCTGGGATATTTAAGGTGGAATGAAGTGGAGGTCCTGGTCAACAGAGCAGCCCTCAACTTTGGGGTGCTTGTGTCTTGCTGATTTTTAATTTTCCCAATTTATACCCCCATGAGTGGAAGTGCCGTATGCTCTCTAAGCTGTGTTTTTCAGATGTTTCAGGACTCACCGGACACTTCTCCAGAGTGGCTCTTGGCAATTTACATCCCGCCCATCAGTGTAGCAAGTCTCCCATTTCTCCATGGCCTGTCCTGCATTTCTGGTTTTGACACTTTTTTCAGCATGGCCCTTTTGACCGATGGGTAGCGAGACTTCTTTGTAGCGCTGATTTGCCTTTCCAGGTGGCTTGGTTGGCCAAAAAGGGCGTATGCGTTTTTTCCTGAATATATTCAGGAAAAAACGCATACGCCCTTTTTGGCCAAGGGCATCATTGTCAACGTTTTGCCGCTTTTCATGTGCTTTAAAGGCGATTCGTATCTACCTCCTGAAATCTGTTTCCTGCAATTCTGCCTTGATTTCAAATCCTCTTCTTTGCCTTCCCTCAATATATTTGTGGACGAGAGTTATCATTTATAACTCTGCAGGTTTGTGAATTGCAGTGCCCTGAACCTCCATTTTACAACTCGTTTTTATGGGACCTGGCCGCAAAATCGCAGAATGGCTTCAGGCCCTGTTCTGGTTCCGGGGGGCAGGCTGAGCCTGTGGTTAATTCTTCTTTCTGATGGGAAAATAGAGTGACCTGTGCCTGTCCCAACACCAAGAGCTAGTCTCTCGTTGGTTCCACGTCTTCCCGTTTATCCTCAGGACAAATTGCAACCTGTATGGAACAGGAGGTTAAAGGTGCTGATGCTCCAAGTAGGGAGCTTGCTAGTAAAGCGGCTGGAATGGCGTACCCGGGCACAAGGAGATGAGAAATGAGGTGCGTTTTAGAAACCTTTCCCCATCACACGGTGTACCATCTTCTGGGTTTCTCATGCATGTTTTTGATGTAGGAAGATGCCCTTGAACCTGGAGATTTGGGACCCATGCGATGGATACCACGCAGTATTCCTTTAAAGGGTCTGCGTTTGCTCACCCAACCTCACCAAACCTCTCAGCCCCAAGAGTGTCCACCCTTATGTCTCATCCAGCTGTGCGTCTAGATATGGTCAATCCAGGTTGCATCACAGCCCCTGAACGCATTGTGTAAGAATTTCTCTCTCTTTCACTGTCTTTGTTTCATGGGTGTTTCAAAGTAATTTATTTTTATAATGGGGTTTAGCTGCTTTTCACTGCTGTGTTTATGCCGCTTTACACCCACTTGACACACTAACAGAGAGATATCAATACATAGGTTTTACGATTATTATTAGTCAGATATATTCTTGTGCGGTGAATAGGGCGTGTTGAGTCCAGTTCTCTGAGCAAGGAGTAGGTCTTGTCTATTACATATTGGGTTTATGGAACGGTATCTGAGCTAATTTGATACCCTTGTTTTATGTATCACCCCACCTCACCTTTCCCGTTAAGCAGCCATAGTGTGTTTTCTGCATGTGTGACTCTGTTCTGTTTTGTAATTCAGTTCAAGTGTAACGGTTTTTACATTCGCTCTATCAGTGATACCTTATGAGAAGTGTCCTTTTCTGTGTGACTTATTTCACTTAGAATCGTCGTACCTAAATCCACTCATCATGCTGCTACTAACCTTACGACATTGATTTCCTGGCTGAGTGATATTCCAATGTACATAAGGACCACAACTTCTTTATCCATTTTTCTCTTTCCTGGGATATTTAAGGTGGAATGAAGTGGAGGTCCTGGTCAACAGAGCAGCCCTAAACTTTGGGGTGCTTGTGTCTTGCTGATTTTTAATTTTCCCAATTTATACCCCCATGAGTGGAAGTGCCCTATGCTCTCTAAGCTGTGTTTTTCAGATGTTTCAGGACTCACCGGACACTTCTCCAGAGTGGCTCTTGGCAATTTACATCCCGCCCATCAGTGTAGCAAGTCTCCCATTTCTCCATGGCCTGTCCTGCATTTCTGGTTTTGACACTTTTTTCAGCATGGCCCTTTTGACCGATGGGAAGCGAGACTTCTTTGTAGTGCTGATTTGCCTTTCCAGGTTGCTTGGTTGGCCAAAAAGGGCGTATGCGTTTTTTCCTGAATATATTCAGGAAAAAACGCATACGCCCTTTTTGGCCAAGGGCATCATTGTCAACGTTTTGCCGCTTTTCATGTGCTTTAAAGGCGATTCGAATCTACCTCCTGAAATCTGTTTCCTGCAATTCTGCCTTGATTTCAAATCCTCTTCTTTGCCTTCCCTCAATATATTTGTGGACGAGAGTTATCATTAATAACTCTGCAGGTTTGTGAATTGCAGTGCCCTGAACCTCCATTTTACAACTCGTTTTTATGGGAGCTGGCCGCAAAATCGCAGAATGGCTTGAGGCCCTGTTCTGGTTCCGGGGGGCAGGCTGAACCTGTGGTTAATTCTTCTTTCTGATGGGAAAATAGAGTGACCTGTGCCTGTCCCAACACCAAGAGCTAGTCTCTCGTTGGTTCCACGTCTTCCCGTTTATCCTCAGGACAAATTGCAACCTGTACGGAACAGGAGGTTAAAGGTGCTGATGCTCCAAGTAGGGAGCTTGCTAGTAAAGCGGCTGGAATGGCGAACCCGGGCACAAGGAGATGAGAAATGAGGTGCGTTTTAGAAACCTTTCCCCATCACACGGTGTACCATCTTCTGGGTTTCTCATGCATGTTTTTGATGTAGGAAGATGCCCTTGAACCTGGAGATTTGGGACCCATGCGATGGGTACCACGCAGTATTCCTTTAAAGGGTCTGCGTTTGCTCACCCAACCTCACCAAACCTCTCAGCCCCAAGAGTGTCCACCCTTATGTCTCATCCAGCTGTGCGTCTAGATATGGTCAATCCAGGTTGCATCACAGCCCCTGAACGCATTGTGTAAGAATTTCTCTCTCTTTCACTGTCTTTGTTTCATGGGTGTTTCAAAGTAATTTATTTTTATAATGGGGTTTAGCTGCTTTTCACTGCTGTGTTTATGCCGCTTTACACCCACTTGACACACTAACAGAGAGATATCAATACATAGGTTTTACGATTATTATTAGTCAGATATATTCTTGTGCGGTGAATAGGGCGTGTTGAGTCCAGTTCTCTGAGCAAGGAGTAGGTCTTGTCTATTACATATTGGGTTTATGGAACGGTATCTGAGCTAATTTGATACCCTTGTTTTATGTATCACCCCACCTCACCTTTCCCGTTAAGCAGCCATAGTGTGTTTTCTGCATGTGTGACTCTGTTCTGTTTTGTAATTCAGTTCAAGTGTAACGGTTTTTACATTCGCTCTATCAGTGATACCTTATGAGAAGTGTCCTTTTCTGTGTGACTTATTTCACTTAGAATCGTCGTACCTAAATCCACTCATCATGCTGCTACTAACCTTACGACATTGATTTCCTGGCTGAGTGATATTCCAATGTACATAAGGACCACAACTTCTTTATCCATTTTTCTCTTTCCTGGGATATTTAAGGTGGAATGAAGTGGAGGTCCTGGTCAACAGAGCAGCCCTAAACTTTGGGGTGCTTGTGTCTTGCTGATTTTTAATTTTCCCAATTTATACCCCCATGAGTGGAAGTGCCCTATGCTCTCTAAGCTGTGTTTTTCAGATGTTTCAGGACTCACCGGACACTTCTCCGGAGTGGCTCTTGGCAATTTACATCCCGCCCATCAGTGTAGCAAGGCTCCCATTTCTCCATGGCCGGTCCTGCATTTCTGGTTTTGACACTTTTTTCAGCATGGCCCTTTTGACCGATGGGAAGCGAGACTTCTTTGTAGCGCTGATTTGCCTTTCCAGGTTGCTTGGTTGGCCAAAAAGGGCGTATGCGTTTTTTCCTGAATATATTCAGGAAAAAACGCATACGCCCTTTTTGGCCAAGGGCATCATTGTCAACGTTTTGCCGCTTTTCATGTGCTTTAAAGGCGATTCGTATCTACCTCCTGAAATCTGTTTCCTGCAATTCTGCCTTGATTTCAAATCCTCTTCTTTGCCTTCCCTCAATACATTTGTGGACGACAGTTATCATTTATAACTCTGCAGGTTTGTGAATTGCAGTGCCCTGAACCTCCATTTTACAACTCGTTTTTATGGGAGCTGGCCGCAAAATCGCAGAATGGCTTCAGGCCCTGTTCTGGTTCCGGGGGGCAGGCTGAGCCTGTGGTTAATTCTTCTTTCTGATGGGAAAATAGAGTGACCTGTGCCTGTCCCAACACCAAGAGCTAGTCTCTCGTTGGTTCCACGTCTTCCCGTTTATCCTCAGGACAAATTGCAACCTGCATGGAACAGGAGGTTAAAGGTGCTGATGCTCCAAGTATGGAGCTTGCTAGTAAAGCTGCTGGAATGGCGAACCCGGGCACAAGGAGTTGAGAAATGAGGTGCGTTTTAGAAACCTTTCTCCATCACACGGTGTACCATCTTCTGGGTTTCTCATGCATGTTTTTGATGTAGGAAGATGCCCTTGAACCTGGAGATTTGGGACCCATGCGATGGGTACCACGCAGTATTCCTTTAAAGGGTCTGCGTTTGCTCACCCAACCTCACCAAACCTCTCAGCCCCAAGAGTGTCCACCCTTATGTCTCATCCAGCTGTGCGTCTAGATATGGTCAATCCAGGTTGCATCACAGCCCCTGAACGCATTGTGTAAGAATTTCTCTCTCTTTCACTGTCTTTGTTTCATGGGTGTTTCAAAGTAATTTATTTTTATAATGGGGTTTAGCTGCTTTTCACTGCTGTGTTTATGCCGCTTTACACCCACTTGACACACTAACAGAGAGATATCAATACATAGGTTTTACGATTATTATTAGTCAGATATATTCTTGTGCGGTGAATAGGGCGTGTTGAGTCCAGTTCTCTGAGCAAGGAGTAGGTCTTGTCTATTACATATTGGGTTTATGGAACGGTATCTGAGCTAATTTGATACCCTTGTTTTATGTATCACCCCACCTCACCTTTCCCGTTAAGCAGCCATAGTGTGTTTTCTGCATGTGTGACTCTGTTCTGTTTTGTAATTCAGTTCAAGTGTAACGGTTTTTACATTCCCTCTATCAGTGATACCTTATGAGAAGTGTCCTTTTCTGTGTGACTTATTTCACTTAGAATCGTCGTACCTAAATCCACTCATCATGCTGCTACTTACCTTACGACATTGATTTCATGGCTGAGTGATATTCCATTGTACATAAGGACCACAACTTCTTTATCCATTTTTCTCTTTCCTGGGATATTTAAGGTGGAATGAAGTGGAGGTCCTGGTCAACAGAGCAGCCCTCAACTTTGGGGTGCTTGTGTCTTGCTGATTTTTAATTTTCCCAATTTATACCCCCATGAGTGGAAGTGCCGTATGCTCTCTAAGCTGTGTTTTTCAGATGTTTCAGGACTCACCGGACACTTCTCCAGAGTGGCTCTTGGCAATTTACATCCCGCCCATCAGTGTAGCAAGTCTCCCATTTCTCCATGGCCTGTCCTGCATTTCTGGTTTTGACACTTTTTTCAGCATGGCCCTTTTGACCGATGGGTAGCGAGACTTCTTTGTAGCGCTGATTTGCCTTTCCAGGTGGCTTGGTTGGCCAAAAAGGGCGTATGCGTTTTTTCCTGAATATATTCAGGAAAAAACGCATACGCCCTTTTTGGCCAAGGGCATCATTGTCAACGTTTTGCCGCTTTTCATGTGCTTTAAAGGCGATTCGTATCTACCTCCTGAAATCTGTTTCCTGCAATTCTGCCTTGATTTCAAATCCTCTTCTTTGCCTTCCCTCAATATATTTGTGGACGAGAGTTATCATTTATAACTCTGCAGGTTTGTGAATTGCAGTGCCCTGAACCTCCATTTTACAACTCGTTTTTATGGGACCTGGCCGCAAAATCGCAGAATGGCTTCAGGCCCTGTTCTGGTTCCGGGGGGCAGGCTGAGCCTGTGGTTAATTCTTCTTTCTGATGGGAAAATAGAGTGACCTGTGCCTGTCCCAACACCAAGAGCTAGTCTCTCGTTGGTTCCACGTCTTCCCGTTTATCCTCAGGACAAATTGCAACCTGTATGGAACAGGAGGTTAAAGGTGCTGATGCTCCAAGTAGGGAGCTTGCTAGTAAAGCGGCTGGAATGGCGTACCCGGGCACAAGGAGATGAGAAATGAGGTGCGTTTTAGAAACCTTTCCCCATCACACGGTGTACCATCTTCTGGGTTTCTCATGCATGTTTTTGATGTAGGAAGATGCCCTTGAACCTGGAGATTTGGGACCCATGCGATGGGTACCACGCAGTATTCCTTTAAAGGGTCTGCGTTTGCTCACCCAACCTCACCAAACCTCTCAGCCCCAAGAGTGTCCACCCTTATGTCTCATCCAGCTGTGCGTCTAGATATGGTCAATCCAGGTTGCATCACAGCCCCTGAACGCATTGTGTAAGAATTTCTCTCTCTTTCACTGTCTTTGTTTCATGGGTGTTTCAAAGTAATTTATTTTTATAATGGGGTTTAGCTGCTTTTCACTGCTGTGTTTATGCCGCTTTACACCCACTTGACACACTAACAGAGAGATATCAATACATAGGTTTTACGATTATTATTAGTCAGATATATTCTTGTGCGGTGAATAGGGCGTGTTGAGTCCAGTTCTCTGAGCAAGGAGTAGGTCTTGTCTATTACATATTGGGTTTATGGAACGGTATCTGAGCTAATTTGATACCCTTGTTTTATGTATCACCCCACCTCACCTTTCCCGTTAAGCAGCCATAGTGTGTTTTCTGCATGTGTGACTCTGTTCTGTTTTGTAATTCAGTTCAAGTGTAACGGTTTTTACATTCGCTCTATCAGTGATACCTTATGAGAAGTGTCCTTTTCTGTGTGACTTATTTCACTTAGAATCGTCGTACCTAAATCCACTCATCATGCTGCTACTAACCTTACGACATTGATTTCCTGGCTGAGTGATATTCCAATGTACATAAGGACCACAACTTCTTTATCCATTTTTCTCTTTCCTGGGATATTTAAGGTGGAATGAAGTGGAGGTCCTGGTCAACAGAGCAGCCCTAAACTTTGGGGTGCTTGTGTCTTGCTGATTTTTAATTTTCCCAATTTATACCCCCATGAGTGGAAGTGCCCTATCCTCTCTAAGCTGTGTTTTTCAGATGTTTCAGGACTCACCGGACACTTCTCCAGAGTGGCTCTTGGCAATTTACATCCCGCCCATCAGTGTAGCAAGGCTCCCATTTCTCCATGGCCTGTCCTGCATTTCTGGTTTTGACACTTTTTTCAGCATGGCCCTTTTGACCGATGGGAAGCGAGACTTCTTTGTAGTGCTGATTTGCCTTTCCAGGTTGCTTGGTTGGCCAAAAAGGGCGTATGCGTTTTTTCCTGAATATATTCAGGAAAAAACGCATACGCCCTTTTTGGCCAAGGGCATCATTGTCAACGTTTTGCCGCTTTTCATGTGCTTTAAAGGCGATTCGAATCTACCTCCTGAAATCTGTTTCCTGCAATTCTGCCTTGATTTCAAATCCTCTTCTTTGCCTTCCCTCAATATATTTGTGGACGAGAGTTATCATTAATAACTCTGCAGGTTTGTGAATTGCAGTGCCCTGAACCTCCATTTTACAACTCGTTTTTATGGGAGCTGGCCGCAAAATCGCAGAATGGCTTGAGGCCCTGTTCTGGTTCCGGGGGGCAGGCTGAGCCTGTGGTTAATTCTTCTTTCTGATGGGAAAATAGAGTGACCTGTGCCTGTCCCAACACCAAGAGCTAGTCTCTCGTTGGTTCCACGTCTTCCCGTTTATCCTCAGGACAAATTGCAACCTGTACGGAACAGGAGGTTAAAGGTGCTGATGCTCCAAGTAGGGAGCTTGCTAGTAAAGCGGCTGGAATGGCGAACCCGGGCACAAGGAGATGAGAAATGAGGTGCGTTTTAGAAACCTTTCCCCATCACACGGTGTACCATCTTCTGGGTTTCTCATGCATGTTTTTGATGTAGGAAGATGCCCTTGAACCTGGAGATTTGGGACCCATGCGATGGGTACCACGCAGTATTCCTTTAAAGGGTCTGCGTTTGCTCACCCAACCTCACCAAACCTCTCAGCCCCAAGAGTGTCCACCCTTATGTCTCATCCAGCTGTGCGTCTAGATATGGTCAATCCAGGTTGCATCACAGCCCCTGAACGCATTGTGTAAGAATTTCTCTCTCTTTCACTGTCTTTGTTTCATGGGTGTTTCAAAGTAATTTATTTTTATAATGGGGTTTAGCTGCTTTTCACTGCTGTGTTTATGCCGCTTTACACCCACTTGACACACTAACAGAGAGATATCAATACATAGGTTTTACGATTATTATTAGTCAGATATATTCTTGTGCGGTGAATAGGGCGTGTTGAGTCCAGTTCTCTGAGCAAGGAGTAGGTCTTGTCTATTACATATTGGGTTTATGGAACGGTATCTGAGCTAATTTGATACCCTTGTTTTATGTATCACCCCACCTCACCTTTCCCGTTAAGCAGCCATAGTGTGTTTTCTGCATGTGTGACTCTGTTCTGTTTTGTAATTCAGTTCAAGTGTAACGGTTTTTACATTCCCTCTATCAGTGATACCTTATGAGAAGTGTCCTTTTCTGTGTGACTTATTTCACTTAGAATCGTTGTACCTAAATCCTCTCATCATGCTGCTACTAACCTTACGACATTGATTTCATGGCTGAGTGATATTCCATTGTACATAAGGATCACAACTTCTTTATCCATTTTTCTCTTTCCTGGGATATTTAAGGTGGAATGAAGTGGAGGTCCTGGTCAACAGAGCAGCCCTAAACTTTGGGGTGCTTGTGTCTTGCTGATTTTTAATTTTCCCAATTTATACCCCCATGAGTGGAAGTGCCCTATGCTCTCTAAGCTGTGTTTTTCAGATGTTTCAGGACTCACCGGACACTTCTCCGGAGTGGCTCTTGGCAATTTACATCCCGCCCATCAGTGTAGCAAGGCTCCCATTTCTCCATGGCCTGTCCTGCATTTCTGGTTTTGACACTTTTTTCAGCATGACCCTTTTGACCGATGGGAAGCGAGACTTCTTTGTAGCGCTGATTTGCCTTTCCAGGTGGCTTGGTTGGCCAAAAAGGGCGTATGCGTTTTTTCCTGAATATATTCAGGAAAAAACGCATACGCCCTTTTTGGCCAAGGGCATCATTGTCAACGTTTTGCCGCTTTTCATGTGCTTTAAAGGCGATTCGTATCTACCTCCTGAAATCTGTTTCCTGCAATTCTGCCTTGATTTCAAATCCTCTTCTTTGCCTTCCCTCAATATATTTGTGGACGAGAGTTATCATTAATAACTCTGCAGGTTTGTGAATTGCAGTGCCCTGAACCTCCATTTTACAACTCGTTTTTATGGGAGCTGGCCGCAAAATCGCAGAATGGCTTCAGGCCCTATTCTGGTTCCGTGGGGCAGGCTGAGCCTGTGGTTAATTCTTCTTTCTGATGGGAAAATAGAGTGACCTGTGCCTGTCCCAACACCAAGAGCTAGTCTCTCGTTGGTTCCACGTCTTCCCGTTTATCCTCAGGACAAATTGCAACCTGTATGGAACAGGAGGTTAAAGGTGCTGATGCTCCAAGTAGGGAGCTTGCTAGTAAAGCGGCTGGAATGGCGAACCCGGGCACAAGGAGATGAGAAATGAGGTGCGTTTTAGAAACCTTTCCCCATCACACGGTGTACCATCTTCTGGGTTTCTCATGTATGTTTTTGATGTAGGAAGATGCCCTTGAACCTGGAGATTTGGGACCCATGCGATGGGTACCACGCAGTATTACTTTAAAGGGTCTGCGTTTGCTCACCCAACCTCACCAAACCTCTCAGCCCCAAGAGTGTCCACCCTTATGTCTCATCCAGCTGTGCGTCTAGATATGGTCAATCCAGGTTGCATCACAGCCCCTGAACGCATTGTGTAAGAATTTCTCTCTCTTTCACTGTCTTTGTTTCATGGGTGTTTCAAAGTAATTTATTTTTATAATGGGGTTTAGCTGCTTTTCACTGCTGTGTTTATGCCGCTTTACACCCACTTGACACACTAACAGAGAGATATCAATACATAGGTTTTACGATTATTATTAGTCAGATATATTCTTGTGCGGTGAATAGGGCGTGTTGAGTCCAGTTCTCTGAGCAAGGAGTAGGTCTTGTCTATTACATATTGGGTTTATGGAACGGTATCTGAGCTAATTTGATACCCTTGTTTTATGTATCACCCCACCTCACCTTTCCCGTTAAGCAGCCATAGTGTGTTTTCTGCATGTGTGACTCTGTTCTGTTTTGTAATTCAGTTCAAGTGTAACGGTTTTTACATTCCCTCTATCAGTGATACCTTATGAGAAGTGTCCTTTTCTGTGTGACTTATTTCACTTAGAATCGTCGTACCTAAATCCACTCATCATGCTGCTACTAACCTTACGACATTGATTTCATGGCTGAGTGATATTCCATTGTACATAAGGACCACAACTTCTTTATCCATTTTTCTCTTTCCTGGGATATTTAAGGTGGAATGAAGTGGAGGTCCTGGTCAACAGAGCAGCCCTCAACTTTGGGGTGCTTGTGTCTTGCTGATTTTTAATTTTCCCAATTTATACCCCCATGAGTGGAAGTGCCGTATGCTCTCTAAGCTGTGTTTTTCAGATGTTTCAGGACTCACCGGACACTTCTCCAGAGTGGCTCTTGGCAATTTACATCCCGCCCATCAGTGTAGCAAGTCTCCCATTTCTCCATGGCCTGTCCTGCATTTCTGGTTTTGACACTTTTTTCAGCATGGCCCTTTTGACCGATGGGTAGCGAGACTTCTTTGTAGCGCTGATTTGCCTTTCCAGGTGGCTTGGTTGGCCAAAAAGGGCGTATGCGTTTTTTCCTGAATATATTCAGGAAAAAACGCATACGCCCTTTTTGGCCAAGGGCATCATTGTCAACGTTTTGCCGCTTTTCATGTGCTTTAAAGGCGATTCGTATCTACCTCCTGAAATCTGTTTCCTGCAATTCTGCCTTGATTTCAAATCCTCTTCTTTGCCTTCCCTCAATATATTTGTGGACGAGAGTTATCATTTATAACTCTGCAGGTTTGTGAATTGCAGTGCCCTGAACCTCCATTTTACAACTCGTTTTTATGGGAGCTGGCCGCAAAATCGCAGAATGGCTTCAGGCCCTGTTCTGGTTCCGGGGGGCAGGCTGAGCCTGTGGTTAATTCTTCTTTCTGATGGGAAAATAGAGTGACCTGTGCCTGTCCCAACACCAAGAGCTAGTCTCTCGTTGGTTCCACGTCTTCCCGTTTATCCTCAGGACAAATTGCAACCTGTATGGAACAGGAGGTTAAAGGTGCTGATGCTCCAAGTAGGGAGCTTGCTAGTAAAGCGGCTGGAATGGCGTACCCGGGCACAAGGAGATGAGAAATGAGGTGCGTTTTAGAAACCTTTCCCCATCACACGGTGTACCATCTTCTGGGTTTCTCATGCATGTTTTTGATGTAGGAAGATGCCCTTGAACCTGGAGATTTGGGACCCATGCGATGGATACCACGCAGTATTCCTTTAAAGGGTCTGCGTTTGCTCACCCAACCTCACCAAACCTCTCAGCCCCAAGAGTGTCCACCCTTATGTCTCATCCAGCTGTGCGTCTAGATATGGTCAATCCAGGTTGCATCACAGCCCCTGAACGCATTGTGTAAGAATTTCTCTCTCTTTCACTGTCTTTGTTTCATGGGTGTTTCAAAGTAATTTATTTTTATAATGGGGTTTAGCTGCTTTTCACTGCTGTGTTTATGCCGCTTTACACCCACTTGACACACTAACAGAGAGATATCAATACATAGGTTTTACGATTATTATTAGTCAGATATATTCTTGTGCGGTGAATAGGGCGTGTTGAGTCCAGTTCTCTGAGCAAGGAGTAGGTCTTGTCTATTACATATTGGGTTTATGGAACGGTATCTGAGCTAATTTGATACCCTTGTTTTATGTATCACCCCACCTCACCTTTCCCGTTAAGCAGCCATAGTGTGTTTTCTGCATGTGTGACTCTGTTCTGTTTTGTAATTCAGTTCAAGTGTAACGGTTTTTACATTCGCTCTATCAGTGATACCTTATGAGAAGTGTCCTTTTCTGTGTGACTTATTTCACTTAGAATCGTCGTACCTAAATCCACTCATCATGCTGCTACTAACCTTACGACATTGATTTCCTGGCTGAGTGATATTCCAATGTACATAAGGACCACAACTTCTTTATCCATTTTTCTCTTTCCTGGGATATTTAAGGTGGAATGAAGTGGAGGTCCTGGTCAACAGAGCAGCCCTAAACTTTGGGGTGCTTGTGTCTTGCTGATTTTTAATTTTCCCAATTTATACCCCCATGAGTGGAAGTGCCCTATCCTCTCTAAGCTGTGTTTTTCAGATGTTTCAGGACTCACCGGACACTTCTCCAGAGTGGCTCTTGGCAATTTACATCCCGCCCATCAGTGTAGCAAGGCTCCCATTTCTCCATGGCCTGTCCTGCATTTCTGGTTTTGACACTTTTTTCAGCATGGCCCTTTTGACCGATGGGAAGCGAGACTTCTTTGTAGTGCTGATTTGCCTTTCCAGGTTGCTTGGTTGGCCAAAAAGGGCGTATGCGTTTTTTCCTGAATATATTCAGGAAAAAACGCATACGCCCTTTTTGGCCAAGGGCATCATTGTCAACGTTTTGCCGCTTTTCATGTGCTTTAAAGGCGATTCGAATCTACCTCCTGAAATCTGTTTCCTGCAATTCTGCCTTGATTTCAAATCCTCTTCTTTGCCTTCCCTCAATATATTTGTGGACGAGAGTTATCATTAATAACTCTGCAGGTTTGTGAATTGCAGTGCCCTGAACCTCCATTTTACAACTCGTTTTTATGGGAGCTGGCCGCAAAATCGCAGAATGGCTTGAGGCCCTGTTCTGGTTCCGGGGGGCAGGCTGAGCCTGTGGTTAATTCTTCTTTCTGATGGGAAAATAGAGTGACCTGTGCCTGTCCCAACACCAAGAGCTAGTCTCTCGTTGGTTCCACGTCTTCCCGTTTATCCTCAGGACAAATTGCAACCTGTATGGAACAGGAGGTTAAAGGTGCTGATGCTCCAAGTAGGGAACTTGCTAGTAAAGCAGCTGGAATGGCGAACCCGGGCACAAGGAGATGAGAAATGAGGTGCGTTTTAGAAACCTTTCCCCATCACACGGTGTACCATCTTCTGGGTTTCTCATGCATGTTTTTGATGTAGGAAGATGCCCTTGAACCTGGAGATTTGGGACCCATGCGATGGGTACCACGCAGTATTACTTTAAAGGGTCTGCGTTTGCTCACCCAACCTCACCAAACCTCTCAGCCCCAAGAGTGTCCACCCTTATGTCTCATCCAGCTGTGCATCTTGATATGGTCAATCCAGGTTGCATCACAGCCCCTGAACGCATTGTTTAAGAATTTCTCTCTCTTTCACTGTCTTTGTTTCATGGGTGTTTCAAAGTAATTTATTTTTATAATGGGGTTTAGCTGCTTTTCACTGCTGTGTTTATGCCGCTTTACACCCACTTGACACACTAACAGAGAGATATCAATACATAGGTTTTACGATTATTATTAGTCAGATATATTCTTGTGCGGTGAATAGGGCGTGTTGAGTCCAGTTCTCTGAGCAAGGAGTAGGTCTTGTCTATTACATATTGGGTTTATGGAACGGTATCTGAGCTAATTTGATACCCTTGTTTTATGTATCACCCCACCTCACCTTTCCCGTTAAGCAGCCATAGTGTGTTTTCTGCATGTGTGACTCTGTTCTGTTTTGTAATTCAGTTCAAGTGTAACGGTTTTTACATTCCCTCTATCAGTGATACCTTATGAGAAGTGTCCTTTTCTGTGTGACTTATTTCACTTAGAATCGTCGTACCTAAATCCTCTCATCATGCTGCTACTAACCTTACGACATTGATTTCATGGCTGAGTGATATTCCATTGTACATAAGGATCACAACTTCTTTATCCATTTTTCTCTTTCCTGGGATATTTAAGGTGGAATGAAGTGGAGGTCCTGGTCAACAGAGCAGCCCTAAACTTTGGGGTGCTTGTGTCTTGCTGATTTTTAATTTTCCCAATTTATACCCCCATGAGTGGAAGTGCCCTATGCTCTCTAAGCTGTGTTTTTCAGATGTTTCAGGACTCACCGGACACTTCTCCGGAGTGGCTCTTGGCAATTTACATCCCGCCCATCAGTGTAGCAAGGCTCCCATTTCTCCATGGCCTGTCCTGCATTTCTGGTTTTGACACTTTTTTCAGCATGACCCTTTTGACCGATGGGAAGCGAGACTTCTTTGTAGCGCTGATTTGCCTTTCCAGGTGGCTTGGTTGGCCAAAAAGGGCGTATGCGTTTTTTCCTGAATATATTCAGGAAAAAACGCATACGCCCTTTTTGGCCAAGGGCATCATTGTCAACGTTTTGCCGCTTTTCATGTGCTTTAAAGGCGATTCGTATCTACCTCCTGAAATCTGTTTCCTGCAATTCTGCCTTGATTTCAAATCCTCTTCTTTGCCTTCCCTCAATATATTTGTGGACGAGAGTTATCATTAATAACTCTGCAGGTTTGTGAATTGCAGTGCCCTGAACCTCCATTTTACAACTCGTTTTTATGGGAGCTGGCCGCAAAATCGCAGAATGGCTTCAGGCCCTATTCTGGTTCCGTGGGGCAGGCTGAGCCTGTGGTTAATTCTTCTTTCTGATGGGAAAATAGAGTGACCTGTGCCTGTCCCAACACCAAGAGCTAGTCTCTCGTTGGTTCCACGTCTTCCCGTTTATCCTCAGGACAAATTGCAACCTGTACGGAACAGGAGGTTAAAGGTGCTGATGCTCCAAGTAGGGAGCTTGCTAGTAAAGCGGCTGGAATGGCGAACCCGGGCACAAGGAGATGAGAAATGAGGTGCGTTTTAGAAACCTTTCCCCATCACACGGTGTACCATCTTCTGGGTTTCTCATGCATGTTTTTGATGTAGGAAGATGCCCTTGAACCTGGAGATTTGGGACCCATGCGATGGGTACCATGCAGTATTCCTTTAAAGGGTCTGCGTTTGCTCACCCAACCTCACCAAACCTCTCAGCCCCAAGAGTGTCCACCCTTATGTCTCATCCAGCTGTGCGTCTAGATATGGTCAATCCAGGTTGCATCACAGCCCCTGAACGCATTGTGTAAGAATTTCTCTCTCTTTCACTGTCTTTGTTTCATGGGTGTTTCAAAGTAATTTATTTTTATAATGGGGTTTAGCTGCTTTTCACTGCTGTGTTTATGCCGCTTTACACCCACTTGACACACTAACAGAGAGATATCAATACATAGGTTTTACGATTATTATTAGTCAGATATATTCTTGTGCGGTGAATAGGGCGTGTTGAGTCCAGTTCTCTGAGCAAGGTGTAGGTCTTGTCTATTACATATTGGGTTTATGGAACGGTATCTGAGCTAATTTGATACCCTTGTTTTATGTATCACCCCACCTCACCTTTCCCGTTAAGCAGCCATAGTGTGTTTTCTGCATGTGTGACTCTGTTCTGTTTTGTAATTCAGTTCAAGTGTAACGGTTTTTACATTCCCTCTATCAGTGATACCTTATGAGAAGTGTCCTTTTCTGTGTGACTTATTTCACTTAGAATCGTCGTACCTAAATCCACTCATCATGCTGCTACTAACCTTACGACATTGATTTCCTGGCTGAGTGATATTCCAATGTACATAAGGACCACAACTTCTTTATCCATTTTTCTCTTTCCTGGGATATTTAAGGTGGAATGAAGTGGAGGTCCTGGTCAACAGAGCAGCCCTAAACTTTGGGGTGCTTGTGTCTTGCTGATTTTTAATTTTCCCAATTTATACCCCCATGAGTGGAAGTGCCCTATGCTCTCTAAGCTGTGTTTTTCAGATGTTTCAGGACTCACCGGACACTTCTCCAGAGTGGCTCTTGGCAATTTACATCCCGCCCATCAGTGTAGCAAGGCTCCCATTTCTCCATGGCCTGTCCTGCATTTCTGGTTTTGACACTTTTTTCAGCATGGCCCTTTTGACCGATGGGAAGCGAGACTTCTTTGTAGCGCTGATTTGCCTTTCCAGGTTGCTTGGTTGGCCAAAAAGGGCGTATGCGTTTTTTCCTGAATATATTCAGGAAAAAACGCATACGCCCTTTTTGGCCAAGGGCATCATTGTCAACGTTTTGCCGCTTTTCATGTGCTTTAAAGGCGATTCGAATCTACCTCCTGAAATCTGTTTCCTGCAATTCTGCCTTGATTTCAAATCCTCTTCTTTGCCTTCCCTCAATATATTTGTGGACGAGAGTTATCATTAATAACTCTGCAGGTTTGTGAATTGCAGTGCCCTGAACCTCCATTTTACAACTCGTTTTTATGGGAGCTGGCCGCAAAATCGCAGAATGGCTTGAGGCCCTGTTCTGGTTCCGGGGGGCAGGCTGAACCTGTGGTTAATTCTTCTTTCTGATGGGAAAATAGAGTGACCTGTGCCTGTCCCAACACCAAGAGCTAGTCTCTCGTTGGTTCCACGTCTTCCCGTTTATCCTCAGGACAAATTGCAACCTGCATGGAACAGGAGGTTAAAGGTGCTGATGCTCCAAGTATGGAGCTTGCTAGTAAAGCAGCTGGAATGGCGAACCCGGGCACAAGGAGTTGAGAAATGAGGTGCGTTTTAGAAACCTTTCCCCATCACACGGTGTACCATCTTCTGGGTTTCTCATGCATGTTTTTGATGTAGGAAGATGCCCTTGAACCTGGAGATTTGGGACCCATGCGATGGGTACCACGCAGTATTCCTTTAAAGGGTCTGCGTTTGCTCACCCAACCTCACCAAACCTCTCAGCCCCAAGAGTGTCCACCCTTATGTCTCATCCAGCTGTGCGTCTAGATATGGTCAATCCAGGTTGCATCACAGCCCCTGAACGCATTGTGTAAGAATTTCTCTCTCTTTCACTGTCTTTGTTTCATGGGTGTTTCAAAGTAATTTATTTTTATAATGGGGTTTAGCTGCTTTTCACTGCTGTGTTTATGCCGCTTTACACCCACTTGACACACTAACAGAGAGATATCAATACATAGGTTTTACGATTATTATTAGTCAGATATATTCTTGTGCGGTGAATAGGGCGTGTTGAGTCCAGTTCTCTGAGCAAGGAGTAGGTCTTGTCTATTACATATTGGGTTTATGGAACGGTATCTGAGCTAATTTGATACCCTTGTTTTATGTATCACCCCACCTCACCTTTCCCATTAAGCAGCCATAGTGTGTTTTCTGCATGTGTGACTCTGTTCTGTTTTGTAATTCAGTTCAAGTGTAACGGTTTTTACATTCCCTCTATCAGTGATACCTTATGAGAAGTGTCCTTTTCTGTGTGACTTATTTCACTTAGAATCGTCGTACCTAAATCCACTCATCATGCTGCTACTTACCTTACGACATTGATTTCATGGCTGAGTGATATTCCATTGTACATAAGGACCACAACTTCTTTATCCATTTTTCTCTTTCCTGGGATATTTAAGGTGGAATGAAGTGGAGGTCCTGGTCAACAGAGCAGCCCTCAACTTTGGGGTGCTTGTGTCTTGCTGATTTTTAATTTTCCCAATTTATACCCCCATGAGTGGAAGTGCCGTATGCTCTCTAAGCTGTGTTTTTCAGATGTTTCAGGACTCACCGGACACTTCTCCAGAGTGGCTCTTGGCAATTTACATCCCGCCCATCAGTGTAGCAAGTCTCCCATTTCTCCATGGCCTGTCCTGCATTTCTGGTTTTGACACTTTTTTCAGCATGGCCCTTTTGACCGATGGGTAGCGAGACTTCTTTGTAGCGCTGATTTGCCTTTCCAGGTGGCTTGGTTGGCCAAAAAGGGCGTATGCGTTTTTTCCTGAATATATTCAGGAAAAAACGCATACGCCCTTTTTGGCCAAGGGCATCATTGTCAACGTTTTGCCGCTTTTCATGTGCTTTAAAGGCGATTCGTATCTACCTCCTGAAATCTGTTTCCTGCAATTCTGCCTTGATTTCAAATCCTCTTCTTTGCCTTCCCTCAATATATTTGTGGACGAGAGTTATCATTTATAACTCTGCAGGTTTGTGAATTGCAGTGCCCTGAACCTCCATTTTACAACTCGTTTTTATGGGACCTGGCCGCAAAATCGCAGAATGGCTTCAGGCCCTGTTCTGGTTCCGGGGGGCAGGCTGAGCCTGTGGTTAATTCTTCTTTCTGATGGGAAAATAGAGTGACCTGTGCCTGTCCCAACACCAAGAGCTAGTCTCTCGTTGGTTCCACGTCTTCCCGTTTATCCTCAGGACAAATTGCAACCTGTATGGAACAGGAGGTTAAAGGTGCTGATGCTCCAAGTAGGGAGCTTGCTAGTAAAGCGGCTGGAATGGCGTACCCGGGCACAAGGAGATGAGAAATGAGGTGCGTTTTAGAAACCTTTCCCCATCACACGGTGTACCATCTTCTGGGTTTCTCATGCATGTTTTTGATGTAGGAAGATGCCCTTGAACCTGGAGATTTGGGACCCATGCGATGGATACCACGCAGTATTCCTTTAAAGGGTCTGCGTTTGCTCACCCAACCTCACCAAACCTCTCAGCCCCAAGAGTGTCCACCCTTATGTCTCATCCAGCTGTGCGTCTAGATATGGTCAATCCAGGTTGCATCACAGCCCCTGAACGCATTGTGTAAGAATTTCTCTCTCTTTCACTGTCTTTGTTTCATGGGTGTTTCAAAGTAATTTATTTTTATAATGGGGTTTAGCTGCTTTTCACTGCTGTGTTTATGCCGCTTTACACCCACTTGACACACTAACAGAGAGATATCAATACATAGGTTTTACGATTATTATTAGTCAGATATATTCTTGTGCGGTGAATAGGGCGTGTTGAGTCCAGTTCTCTGAGCAAGGAGTAGGTCTTGTCTATTACATATTGGGTTTATGGAACGGTATCTGAGCTAATTTGATACCCTTGTTTTATGTATCACCCCACCTCACCTTTCCCGTTAAGCAGCCATAGTGTGTTTTCTGCATGTGTGACTCTGTTCTGTTTTGTAATTCAGTTCAAGTGTAACGGTTTTTACATTCGCTCTATCAGTGATACCTTATGAGAAGTGTCCTTTTCTGTGTGACTTATTTCACTTAGAATCGTCGTACCTAAATCCACTCATCATGCTGCTACTAACCTTACGACATTGATTTCCTGGCTGAGTGATATTCCAATGTACATAAGGACCACAACTTCTTTATCCATTTTTCTCTTTCCTGGGATATTTAAGGTGGAATGAAGTGGAGGTCCTGGTCAACAGAGCAGCCCTAAACTTTGGGGTGCTTGTGTCTTGCTGATTTTTAATTTTCCCAATTTATACCCCCATGAGTGGAAGTGCCCTATCCTCTCTAAGCTGTGTTTTTCAGATGTTTCAGGACTCACCGGACACTTCTCCAGAGTGGCTCTTGGCAATTTACATCCCGCCCATCAGTGTAGCAAGGCTCCCATTTCTCCATGGCCTGTCCTGCATTTCTGGTTTTGACACTTTTTTCAGCATGGCCCTTTTGACCGATGGGAAGCGAGACTTCTTTGTAGTGCTGATTTGCCTTTCCAGGTTGCTTGGTTGGCCAAAAAGGGCGTATGCGTTTTTTCCTGAATATATTCAGGAAAAAACGCATACGCCCTTTTTGGCCAAGGGCATCATTGTCAACGTTTTGCCGCTTTTCATGTGCTTTAAAGGCGATTCGAATCTACCTCCTGAAATCTGTTTCCTGCAATTCTGCCTTGATTTCAAATCCTCTTCTTTGCCTTCCCTCAATATATTTGTGGACGAGAGTTATCATTAATAACTCTGCAGGTTTGTGAATTGCAGTGCCCTGAACCTCCATTTTACAACTCGTTTTTATGGGAGCTGGCCGCAAAATCGCAGAATGGCTTGAGGCCCTGTTCTGGTTCCGGGGGGCAGGCTGAACCTGTGGTTAATTCTTCTTTCTGATGGGAAAATAGAGTGACCTGTGCCTGTCCCAACACCAAGAGCTAGTCTCTCGTTGGTTCCACGTCTTCCCGTTTATCCTCAGGACAAATTGCAACCTGTACGGAACAGGAGGTTAAAGGTGCTGATGCTCCAAGTAGGGAGCTTGCTAGTAAAGCGGCTGGAATGGCGAACCCGGGCACAAGGAGATGAGAAATGAGGTGCGTTTTAGAAACCTTTCCCCATCACACGGTGTACCATCTTCTGGGTTTCTCATGCATGTTTTTGATGTAGGAAGATGCCCTTGAACCTGGAGATTTGGGACCCATGCGATGGGTACCACGCAGTATTCCTTTAAAGGGTCTGCGTTTGCTCACCCAACCTCACCAAACCTCTCAGCCCCAAGAGTGTCCACCCTTATGTCTCATCCAGCTGTGCGTCTAGATATGGTCAATCCAGGTTGCATCACAGCCCCTGAACGCATTGTGTAAGAATTTCTCTCTCTTTCACTGTCTTTGTTTCATGGGTGTTTCAAAGTAATTTATTTTTATAATGGGGTTTAGCTGCTTTTCACTGCTGTGTTTATGCCGCTTTACACCCACTTGACACACTAACAGAGAGATATCAATACATAGGTTTTACGATTATTATTAGTCAGATATATTCTTGTGCGGTGAATAGGGCGTGTTGAGTCCAGTTCTCTGAGCAAGGAGTAGGTCTTGTCTATTACATATTGGGTTTATGGAACGGTATCTGAGCTAATTTGATACCCTTGTTTTATGTATCACCCCACCTCACCTTTCCCGTTAAGCAGCCATAGTGTGTTTTCTGCATGTGTGACTCTGTTCTGTTTTGTAATTCAGTTCAAGTGTAACGGTTTTTACATTCGCTCTATCAGTGATACCTTATGAGAAGTGTCCTTTTCTGTGTGACTTATTTCACTTAGAATCGTCGTACCTAAATCCACTCATCATGCTGCTACTAACCTTACGACATTGATTTCCTGGCTGAGTGATATTCCAATGTACATAAGGACCACAACTTCTTTATCCATTTTTCTCTTTCCTGGGATATTTAAGGTGGAATGAAGTGGAGGTCCTGGTCAACAGAGCAGCCCTAAACTTTGGGGTGCTTGTGTCTTGCTGATTTTTAATTTTCCCAATTTATACCCCCATGAGTGGAAGTGCCCTATCCTCTCTAAGCTGTGTTTTTCAGATGTTTCAGGACTCACCGGACACTTCTCCAGAGTGGCTCTTGGCAATTTACATCCCGCCCATCAGTGTAGCAAGGCTCCCATTTCTCCATGGCCTGTCCTGCATTTCTGGTTTTGACACTTTTTTCAGCATGGCCCTTTTGACCGATGGGAAGCGAGACTTCTTTGTAGTGCTGATTTGCCTTTCCAGGTTGCTTGGTTGGCCAAAAAGGGCGTATGCGTTTTTTCCTGAATATATTCAGGAAAAAACGCATACGCCCTTTTTGGCCAAGGGCATCATTGTCAACGTTTTGCCGCTTTTCATGTGCTTTAAAGGCGATTCGAATCTACCTCCTGAAATCTGTTTCCTGCAATTCTGCCTTGATTTCAAATCCTCTTCTTTGCCTTCCCTCAATATATTTGTGGACGAGAGTTATCATTAATAACTCTGCAGGTTTGTGAATTGCAGTGCCCTGAACCTCCATTTTACAACTCGTTTTTATGGGAGCTGGCCGCAAAATCGCAGAATGGCTTGAGGCCCTGTTCTGGTTCCGGGGGGCAGGCTGAGCCTGTGGTTAATTCTTCTTTCTGATGGGAAAATAGAGTGACCTGTGCCTGTCCCAACACCAAGAGCTAGTCTCTCGTTGGTTCCACGTCTTCCCGTTTATCCTCAGGACAAATTGCAACCTGTACGGAACAGGAGGTTAAAGGTGCTGATGCTCCAAGTAGGGAGCTTGCTAGTAAAGCGGCTGGAATGGCGAACCCGGGCACAAGGAGATGAGAAATGAGGTGCGTTTTAGAAACCTTTCCCCATCACACGGTGTACCATCTTCTGGGTTTCTCATGCATGTTTTTGATGTAGGAAGATGCCCTTGAACCTGGAGATTTGGGACCCATGCGATGGGTACCACGCAGTATTCCTTTAAAGGGTCTGCGTTTGCTCACCCAACCTCACCAAACCTCTCAGCCCCAAGAGTGTCCACCCTTATGTCTCATCCAGCTGTGCGTCTAGATATGGTCAATCCAGGTTGCATCACAGCCCCTGAACGCATTGTGTAAGAATTTCTCTCTCTTTCACTGTCTTTGTTTCATGGGTGTTTCAAAGTAATTTATTTTTATAATGGGGTTTAGCTGCTTTTCACTGCTGTGTTTATGCCGCTTTACACCCACTTGACACACTAACAGAGAGATATCAATACATAGGTTTTACGATTATTATTAGTCAGATATATTCTTGTGCGGTGAATAGGGCGTGTTGAGTCCAGTTCTCTGAGCAAGGAGTAGGTCTTGTCTATTACATATTGGGTTTATGGAACGGTATCTGAGCTAATTTGATACCCTTGTTTTATGTATCACCCCACCTCACCTTTCCCGTTAAGCAGCCATAGTGTGTTTTCTGCATGTGTGACTCTGTTCTGTTTTGTAATTCAGTTCAAGTGTAACGGTTTTTACATTCCCTCTATCAGTGATACCTTATGAGAAGTGTCCTTTTCTGTGTGACTTATTTCACTTAGAATCGTTGTACCTAAATCCTCTCATCATGCTGCTACTAACCTTACGACATTGATTTCATGGCTGAGTGATATTCCATTGTACATAAGGATCACAACTTCTTTATCCATTTTTCTCTTTCCTGGGATATTTAAGGTGGAATGAAGTGGAGGTCCTGGTCAACAGAGCAGCCCTAAACTTTGGGGTGCTTGTGTCTTGCTGATTTTTAATTTTCCCAATTTATACCCCCATGAGTGGAAGTGCCCTATGCTCTCTAAGCTGTGTTTTTCAGATGTTTCAGGACTCACCGGACACTTCTCCGGAGTGGCTCTTGGCAATTTACATCCCGCCCATCAGTGTAGCAAGGCTCCCATTTCTCCATGGCCTGTCCTGCATTTCTGGTTTTGACACTTTTTTCAGCATGACCCTTTTGACCGATGGGAAGCGAGACTTCTTTGTAGCGCTGATTTGCCTTTCCAGGTGGCTTGGTTGGCCAAAAAGGGCGTATGCGTTTTTTCCTGAATATATTCAGGAAAAAACGCATACGCCCTTTTTGGCCAAGGGCATCATTGTCAACGTTTTGCCGCTTTTCATGTGCTTTAAAGGCGATTCGTATCTACCTCCTGAAATCTGTTTCCTGCAATTCTGCCTTGATTTCAAATCCTCTTCTTTGCCTTCCCTCAATATATTTGTGGACGAGAGTTATCATTAATAACTCTGCAGGTTTGTGAATTGCAGTGCCCTGAACCTCCATTTTACAACTCGTTTTTATGGGAGCTGGCCGCAAAATCGCAGAATGGCTTCAGGCCCTATTCTGGTTCCGTGGGGCAGGCTGAGCCTGTGGTTAATTCTTCTTTCTGATGGGAAAATAGAGTGACCTGTGCCTGTCCCAACACCAAGAGCTAGTCTCTCGTTGGTTCCACGTCTTCCCGTTTATCCTCAGGACAAATTGCAACCTGTATGGAACAGGAGGTTAAAGGTGCTGATGCTCCAAGTAGGGAGCTTGCTAGTAAAGTGGCTGGAATGGCGAACCCGGGCACAAGGAGATGAGAAATGAGGTGCGTTTTAGAAACCTTTCCCCATCACACGGTGTACCATCTTCTGGGTTTCTCATGTATGTTTTTGATGTAGGAAGATGCCCTTGAACCTGGAGATTTGGGACCCATGCGATGGGTACCACGCAGTATTACTTTAAAGGGTCTGCGTTTGCTCACCCAACCTCACCAAACCTCTCAGCCCCAAGAGTGTCCACCCTTATGTCTCATCCAGCTGTGCGTCTAGATATGGTCAATCCAGGTTGCATCACAGCCCCTGAACGCATTGTGTAAGAATTTCTCTCTCTTTCACTGTCTTTGTTTCATGGGTGTTTCAAAGTAATTTATTTTTATAATGGGGTTTAGCTGCTTTTCACTGCTGTGTTTATGCCGCTTTACACCCACTTGACACACTAACAGAGAGATATCAATACATAGGTTTTACGATTATTATTAGTCAGATATATTCTTGTGCGGTGAATAGGGCGTGTTGAGTCCAGTTCTCTGAGCAAGGAGTAGGTCTTGTCTATTACATATTGGGTTTATGGAACGGTATCTGAGCTAATTTGATACCCTTGTTTTATGTATCACCCCACCTCACCTTTCCCGTTAAGCAGCCATAGTGTGTTTTCTGCATGTGTGACTCTGTTCTGTTTTGTAATTCAGTTCAAGTGTAACGGTTTTTACATTCCCTCTATCAGTGATACCTTATGAGAAGTGTCCTTTTCTGTGTGACTTATTTCACTTAGAATCGTCGTACCTAAATCCACTCATCATGCTGCTACTAACCTTACGACATTGATTTCATGGCTGAGTGATATTCCATTGTACATAAGGACCACAACTTCTTTATCCATTTTTCTCTTTCCTGGGATATTTAAGGTGGAATGAAGTGGAGGTCCTGGTCAACAGAGCAGCCCTAAACTTTGGGGTGCTTGTGTCTTGCTGATTTTTAATTTTCCCAATTTATACCCCCATGAGTGGAAGTGCCCTATGCTCTCTAAGCTGTGTTTTTTCAGATGTTTCAGGACTCACCGGACACTTCTCCGGAGTGGCTCTTGGCAATTTACATCCCGCCCATCAGTGTAGCAAGGCTCCCATTTCTCCATGGCCTGTCCTGCATTTCTGGTTTTGACACTTTTTTCAGCATGGCCCTTTTGACCGATGGGAAGCGAGACTTCTTTGTAGCGCTGATTTGCCTTTCCAGGTTGCTTGGTTGGCCAAAAAGGGCGTATGCGTTTTTTCCTGAATATATTCAGGAAAAAACGCATACGCCCTTTTTGGCCAAGGGCATCATTGTCAACGTTTTGCCGCTTTTCATGTGCTTTAAAGGCGATTCGAATCTACCTCCTGAAATCTGTTTCCTGCAATTCTGCCTTGATTTCAAATCCTCTTCTTTGCCTTCCCTCAATATATTTGTGGACGAGAGTTATCATTAATAACTCTGCAGGTTTGTGAATTGCAGTGCCCTGAACCTCCATTTTACAACTCGTTTTTATGGGAGCTGGCCGCAAAATCGCAGAATGGCTTGAGGCCCTGTTCTGGTTCCGGGGGGCAGGCTGAACCTGTGGTTAATTCTTCTTTCTGATGGGAAAATAGAGTGACCTGTGCCTGTCCCAACACCAAGAGCTAGTCTCTCGTTGGTTCCACGTCTTCCCGTTTATCCTCAGGACAAATTGCAACCTGCATGGAACAGGAGGTTAAAGGTGCTGATGCTCCAAGTATGGAGCTTGCTAGTAAAGCAGCTGGAATGGCGAACCCGGGCACAAGGAGTTGAGAAATGAGGTGCGTTTTAGAAACCTTTCCCCATCACACGGTGTACCATCTTCTGGGTTTCTCATGCATGTTTTTGATGTAGGAAGATGCCCTTGAACCTGGAGATTTGGGACCCATGCGATGGGTACCACGCAGTATTCCTTTAAAGGGTCTGCGTTTGCTCACCCAACCTCACCAAACCTCTCAGCCCCAAGAGTGTCCACCCTTATGTCTCATCCAGCTGTGCGTCTAGATATGGTCAATCCAGGTTGCATCACAGCCCCTGAACGCATTGTGTAAGAATTTCTCTCTCTTTCACTGTCTTTGTTTCATGGGTGTTTCAAAGTAATTTATTTTTATAATGGGGTTTAGCTGCTTTTCACTGCTGTGTTTATGCCGCTTTACACCCACTTGACACACTAACAGAGAGATATCAATACATAGGTTTTACGATTATTATTAGTCAGATATATTCTTGTGCGGTGAATAGGGCGTGTTGAGTCCAGTTCTCTGAGCAAGGAGTAGGTCTTGTCTATTACATATTGGGTTTATGGAACGGTATCTGAGCTAATTTGATACCCTTGTTTTATGTATCACCCCACCTCACCTTTCCCGTTAAGCAGCCATAGTGTGTTTTCTGCATGTGTGACTCTGTTCTGTTTTGTAATTCAGTTCAAGTGTAACGGTTTTTACATTCCCTCTATCAGTGATACCTTATGAGAAGTGTCCTTTTCTGTGTGACTTATTTCACTTAGAATCGTCGTACCTAAATCCACTCATCATGCTGCTACTTACCTTACGACATTGATTTCATGGCTGAGTGATATTCCATTGTACATAAGGACCACAACTTCTTTATCCATTTTTCTCTTTCCTGGGATATTTAAGGTGGAATGAAGTGGAGGTCCTGGTCAACAGAGCAGCCCTCAACTTTGGGGTGCTTGTGTCTTGCTGATTTTTAATTTTCCCAATTTATACCCCCATGAGTGGAAGTGCCGTATGCTCTCTAAGCTGTGTTTTTCAGATGTTTCAGGACTCACCGGACACTTCTCCAGAGTGGCTCTTGGCAATTTACATCCCGCCCATCAGTGTAGCAAGTCTCCCATTTCTCCATGGCCTGTCCTGCATTTCTGGTTTTGACACTTTTTTCAGCATGGCCCTTTTGACCGATGGGTAGCGAGACTTCTTTGTAGCGCTGATTTGCCTTTCCAGGTGGCTTGGTTGGCCAAAAAGGGCGTATGCGTTTTTTCCTGAATATATTCAGGAAAAAACGCATACGCCCTTTTTGGCCAAGGGCATCATTGTCAACGTTTTGCCGCTTTTCATGTGCTTTAAAGGCGATTCGTATCTACCTCCTGAAATCTGTTTCCTGCAATTCTGCCTTGATTTCAAATCCTCTTCTTTGCCTTCCCTCAATATATTTGTGGACGAGAGTTATCATTTATAACTCTGCAGGTTTGTGAATTGCAGTGCCCTGAACCTCCATTTTACAACTCGTTTTTATGGGACCTGGCCGCAAAATCGCAGAATGGCTTCAGGCCCTGTTCTGGTTCCGGGGGGCAGGCTGAGCCTGTGGTTAATTCTTCTTTCTGATGGGAAAATAGAGTGACCTGTGCCTGTCCCAACACCAAGAGCTAGTCTCTCGTTGGTTCCACGTCTTCCCGTTTATCCTCAGGACAAATTGCAACCTGTATGGAACAGGAGGTTAAAGGTGCTGATGCTCCAAGTAGGGAGCTTGCTAGTAAAGCGGCTGGAATGGCGTACCCGGGCACAAGGAGATGAGAAATGAGGTGCGTTTTAGAAACCTTTCCCCATCACACGGTGTACCATCTTCTGGGTTTCTCATGCATGTTTTTGATGTAGGAAGATGCCCTTGAACCTGGAGATTTGGGACCCATGCGATGGATACCACGCAGTATTCCTTTAAAGGGTCTGCGTTTGCTCACCCAACCTCACCAAACCTCTCAGCCCCAAGAGTGTCCACCCTTATGTCTCATCCAGCTGTGCGTCTAGATATGGTCAATCCAGGTTGCATCACAGCCCCTGAACGCATTGTGTAAGAATTTCTCTCTCTTTCACTGTCTTTGTTTCATGGGTGTTTCAAAGTAATTTATTTTTATAATGGGGTTTAGCTGCTTTTCACTGCTGTGTTTATGCCGCTTTACACCCACTTGACACACTAACAGAGAGATATCAATACATAGGTTTTACGATTATTATTAGTCAGATATATTCTTGTGCGGTGAATAGGGCGTGTTGAGTCCAGTTCTCTGAGCAAGGAGTAGGTCTTGTCTATTACATATTGGGTTTATGGAACGGTATCTGAGCTAATTTGATACCCTTGTTTTATGTATCACCCCACCTCACCTTTCCCGTTAAGCAGCCATAGTGTGTTTTCTGCATGTGTGACTCTGTTCTGTTTTGTAATTCAGTTCAAGTGTAACGGTTTTTACATTCGCTCTATCAGTGATACCTTATGAGAAGTGTCCTTTTCTGTGTGACTTATTTCACTTAGAATCGTCGTACCTAAATCCACTCATCATGCTGCTACTAACCTTACGACATTGATTTCCTGGCTGAGTGATATTCCAATGTACATAAGGACCACAACTTCTTTATCCATTTTTCTCTTTCCTGGGATATTTAAGGTGGAATGAAGTGGAGGTCCTGGTCAACAGAGCAGCCCTAAACTTTGGGGTGCTTGTGTCTTGCTGATTTTTAATTTTCCCAATTTATACCCCCATGAGTGGAAGTGCCCTATCCTCTCTAAGCTGTGTTTTTCAGATGTTTCAGGACTCACCGGACACTTCTCCAGAGTGGCTCTTGGCAATTTACATCCCGCCCATCAGTGTAGCAAGGCTCCCATTTCTCCATGGCCTGTCCTGCATTTCTGGTTTTGACACTTTTTTCAGCATGGCCCTTTTGACCGATGGGAAGCGAGACTTCTTTGTAGTGCTGATTTGCCTTTCCAGGTTGCTTGGTTGGCCAAAAAGGGCGTATGCGTTTTTTCCTGAATATATTCAGGAAAAAACGCATACGCCCTTTTTGGCCAAGGGCATCATTGTCAACGTTTTGCCGCTTTTCATGTGCTTTAAAGGCGATTCGAATCTACCTCCTGAAATCTGTTTCCTGCAATTCTGCCTTGATTTCAAATCCTCTTCTTTGCCTTCCCTCAATATATTTGTGGACGAGAGTTATCATTAATAACTCTGCAGGTTTGTGAATTGCAGTGCCCTGAACCTCCATTTTACAACTCGTTTTTATGGGAGCTGGCCGCAAAATCGCAGAATGGCTTGAGGCCCTGTTCTGGTTCCGGGGGGCAGGCTGAGCCTGTGGTTAATTCTTCTTTCTGATGGGAAAATAGAGTGACCTGTGCCTGTCCCAACACCAAGAGCTAGTCTCTCGTTGGTTCCACGTCTTCCCGTTTATCCTCAGGACAAATTGCAACCTGTACGGAACAGGAGGTTAAAGGTGCTGATGCTCCAAGTAGGGAGCTTGCTAGTAAAGCGGCTGGAATGGCGAACCCGGGCACAAGGAGATGAGAAATGAGGTGCGTTTTAGAAACCTTTCCCCATCACACGGTGTACCATCTTCTGGGTTTCTCATGCATGTTTTTGATGTAGGAAGATGCCCTTGAACCTGGAGATTTGGGACCCATGCGATGGGTACCACGCAGTATTACTTTAAAGGGTCTGCGTTTGCTCACCCAACCTCACCAAACCTCTCAGCCCCAAGAGTGTCCACCCTTATGTCTCATCCAGCTGTGCATCTTGATATGGTCAATCCAGGTTGCATCACAGCCCCTGAACGCATTGTTTAAGAATTTCTCTCTCTTTCACTGTCTTTGTTTCATGGGTGTTTCAAAGTAATTTATTTTTATAATGGGGTTTAGCTGCTTTTCACTGCTGTGTTTATGCCGCTTTACACCCACTTGACACACTAACAGAGAGATATCAATACATAGGTTTTACGATTATTATTAGTCAGATATATTCTTGTGCGGTGAATAGGGCGTGTTGAGTCCAGTTCTCTGAGCAAGGAGTAGGTCTTGTCTATTACATATTGGGTTTATGGAACGGTATCTGAGCTAATTTGATACCCTTGTTTTATGTATCACCCCACCTCACCTTTCCCGTTAAGCAGCCATAGTGTGTTTTCTGCATGTGTGACTCTGTTCTGTTTTGTAATTCAGTTCAAGTGTAACGGTTTTTACATTCCCTCTATCAGTGATACCTTATGAGAAGTGTCCTTTTCTGTGTGACTTATTTCACTTAGAATCGTCGTACCTAAATCCACTCATCATGCTGCTACTAACCTTACGACATTGATTTCATGGCTGAGTGATATTCCATTGTACATAAGGATCACAACTTCTTTATCCATTTTTCTCTTTCCTGGGATATTTAAGGTGGAATGAAGTGGAGGTCCTGGTCAACAGAGCAGCCCTAAACTTTGGGGTGCTTGTGTCTTGCTGATTTTTAATTTTCCCAATTTATACCCCCATGAGTGGAAGTGCCCTATGCTCTCTAAGCTGTGTTTTTCAGATGTTTCAGGACTCACCGGACACTTCTCCGGAGTGGCTCTTGGCAATTTACATCCCGCCCATCAGTGTAGCAAGGCTCCCATTTCTCCATGGCCTGTCCTGCATTTCTGGTTTTGACACTTTTTTCAGCATGACCCTTTTGACCGATGGGAAGCGAGACTTCTTTGTAGCGCTGATTTGCCTTTCCAGGTGGCTTGGTTGGCCAAAAAGGGCGTATGCGTTTTTTCCTGAATATATTCAGGAAAAAACGCATACGCCCTTTTTGGCCAAGGGCATCATTGTCAACGTTTTGCCGCTTTTCATGTGCTTTAAAGGCGATTCGTATCTACCTCCTGAAATCTGTTTCCTGCAATTCTGCCTTGATTTCAAATCCTCTTCTTTGCCTTCCCTCAATATATTTGTGGACGAGAGTTATCATTAATAACTCTGCAGGTTTGTGAATTGCAGTGCCCTGAACCTCCATTTTACAACTCGTTTTTATGGGAGCTGGCCGCAAAATCGCAGAATGGCTTCAGGCCCTATTCTGGTTCCGTGGGGCAGGCTGAGCCTGTGGTTAATTCTTCTTTCTGATGGGAAAATAGAGTGACCTGTGCCTGTCCCAACACCAAGAGCTAGTCTCTCGTTGGTTCCACGTCTTCCCGTTTATCCTCAGGACAAATTGCAACCTGTACGGAACAGGAGGTTAAAGGTGCTGATGCTCCAAGTAGGGAGCTTGCTAGTAAAGTGGCTGGAATGGCGAACCCGGGCACAAGGAGATGAGAAATGAGGTGCGTTTTAGAAACCTTTCCCCATCACACGGTGTACCATCTTCTGGGTTTCTCATGCATGTTTTTGATGTAGGAAGATGCCCTTGAACCTGGAGATTTGGGACCCATGCGATGGGTACCATGCAGTATTCCTTTAAAGGGTCTGCGTTTGCTCACCCAACCTCACCAAACCTCTCAGCCCCAAGAGTGTCCACCCTTATGTCTCATCCAGCTGTGCGTCTAGATATGGTCAATCCAGGTTGCATCACAGCCCCTGAACGCATTGTGTAAGAATTTCTCTCTCTTTCACTGTCTTTGTTTCATGGGTGTTTCAAAGTAATTTATTTTTATAATGGGGTTTAGCTGCTTTTCACTGCTGTGTTTATGCCGCTTTACACCCACTTGACACACTAACAGAGAGATATCAATACATAGGTTTTACGATTATTATTAGTCAGATATATTCTTGTGCGGTGAATAGGGCGTGTTGAGTCCAGTTCTCTGAGCAAGGAGTAGGTCTTGTCTATTACATATTGGGTTTATGGAACGGTATCTGAGCTAATTTGATACCCTTGTTTTATGTATCACCCCACCTCACCTTTCCCGTTAAGCAGCCATAGTGTGTTTTCTGCATGTGTGACTCTGTTCTGTTTTGTAATTCAGTTCAAGTGTAACGGTTTTTACATTCGCTCTATCAGTGATACCTTATGAGAAGTGTCCTTTTCTGTGTGACTTATTTCACTTAGAATCGTCGTACCTAAATCCACTCATCATGCTGCTACTAACCTTACGACATTGATTTCCTGGCTGAGTGATATTCCAATGTACATAAGGACCACAACTTCTTTATCCATTTTTCTCTTTCCTGGGATATTTAAGGTGGAATGAAGTGGAGGTCCTGGTCAACAGAGCAGCCCTCAACTTTGGGGTGCTTGTGTCTTGCTGATTTTTAATTTTCCCAATTTATACCCCCATGAGTGGAAGTGCCCTATGCTCTCTAAGCTGTGTTTTTCAGATGTTTCAGGACTCACCGGACACTTCTCCAGAGTGGCTCTTGGCAATTTACATCCCGCCCATCAGTGTAGCAAGGCTCCCATTTCTCCATGGCCTGTCCTGCATTTCTGGTTTTGACACTTTTTTCAGCATGGCCCTTTTGACCGATGGGAAGCGAGACTTCTTTGTAGCGCTGATTTGCCTTTCCAGGTTGCTTGGTTGGCCAAAAAGGGCGTATGCGTTTTTTCCTGAATATATTCAGGAAAAAACGCATACGCCCTTTTTGGCCAAGGGCATCATTGTCAACGTTTTGCCGCTTTTCATGTGCTTTAAAGGCGATTCGAATCTACCTCCTGAAATCTGTTTCCTGCAATTCTGCCTTGATTTCAAATCCTCTTCTTTGCCTTCCCTCAATATATTTGTGGACGAGAGTTATCATTAATAACTCTGCAGGTTTGTGAATTGCAGTGCCCTGAACCTCCATTTTACAACTCGTTTTTATGGGAGCTGGCCGCAAAATCGCAGAATGGCTTGAGGCCCTGTTCTGGTTCCGGGGGGCAGGCTGAACCTGTGGTTAATTCTTCTTTCTGATGGGAAAATAGAGTGACCTGTGCCTGTCCCAACACCAAGAGCTAGTCTCTCGTTGGTTCCACGTCTTCCCGTTTATCCTCAGGACAAATTGCAACCTGCATGGAACAGGAGGTTAAAGGTGCTGATGCTCCAAGTATGGAGCTTGCTAGTAAAGCAGCTGGAATGGCGAACCCGGGCACAAGGAGTTGAGAAATGAGGTGCGTTTTAGAAACCTTTCCCCATCACACGGTGTACCATCTTCTGGGTTTCTCATGCATGTTTTTGATGTAGGAAGATGCCCTTGAACCTGGAGTTTTGGGACCCATGCGATGGGTACCACGCAGTATTCCTTTAAAGGGTCTGCGTTTGCTCACCCAACCTCACCAAACCTCTCAGCCCCAAGAGTGTCCACCCTTATGTCTCATCCAGCTGTGCGTCTAGATATGGTCAATCCAGGTTGCATCACAGCCCCTGAACGCATTGTGTAAGAATTTCTCTCTCTTTCACTGTCTTTGTTTCATGGGTGTTTCAAAGTAATTTATTTTTATAATGGGGTTTAGCTGCTTTTCACTGCTGTGTTTATGCCGCTTTACACCCACTTGACACACTAACAGAGAGATATCAATACATAGGTTTTACGATTATTATTAGTCAGATATATTCTTGTGCGGTGAATAGGGCGTGTTGAGTCCAGTTCTCTGAGCAAGGAGTAGGTCTTGTCTATTACATATTGGGTTTATGGAACGGTATCTGAGCTAATTTGATACCCTTGTTTTATGTATCACCCCACCTCACCTTTCCCGTTAAGCAGCCATAGTGTGTTTTCTGCATGTGTGACTCTGTTCTGTTTTGTAATTCAGTTCAAGTGTAACGGTTTTTACATTCCCTCTATCAGTGATACCTTATGAGAAGTGTCCTTTTCTGTGTGACTTATTTCACTTAGAATCGTCGTACCTAAATCCACTCATCATGCTGCTACTTACCTTACGACATTGATTTCATGGCTGAGTGATATTCCATTGTACATAAGGACCACAACTTCTTTATCCATTTTTCTCTTTCCTGGGATATTTAAGGTGGAATGAAGTGGAGGTCCTGGTCAACAGAGCAGCCCTCAACTTTGGGGTGCTTGTGTCTTGCTGATTTTTAATTTTCCCAATTTATACCCCCATGAGTGGAAGTGCCGTATGCTCTCTAAGCTGTGTTTTTCAGATGTTTCAGGACTCACCGGACACTTCTCCAGAGTGGCTCTTGGCAATTTACATCCCGCCCATCAGTGTAGCAAGTCTCCCATTTCTCCATGGCCTGTCCTGCATTTCTGGTTTTGACACTTTTTTCAGCATGGCCCTTTTGACCGATGGGTAGCGAGACTTCTTTGTAGCGCTGATTTGCCTTTCCAGGTGGCTTGGTTGGCCAAAAAGGGCGTATGCGTTTTTTCCTGAATATATTCAGGAAAAAACGCATACGCCCTTTTTGGCCAAGGGCATCATTGTCAACGTTTTGCCGCTTTTCATGTGCTTTAAAGGCGATTCGTATCTACCTCCTGAAATCTGTTTCCTGCAATTCTGCCTTGATTTCAAATCCTCTTCTTTGCCTTCCCTCAATATATTTGTGGACGAGAGTTATCATTTATAACTCTGCAGGTTTGTGAATTGCAGTGCCCTGAACCTCCATTTTACAACTCGTTTTTATGGGACCTGGCCGCAAAATCGCAGAATGGCTTCAGGCCCTGTTCTGGTTCCGGGGGGCAGGCTGAGCCTGTGGTTAATTCTTCTTTCTGATGGGAAAATAGAGTGACCTGTGCCTGTCCCAACACCAAGAGCTAGTCTCTCGTTGGTTCCACGTCTTCCCGTTTATCCTCAGGACAAATTGCAACCTGTATGGAACAGGAGGTTAAAGGTGCTGATGCTCCAAGTAGGGAGCTTGCTAGTAAAGCGGCTGGAATGGCGTACCCGGGCACAAGGAGATGAGAAATGAGGTGCGTTTTAGAAACCTTTCCCCATCACACGGTGTACCATCTTCTGGGTTTCTCATGCATGTTTTTGATGTAGGAAGATGCCCTTGAACCTGGAGATTTGGGACCCATGCGATGGATACCACGCAGTATTCCTTTAAAGGGTCTGCGTTTGCTCACCCAACCTCACCAAACCTCTCAGCCCCAAGAGTGTCCACCCTTATGTCTCATCCAGCTGTGCGTCTAGATATGGTCAATCCAGGTTGCATCACAGCCCCTGAACGCATTGTGTAAGAATTTCTCTCTCTTTCACTGTCTTTGTTTCATGGGTGTTTCAAAGTAATTTATTTTTATAATGGGGTTTAGCTGCTTTTCACTGCTGTGTTTATGCCGCTTTACACCCACTTGACACACTAACAGAGAGATATCAATACATAGGTTTTACGATTATTATTAGTCAGATATATTCTTGTGCGGTGAATAGGGCGTGTTGAGTCCAGTTCTCTGAGCAAGGAGTAGGTCTTGTCTATTACATATTGGGTTTATGGAACGGTATCTGAGCTAATTTGATACCCTTGTTTTATGTATCACCCCACCTCACCTTTCCCGTTAAGCAGCCATAGTGTGTTTTCTGCATGTGTGACTCTGTTCTGTTTTGTAATTCAGTTCAAGTGTAACGGTTTTTACATTCGCTCTATCAGTGATACCTTATGAGAAGTGTCCTTTTCTGTGTGACTTATTTCACTTAGAATCGTCGTACCTAAATCCACTCATCATGCTGCTACTAACCTTACGACATTGATTTCCTGGCTGAGTGATATTCCAATGTACATAAGGACCACAACTTCTTTATCCATTTTTCTCTTTCCTGGGATATTTAAGGTGGAATGAAGTGGAGGTCCTGGTCAACAGAGCAGCCCTAAACTTTGGGGTGCTTGTGTCTTGCTGATTTTTAATTTTCCCAATTTATACCCCCATGAGTGGAAGTGCCCTATGCTCTCTAAGCTGTGTTTTTCAGATGTTTCAGGACTCACCGGACACTTCTCCAGAGTGGCTCTTGGCAATTTACATCCCGCCCATCAGTGTAGCAAGGCTCCCATTTCTCCATGGCCTGTCCTGCATTTCTGGTTTTGACACTTTTTTCAGCATGGCCCTTTTGACCGATGGGAAGCGAGACTTCTTTGTAGTGCTGATTTGCCTTTCCAGGTTGCTTGGTTGGCCAAAATGGGCGTATGCGTTTTTTCCTGAATATATTCAGGAAAAAACGCATACGCCCTTTTTGGCCAAGGGCATCATTGTCAACGTTTTGCCGCTTTTCATGTGCTTTAAAGGCGATTCGAATCTACCTCCTGAAATCTGTTTCCTGCAATTCTGCCTTGATTTCAAATCCTCTTCTTTGCCTTCCCTCAATATATTTGTGGACGAGAGTTATCATTAATAACTCTGCAGGTTTGTGAATTGCAGTGCCCTGAACCTCCATTTTACAACTCGTTTTTATGGGAGCTGGCCGCAAAATCGCAGAATGGCTTGAGGCCCTGTTCTGGTTCCGGGGGGCAGGCTGAGCCTGTGGTTAATTCTTCTTTCTGATGGGAAAATAGAGTGACCTGTGCCTGTCCCAACACCAAGAGCTAGTCTCTCGTTGGTTCCACGTCTTCCCGTTTATCCTCAGGACAAATTGCAACCTGTACGGAACAGGAGGTTAAAGGTGCTGATGCTCCAAGTAGGGAGCTTGCTAGTAAAGCGGCTGGAATGGCGAACCCGGGCACAAGGAGATGAGAAATGAGGTGCGTTTTAGAAACCTTTCCCCATCACACGGTGTACCATCTTCTGGGTTTCTCATGCATGTTTTTGATGTAGGAAGATGCCCTTGAACCTGGAGATTTGGGACCCATGCGATGGGTACCACGCAGTATTCCTTTAAAGGGTCTGCGTTTGCTCACCCAACCTCACCAAACCTCTCAGCCCCAAGAGTGTCCACCCTTATGTCTCATCCAGCTGTGCGTCTAGATATGGTCAATCCAGGTTGCATCACAGCCCCTGAACGCATTGTGTAAGAATTTCTCTCTCTTTCACTGTCTTTGTTTCATGGGTGTTTCAAAGTAATTTATTTTTATAATGGGGTTTAGCTGCTTTTCACTGCTGTGTTTATGCCGCTTTACACCCACTTGACACACTAACAGAGAGATATCAATACATAGGTTTTACGATTATTATTAGTCAGATATATTCTTGTGCGGTGAATAGGGCGTGTTGAGTCCAGTTCTCTGAGCAAGGAGTAGGTCTTGTCTATTACATATTGGGTTTATGGAACGGTATCTGAGCTAATTTGATACCCTTGTTTTATGTATCACCCCACCTCACCTTTCCCGTTAAGCAGCCATAGTGTGTTTTCTGCATGTGTGACTCTGTTCTGTTTTGTAATTCAGTTCAAGTGTAACGGTTTTTACATTCCCTCTCTCAGTGATACCTTATGAGAAGTGTCCTTTTCTGTGTGACTTATTTCACTTAGAATCGTCGTACCTAAATCCACTCATCATGCTGCTACTAACCTTACGACATTGATTTCCTGGCTGAGTGATATTCCAATGTACATAAGGACCACAACTTCTTTATCCATTTTTCTCTTTCCTGGGATATTTAAGGTGGAATGAAGTGGAGGTCCTGGTCAACAGAGCAGCCCTAAACTTTGGGGTGCTTGTGTCTTGCTGATTTTTAATTTTCCCAATTTATACCCCCATGAGTGGAAGTGCCCTATGCTCTCTAAGCTGTGTTTTTCAGATGTTTCAGGACTCACCGGACACTTCTCCAGAGTGGCTCTTGGCAATTTACATCCCGCCCATCAGTGTAGCAAGGCTCCCATTTCTCCATGGCCTGTCCTGCATTTCTGGTTTTGACACTTTTTTCAGCATGGCCCTTTTGACCGATGGGAAGCGAGACTTCTTTGTAGTGCTGATTTGCCTTTCCAGGTTGCTTGGTTGGCCAAAAAGGGCGTATGCGTTTTTTCCTGAATATATTCAGGAAAAAACGCATACGCCCTTTTTGGCCAAGGGCATCATTGTCAACGTTTTGCCGCTTTTCATGTGCTTTAAAGGCGATTCGAATCTACCTCCTGAAATCTGTTTCCTGCAATTCTGCCTTGATTTCAAATCCTCTTCTTTGCCTTCCCTCAATATATTTGTGGACGAGAGTTATCATTAATAACTCTGCAGGTTTGTGAATTGCAGTGCCCTGAACCTCCATTTTACAACTCGTTTTTATGGGAGCTGGCCGCAAAATCGCAGAATGGCTTGAGGCCCTGTTCTGGTTCCGGGGGGCAGGCTGAACCTGTGGTTAATTCTTCTTTCTGATGGGAAAATAGAGTGACCTGTGCCTGTCCCAACACCAAGAGCTAGTCTCTCGTTGGTTCCACGTCTTCCCGTTTATCCTCAGGACAAATTGCAACCTGTACGGAACAGGAGGTTAAAGGTGCTGATGCTCCAAGTAGGGAGCTTGCTAGTAAAGCGGCTGGAATGGCGAACCCGGGCACAAGGAGATGAGAAATGAGGTGCGTTTTAGAAACCTTTCCCCATCACACGGTGTACCATCTTCTGGGTTTCTCATGCATGTTTTTGATGTAGGAAGATGCCCTTGAACCTGGAGATTTGGGACCCATGCGATGGGTACCATGCAGTATTCCTTTAAAGGGTCTGCGTTTGCTCACCCAACCTCACCAAACCTCTCAGCCCCAAGAGTGTCCACCCTTATGTCTCATCCAGCTGTGCGTCTAGATATGGTCAATCCAGGTTGCATCACAGCCCCTGAACGCATTGTGTAAGAATTTCTCTCTCTTTCACTGTCTTTGTTTCATGGGTGTTTCAAAGTAATTTATTTTTATAATGGGGTTTAGCTGCTTTTCACTGCTGTGTTTATGCCGCTTTACACCCACTTGACACACTAACAGAGAGATATCAATACATAGGTTTTACGATTATTATTAGTCAGATATATTCTTGTGCGGTGAATAGGGCGTGTTGAGTCCAGTTCTCTGAGCAAGGAGTAGGTCTTGTCTATTACATATTGGGTTTATGGAACGGTATCTGAGCTAATTTGATACCCTTGTTTTATGTATCACCCCACCTCACCTTTCCCGTTAAGCAGCCATAGTGTGTTTTCTGCATGTGTGACTCTGTTCTGTTTTGTAATTCAGTTCAAGTGTAACGGTTTTTACATTCGCTCTATCAGTGATACCTTATGAGAAGTGTCCTTTTCTGTGTGACTTATTTCACTTAGAATCGTCGTACCTAAATCCACTCATCATGCTGCTACTAACCTTACGACATTGATTTCCTGGCTGAGTGATATTCCAATGTACATAATGACCACAACTTCTTTATCCATTTTTCTCTTTCCTGGGATATTTAAGGTGGAATGAAGTGGAGGTCCTGGTCAACAGAGCAGCCCTAAACTTTGGGGTGCTTGTGTCTTGCTGATTTTTAATTTTCCCAATTTATACCCCCATGAGTGGAAGTGCCCTATGCTCTCTAAGCTGTGTTTTTCAGATGTTTCAGGACTCACCGGACACTTCTCCAGAGTGGCTCTTGGCAATTTACATCCCGCCCATCAGTGTAGCAAGGCTCCCATTTCTCCATGGCCTGTCCTGCATTTCTGGTTTTGACACTTTTTTCAGCATGGCCCTTTTGACCGATGGGAAGCGAGACTTCTTTGTAGCGCTGATTTGCCTTTCCAGGTTGCTTGGTTGGCCAAAAAGGGCGTATGCGTTTTTTCCTGAATATATTCAGGAAAAAACGCATACGCCCTTTTTGGCCAAGGGCATCATTGTCAACGTTTTGCCGCTTTTCATGTGCTTTAAAGGCGATTCGAATCTACCTCCTGAAATCTGTTTCCTGCAATTCTGCCTTGATTTCAAATCCTCTTCTTTGCCTTCCCTCAATATATTTGTGGACGAGAGTTATCATTAATAACTCTGCAGGTTTGTGAATTGCAGTGCCCTGAACCTCCATTTTACAACTCGTTTTTATGGGAGCTGGCCGCAAAATCGCAGAATGGCTTGAGGCCCTGTTCTGGTTCCGGGGGGCAGGCTGAACCTGTGGTTAATTCTTCTTTCTGATGGGAAAATAGAGTGACCTGTGCCTGTCCCAACACCAAGAGCTAGTCTCTCGTTGGTTCCACGTCTTCCCGTTTATCCTCAGGACAAATTGCAACCTGCATGGAACAGGAGGTTAAAGGTGCTGATGCTCCAAGTATGGAGCTTGCTAGTAAAGCAGCTGGAATGGCGAATCCGGGCACAAGGAGTTGAGAAATGAGGTGCGTTTTAGAAACCTTTCCCCATCACACGGTGTACCATCTTCTGGGTTTCTCATGCATGTTTTTGATGTAGGAAGATGCCCTTGAACCTGGAGATTTGGGACCCATGCGATGGGTACCACGCAGTATTCCTTTAAAGGGTCTGCGTTTGCTCACCCAACCTCACCAAACCTCTCAGCCCCAAGAGTGTCCACCCTTATGTCTCATCCAGCTGTGCGTCTAGATATGGTCAATCCAGGTTGCATCACAGCCCCTGAACGCATTGTGTAAGAATTTCTCTCTCTTTCACTGTCTTTGTTTCATGGGTGTTTCAAAGTAATTTATTTTTATAATGGGGTTTAGCTGCTTTTCACTGCTGTGTTTATGCCGCTTTACACCCACTTGACACACTAACAGAGAGATATCAATACATAGGTTTTACGATTATTATTAGTCAGATATATTCTTGTGCGGTGAATAGGGCGTGTTGAGTCCAGTTCTCTGAGCAAGGAGTAGGTCTTGTCTATTACATATTGGGTTTATGGAACGGTATCTGAGCTAATTTGATACCCTTGTTTTATGTATCACCCCACCTCACCTTTCCCGTTAAGCAGCCATAGTGTGTTTTCTGCATGTGTGACTCTGTTCTGTTTTGTAATTCAGTTCAAGTGTAACGGTTTTTACATTCCCTCTATCAGTGATACCTTATGAGAAGTGTCCTTTTCTGTGTGACTTATTTCACTTAGAATCGTCGTACCTAAATCCACTCATCATGCTGCTACTAACCTTACGACATTGATTTCATGGCTGAGTGATATTCCATTGTACATAAGGACCACAACTTCTTTATCCATTTTTCTCTTTCCTGGGATATTTAAGGTGGAATGAAGTGGAGGTCCTGGTCAATAGAGCAGCCCTAAACTTTGGGGTGCTTGTGTCTTGCTGATTTTTAATTTTCCCAATTTATACCCCCATGAGTGGAAGTGCCCTATGCTCTCTAAGCTGTGTTTTTCAGATGTTTCAGGACTCACCGGACACTTCTCCGGAGTGGCTCTTGGCAATTTACATCCCGCCTATCAGTGTAGCAAGGCTCCCATTTCTCCATGGCCGGTCCTGCATTTCTGGTTTTGACACTTTTTTCAGCATGGCCCTTTTGACCGATGGGAAGCGAGACTTCTTTGTAGCGCTGATTTGCCTTTCCAGGTGGCTTGGTTGGCCAAAAAGGGCGTATGCGTTTTTTCCTGAATATATTCAGGAAAAAACGCATACGCCCTTTTTGGCCAAGGGCATCATTGTCAACGTTTTGCCGCTTTTCATGTGCTTTAAAGGCGATTCGTATCTACCTCCTGAAATCTGTTTCCTGCAATTCTGCCTTGATTTCAAATCCTCTTCTTTGCCTTCCCTCAATATATTTGTGGACGAGAGTTATCATTAATAACTCTGCAGGTTTGTGAATTGCAGTGCCCTGAACCTCCATTTTACAACTCGTTTTTATGGGAGCTGGCCGCAAAATCGCAGAATGGCTTGAGGCCCTGTTCTGGTTCCGGGGGGCAGGCTGAACCTGTGGTTAATTCTTCTTTCTGATGGGAAAATAGAGTGACCTGTGCCTGTCCCAACACCAAGAGCTAGTCTCTCGTTGGTTCCACGTCTTCCCGTTTATCCTCAGGACAAATTGCAACCTGTACGGAACAGGAGGTTAAAGGTGCTGATGCTCCAAGTAGGGAGCTTGCTAGTAAAGCGGCTGGAATGGCGAACCCGGGCACAAGGAGATGAGAAATGAGGTGCGTTTTAGAAACCTTTCCCCATCACACGGTGTACCATCTTCTGGGTTTCTCATGCATGTTTTTGATGTAGGAAGATGCCCTTGAACCTGGAGATTTGGGACCCATGCGATGGGTACCACGCAGTATTCCTTTAAAGGGTCTGCGTTTGCTCACCCAACCTCACCAAACCTCTCAGCCCCAAGAGTGTCCACCCTTATGTCTCATCCAGCTGTGCGTCTAGATATGGTCAATCCAGGTTGCATCACAGCCCCTGAACGCATTGTGTAAGAATTTCTCTCTCTTTCACTGTCTTTGTTTCATGGGTGTTTCAAAGTAATTTATTTTTATAATGGGGTTTAGCTGCTTTTCACTGCTGTGTTTATGCCGCTTTACACCCACTTGACACACTAACAGAGAGATATCAATACATAGGTTTTACGATTATTATTAGTCAGATATATTCTTGTGCGGTGAATAGGGCGTGTTGAGTCCAGTTCTCTGAGCAAGGAGTAGGTCTTGTCTATTACATATTGGGTTTATGGAACGGTATCTGAGCTAATTTGATACCCTTGTTTTATGTATCACCCCACCTCACCTTTCCCGTTAAGCAGCCATAGTGTGTTTTCTGCATGTGTGACTCTGTTCTGTTTTGTAATTCAGTTCAAGTGTAACGGTTTTTACATTCCCTCTATCAGTGATACCTTATGAGAAGTGTCCTTTTCTGTGTGACTTATTTCACTTAGAATCGTCGTACCTAAATCCACTCATCATGCTGCTACTTACCTTACGACATTGATTTCATGGCTGAGTGATATTCCATTGTACATAAGGACCACAACTTCTTTATCCATTTTTCTCTTTCCTGGGATATTTAAGGTGGAATGAAGTGGAGGTCCTGGTCAACAGAGCAGCCCTAAACTTTGGGGTGCTTGTGTCTTGCTGATTTTTAATTTTCCCAATTTATACCCCCATCAGTGGAAGTGCCCTATGCTCTCTAAGCTGTGTTTTTTCAGATGTTTCAGGACTCACCGGACACTTCTCCAGAGTGGCTTTTGGCAATTTACATCCCGCCCATCAGTGTAGCAAGGCTCCCATTTCTCCATGGCCTGTCCTGCATTTCTGGTTTTGACACTTTTTTCAGCATGGCCCTTTTGACCGATGGGTAGCGAGACTTCTTTGTAGCGCTGATTTGCCTTTCCAGGTGGCTTGGTTGGCCAAAAAGGGCGTATGCGTTTTTTCCTGAATATATTCAGGAAAAAACGCATACGCCCTTTTTGGCCAAGGGCATCATTGTCAACGTTTTGCCGCTTTTCATGTGCTTTAAAGGCGATTCGTATCTACCTCCTGAAATCTGTTTCCTGCAATTCTGCCTTGATTTCAAATCCTCTTCTTTGCCTTCCCTCAATATATTTGTGGACGAGAGTTATCATTTATAACTCTGCAGGTTTGTGAATTGCAGTGCCCTGAACCTCCATTTTACAACTCGTTTTTATGGGAGCTGGCCGCAAAATCGTAGAATGGCTTCAGGCCCTGTTCTGGTTCCGGGGGGCAGGCTGAGCCTGTGGTTAATTCTTCTTTCTGATGGGAAAATAGAGTGACCTGTGCCTGTCCCAACACCAAGAGCTAGTCTCTCGTTGGTTCCACGTCTTCCCGTTTATCCTCAGGACAAATTGCAACCTGTATGGAACAGGAGGTTAAAGGTGCTGATGCTCCAAGTAGGGAGCTTGCTAGTAAAGCGGCTGAAATGGCGAACCCGGGCACAAGGAGATGAGAAATGAGGTGCGTTTTAGAAACCTTTCCCCATCACACGGTGTACCATCTTCTGGGTTTCTCATGTATGTTTTTGATGTAGGAAGATGCCCTTGAACCTGGAGATTTGGGACCCATGCGATGGGTACCACGCAGTATTACTTTAAAGGGTCTGTGTTTGCTCACCCAACCTCACCAAACCTCTCAGCCCCAAGAGTGTCCACCCTTATGTCTCATCCAGCTGTGCGTCTAGATATGGTCAATCCAGGTTGCATCACAGCCCCTGAACGCATTGTGTAAGAATTTCTCTCTCTTTCACTGTCTTTGTTTCATGGGTGTTTCAAAGTAATTTATTTTTATAATGGGGTTTAGCTGCTTTTCACTGCTGTGTTTATGCCGCTTTACACCCACTTGACACACTAACAGAGAGATATCAATACATAGGTTTTACGATTATTATTAGTCAGATATATTCTTGTGCAGTGAATAGGGCGTGCTGAGTCCAGTTCTCTGAGCAAGGAGTAGGTCTTGTCTATTACATATTGGGTTTATGGAACGGTATCTGAGCTAATTTGATACCCTTGTTTTATGTATCACCCCACCTCACCTTTCCCGTTAAGCAGCCATAGTGTGTTTTCTGCATGTGTGACTCTGTTCTGTTTTGTAATTCAGTTCAAGTGTAACGGTTTTTACATTCCCTCTATCAGTGATACCTTATGAGAAGTGTCCTTTTCTGTGTGACTTATTTCACTTAGAATCGTCGTACCTAAATCCACTCATCATGCTGCTACTAACCTTACGACATTGATTTCATGGCTGAGTGATATTCCATTGTACATAAGGACCACAACTTCTTTATCCATTTTTCTCTTTCCTGGGATATTTAAGGTGGAATGAAGTGGAGGTCCTGGTCAACAGAGCAGCCCTAAACTTTGGGGTGCTTGTGTCTTGCTGATTTTTAATTTTCCCAATTTATACCCCCATGAGTGGAAGTGCCCTATGCTCTCTAAGCTGTGTTTTTCAGATGTTTCAGGACTCACCGGACACTTCTCCGGAGTGGCTCTTGGCAATTTACATCCCGCCCATCAGTGTAGCAAGGCTCCCATTTCTCCATGGCCGGTCCTGTATTTCTGGTTTTGACACTTTTTTCAGCATGGCCCTTTTGACCGATGGGAAGCGAGACTTCTTTGTAGCGCTGATTTGCCTTTCCAGGTTGCTTGGTTGGCCAAAAAGGGCGTATGCGTTTTTTCCTGAATATATTCAGGAAAAAACGCATACGCCCTTTTTGGCCAAGGGCATCATTGTCAACGTTTTGCCGCTTTTCATGTGCTTTAAAGGCGATTCGTATCTACCTCCTGAAATCTGTTTCCTGCAATTCTGCCTTGATTTCAAATCCTCTTCTTTGCCTTCCCTCAATATATTTGTGGACGAGAGTTATCATTAATAACTCTGCAGGTTTGTGAATTGCAGTGCCCTGAACCTCCATTTTACAACTCGTTTTTATGGGAGCTGGCCGCAAAATCGCAGAATGGCTTGAGGCCCTGTTCTGGTTCCGGGGGGCAGGCTGAACCTGTGGTTAATTCTTCTTTCTGATGGGAAAATAGAGTGACCTGTGCCTGTCCCAACACCAAGAGCTAGTCTCTCGTTGGTTCCACGTCTTCCCGTTTATCCTCAGGACAAATTGCAACCTGTACGGAACAGGAGGTTAAAGGTGCTGATGCTCCAAGTAGGGAGCTTGCTAGTAAAGCGGCTGGAATGGCGAACCCGGGCACAAGGAGATGAGAAATGAGGTGCGTTTTAGAAACCTTTCCCCATCACACGGTGTACCATCTTCTGGGTTTCTCATGCATGTTTTTGATGTAGGAAGATGCCCTTGAACCTGGAGATTTGGGACCCATGCGATGGGTACCACGCAGTATTCCTTTAAAGGGTCTGCGTTTGCTCACCCAACCTCACCAAACCTCTCAGCCCCAAGAGTGTCCACCCTTATGTCTCATCCAGCTGTGCGTCTAGATATGGTCAATCCAGGTTGCATCACAGCCCCTGAACGCATTGTGTAAGAATTTCTCTCTCTTTCACTGTCTTTGTTTCATGGGTGTTTCAAAGTAATTTATTTTTATAATGGGGTTTAGCTGCTTTTCACTGCTGTGTTTATGCCGCTTTACACCCACTTGACACACTAACAGAGAGATATCAATACATAGGTTTTACGATTATTATTAGTCAGATATATTCTTGTGCGGTGAATAGGGCGTGTTGAGTCCAGTTCTCTGAGCAAGGAGTAGGTCTTGTCTATTACATATTGGGTTTATGGAACGGTATCTGAGCTAATTTGATACCCTTGTTTTATGTATCACCCCACCTCACCTTTCCCGTTAAGCAGCCATAGTGTGTTTTCTGCATGTGTGACTCTGTTCTGTTTTGTAATTCAGTTCAAGTGTAACGGTTTTTACATTCCCTCTATCAGTGATACCTTATGAGAAGTGTCCTTTTCTGTGTGACTTATTTCACTTAGAATCGTCGTACCTAAATCCACTCATCATGCTGCTACTTACCTTACGACATTGATTTCATGGCTGAGTGATATTCCATTGTACATAAGGACCACAACTTCTTTATCCATTTTTCTCTTTCCTGGGATATTTAAGGTGGAATGAAGTGGAGGTCCTGGTCAACAGAGCAGCCCTAAACTTTGGGGTGCTTGTGTCTTGCTGATTTTTAATTTTCCCAATTTATACCCCCATGAGTGGAAGTGCCCTATGCTCTCTAAGCTGTGTTTTTTCAGATGTTTCAGGACTCACCGGACACTTCTCCAGAGTGGCTTTTGGCAATTTACATCCCGCCCATCAGTGTAGCAAGGCTCCCATTTCTCCATGGCCTGTCCTGCATTTCTGGTTTTGACACTTTTTTCAGCATGGCCCTTTTGACCGATGGGTAGCGAGACTTCTTTGTAGCGCTGATTTGCCTTTCCAGGTGGCTTGGTTGGCCAAAAAGGGCGTATGCGTTTTTTCCTGAATATATTCAGGAAAAAACGCATACGCCCTTTTTGGCCAAGGGCATCATTGTCAACGTTTTGCCGCTTTTCATGTGCTTTAAAGGCGATTCGTATCTACCTCCTGAAATCTGTTTCCTGCAATTCTGCCTTGATTTCAAATCCTCTTCTTTGCCTTCCCTCAATATATTTGTGGACGAGAGTTATCATTTATAACTCTGCAGGTTTGTGAATTGCAGTGCCCTGAACCTCCATTTTACAACTCGTTTTTATGGGAGCTGGCCGCAAAATCGCAGAATGGCTTCAGGCCCTGTTCTGGTTCCGGGGGGCAGGCTGAGCCTGTGGTTAATTCTTCTTTCTGATGGGAAAATAGAGTGACCTGTGCCTGTCCCAACACCAAGAGCTAGTCTCTCGTTGGTTCCACGTCTTCCCGTTTATCCTCAGGACAAATTGCAACCTGTATGGAACAGGAGGTTAAAGGTGCTGATGCTCCAAGTAGGGAGCTTGCTAGTAAAGCGGCTGAAATGGCGAACCCGGGCACAAGGAGATGAGAAATGAGGTGCGTTTTAGAAACCTTTCCCCATCACACGGTGTACCATCTTCTGGGTTTCTCATGTATGTTTTTGATGTAGGAAGATGCCCTTGAACCTGGAGATTTGGGACCCATGCGATGGGTACCACGCAGTATTACTTTAAAGGGTCTGCGTTTGCTCACCCAACCTCACCAAACCTCTCAGCCCCAAGAGTGTCCACCCTTATGTCTCATCCAGCTGTGCGTCTAGATATGGTCAATCCAGGTTGCATCACAGCCCCTGAACGCATTGTGTAAGAATTTCTCTCTCTTTCACTGTCTTTGTTTCATGGGTGTTTCAAAGTAATTTATTTTTATAATGGGGTTTAGCTGCTTTTCACTGCTGTGTTTATGCCGCTTTACACCCACTTGACACACTAACAGAGAGATATCAATACATAGGTTTTACGATTATTATTAGTCAGATATATTCTTGTGCAGTGAATAGGGCGTGCTGAGTCCAGTTCTCTGAGCAAGGAGTAGGTCTTGTCTATTACATATTGGGTTTATGGAACGGTATCTGAGCTAATTTGATACCCTTGTTTTATGTATCACCCCACCTCACCTTTCCCGTTAAGCAGCCATAGTGTGTTTTCTGCATGTGTGACTCTGTTCTGTTTTGTAATTCAGTTCAAGTGTAACGGTTTTTACATTCCCTCTATCAGTGATACCTTATGAGAAGTGTCCTTTTCTGTGTGACTTATTTCACTTAGAATCGTCGTACCTAAATCCACTCATCATGCTGCTACTAACCTTACGACATTGATTTCATGGCTGAGTGATATTCCATTGTACATAAGGACCACAACTTCTTTATCCATTTTTCTCTTTCCTGGGATATTTAAGGTGGAATGAAGTGGAGGTCCTGGTCAACAGAGCAGCCCTAAACTTTGGGGTGCTTGTGTCTTGCTGATTTTTAATTTTCCCAATTTATACCCCCATGAGTGGAAGTGCCCTATGCTCTCTAAGCTGTGTTTTTCAGATGTTTCAGGACTCACCGGACACTTCTCCGGAGTGGCTCTTGGCAATTTACATCCCGCCCATCAGTGTAGCAAGGCTCCCATTTCTCCATGGCCGGTCCTGTATTTCTGGTTTTGACACTTTTTTCAGCATGGCCCTTTTGACCGATGGGAAGCGAGACTTCTTTGTAGCGCTGATTTGCCTTTCCAGGTTGCTTGGTTGGCCAAAAAGGGCGTATGCGTTTTTTCCTGAATATATTCAGGAAAAAACGCATACGCCCTTTTTGGCCAAGGGCATCATTGTCAACGTTTTGCCGCTTTTCATGTGCTTTAAAGGCGATTCGTATCTACCTCCTGAAATCTGTTTCCTGCAATTCTGCCTTGATTTCAAATCCTCTTCTTTGCCTTCCCTCAATATATTTGTGGACGAGAGTTATCATTAATAACTCTGCAGGTTTGTGAATTGCAGTGCCCTGAACCTCCATTTTACAACTCGTTTTTATGGGAGCTGGCCGCAAAATCGCAGAATGGCTTGAGGCCCTGTTCTGGTTCCGGGGGGCAGGCTGAACCTGTGGTTAATTCTTCTTTCTGATGGGAAAATAGAGTGACCTGTGCCTGTCCCAACACCAAGAGCTAGTCTCTCGTTGGTTCCACGTCTTCCCGTTTATCCTCAGGACAAATTGCAACCTGTACGGAACAGGAGGTTAAAGGTGCTGATGCTCCAAGTAGGGAGCTTGCTAGTAAAGCGGCTGGAATGGCGAACCCGGGCACAAGGAGATGAGAAATGAGGTGCGTTTTAGAAACCTTTCCCCATCACACGGTGTACCATCTTCTGGGTTTCTCATGCATGTTTTTGATGTAGGAAGATGCCCTTGAACCTGGAGATTTGGGACCCATGCGATGGGTACCACGCAGTATTCCTTTAAAGGGTCTGCGTTTGCTCACCCAACCTCACCAAACCTCTCAGCCCCAAGAGTGTCCACCCTTATGTCTCATCCAGCTGTGCGTCTAGATATGGTCAATCCAGGTTGCATCACAGCCCCTGAACGCATTGTGTAAGAATTTCTCTCTCTTTCACTGTCTTTGTTTCATGGGTGTTTCAAAGTAATTTATTTTTATAATGGGGTTTAGCTGCTTTTCACTGCTGTGTTTATGCCGCTTTACACCCACTTGACACACTAACAGAGAGATATCAATACATAGGTTTTACGATTATTATTAGTCAGATATATTCTTGTGCGGTGAATAGGGCGTGTTGAGTCCAGTTCTCTGAGCAAGGAGTAGGTCTTGTCTATTACATATTGGGTTTATGGAACGGTATCTGAGCTAATTTGATACCCTTGTTTTATGTATCACCCCACCTCACCTTTCCCGTTAAGCAGCCATAGTGTGTTTTCTGCATGTGTGACTCTGTTCTGTTTTGTAATTCAGTTCAAGTGTAACGGTTTTTACATTCCCTCTATCAGTGATACCTTATGAGAAGTGTCCTTTTCTGTGTGACTTATTTCACTTAGAATCGTCGTACCTAAATCCACTCATCATGCTGCTACTTACCTTACGACATTGATTTCATGGCTGAGTGATATTCCATTGTACATAAGGACCACAACTTCTTTATCCATTTTTCTCTTTCCTGGGATATTTAAGGTGGAATGAAGTGGAGGTCCTGGTCAACAGAGCAGCCCTAAACTTTGGGGTGCTTGTGTCTTGCTGATTTTTAATTTTCCCAATTTATACCCCCATGAGTGGAAGTGCCCTATGCTCTCTAAGCTGTGTTTTTTCAGATGTTTCAGGACTCACCGGACACTTCTCCAGAGTGGCTTTTGGCAATTTACATCCCGCCCATCAGTGTAGCAAGGCTCCCATTTCTCCATGGCCTGTCCTGCATTTCTGGTTTTGACACTTTTTTCAGCATGGCCCTTTTGACCGATGGGTAGCGAGACTTCTTTGTAGCGCTGATTTGCCTTTCCAGGTGGCTTGGTTGGCCAAAAAGGGCGTATGCGTTTTTTCCTGAATATATTCAGGAAAAAACGCATACGCCCTTTTTGGCCAAGGGCATCATTGTCAACGTTTTGCCGCTTTTCATGTGCTTTAAAGGCGATTCGTATCTACCTCCTGAAATCTGTTTCCTGCAATTCTGCCTTGATTTCAAATCCTCTTCTTTGCCTTCCCTCAATATATTTGTGGACGAGAGTTATCATTTATAACTCTGCAGGTTTGTGAATTGCAGTGCCCTGAACCTCCATTTTACAACTCGTTTTTATGGGAGCTGGCCGCAAAATCGCAGAATGGCTTCAGGCCCTGTTCTGGTTCCGGGGGGCAGGCTGAGCCTGTGGTTAATTCTTCTTTCTGATGGGAAAATAGAGTGACCTGTGCCTGTCCCAACACCAAGAGCTAGTCTCTCGTTGGTTCCACGTCTTCCCGTTTATCCTCAGGACAAATTGCAACCTGTATGGAACAGGAGGTTAAAGGTGCTGATGCTCCAAGTAGGGAGCTTGCTAGTAAAGCGGCTGAAATGGCGAACCCGGGCACAAGGAGATGAGAAATGAGGTGCGTTTTAGAAACCTTTCCCCATCACACGGTGTACCATCTTCTGGGTTTCTCATGTATGTTTTTGATGTAGGAAGATGCCCTTGAACCTGGAGATTTGGGACCCATGCGATGGGTACCACGCAGTATTACTTTAAAGGGTCTGCGTTTGCTCACCCAACCTCACCAAACCTCTCAGCCCCAAGAGTGTCCACCCTTATGTCTCATCCAGCTGTGCGTCTAGATATGGTCAATCCAGGTTGCATCACAGCCCCTGAACGCATTGTGTAAGAATTTCTCTCTCTTTCACTGTCTTTGTTTCATGGGTGTTTCAAAGTAATTTATTTTTATAATGGGGTTTAGCTGCTTTTCACTGCTGTGTTTATGCCGCTTTACACCCACTTGACACACTAACAGAGAGATATCAATACATAGGTTTTACGATTATTATTAGTCAGATATATTCTTGTGCAGTGAATAGGGCGTGCTGAGTCCAGTTCTCTGAGCAAGGAGTAGGTCTTGTCTATTACATATTGGGTTTATGGAACGGTATCTGAGCTAATTTGATACCCTTGTTTTATGTATCACCCCACCTCACCTTTCCCGTTAAGCAGCCATAGTGTGTTTTCTGCATGTGTGACTCTGTTCTGTTTTGTAATTCAGTTCAAGTGTAACGGTTTTTACATTCCCTCTATCAGTGATACCTTATGAGAAGTGTCCTTTTCTGTGTGACTTATTTCACTTAGAATCGTCGTACCTAAATCCACTCATCATGCTGCTACTAACCTTACGACATTGATTTCATGGCTGAGTGATATTCCATTGTACATAAGGACCACAACTTCTTTATCCATTTTTCTCTTTCCTGGGATATTTAAGGTGGAATGAAGTGGAGGTCCTGGTCAACAGAGCAGCCCTAAACTTTGGGGTGCTTGTGTCTTGCTGATTTTTAATTTTCCCAATTTATACCCCCATGAGTGGAAGTGCCCTATGCTCTCTAAGCTGTGTTTTTCAGATGTTTCAGGACTCACCGGACACTTCTCCGGAGTGGCTCTTGGCAATTTACATCCCGCCCATCAGTGTAGCAAGGCTCCCATTTCTCCATGGCCGGTCCTGTATTTCTGGTTTTGACACTTTTTTCAGCATGGCCCTTTTGACCGATGGGAAGCGAGACTTCTTTGTAGCGCTGATTTGCCTTTCCAGGTTGCTTGGTTGGCCAAAAAGGGCGTATGCGTTTTTTGCTGAATATATTCAGGAAAAAACGCATACGCCCTTTTTGGCCAAGGGCATCATTGTCAACGTTTTGCCGCTTTTCATGTGCTTTAAAGGCGATTCGTATCTACCTCCTGAAATCTGTTTCCTGCAATTCTGCCTTGATTTCAAATCCTCTTCTTTGCCTTCCCTCAATACATTTGTGGACGACAGTTATCATTTATAACTCTGCAGGTTTGTGAATTGCAGTGCCCTGAACCTCCATTTTACAACTCGTTTTTATGGGAGCTGGCCGCAAAATCGCAGAATGGCTTCAGGCCCTGTTCTGGTTCCGGGGGGCAGGCTGAGCCTGTGGTTAATTCTTCTTTCTGATGGGAAAATAGAGTGACCTGTGCCTGTCCCAACACCAAGAGCTAGTCTCTCGTTGGTTCCACGTCTTCCCGTTTATCCTCAGGACAAATTGCAACCTGCATGGAACAGGAGGTTAAAGGTGCTGATGCTCCAAGTATGGAGCTTGCTAGTAAAGCAGCTGGAATGGCGAACCCGGGCACAAGGAGTTGAGAAATGAGGTGCGTTTTAGAAACCTTTCTCCATCACACGGTGTACCATCTTCTGGGTTTCTCATGCATGTTTTTGATGTAGGAAGATGCCCTTGAACCTGGAGATTTGGGACCCATGCGATGGGTACCACGCAGTATTCCTTTAAAGGGTCTGCGTTTGCTCACCCAACCTCACCAAACCTCTCAGCCCCAAGAGTGTCCACCCTTATGTCTCATCCAGCTGTGCGTCTAGATATGGTCAATCCAGGTTGCATCACAGCCCCTGAACGCATTGTGTAAGAATTTCTCTCTCTTTCACTGTCTTTGTTTCATGGGTGTTTCAAAGTAATTTATTTTTATAATGGGGTTTAGCTGCTTTTCACTGCTGTGTTTATGCCGCTTTACACCCACTTGACACACTAACAGAGAGATATCAATACATAGGTTTTACGATTATTATTAGTCAGATATATTCTTGTGCGGTGAATAGGGCGTGTTGAGTCCAGTTCTCTGAGCAAGGAGTAGGTCTTGTCTATTACATATTGGGTTTATGGAACGGTATCTGAGCTAATTTGATACCCTTGTTTTATGTATCACCCCACCTCACCTTTCCCGTTAAGCAGCCATAGTGTGTTTTCTGCATGTGTGACTCTGTTCTGTTTTGTAATTCAGTTCAAGTGTAACGGTTTTTACATTCCCTCTATCAGTGATACCTTATGAGAAGTGTCCTTTTCTGTGTGACTTATTTCACTTAGAATCGTCGTACCTAAATCCACTCATCCTGCTGCTACTAACCTTACGACATTGATTTCATGGCTGAGTGGTATTCCATTGTACATAAGGACCACAACTTCTTTATCCATTTTTCTCTTTCCTGGGATATTTAAGGTGGAATGAAGTGGAGGTCCTGGTCAACAGAGCAGCCCTAAACTTTGGGGTGCTTGTGTCTTGCTGATTTTTAATTTTCCCAATTTATACCCCCATGAGTGGAAGTGCCCTATGCTCTCTAAGCTGTGTTTTTCAGATGTTTCAGGACTCACCGGACACTTCTCCGGAGTGGCTCTTGGCAATTTACATCCCGCCCATCAGTGTAGCAAGGCTCCCATTTCTCCATGGCCTGTCCTGCATTTCTGGTTTTGACACTTTTTTCAGCATGGCCCTTTTGACCGATGGGAAGCAAGACTTCTTTGTAGTGCTGATTTGCCTTTCCAGGTTGCTTGGTTGGCCAAAAAGGGCGTATGCGTTTTTTCCTGAATATATTCAGGAAAAAACGCATACGCCCTTTTTGGCCAAGGGCATCATTGTCAACGTTTTGCCGCTTTTCATGTGCTTTAAAGGCGATTCGAATCTACCTCCTGAAATCTGTTTCCTGCAATTCTGCCTTGATTTCAAATCCTCTTCTTTGCCTTCCCTCAATATATTTGTGGACGAGAGTTATCATTAATAACTCTGCAGGTTTGTGAATTGCAGTGCCCTGAACCTCCATTTTACAACTCGTTTTTATGGGAGCTGGCCGCAAAATCGCAGAATGGCTTGAGGCCCTGTTCTGGTTCCGGGGGGCAGGCTGAACCTGTGGTTAATTCTTCTTTCTGATGGGAAAATAGAGTGACCTGTGCCTGTCCCAACACCAAGAGCTAGTCTCTCGTTGGTTCCACGTCTTCCCGTTTATCCTCAGGACAAATTGCAACCTGTACGGAACAGGAGGTTAAAGGTGCTGATGCTCCAAGTAGGGAGCTTGCTAGTAAAGCGGCTGGAATGGCGAACCCGGGCACAAGGAGATGGGAAATGAGGTGCGTTTTAGAAACCTTTCCCCATCACACGGTGTACCATCTTCTGGGTTTCTCATGCATGTTTTTGATGTAGGAAGATGCCCTTGAACCTGGAGATTTGGGACCCATGCGATGGGTACCACGCAGTATTCCTTTAAAGGGTCTGCGTTTGCTCACCCAACCTCACCAAACCTCTCAGCCCCAAGAGTGTCCACCCTTATGTCTCATCCAGCTGTGCGTCTAGATATGGTCAATACAGGTTGCATCACAGCCCCTGAACGCATTGTGTAAGAATTTCTCTCTCTTTCACTGTCTTTGTTTCATGGGTGTTTCAAAGTAATTTATTTTTATAATGGGGTTTAGCTGCTTTTCACTGCTGTGTTTATGCCGCTTTACACCCACTTGACACACTAACAGAGAGATATCAATACATAGGTTTTACGATTATTATTAGTCAGATATATTCTAGTGTGGTGAATAGGGCGTGTTGAGTCCAGTTCTCTGAGCAAGGAGTAGGTCTTGTCTATTACATATTGGGTTTATGGAACGGTATCTGAGCTAATTTGATACCCTTGTTTTATGTATCACCCCACCTCACCTTTCCCGTTAAGCAGCCATAGTGTGTTTTCTGCATGTGTGACTCTGTTCTGTTTTGTAATTCAGTTCAAGTGTAACGGTTTTTACATTCCCTCTATCAGTGATACCTTATGAGAAGTGTCCTTTTCTGTGTGACTTATTTCACTTAGAATCGTCGTACCTAAATCCACTCATCATGCTGCTACTAACCTTACGACATTGATTTCCTGGCTGAGTGATATTCCATTGTACATAAGGACCACAACTTCTTTATCCATTTTTCTCTTTCCTGGGATATTTAAGGTGGAATGAAGTGGAGGTCCTGGTCAACAGAGCAGCCCTAAACTTTGGGGTGCTTGTGTCTTGCTGATTTTTAATTTTCCCAATTTATACCCCCATCAGTGGAAGTGCCCTATGCTCTCTAAGCTGTGTTTTTCAGATGTTTCAGGACTCACCGGACACTTCTCCAGAGTGGCTCTTGGCAATTTACATCCCGCCCATCAGTGTAGCAAGGCTCCCATTTCTCCATGGCCTGTCCTGCATTTCTGGTTTTGACACTTTTTTCAGCATGGCCCTTTTGACCGATGGGAAGCGAGACTTCTTTGTAGCGCTGATTTGCCTTTCCAGGTGGCTTGGTTGGCCAAAAAGGGCGTATGCGTTTTTTCCTGAATATATTCAGGAAAAAACGCATACGCCCTTTTTGGCCAAGGGCATCATTGTCAACGTTTTGCCGCTTTTCATGTGCTTTAAAGGCGATTCGTATCTACCTCCTGAAATCTGTTTCCTGCAATTCTGCCTTGATTTCAAATCCGCTTCTTTGCCTTCCCTCAATATATTTGTGGACGAGAGTTATCATTTATAACTCTGCAGGTTTGTGAATTGCAGTGCCCTGAACCTCCATTTTACAACTCGTTTTTATGGGAGCTGGCCGCAAAATCGCAGAATGGCTTCAGGCCCTGTTCTGGTTCCGGGGGGCAGGCTGAGCCTGTGGTTAATTCTTCTTTCTGATGGGAAAATAGAGTGACCTGTGCCTGTCCCAACACCAAGAGCTAGTCTCTCGTTGGTTCCACGTCTTCCCGTTTATCCTCAGGACAAATTGCAACCTGTATGGAACAGGAGGTTAAAGGTGCTGATGCTCCAAGTAGGGAACTTGCTAGTAAAGCAGCTGGAATGGCGAACCCGGGCACAAGGAGATGAGAAATGAGGTGCGTTTTAGAAACCTTTCCCCATCACACGGTGTACCATCTTCTGGGTTTCTCATGCATGTTTTTGATGTAGGAAGATGCCCTTGAACCTGGAGATTTGGGACCCATGCGATGGGTACCACGCAGTATTACTTTAAAGGGTCTGCGTTTGCTCACCCAACCTCACCATACCTCTCAGCCCCAAGAGTGTCCACCCTTATGTCTCATCCAGCTGTGCATCTAGATATGGTCAATCCAGGTTGCATCACAGCCCCTGAACGCATTGTTTAAGAATTTCTCTCTCTTTCACTGTCTTTGTTTCATGGGTGTTTCAAAGTAATTTATTTTTATAATGGGGTTTAGCTGCTTTTCACTGCTGTGTTTATGCCGCTTTACACCCACTTGACACACTAACAGAGAGATATCAATACATAGGTTTTACGATTATTATTAGTCAGATATATTCTTGTGCGGTGAATAGGGCGTGTTGAGTCCAGTTCTCTGAGCAAGGAGTAGGTCTTGTCTATTACATATTGGGTTTATGGAACGGTATCTGAGCTAATTTGATACCCTTGTTTTATGTATCACCCCACCTCACCTTTCCCGTTAAGCAGCCATAGTGTGTTTTCTGCATGTGTGACTCTGTTCTGTTTTGTAATTCAGTTCAAGTGTAACGGTTTTTACATTCCCTCTATCAGTGATACCTTATGAGAAGTGTCCTTTTCTGTGTGACTTATTTCACTTAGAATCGTTGTACCTAAATCCTCTCATCATGCTGCTACTAACCTTACGACATTGATTTCATGGCTGAGTGATATTCCATTGTACATAAGGATCACAACTTCTTTATCCATTTTTCTCTTTCCTGGGATATTTAAGGTGGAATGAAGTGGAGGTCCTGGTCAACAGAGCAGCCCTAAACTTTGGGGTGCTTGTGTCTTGCTGATTTTTAATTTTCCCAATTTATACCCCCATGAGTGGAAGTGCCCTATGCTCTCTAAGCTGTGTTTTTCAGATGTTTCAGGACTCACCGGACACTTCTCCAGAGTGGCTCTTGGCAATTTACATCCCGCCCATCAGTGTAGCAAGGCTCCCATTTCTCCATGGCCTGTCCTGCATTTCTGGTTTTGACACTTTTTTCAGCATGGCCCTTTTGACCGATGGGAAGCGAGACTTCTTTGTAGTGCTGATTTGCCTTTCCAGGTTGCTTGGTTGGCCAAAAAGGGCGTATGCGTTTTTTCCTGAATATATTCAGGAAAAAACGCATACGCCCTTTTTGGCCAAGGGCATCATTGTCAACGTTTTGCCGCTTTTCATGTGCTTTAAAGGCGATTCGAATCTACCTCCTGAAATCTGTTTCCTGCAATTCTGCCTTGATTTCAAATCCTCTTCTTTGCCTTCCCTCAATATATTTGTGGACGAGAGTTATCATTAATAACTCTGCAGGTTTGTGAATTGCAGTGCCCTGAACCTCCATTTTACAACTCGTTTTTATGGGAGCTGGCCGCAAAATCGCAGAATGGCTTGAGGCCCTGTTCTGGTTCCGGGGGGCAGGCTGAGCCTGTGGTTAATTCTTCTTTCTGATGGGAAAATAGAGTGACCTGTGCCTGTCCCAACACCAAGAGCTAGTCTCTCGTTGGTTCCACGTCTTCCCGTTTATCCTCAGGACAAATTGCAACCTGTATGGAACAGGAGGTTAAAGGTGCTGATGCTCCAAGTAGGGAACTTGCTAGTAAAGCAGCTGGAATGGCGAACCCGGGCACAAGGAGATGAGAAATGAGGTGCGTTTTAGAAACCTTTCCCCATCACACGGTGTACCATCTTCTGGGTTTCTCATGCATGTTTTTGATGTAGGAAGATGCCCTTGAACCTGGAGATTTGGGACCCATGCGATGGGTACCACGCAGTATTACTTTAAAGGGTCTGCGTTTGCTCACCCAACCTCACCAAACCTCTCAGCCCCAAGAGTGTCCACCCTTATGTCTCATCCAGCTGTGCATCTTGATATGGTCAATCCAGGTTGCATCACAGCCCCTGAACGCATTGTTTAAGAATTTCTCTCTCTTTCACTGTCTTTGTTTCATGGGTGTTTCAAAGTAATTTATTTTTATAATGGGGTTTAGCTGCTTTTCACTGCTGTGTTTATGCCGCTTTACACCCACTTGACACACTAACAGAGAGATATCAATACATAGGTTTTACGATTATTATTAGTCAGATATATTCTTGTGCGGTGAATAGGGCGTGTTGAGTCCAGTTCTCTGAGCAAGGAGTAGGTCTTGTCTATTACATATTGGGTTTATGGAACGGTATCTGAGCTAATTTGATACCCTTGTTTTATGTATCACCCCACCTCACCTTTCCCGTTAAGCAGCCATAGTGTGTTTTCTGCATGTGTGACTCTGTTCTGTTTTGTAATTCAGTTCAAGTGTAACGGTTTTTACATTCCCTCTATCAGTGATACCTTATGAGAAGTGTCCTTTTCTGTGTGACTTATTTCACTTAGAATCGTCGTACCTAAATCCTCTCATCATGCTGCTACTAACCTTACGACATTGATTTCATGGCTGAGTGATATTCCATTGTACATAAGGATCACAACTTCTTTATCCATTTTTCTCTTTCCTGGGATATTTAAGGTGGAATGAAGTGGAGGTCCTGGTCAACAGAGCAGCCCTAAACTTTGGGGTGCTTGTGTCTTGCTGATTTTTAATTTTCCCAATTTATACCCCCATGAGTGGAAGTGCCCTATGCTCTCTAAGCTGTGTTTTTCAGATGTTTCAGGACTCACCGGACACTTCTCCGGAGTGGCTCTTGGCAATTTACATCCCGCCCATCAGTGTAGCAAGGCTCCCATTTCTCCATGGCCTGTCCTGCATTTCTGGTTTTGACACTTTTTTCAGCATGACCCTTTTGACCGATGGGAAGCGAGACTTCTTTGTAGCGCTGATTTGCCTTTCCAGGTTGCTTGGTTGGCCAAAAAGGGCGTATGCGTTTTTCCCTGAATATATTCAGGAAAAAACGCATACGCCCTTTTTGGCCAAGGGCATCATTGTCAACGTTTTGCCGCTTTTCATGTGCTTTAAAGGCGATTCGTATCTACCTCCTGAAATCTGTTTCCTGCAATTCTGTCTTGATTTCAAATCCTCTTCTTTGCCTTCCCTCAATATATTTGTGGACGAGAGTTATCATTAATAACTCTGCAGGTTTGTGAATTGCAGTGCCCTGAACCTCCATTTTACAACTCGTTTTTATGGGAGCTGGCCGCAAAATCGCAGAATGGCTTCAGGCCCTGTTCTGGTTCCGTGGGGCAGGCTGAGCCTGTGGTTAATTCTTCTTTCTGATGGGAAAATAGAGTGACCTGTGCCTGTCCCAACACCAAGAGCTAGTCTCTCGTTGGTTCCACGTCTTCCCGTTTATCCTCAGGACAAATTGCAACCTGTATGGAACAGGAGGTTAAAGGTGCTGATGCTCCAAGTAGGGAGCTTGCTAGTAAAGCGGCTGGAATGGCGAACCCGGGCACAAGGAGATGAGAAATGAGGTACGTTTTAGAAACCTTTCCCCATCACACGGTGTACCATCTTCTGGGTTTCTCATGTATGTTTTTGATGTAGGAAGATGCCCTTGAACCTGGAGATTTGGGACCCATGCGATGGGTACCACGCAGTATTACTTTAAAGGGTCTGCGTTTGCTCACCCAACCTCACCAAACCTCTCAGCCCCAAGAGTGTCCACCCTTATGTCTCATCCAGCTGTGCGTCTAGATATGGTCAATCCAGGTTGCATCACAGCCCCTGAACGCATTGTGTAAGAATTTCTCTCTCTTTCACTGTCTTTGTTTCATGGGTGTTTCAAAGTAATTTATTTTTATAATGGGGTTTAGCTGCTTTTCACTGCTGTGTTTATGCCGCTTTACACCCACTTGACACACTAACAGACAGATATCAATACATAGGTTTTACGATTATTATTAGTCAGATATATTCTTGTGCGGTGAATAGGGCGTGCTGAGTCCAATTCTCTGAGCAAGGAGTAGGTCTTGTCTATTACATATTGGGTTTATGGAACGGTATCTGAGCTAATTTGATACCCTTGTTTTATGTATCACCCCACCTCACCTTTCCCGTTAAGCAGCCATAGTGTGTTTTCTGCATGTGTGACTCTGTTCTGTTTTGTAATTCAGTTCAAGTGTAACGGTTTTTACATTCCCTCTATCAGTGATACCTTATGAGAAGTGTCCTTTTCTGTGTGACTTATTTCACTTAGAATCGTCGTACCTAAATCCACTCATCATGCTGCTACTAACCTTACGACATTGATTTCATGGCTGAGTGATATTCCATTGTACATAAGGACCACAACTTCTTTATCCATTTTTCTCTTTCCTGGGATATTTAAGGTGGAATGAAGTGGAGGTCCTGGTCAACAGAGCAGCCCTAAACTTTGGGGTGCTTGTGTCTTGCTGATTTTTAATTTTCCCAATTTATACCCCCATGAGTGGAAGTGCCCTATGCTCTCTAAGCTGTGTTTTTCAGATGTTTCAGGACTCACCGGACACTTCTCCAGAGTGGCTCTTGGCAATTTACATCCCGCCCATCAGTGTAGCAAGGCTCCCATTTCTCCATGGCCTGTCCTGCATTTCTGGTTTTGACACTTTTTTCAGCATGGCCCTTTTGACCGATGGGAAGCGAGACTTCTTTGTAGCGCTGATTTGCCTTTCCAGGTGGCTTGGTTGGCCAAAAAGGGCCTATGCGTTTTTTCCTGAATATATTCAGGAAAAAACGCATACGCCCTTTTTGGCCAAGGGCATCATTGTCAACGTTTTGCCGCTTTTCATGTGCTTTAAAGGCGATTCGTATCTACCTCCTGAAATCTGTTTCCTGCAATTCTGCCTTGATTTCAAATCCTCTTCTTTGCCTTCCCTCAATATATTTGTGGACGAGAGTTATCATTTATAACTCTGCAGGTTTGTGAATTGCAGTGCCCTGAACCTCCATTTTACAACTCGTTTTTATGGGAGCTGGCCGCAAAATCGCAGAATGGCTTCAGGCCCTGTTCTGGTTCCGGGGGGCAGGCTGAGCCTGTGGTTAATTCTTCTTTCTGATGGGAAAATAGAGTGACCTGTGCCTGTCCCAACACCAAGAGCTAGTCTCTCGTTGGTTCCACGTCTTCCCGTTTATCCTCAGGACAAATTGCAACCTGTATGGAACAGGAGGTTAAAGGTGCTGATGCTCCAAGTAGGGAACTTGCTAGTAAAGCAGCTGGAATGGCGAACCCGGGCACAAGGAGATGAGAAATGAGGTGCGTTTTAGAAACCTTTCCCCATCACACGGTGTACCATCTTCTGGGTTTCTCATGCATGTTTTTGATGTAGGAAGATGCCCTTGAACCTGGAGATTTGGGACCCATGCGATGGGTACCACGCAGTATTACTTTAAAGGGTCTGCGTTTGCTCACCCAACCTCACCAAACCTCTCAGCCCCAAGAGTGTCCACCCTTATGTCTCATCCAGCTGTGCATCTTGATATGGTCAATCCAGGTTGCATCACAGCCCCTGAACGCATTGTTTAAGAATTTCTCTCTCTTTCACTGTCTTTGTTTCATGGGTGTTTCAAAGTAATTTATTTTTATAATGGGGTTTAGCTGCTTTTCACTGCTGTGTTTATGCCGCTTTACACCCACTTGACACACTAACAGAGAGATATCAATACATAGGTTTTACGATTATTATTAGTCAGATATATTCTTGTGCGGTGAATAGGGCGTGTTGAGTCCAGTTCTCTGAGCAAGGAGTAGGTCTTGTCTATTACATATTGGGTTTATGGAACGGTATCTGAGCTAATTTGATACCCTTGTTTTATGTATCACCCCACCTCACCTTTCCCGTTAAGCAGCCATAGTGTGTTTTCTGCATGTGTGACTCTGTTCTGTTTTGTAATTCAGTTCAAGTGTAACGGTTTTTACATTCCCTCTATCAGTGATACCTTATGAGAAGTGTCCTTTTCTGTGTGACTTATTTCACTTAGAATCGTTGTACCTAAATCCTCTCATCATGCTGCTACTAACCTTACGACATTGATTTCATGGCTGAGTGATATTCCATTGTACATAAGGATCACAACTTCTTTATCCATTTTTCTCTTTCCTGGGATATTTAAGGTGGAATGAAGTGGAGGTCCTGGTCAACAGAGCAGCCCTAAACTTTGGGGTGCTTGTGTCTTGCTGATTTTTAATTTTCCCAATTTATACCCCCATGAGTGGAAGTGCCCTATGCTCTCTAAGCTGTGTTTTTCAGATGTTTCAGGACTCACCGGACACTTCTCCAGAGTGGCTCTTGGCAATTTACATCCCGCCCATCAGTGTAGCAAGGCTCCCATTTCTCCATGGCCTGTCCTGCATTTCTGGTTTTGACACTTTTTTCAGCATGGCCCTTTTGACCGATGGGAAGCGAGACTTCTTTGTAGCGCTGATTTGCCTTTCCAGGTGGCTTGGTTGGCCAAAAAGGGCGTATGCGTTTTTTCCTGAATATATTCAGGAAAAAACGCATACGCCCTTTTTGGCCAAGGGCATCATTGTCAACGTTTTGCCGCTTTTCATGTGCTTTAAAGGCGATTCATATCTACCTCCTGAAATCTGTTTCCTGCAATTCTGCCTTGATTTCAAATCCTCTTCTTTGCCTTCCCTCAATATATTTGTGGACGAGAGTTATCATTTATAACTCTGCAGGTTTGTGAATTGCAGTGCCCTGAACCTCCATTTTACAACTCGTTTTTATGGGAGCTGGCCGCAAAATCGCAGAATGGCTTCAGGCCCTGTTCTGGTTCCGGGGGGCAGGCTGAGCCTGTGGTTAATTCTTCTTTCTGATGGGAAAATAGAGTGACCTGTGCCTGTCCCAACACCAAGAGCTAGTCTCTCGTTGGTTCCACGTCTTCCCGTTTATCCTCAGGACAAATTGCAACCTGTATGGAACAGGAGGTTAAAGGTGCTGATGCTCCAAGTAGGGAACTTGCTAGTAAAGCAGCTGGAATGGCGAACCCGGGCACAAGGAGATGAGAAATGAGGTGCGTTTTAGAAACCTTTCCCCATCACACGGTGTACCATCTTCTGGGTTTCTCATGCATGTTTTTGATGTAGGAAGATGCCCTTGAACCTGGAGATTTGGGACCCATGCGATGGGTACCACGCAGTATTACTTTAAAGGGTCTGCGTTTGCTCACCCAACCTCACCAAACCTCTCAGCCCCAAGAGTGTCCACCCTTATGTCTCATCCAGCTGTGCATCTTGATATGGTCAATCCAGGTTGCATCACAGCCCCTGAACGCATTGTTTAAGAATTTCTCTCTCTTTCACTGTCTTTGTTTCATGGGTGTTTCAAAGTAATTTATTTTTATAATGGGGTTTAGCTGCTTTTCACTGCTGTGTTTATGCCGCTTTACACCCACTTGACACACTAACAGAGAGATATCAATACATAGGTTTTACGATTATTATTAGTCAGATATATTCTTGTGCGGTGAATAGGGCGTGTTGAGTCCAGTTCTCTGAGCAAGGAGTAGGTCTTGTCTATTACATATTGGGTTTATGGAACGGTATCTGAGCTAATTTGATACCCTTGTTTTATGTATCACCCCACCTCACCTTTCCCGTTAAGCAGCCATAGTGTGTTTTCTGCATGTGTGACTCTGTTCTGTTTTGTAATTCAGTTCAAGTGTAACGGTTTTTACATTCCCTCTATCAGTGATACCTTATGAGAAGTGTCCTTTTCTGTGTGACTTATTTCACTTAGAATCGTTGTACCTAAATCCTCTCATCATGCTGCTACTAACCTTACGACATTGATTTCATGGCTGAGTGATATTCCATTGTACATAAGGATCACAACTTCTTTATCCATTTTTCTCTTTCCTGGGATATTTAAGGTGGAATGAAGTGGAGGTCCTGGTCAACAGAGCAGCCCTAAACTTTGGGGTGCTTGTGTCTTGCTGATTTTTAATTTTCCCAATTTATACCCCCATGAGTGGAAGTGCCCTATGCTCTCTAAGCTGTGTTTTTCAGATGTTTCAGGACTCACCGGACACTTCTCCAGAGTGGCTCTTGGCAATTTACATCCCGCCCATCAGTGTAGCAAGGCTCCCATTTCTCCATGGCCTGTCCTGCATTTCTGGTTTTGACACTTTTTTCAGCATGGCCCTTTTGACCGATGGGAAGCGAGACTTCTTTGTAGCGCTGATTTGCCTTTCCAGGTGGCTTGGTTGGCCAAAAAGGGCGTATGCGTTTTTTCCTGAATATATTCAGGAAAAAACGCATACGCCCTTTTTGGCCAAGGGCATCATTGTCAACGTTTTGCCGCTTTTCATGTGCTTTAAAGGCGATTCGTATCTACCTCCTGAAATCTGTTTCCTGCAATTCTGCCTTGATTTCAAATCCTCTTCTTTGCCTTCCCTCAATATATTTGTGGACGAGAGTTATCATTTATAACTCTGCAGGTTTGTGAATTGCAGTGCCCTGAACCTCCATTTTACAACTCGTTTTTATGGGAGCTGGCCGCAAAATCGCAGAATGGCTTCAGGCCCTGTTCTGGTTCCGGGGGGCAGGCTGAGCCTGTGGTTAATTCTTCTTTCTGATGGGAAAATAGAGTGACCTGTGCCTGTCCCAACACCAAGAGCTAGTCTCTCGTTGGTTCCACGTCTTCCCGTTTATCCTCAGGACAAATTGCAACCTGTATGGAACAGGAGGTTAAAGGTGCTGATGCTCCAAGTAGGGAACTTGCTAGTAAAGCAGCTGGAATGGCGAACCCGGGCACAAGGAGATGAGAAATGAGGTGCGTTTTAGAAACCTTTCCCCATCACACGGTGTACCATCTTCTGGGTTTCTCATGCATGTTTTTGATGTAGGAAGATGCCCTTGAACCTGGAGATTTGGGACCCATGCGATGGGTACCACGCAGTATTACTTTAAAGGGTCTGCGTTTGCTCACCCAACCTCACCAAACCTCTCAGCCCCAAGAGTGTCCACCCTTATGTCTCATCCAGCTGTGCATCTTGATATGGTCAATCCAGGTTGCATCACAGCCCCTGAACGCATTGTTTAAGAATTTCTCTCTCTTTCACTGTCTTTGTTTCATGGGTGTTTCAAAGTAATTTATTTTTATAATGGGGTTTAGCTGCTTTTCACTGCTGTGTTTATGCCGCTTTACACCCACTTGACACACTAACAGAGAGATATCAATACATAGGTTTTACGATTATTATTAGTCAGATATATTCTTGTGCGGTGAATAGGGCGTGTTGAGTCCAGTTCTCTGAGCAAGGAGTAGGTCTTGTCTATTACATATTGGGTTTATGGAACGGTATCTGAGCTAATTTGATACCCTTGTTTTATGTATCACCCCACCTCACCTTTCCCGTTAAGCAGCCATAGTGTGTTTTCTGCATGTGTGACTCTGTTCTGTTTTGTAATTCAGTTCAAGTGTAACGGTTTTTACATTCCCTCTATCAGTGATACCTTATGAGAAGTGTCCTTTTCTGTGTGACTTATTTCACTTAGAATCGTTGTACCTAAATCCTCTCATCATGCTGCTACTAACCTTACGACATTGATTTCATGGCTGAGTGATATTCCATTGTACATAAGGATCACAACTTCTTTATCCATTTTTCTCTTTCCTGGGATATTTAAGGTGGAATGAAGTGGAGGTCCTGGTCAACAGAGCAGCCCTAAACTTTGGGGTGCTTGTGTCTTGCTGATTTTTAATTTTCCCAATTTATACCCCCATGAGTGGAAGTGCCCTATGCTCTCTAAGCTGTGTTTTTCAGATGTTTCAGGACTCACCGGACACTTCTCCGGAGTGGCTCTTGGCAATTTACATCCCGCCCATCAGTGTAGCAAGGCTCCCATTTCTCCATGGCCTGTCCTGCATTTCTGGTTTTGACACTTTTTTCAGCATGACCCTTTTGACCGATGGGAAGCGAGACTTCTTTGTAGCGCTGATTTGCCTTTCCAGGTGGCTTGGTTGGCCAAAAAGGGCGTATGCGTTTTTTCCTGAATATATTCAGGAAAAAACGCATACGCCCTTTTTGGCCAAGGGCATCATTGTCAACGTTTTGCCGCTTTTCATGTGCTTTAAAGGCGATTCGTATCTACCTCCTGAAATCTGTTTCCTGCAATTCTGCCTTGATTTCAAATCCTCTTCTTTGCCTTCCCTCAATATATTTGTGGACGAGAGTTATCATTAATAACTCTGCAGGTTTGTGAATTGCAGTGCCCTGAACCTCCATTTTACAACTCGTTTTTATGGGAGCTGGCCGCAAAATCGCAGAATGGCTTCAGGCCCTATTCTGGTTCCGTGGGGCAGGCTGAGCCTGTGGTTAATTCTTCTTTCTGATGGGAAAATAGAGTGACCTGTGCCTGTCCCAACACCAAGAGCTAGTCTCTCGTTGGTTCCACGTCTTCCCGTTTATCCTCAGGACAAATTGCAACCTGTATGGAACAGGAGGTTAAAGGTGCTGATGCTCCAAGTAGGGAGCTTGCTAGTAAAGCGGCTGGAATGGCGAACCCGGGCACAAGGAGATGAGAAATGAGGTGCGTTTTAGAAACCTTTCCCCATCACACGGTGTACCATCTTCTGGGTTTCTCATGTATGTTTTTGATGTAGGAAGATGCCCTTGAACCTGGAGATTTGGGACCCATGCGATGGGTACCACGCAGTATTACTTTAAAGGGTCTGCGTTTGCTCACCCAACCTCACCAAACCTCTCAGCCCCAAGAGTGTCCACCCTTATGTCTCATCCAGCTGTGCGTCTAGATATGGTCAATCCAGGTTGCATCACAGCCCCTGAACGCATTGTGTAAGAATTTCTCTCTCTTTCACTGTCTTTGTTTCATGGGTGTTTCAAAGTAATTTATTTTTATAATGGGGTTTAGCTGCTTTTCACTGCTGTGTTTATGCCGCTTTACACCCACTTGACACACTAACAGAGAGATATCAATACATAGGTTTTACGATTATTATTAGTCAGATATATTCTTGTGCGGTGAATAGGGCGTGTTGAGTCCAGTTCTCTGAGCAAGGAGTAGGTCTTGTCTATTACATATTGGGTTTATGGAACGGTATCTGAGCTAATTTGATACCCTTGTTTTATGTATCACCCCACCTCACCTTTCCCGTTAAGCAGCCATAGTGTGTTTTCTGCATGTGTGACTCTGTTCTGTTTTGTAATTCAGTTCAAGTGTAACGGTTTTTACATTCCCTCTATCAGTGATACCTTATGAGAAGTGTCCTTTTCTGTGTGACTTATTTCACTTAGAATCGTCGTACCTAAATCCACTCATCATGCTGCTACTAACCTTACGACATTGATTTCATGGCTGAGTGATATTCCATTGTACATAAGGACCACAACTTCTTTATCCATTTTTCTCTTTCCTGGGATATTTAAGGTGGAATGAAGTGGAGGTCCTGGTCAACAGAGCAGCCCTAAACTTTGGGGTGCTTGTGTCTTGCTGATTTTTAATTTTCCCAATTTATACCCCCATGAGTGGAAGTGCCCTATGCTCTCTAAGCTGTGTTTTTTCAGATGTTTCAGGACTCACCGGACACTTCTCCGGAGTGGCTCTTGGCAATTTACATCCCGCCCATCAGTGTAGCAAGGCTCCCATTTCTCCATGGCCTGTCCTGCATTTCTGGTTTTGACACTTTTTTCAGCATGGCCCTTTTGACCGATGGGAAGCGAGACTTCTTTGTAGCGCTGATTTGCCTTTCCAGGTGGCTTGGTTGGCCAAAAAGGGCGTATGCGTTTTTTCCTGAATATATTCAGGAAAAAACGCATACGCCCTTTTTGGCCAAGGGCATCATTGTCAACGTTTTGCCGCTTTTCATGTGCTTTAAAGGCGATTCGTATCTACCTCCTGAAATCTGTTTCCTGCAATTCTGCCTTGATTTCAAATCCTCTTCTTTGCCTTCCCTCAATATATTTGTGGACGACAGTTATCATTTATAACTCTGCAGGTTTGTGAATTGCAGTGCCCTGAAGCTCCATTTTACAACTCGTTTTTATGGGAGCTGGCCACAAAATCGCAGAATGGCTTCAGGCCCTGTTCTGGTTCCGGGGGACAGGCTGAGCCTGTGGTTAATTCTTCTTTCTGATGGGAAAATAGAGTGACCTGTGCCTGTCCCAACACCAAGAGCTAGTCTCTCGTTGGTTCCACGTCTTCCCGTTTATCCTCAGGACAAATTGCAACCTGTATGGAACAGGAGGTTAAAGGTGCTGATGCTCCAAGTAGGGAACTTGCTAGTAAAGCCGCTGGAATGGCGAACCCGGGCACAAGGAGATGAGAAATGAGGTGCGTTTTAGAAACCTTTCCCCATCACACGGTGTACCATCTTCTGGGTTTCTCATGCATGTTTTTGATGTAGGAAGATGCCCTTGAACCTGGAGATTTGGGACCCATGCGATGGGTACCACGCAGTATTACTTTAAAGGGTCTGCGTTTGCTCACCCAACCTCACCAAACCTCTCAGCCCCAAGAGTGTCCACCCTTATGTCTCATCCAGCTGTGCATCTTGATATGGTCAATCCAGGTTGCATCACAGCCCCTGAACGCATTGTTTAAGAATTTCTCTCTCTTTCACTGTCTTTGTTTCATGGGTGTTTCAAAGTAATTTATTTTTATAATGGGGTTTAGCTGCTTTTCACTGCTGTGTTTATGCCGCTTTACACCCACTTGACACACTAACAGAGAGATATCAATACATAGGTTTTACGATTATTATTAGTCAGATATATTCTTGTGCGGTGAATAGGGCGTGTTGAGTCCAGTTCTCTGAGCAAGGGGTAGGTCTTGTCTATTACATATTGGGTTTATGGAACGGTATCTGAGCTAATTTGATACCCTTGTTTTATGTATCACCCCACCTCACCTTTCCCGTTAAGCAGCCATAGTGTGTTTTCTGCATGTGTGACTCTGTTCTGTTTTGTAATTCAGTTCAAGTGTAACGGTTTTTACATTCCCTCTATCAGTGATACCTTATGAGAAGTGTCCTTTTCTGTGTGACTTATTTCACTTAGAATCGTTGTACCTAAATCCTCTCATCATGCTGCTACTAACCTTACGACATTGATTTCATGGCTGAGTGATATTCCATTGTACATAAGGATCACAACTTCTTTATCCATTTTTCTCTTTCCTGGGATATTTAAGGTGGAATGAAGTGGAGGTCCTGGTCAACAGAGCAGCCCTAAACTTTGGGGTGCTTGTGTCTTGCTGATTTTTAATTTTCCCAATTTATACCCCCATGAGTGGAAGTGCCCTATGCTCTCTAAGCTGTGTTTTTCAGATGTTTCAGGACTCACTGGACACTTCTCCGGAGTGGCTCTTGGCAATTTACATCCCGCCCATCAGTGTAGCAAGGCTCCCATTTCTCCATGGCCTGTCCTGCATTTCTGGTTTTGACACTTTTTTCAGCATGACCCTTTTGACCGATGGGAAGCGAGACTTCTTTGTAGCGCTGATTTGCCTTTCCAGGTGGCTTGGTTGGCCAAAAAGGGCGTATGCGTTTTTTCCTGAATATATTCAGGAAAAAACGCATACGCCCTTTTTGGCCAAGGGCATCATTGTCAACGTTTTGCCGCTTTTCATGTGCTTTAAAGGCGATTCGTATCTACCTCCTGAAATCTGTTTCCTGCAATTCTGCCTTGATTTCAAATCCTCTTCTTTGCCTTCCCTTAATATATTTGTGGACGAGAGTTATCATTAATAACTCTGCAGGTTTGTGAATTTCAGTGCCCTGAACCTCCATTTTACAACTCGTTTTTATGGGAGCTGGCCGCAAAATCGCAGAATGGCTTCAGGCCCTATTCTGGTTCCGTGGGGCAGGCTGAGCCTGTGGTTAATTCTTCTTTCTGATGGGAAAATAGAGTGACCTGTGCCTGTCCCAACACCAAGAGCTAGTCTCTCGTTGGTTCCACGTCTTCCCGTTTATCCTGAGGACAAATTGCAACCTGTATGGAACAGGAGGTTAAAGGTGCTGATGCTCCAAGTAGGGAGCTTGCTAGTAAAGCGGCTGGAATGGCGAACCCGGGCACAAGGAGATGAGAAATGAGGTGCGTTTTAGAAACCTTTCCCCATCACACGGTGTACCATCTTCTGGGTTTCTCATGTATGTTTTTGATGTAGGAAGATGCCCTTGAACCTGGAGATTTGGGACCCATGCGATGGGTACCACGCAGTATTACTTTAAAGGGTCTGCGTTTGCTCACCCAACCTCACCAAACCTCTCAGCCCCAAGAGTGTCCACCCTTATGTCTCATCCAGCTGTGCGTCTAGATATGGTCAATCCAGGTTGCATCACAGCCCCTGAACGCATTGTGTAAGAATTTCTCTCTCTTTCACTGTCTTTGTTTCATGGGTGTTTCAAAGTAATTTATTTTTATAATGGGGTTTAGCTGCTTTTCACTGCTGTGTTTATGCCGCTTTACACCCACTTGACACACTAACAGAGAGATATCAATACATAGGTTTTACGATTATTATTAGTCAGATATATTCTTGTGCGGTGAATAGGGCGTGCTGAGTCCAGTTCTCTGAGCAAGGAGTAGGTCTTGTCTATTACATATTGGGTTTATGGAACGGTATCTGAGCTAATTTGATACCCTTGTTTTATGTATCACCCCACCTCACCTTTCCCGTTAAGCAGCCATAGTGTGTTTTCTGCATGTGTGACTCTGTTCTGTTTTGTAATTCAGTTCAAGTGTAACGGTTTTTACATTCCCTCTATCAGTGATACCTTATGAGAAGTGTCCTTTTCTGTGTGACTTATTTCACTTAGAATCGTCGTACCTAAATCCACTCATCATGCTGCTACTAACCTTACGACATTGATTTCATGGCTGAGTGATATTCCATTGTACATAAGGACCACAACTTCTTTATCCATTTTTCTCTTTCCTGGGATATTTAAGGTGGAATGAAGTGGAGGTCCTGGTCAACAGAGCAGCCCTAAACTTTGGGGTGCTTGTGTCTTGCTGATTTTTAATTTTCCCAATTTATACCCCCATGAGTGGAAGTGCCCTATGCTCTCTAAGCTGTGTTTTTCAGATGTTTCAGGACTCACCGGACACTTCTCCAGAGTGGCTCTTGGCAATTTACATCCCGCCCATCAGTGTAGCAAGGCTCCCATTTCTCCATGGCCTGTCCTGCATTTCTGGTTTTGACACTTTTTTCAGCATGGCCCTTTTGACCGATGGGAAGCGAGACTTCTTTGTAGCGCTGATTTGCCTTTCCAGGTGGCTTGGTTGGCCAAAAAGGGCGTATGCGTTTTTTCCTGAATATATTCAGGAAAAAACGCATACGCCCTTTTTGGCCAAGGGCATCATTGTCAACGTTTTGCCGCTTTTCATGTGCTTTAAAGGCGATTCGTATCTACCTCCTGAAATCTGTTTCCTGCAATTCTGCCTTGATTTCAAATCCTCTTCTTTGCCTTCCCTCAATATATTTGTGGACGAGAGTTATCATTTATAACTCTGCAGGTTTGTGAATTGCAGTGCCCTGAACCTCCATTTTACAACTCGTTTTTATGGGAGCTGGCCGCAAAATCGCAGAATGGCTTCAGGCCCTGTTCTGGTTCCGGGGGGCAGGCTGAGCCTGTGGTTAATTCTTCTTTCTGATGGGAAAATAGAGTGACCTGTGCCTGTCCCAACACCAAGAGCTAGTCTCTCGTTGGTTCCACGTCTTCCCGTTTATCCTCAGGACAAATTGCAACCTGTATGGAACAGGAGGTTAAAGGTGCTGATGCTCCAAGTAGGGAACTTGCTAGTAAAGCAGCTGGAATGGCGAACCCGGGCACAAGGAGATGAGAAATGAGGTGCGTTTTAGAAACCTTTCCCCATCACACGGTGTACCATCTTCTGGGTTTCTCATGCATGTTTTTGATGTAGGAAGATGCCCTTGAACCTGGAGATTTGGGACCCATGCGATGGGTACCACGCAGTATTACTTTAAAGGGTCTGCGTTTGCTCACCCAACCTCACCAAACCTCTCAGCCCCAAGAGTGTCCACCCTTATGTCTCATCCAGCTGTGCATCTTGATATGGTCAATCCAGGTTGCATCACAGCCCCTGAACGCATTGTTTAAGAATTTCTCTCTCTTTCACTGTCTTTGTTTCATGGGTGTTTCAAAGTAATTTATTTTTATAATGGGGTTTAGCTGCTTTTCACTGCTGTGTTTATGCCGCTTTACACCCACTTGACACACTAACAGAGAGATATCAATACATAGGTTTTACGATTATTATTAGTCAGATATATTCTTGTGCAGTGAATAGGGCGTGTTGAGTCCAGTTCTCTGAGCAAGGAGTAGGTCTTGTCTATTACATATTGGGTTTATGGAACGGTATCTGAGCTAATTTGATACCCTTGTTTTATGTATCACCCCACCTCACCTTTCCCGTTAAGCAGCCATAGTGTGTTTTCTGCATGTGTGACTCTGTTCTGTTTTGTAATTCAGTTCAAGTGTAACGGTTTTTACATTCCCTCTATCAGTGATACCTTATGAGAAGTGTCCTTTTCTGTGTGACTTATTTCACTTAGAATCGTCGTACCTAAATCCACTCATCATGCTGCTACTAACCTTACGACATTGATTTCATGGCTGAGTGATATTCCATTGTACATAAGGACCACAACTTCTTTATCCATTTTTCTCTTTCCTGGGATATTTAAGGTGGAATGAAGTGGAGGTCCTGGTCAACAGAGCAGCCCTAAACTTTGGGGTGCTTGTGTCTTGCTGATTTTTAATTTTCCCAATTTATACCCCCATGAGTGGAAGTGCCCTATGCTCTCTAAGCTGTGTTTTTTCAGATGTTTCAGGACTCACCGGACACTTCTCCGGAGTGGCTCTTGGCAATTTACATCCCGCCCATCAGTGTAGCAAGGCTCCCATTTCTCCATGGCCTGTCCTGCATTTCTGGTTTTGACACTTTTTTCAGCATGGCCCTTTTGACCGATGGGAAGCGAGACTTCTTTGTAGCGCTGATTTGCCTTTCCAGGTGGCTTGGTTGGCCAAAAAGGGCGTATGCGTTTTTTCCTGAATATATTCAGGAAAAAACGCATACGCCCTTTTTGGCCAAGGGCATCATTGTCAACGTTTTGCCGCTTTTCATGTGCTTTAAAGGCGATTCGTATCTACCTCCTGAAATCTGTTTCCTGCAATTCTGCCTTGATTTCAAATCCTCTTCTTTGCCTTCCCTCAATATATTTGTGGACGACAGTTATCATTTATAACTCTGCAGGTTTGTGAATTGCAGTGCCCTGAAGCTCCATTTTACAACTCGTTTTTATGGGAGCTGGCCACAAAATCGCAGAATGGCTTCAGGCCCTGTTCTGGTTCCGGGGGTCAGGCTGAGCCTGTGGTTAATTCTTCTTTCTGATGGGAAAATAGAGTGACCTGTGCCTGTCCCAACACCAAGAGCTAGTCTCTCGTTGGTTCCACGTCTTCCCGTTTATCCTCAGGACAAATTGCAACCTGTATGGAACAGGAGGTTAAAGGTGCTGATGCTCCAAGTAGGGAACTTGCTAGTAAAGCAGCTGGAATGGCGAACCCGGGCACAAGGAGATGAGAAATGAGGTGCGTTTTAGAAACCTTTCCCCATCACACGGTGTACCATCTTCTGGGTTTCTCATGCATGTTTTTGATGTAGGAAGATGCCCTTGAACCTGGAGATTTGGGACCCATGCGATGGGTACCACGCAGTATTACTTTAAAGGGTCTGCGTTTGCTCACCCAACCTCACCAAACCTCTCAGCCCCAAGAGTGTCCACCCTTATGTCTCATCCAGCTGTGCATCTTGATATGGTCAATCCAGGTTGCATCACAGCCCCTGAACGCATTGTTTAAGAATTTCTCTCTCTTTCACTGTCTTTGTTTCATGGGTGTTTCAAAGTAATTTATTTTTATAATGGGGTTTAGCTGCTTTTCACTGCTGTGTTTATGCCGCTTTACACCCACTTGACACACTAACAGAGAGATATCAATACATAGGTTTTACGATTATTATTAGTCAGATATATTCTTGTGCGGTGAATAGGGCGTGTTGAGTCCAGTTCTCTGAGCAAGGGGTAGGTCTTGTCTATTACATATTGGGTTTATGGAACGGTATCTGAGCTAATTTGATACCCTTGTTTTATGTATCACCCCACCTCACCTTTCCCGTTAAGCAGCCATAGTGTGTTTTCTGCATGTGTGACTCTGTTCTGTTTTGTAATTCAGTTCAAGTGTAACGGTTTTTACATTCCCTCTATCAGTGATACCTTATGAGAAGTGTCCTTTTCTGTGTGACTTATTTCACTTAGAATCGTTGTACCTAAATCCGCTCATCATGCTGCTACTAACCTTACGACATTGATTTCATGGCTGAGTGATATTCCATTGTACATAAGGATCACAACTTCTTTATCCATTTTTCTCTTTCCTGGGATATTTAAGGTGGAATGAAGTGGAGGTCCTGGTCAACAGAGCAGCCCTAAACTTTGGGGTGCTTGTGTCTTGCTGATTTTTCATTTTCCCAATATATACCCCCATGAGTGGAAGTGCCCTATGCTCTCTAAGCTGTGTTTTTCAGATGTTTCAGGACTCACCGGACACTCCTCCGGAGTGGCTCTTGGCAATTTACATCCCGCCCATCAGTGTAGCAAGGCTCCCATTTCTCCATGGCCTGTCCTGCATTTCTGGTTTTGACACTTTTTTCAGCATGACCCTTTTGACCGATGGGAAGCGAGACTTCTTTGTAGCGCTGATTTGCCTTTCCAGGTTGCTTGGTTGGCCAAAAAGGGCGTATGCGTTTTTTCCTGAATATATTCAGGAAAAAACGCATACGCCCTTTTTGGCCAAGGGCATCATTGTCAACGTTTTGCCGCTTTTCATGTGCTTTAAAGGCGATTCGTATCTACCTCCTGAAATCTGTTTCCTGCAATTCTGCCTTGATTTCAAATCCTCTTCTTTGCCTTCCCTCAATATATTTGTGGACGAGAGTTATCATTAATAACTCTGCAGGTTTGTGAATTTCAGTGCCCTGAACCTCCATTTTACAACTCGTTTTTATGGGAGCTGGCCGCAAAATCGCAGAATGGCTTCAGGCCCTATTCTGGTTCCGTGGGGCAGGCTGAGCCTGTGGTTAATTCTTCTTTCTGATGGGAAAATAGAGTGACCTGTGCCTGTCCCAACACCAAGAGCTAGTCTCTCGTTGGTTCCACGTCTTCCCGTTTATCCTCAGGACAAATTGCAACCTGTATGGAACAGGAGGTTAAAGGTGCTGATGCTCCAAGTAGGGAGCTTGCTAGTAAAGCGGCTGGAATGGCGAACCCGGGCACAAGGAGATGAGAAATGAGGTGCGTTTTAGAAACCTTTCCCCATCACACGGTGTACCATCTTCTGGGTTTCTCATGTATGTTTTTGATGTAGGAAGATGCCCTTGAACCTGGAGATTTGGGACCCATGCGATGGGTACCACGCAGTATTACTTTAAAGGGTCTGCGTTTGCTCACCCAACCTCACCAAACCTCTCAGCCCCAAGAGTGTCCACCCTTATGTCTCATCCAGCTGTGCGTCTAGATATGGTCAATCCAGGTTGCATCACAGCCCCTGAACGCATTGTGTAAGAATTTCTCTCTCTTTCACTGTCTTTGTTTCATGGGTGTTTCAAAGTAATTTATTTTTATAATGGGGTTTAGCTGCTTTTCACTGCTGTGTTTATGCCGCTTTACACCCACTTGACACACTAACAGAGAGATATCAATACATAGGTTTTACGATTATTATTAGTCAGATATATTCTTGTGCGGTGAATAGGGCGTGTTGAGTCCAGTTCTCTGAGCAAGGAGTAGGTCTTGTCTATTACATATTGGGTTTATGGAACGGTATCTGAGCTAATTTGATACCCTTGTTTTATGTATCACCCCACCTCACCTTTCCCGTTAAGCAGCCATAGTGTGTTTTCTGCATGTGTGACTCTGTTCTGTTTTGTAATTCAGTTCAAGTGTAACGGTTTTTACATTCCCTCTATCAGTGATACCTTATGAGAAGTGTCCTTTTCTGTGTGACTTATTTCACTTAGAATCGTCGTACCTAAATCCACTCATCATGCTGCTACTAACCTTACGACATTGATTTCATGGCTGAGTGATATTCCATTGTACATAAGGACCACAACTTCTTTATCCATTTTTCTCTTTCCTGGGATATTTAAGGTGGAATGAAGTGGAGGTCCTGGTCAACAGAGCAGCCCTAAACTTTGGGGTGCTTGTGTCTTGCTGATTTTTAATTTTCCCAATTTATACCCCCATGAGTGGAAGTGCCCTATGCTCTCTAAGCTGTGTTTTTTCAGATGTTTCAGGACTCACCGGACACTTCTCCGGAGTGGCTCTTGGCAATTTACATCCCGCCCATCAGTGTAGCAAGGCTCCCATTTCTCCATGGCCTGTCCTGCATTTCTGGTTTTGACACTTTTTTCAGCATGGCCCTTTTGACCGATGGGAAGCGAGACTTCTTTGTAGCGCTGATTTGCCTTTCCAGGTGGCTTGGTTGGCCAAAAAGGGCGTATGCGTTTTTTCCTGAATATATTCAGGAAAAAACGCATACGCCCTTTTTGGCCAAGGGCATCATTGTCAACGTTTTGCCGCTTTTCATGTGCTTTAAAGGCGATTCGTATCTACCTCCTGAAATCTGTTTCCTGCAATTCTGCCTTGATTTCAAATCCTCTTCTTTGCCTTCCCTCAATATATTTGTGGACGACAGTTATCATTTATAACTCTGCAGGTTTGTGAATTGCAGTGCCCTGAAGCTCCATTTTACAACTCGTTTTTATGGGAGCTGGCCACAAAATCGCAGAATGGCTTCAGGCCCTGTTCTGGTTCCGGGGGTCAGGCTGAGCCTGTGGTTAATTCTTCTTTCTGATGGGAAAATAGAGTGACCTGTGCCTGTCCCAACACCAAGAGCTAGTCTCTCGTTGGTTCCACGTCTTCCCGTTTATCCTCAGGACAAATTGCAACCTGTATGGAACAGGAGGTTAAAGGTGCTGATGCTCCAAGTAGGGAACTTGCTAGTAAAGCAGCTGGAATGGCGAACCCGGGCACAAGGAGATGAGAAATGAGGTGCGTTTTAGAAACCTTTCCCCATCACACGGTGTACCATCTTCTGGGTTTCTCATGCATGTTTTTGATGTAGGAAGATGCCCTTGAACCTGGAGATTTGGGACCCATGCGATGGGTACCACGCAGTATTACTTTAAAGGGTCTGCGTTTGCTCACCCAACCTCACCAAACCTCTCAGCCCCAAGAGTGTCCACCCTTATGTCTCATCCAGCTGTGCATCTTGATATGGTCAATCCAGGTTGCATCACAGCCCCTGAACGCATTGTTTAAGAATTTCTCTCTCTTTCACTGTCTTTGTTTCATGGGTGTTTCAAAGTAATTTATTTTTATAATGGGGTTTAGCTGCTTTTCACTGCTGTGTTTATGCCGCTTTACACCCACTTGACACACTAACAGAGAGATATCAATACATAGGTTTTACGATTATTATTAGTCAGATATATTCTTGTGCGGTGAATAGGGCGTGTTGAGTCCAGTTCTCTGAGCAAGGGGTAGGTCTTGTCTATTACATATTGGGTTTATGGAACGGTATCTGAGCTAATTTGATACCCTTGTTTTATGTATCACCCCACCTCACCTTTCCCGTTAAGCAGCCATAGTGTGTTTTCTGCATGTGTGACTCTGTTCTGTTTTGTAATTCAGTTCAAGTGTAACGGTTTTTACATTCCCTCTATCAGTGATACCTTATGAGAAGTGTCCTTTTCTGTGTGACTTATTTCACTTAGAATCGTTGTACCTAAATCCGCTCATCATGCTGCTACTAACCTTACGACATTGATTTCATGGCTGAGTGATATTCCATTGTACATAAGGATCACAACTTCTTTATCCATTTTTCTCTTTCCTGGGATATTTAAGGTGGAATGAAGTGGAGGTCCTGGTCAACAGAGCAGCCCTAAACTTTGGGGTGCTTGTGTCTTGCTGATTTTTAATTTTCCCAATTTATACCCCCATGAGTGGAAGTGCCCTATGCTCTCTAAGCTGTGTTTTTCAGATGTTTCAGGACTCACCGGACACTTCTCCGGAGTGGCTCTTGGCAATTTACATCCCGCCCATCAGTGTAGCAAGGCTCCCATTTCTCCATGGCCTGTCCTGCATTTCTGGTTTTGACACTTTTTTCAGCATGACCCTTTTGACCGATGGGAAGCGAGACTTCTTTGTAGCGCTGATTTGCCTTTCCAGGTGGCTTGGTTGGCCAAAAAGGGCGTATGCGTTTTTTCCTGAATATATTCAGGAAAAAACGCATACGCCCTTTTTGGCCAAGGGCATCATTGTCAACGTTTTGCCGCTTTTCATGTGCTTTAAAGGCGATTCGTATCTACCTCCTGAAATCTGTTTCCTGCAATTCTGCCTTGATTTCAAATCCTCTTCTTTGCCTTCCCTCAATATATTTGTGGACGAGAGTTATCATTAATAACTCTGCAGGTTTGTGAATTTCAGTGCCCTGAACCTCCATTTTACAACTCGTTTTTATGGGAGCTGGCCGCAAAATCGCAGAATGGCTTCAGGCCCTATTCTGGTTCCGTGGGGCAGGCTGAGCCTGTGGTTAATTCTTCTTTCTGATGGGAAAATAGAGTGACCTGTGCCTGTCCCAACACCAAGAGCTAGTCTCTCGTTGGTTCCACGTCTTCCCGTTTATCCTCAGGACAAATTGCAACCTGTATGGAACAGGAGGTTAAAGGTGCTGATGCTCCAAGTAGGGAGCTTGCTAGTAAAGCGGCTGGAATGGCGAACCCGGGCACAAGGAGATGAGAAATGAGGTGCGTTTTAGAAACCTTTCCCCATCACACGGTGTACCATCTTCTGGGTTTCTCATGTATGTTTTTGATGTAGGAAGATGCCCTTGAACCTGGAGATTTGGGACCCATGCGATGGGTACCACGCAGTATTACTTTAAAGGGTCTGCGTTTGCTCACCCAACCTCACCAAACCTCTCAGCCCCAAGAGTGTCCACCCTTATGTCTCATCCAGCTGTGCGTCTAGATATGGTCAATCCAGGTTGCATCACAGCCCCTGAACGCATTGTGTAAGAATTTCTCTCTCTTTCACTGTCTTTGTTTCATGGGTGTTTCAAAGTAATTTATTTTTATAATGGGGTTTAGCTGCTTTTCACTGCTGTGTTTATGCCGCTTTACACCCACTTGACACACTAACAGAGAGATATCAATACATAGGTTTTACGATTATTATTAGTCAGATATATTCTTGTGCGGTGAATAGGGCGTGCTGAGTCCAGTTCTCTGAGCAAGGAGTAGGTCTTGTCTATTACATATTGGGTTTATGGAACGGTATCTGAGCTAATTTGATACCCTTGTTTTATGTATCACCCCACCTCACCTTTCCCGTTAAGCAGCCATAGTGTGTTTTCTGCATGTGTGACTCTGTTCTGTTTTGTAATTCAGTTCAAGTGTAACGGTTTTTACATTCCCTCTATCAGTGATACCTTATGAGAAGTGTCCTTTTCTGTGTGACTTATTTCACTTAGAATCGTCGTACCTAAATCCACTCATCATGCTGCTACTAACCTTACGACATTGATTTCATGGCTGAGTGATATTCCATTGTACATAAGGACCACAACTTCTTTATCCATTTTTCTCTTTCCTGGGATATTTAAGGTGGAATGAAGTGGAGGTCCTGGTCAACAGAGCAGCCCTAAACTTTGGGGTGCTTGTGTCTTGCTGATTTTTAATTTTCCCAATTTATACCCCCATGAGTGGAAGTGCCCTATGCTCTCTAAGCTGTGTTTTTTCAGATGTTTCAGGACTCACCGGACACTTCTCCGGAGTGGCTCTTGGCAATTTACATCCCGCCCATCAGTGTAGCAAGGCTCCCATTTCTCCATGGCCTGTCCTGCATTTCTGGTTTTGACACTTTTTTCAGCATGGCCCTTTTGACCGATGGGAAGCGAGACTTGTTTGTAGCGCTGATTTGCCTTTCCAGGTGGCTTGGTTGGCCAAAAAGGGCGTATGCGTTTTTTCCTGAATATATTCAGGAAAAAACGCATACGCCCTTTTTGGCCAAGGGCATCATTGTCAACGTTTTGCCGCTTTTCATGTGCTTTAAAGGCGATTCGTATCTACCTCCTGAAATCTGTTTCCTGCAATTCTGCCTTGATTTCAAATCCTCTTCTTTGCCTTCCCTCAATATATTTGTGGACGACAGTTATCATTTATAACTCTGCAGGTTTGTGAATTGCAGTGCCCTGAAGCTCCATTTTACAACTCGTTTTTATGGGAGCTGGCCACAAAATCGCAGAATGGCTTCAGGCCCTGTTCTGGTTCCGGGGGTCAGGCTGAGCCTGTGGTTAATTCTTCTTTCTGATGGGAAAATAGAGTGACCTGTGCCTGTCCCAACACCAAGAGCTAGTCTCTCGTTGGTTCCACGTCTTCCCGTTTATCCTCAGGACAAATTGCAACCTGTATGGAACAGGAGGTTAAAGGTGCTGATGCTCCAAGTAGGGAACTTGCTAGTAAAGCAGCTGGAATGGCGAACCCGGGCACAAGGAGATGAGAAATGAGGTGCGTTTTAGAAACCTTTCCCCATCACACGGTGTACCATCTTCTGGGTTTCTCATGCATGTTTTTGATGTAGGAAGATGCCCTTGAACCTGGAGATTTGGGACCCATGCGATGGGTACCACGCAGTATTACTTTAAAGGGTCTGCGTTTGCTCACCCAACCTCACCAAACCTCTCAGCCCCAAGAGTGTCCACCCTTATGTCTCATCCAGCTGTGCATCTTGATATGGTCAATCCAGGTTGCATCACAGCCCCTGAACGCATTGTTTAAGAATTTCTCTCTCTTTCACTGTCTTTGTTTCATGGGTGTTTCAAAGTAATTTATTTTTATAATGGGGTTTAGCTGCTTTTCACTGCTGTGTTTATGCCGCTTTACACCCACTTGACACACTAACAGAGAGATATCAATACATAGGTTTTACGATTATTATTAGTCAGATATATTCTTGTGCGGTGAATAGGGCGTGTTGAGTCCAGTTCTCTGAGCAAGGGGTAGGTCTTGTCTATTACATTTTGGGTTTATGGAACGGTATCTGAGCTAATTTGATACCCTTGTTTTATGTATCACCCCACCTCACCTTTCCCGTTAAGCAGCCATAGTGTGTTTTCTGCATGTGTGACTCTGTTCTGTTTTGTAATTCAGTTCAAGTGTAACGGTTTTTACATTCCCTCTATCAGTGATACCTTATGAGAAGTGTCCTTTTCTGTGTGACTTATTTCACTTAGAATCGTTGTACCTAAATCCTCTCATCATGCTGCTACTAACCTTACGACATTGATTTCATGGCTGAGTGATATTCCATTGTACATAAGGATCACAACTTCTTTATCCATTTTTCTCTTTCCTGGGATATTTAAGGTGGAATGAAGTGGAGGTCCTGGTCAACAGAGCAGCCCTAAACTTTGGGGTGCTTGTGTCTTGCTGATTTTTAATTTTCCCAATTTATACCCCCATGAGTGGAAGTGCCCTATGCTCTCTAAGCTGTGTTTTTCAGATGTTTCAGGACTCACCGGACACTTCTCCGGAGTGGCTCTTGGCAATTTACATCCCGCCCATCAGTGTAGCAAGGCTCCCATTTCTCCATGGCCTGTCCTGCATTTCTGGTTTTGACACTTTTTTCAGCATGGCCCTTTTGACCGATGGGAAGCGAGACTTGTTTGTAGCGCTGATTTGCCTTTCCAGGTGGCTTGGTTGGCCAAAAAGGGCGTATGCGTTTTTTCCTGAATATATTCAGGAAAAAACGCATACGCCCTTTTTGGCCAAGGGCATCATTGTCAACGTTTTGCCGCTTTTCATGTGCTTTAAAGGCGATTCGTATCTACCTCCTGAAATCTGTTTCCTGCAATTCTGCCTTGATTTCAAATCCTCTTCTTTGCCTTCCCTCAATATATTTGTGGACGAGAGTTATCATTAATAACTCTGCAGGTTTGTGAATTTCAGTGCCCTGAACCTCCATTTTACAACTCGTTTTTATGGGAGCTGGCCGCAAAATCGCAGAATGGCTTCAGGCCCTATTCTGGTTCCGTGGGGCAGGCTGAGCCTGTGGTTAATTCTTCTTTCTGATGGGAAAATAGAGTGACCTGTGCCTGTCCCAACACCAAGAGCTAGTCTCTCGTTGGTTCCACGTCTTCCCGTTTATCCTCAGGACAAATTGCAACCTGTATGGAACAGGAGGTTAAAGGTGCTGATGCTCCAAGTAGGGAGCTTGCTAGTAAAGCGGCTGGAATGGCGAACCCGGGCACAAGGAGATGAGAAATGAGGTGCGTTTTAGAAACCTTTCCCCATCACACGGTGTACCATCTTCTGGGTTTCTCATGTATGTTTTTGATGTAGGAAGATGCCCTTGAACCTGGAGATTTGGGACCCATGCGATGGGTACCACGCAGTATTACTTTAAAGGGTCTGCGTTTGCTCACCCAACCTCACCAAACCTCTCAGCCCCAAGAGTGTCCACCCTTATGTCTCATCCAGCTGTGCGTCTAGATATGGTCAATCCAGGTTGCATCACAGCCCCTGAACGCATTGTGTAAGAATTTCTCTCTCTTTCACTGTCTTTGTTTCATGGGTGTTTCAAAGTAATTTATTTTTATAATGGGGTTTAGCTGCTTTTCACTGCTGTGTTTATGCCGCTTTACACCCACTTGACACACTAACAGAGAGATATCAATACATAGGTTTTACGATTATTATTAGTCAGATATATTCTTGTGCGGTGAATAGGGCGTGCTGAGTCCAGTTCTCTGAGCAAGGAGTAGGTCTTGTCTATTACATATTGGGTTTATGGAACGGTATCTGAGCTAATTTGATACCCTTGTTTTATGTATCACCCCACCTCACCTTTCCCGTTAAGCAGCCATAGTGTGTTTTCTGCATGTGTGACTCTGTTCTGTTTTGTAATTCAGTTCAAGTGTAACGGTTTTTACATTCCCTCTATCAGTGATACCTTATGAGAAGTGTCCTTTTCTGTGTGACTTATTTCACTTAGAATCGTCGTACCTAAATCCACTCATCATGCTGCTACTAACCTTACGACATTGATTTCATGGCTGAGTGATATTCCATTGTACATAAGGACCACAACTTCTTTATCCATTTTTCTCTTTCCTGGGATATTTAAGGTGGAATGAAGTGGAGGTCCTGGTCAACAGAGCAGCCCTAAACTTTGGGGTGCTTGTGTCTTGCTGATTTTTAATTTTCCCAATTTATACCCCCATGAGTGGAAGTGCCCTATGCTCTCTAAGCTGTGTTTTTTCAGATGTTTCAGGACTCACCGGACACTTCTCCGGAGTGGCTCTTGGCAATTTACATCCCGCCCATCAGTGTAGCAAGGCTCCCATTTCTCCATGGCCTGTCCTGCATTTCTGGTTTTGACACTTTTTTCAGCATGGCCCTTTTGACCGATGGGAAGCGAGACTTCTTTGTAGCGCTGATTTGCCTTTCCAGGTGGCTTGGTTGGCCAAAAAGGGCGTATGCGTTTTTTCCTGAATATATTCAGGAAAAAACGCATACGCCCTTTTTGGCCAAGGGCATCATTGTCAACGTTTTGCCGCTTTTCATGTGCTTTAAAGGCGATTCGTATCTACCTCCTGAAATCTGTTTCCTGCAATTCTGCCTTGATTTCAAATCCTCTTCTTTGCCTTCCCTCAATATATTTGTGGACGACAGTTATCATTTATAACTCTGCAGGTTTGTGAATTGCAGTGCCCTGAAGCTCCATTTTACAACTCGTTTTTATGGGAGCTGGCCACAAAATCGCAGAATGGCTTCAGGCCCTGTTCTGGTTCCGGGGGTCAGGCTGAGCCTGTGGTTAATTCTTCTTTCTGATGGGAAAATAGAGTGACCTGTGCCTGTCCCAACACCAAGAGCTAGTCTCTCGTTGGTTCCACGTCTTCCCGTTTATCCTCAGGACAAATTGCAACCCGCATGGAACAGGAGGTTAAGGGTGCTGATGCTCCAAGTAGGGAGCTTGCTAGTAAAGCGGCTGGAATGGCGAACCCGGGCACAAGGAGTTGAGAAATGAGGTGCGTTTTAGAAACCTTTCTCCATCACACGGTGTACCATCTTCTGGGTTTCTCATGCATGTTTTTGATGTAGGAAGATGCCCTTGAACCTGGAGATTTGGGACCCATGCGATGGGTACCACGCAGTATTCCTTTAAAGGGTCTGCGTTTGCTCACCCAACCTCACCAAACCTCTCAGCCCCAAGAGTGTCCACCCTTATGTCTCATCCAGCTGTGCGTCTAGATATGGTCAATCCAGGTTGCATCACAGCCCCTGAACGCATTGTGTAAGAATTTCTCTCTCTTTCACTGTCTTTGTTTCATGGGTGTTTCAAAGTAATTTATTTTTATAATGGGGTTTAGCTGCTTTTCACTGCTGTGTTTATGCCGCTTTACACCCACTTGACACACTAACAGAGAGATATCAATACATAGGTTTTACGATTATTATTAGTCAGATATATTCTTGTGCGGTGAATAGGGCGTGTTGAGTCCAGTTCTCTGAGCAAGGAGTAGGTCTGGTCTATTACATATTGGGTTTATGGAACGGTATCTGAGCTAATTTGATACCCTTGTTTTATGTATCACCCCACCTCACCTTTCCCGTTAAGCAGCCATAGTGTGTTTTCTGCATGTGTGACTCTGTTCTGTTTTGTAATTCAGTTCAAGTGTAACGGTTTTTACATTCCCTCTATCAGTGATACCTTATGAGAAGTGTCCTTTTCTGTGTGACTTATTTCACTTAGAATCGTCGTACCTAAATCCACTCATCATGCTGCTACTAACCTTACGACATTGATTTCCTGGCTGAGTGATATTCCAATGTACATAAGGACCACAACTTCTTTATCCATTTTTCTCTTTCCTGGGATATTTAAGGTGGAATGAAGTGGAGGTCCTGGTCAACAGAGCAGCCCTAAACTTTGGGGTGCTTGTGTCTTGCTGATTTTTAATTTTCCCAATTTATACCCCCATGAGTGGAAGTGCCCTATGCTCTCTAAGCTGTGTTTTTCAGATGTTTCAGGACTCACCGGACACTTCTCCAGAGTGGCTCTTGGCAATTTACATCCCGCCCATCAGTGTAGCAAGGCTCCCATTTCTCCATGGCCTGTCCTGCATTTCTGGTTTTGACACTTTTTTCAGCATGGCCCTTTTGACCGATGGGAAGCGAGACTTCTTTGTAGCGCTGATTTGCCTTTCCAGGTGGCTTGGTTGGCCAAAAAGGGCGTATGCGTTTTTTCCTGAATATATTCAGGAAAAAACGCATACGCCCTTTTTGGCCAAGGGCATCATTGTCAACGTTTTGCCGCTTTTCATGTGCTTTAAAGGCGATTCGTATCTACCTCCTGAAATCTGTTTCCTGCAATTCTGCCTTGATTTCAAATCCTCTTCTTTGCCTTCCCTCAATATATTTGTGGACGAGAGTTATCATTTATAACTCTGCAGGTTTGTGAATTGCAGTGCCCTGAACCTCCATTTTACAACTCGTTTTTATGGGAGCTGGCCGCAAAATCGCAGATTGGCTTCAGGCCCTGTTCTGGTTCCGGGGGGCAGGCTGAGCCTGTGGTTAATTCTTCTTTCTGATGGGAAAATAGAGTGACCTGTGCCTGTCCCAACACCAAGAGCTAGTCTCTCGTTGGTTCCACGTCTTCCCGTTTATCCTCAGGACAAATTGCAACCTGTATGGAACAGGAGGTTAAAGGTGCTGATGCTCCAAGTAGGGAGCTTGCTAGTAAAGCGCCTGGAATGGCGAACCCGGGCACAAGGAGATGAGAAATGAGGTGCGTTTTAGAAACCTTTCCCCATCACACGGTGTACCATCTTCTGGGTTTCTCATGCATGTTTTTGATGTAGGAAGATGCCCTTGAACCTGGAGATTTGGGACCCATGCGATGGGTACCACGCAGTATTCCTTTAAAGGGTCTGCGTTTGCTCACCCAACCTCACCAAACCTCTCAGCCCCAAGAGTGTCCACCCTTATGTCTCATCCAGCTGTGCGTCTAGATATGGTCAATCCAGGTTGCATCACAGCCCCTGAACGCATTGTGTAAGAATTTCTCTCTCTTTCACTGTCTTTGTTTCATGGGTGTTTCAAAGTAATTTATTTTTATAATGGGGTTTAGCTGCTTTTCACTGCTGTGTTTATGCCGCTTTACACCCACTTGACACACTAACAGAGAGATATCAATACATAGGTTTTACGATTATTATTAGTCAGATATATTCTTGTGCGGTGAATAGGGCGTGTTGAGTCCAGTTCTCTGAGCAAGGAGTAGGTCTGGTCTATTACATATTGGGTTTATGGAACGGTATCTGAGCTAATTTGATACCCTTGTTTTATGTATCACCCCACCTCACCTTTCCCGTTAAGCAGCCATAGTGTGTTTTCTGCATGTGTGACTCTGTTCTGTTTTGTAATTCAGTTCAAGTGTAACGGTTTTTACATTCCCTCTATCAGTGATACCTTATGAGAAGTGTCCTTTTCTGTGTGACTTATTTCACTTAGAATCGTCGTACCTAAATCCACTCATCATGCTGCTACTAACCTTACGACATTGATTTCCTGGCTGAGTGATATTCCAATGTACATAAGGACCACAACTTCTTTATCCATTTTTCTCTTTCCTGGGATATTTAAGGTGGAATGAAGTGGAGGTCCTGGTCAACAGAGCAGCCCTAAACTTTGGGGTGCTTGTGTCTTGCTGATTTTTAATTTTCCCAATTTATACCCCCATGAGTGGAAGTGCCCTATGCTCTCTAAGCTGTGTTTTTCAGATGTTTCAGGACTCACCGGACACTTCTCCAGAGTGGCTCTTGGCAATTTACATCCCGCCCATCAGTGTAGCAAGGCTCCCATTTCTCCATGGCCTGTCCTGCATTTCTGGTTTTGACACTTTTTTCAGCATGGCCCTTTTGACCGATGGGAAGCGAGACTTCTTTGTAGCGCTGATTTGCCTTTCCAGGTGGCTTGGTTGGCCAAAAAGGGCGTATGCGTTTTTTCCTGAATATATTCAGGAAAAAACGCATACGCCCTTTTTGGCCAAGGGCATCATTGTCAACGTTTTGCCGCTTTTCATGTGCTTTAAAGGCGATTCGTATCTACCTCCTGAAATCTGTTTCCTGCAATTCTGCCTTGATTTCAAATCCTCTTCTTTGCCTTCCCTCAATATATTTGTGGACGAGAGTTATCATTTATAACTCTGCAGGTTTGTGAATTGCAGTGCCCTGAACCTCCATTTTACAACTCGTTTTTATGGGAGCTGGCCGCAAAATCGCAGAATGGCTTCAGGCCCTGTTCTGGTTCCGGGGGGCAGGCTGAGCCTGTGGTTAATTCTTCTTTCTGATGGGAAAATAGAGTGACCTGTGCCTGTCCCAACACCAAGAGCTAGTCTCTCGTTGGTTCCACGTCTTCCCGTTTATCCTCAGGACAAATTGCAACCTGTATGGAACAGGAGGTTAAAGGTGCTGATGCTCCAAGTAGGGAGCTTGCTAGTAAAGCGGCTGGAATGGCGAACCCGGGCACAAGGAGATGAGAAATGAGGTGCGTTTTAGAAACCTTTCCCCATCACACGGTGTACCATCTTCTGGGTTTCTCATGCATGTTTTTGATGTAGGAAGATGCCCTTGAACCTGGAGATTTGGGACCCATGCGATGGGTACCACGCAGTATTCCTTTAAAGGGTCTGCGTTTGCTCACCCAACCTCACCAAACCTCTCAGCCCCAAGAGTGTCCACCCTTATGTCTCATCCAGCTGTGCATCTAGATATGGTCAATCCAGGTTGCATCACAGCCCCTGAACGCATTGTTTAAGAATTTCTCTCTCTTTCACTGTCTTTGTTTCATGGGTGTTTCAAAGTAATTTATTTTTATAATGGGGTTTAGCTGCTTTTCACTGCTGTGTTTATGCCGCTTTACACCCACTTGACACACTAACAGAGAGATATCAATACATAGGTTTTACGATTATTATTAGTCAGATATATTCTTGTGCGGTGAATAGGGCGTGTTGAGTCCAGTTCTCTGAGCAAGGAGTAGGTCTTGTCTATTACATATTGGGTTTATGGAACGGTATCTGAGCTAATTTGATACCCTTGTTTTATGTATCACCCCACCTCACCTTTCCCGTTAAGCAGCCATAGTGTGTTTTCTGCATGTGTGACTCTGTTCTGTTTTGTAATTCAGTTCAAGTGTAACGGTTTTTACATTCCCTCTATCAGTGATACCTTATGAGAAGTGTCCTTTTCTGTGTGACTTATTTCACTTAGAATCGTTGTACCTAAATCCTCTCATCATGCTGCTACTAACCTTACGACATTGATTTCATGGCTGAGTGATATTCCATTGTACATAAGGATCACAACTTCTTTATCCATTTTTCTCTTTCCTGGGATATTTAAGGTGGAATGAAGTGGAGGTCCTGGTCAACAGAGCAGCCCTAAACTTTGGGGTGCTTGTGTCTTGCTGATTTTTAATTTTCCCAATTTATACCCCCATGAGTGGAAGTGCCCTATGCTCTCTAAGCTGTGTTTTTCAGATGTTTCAGGACTCACCGGACACTTCTCCGGAGTGGCTCTTGGCAATTTACATCCCGCCCATCAGTGTAGCAAGGCTCCCATTTCTCCATGGCCTGTCCTGCATTTCTGGTTTTGACACTTTTTTCAGCATGACCCTTTTTACCGATGGGAAGCGAGACTTCTTTGTAGCGCTGATTTGCCTTTCCAGGTTGCTTGGTTGGCCAAAAAGGGCGTATGCGTTTTTTCCTGAATATATTCAGGAAAAAACGCATACGCCCTTTTTGGCCAAGGGCATCATTGTCAACGTTTTGCCGCTTTTCATGTGCTTTAAAGGCGATTCGTATCTACCTCCTGAAATCTGTTTCCTGCAATTCTGCCTTGATTTAAAATCCTCTTCTTTGCCTTCCCTCAATATATTTGTGGACGACAGTTATCATTTATAACTCTGCAGGTTTGTGAATTGCAGTGCCCTGAAGCTCCATTTTACAACTCGTTTTTATGGGAGCTGGCCACAAAATCGCAGAATGGCTTCAGGCCCTGTTCTGGTTCCGGGGGTCAGGCTGAGCCTGTGGTTAATTCTTCTTTCTGATGGGAAAATAGAGTGACCTGTGCCTGTCCCAACACCAAGAGCTAGTCTCTCGTTGGTTCCACGTCTTCCCGTTTATCCTCAGGACAAATTGCAACCTGTATGGAACAGGAGGTTAAAGGTGCTGATGCTCCAAGTAGGGAACTTGCTAGTAAAGCAGCTGGAATGGCGAACCCGGGCACAAGGAGATGAGAAATGAGGTGCGTTTTAGAAACCTTTCCCCATCACACGGTGTACCATCTTCTGGGTTTCTCATGCATGTTTTTGATGTAGGAAGATGCCCTTGAACCTGGAGATTTGGGACCCATGCGATGGGTACCACGCAGTATTACTTTAAAGGGTCTGCGTTTGCTCACCCAACCTCACCAAACCTCTCAGCCCCAAGAGTGTCCACCCTTATGTCTCATCCAGCTGTGCATCTTGATATGGTCAATCCAGGTTGCATCACAGCCCCTGAACGCATTGTTTAAGAATTTCTCTCTCTTTCACTGTCTTTGTTTCATGGGTGTTTCAAAGTAATTTATTTTTATAATGGGGTTTAGCTGCTTTTCACTGCTGTGTTTATGCCGCTTTACACCCACTTGACACACTAACAGAGAGATATCAATACATAGGTTTTACGATTATTATTAGTCAGATATATTCTTGTGCGGTGAATAGGGCGTGTTGAGTCCAGTTCTCTGAGCAAGGGGTAGGTCTTGTCTATTACATATTGGGTTTATGGAACGGTATCTGAGCTAATTTGATACCCTTGTTTTATGTATCACCCCACCTCACCTTTCCCGTTAAGCAGCCATAGTGTGTTTTCTGCATGTGTGACTCTGTTCTGTTTTGTAATTCAGTTCAAGTGTAACGGTTTTTACATTCCCTCTATCAGTGATACCTTATGAGAAGTGTCCTTTTCTGTGTGACTTATTTCACTTAGAATCGTTGTACCTAAATCCTCTCATCATGCTGCTACTAACCTTACGACATTGATTTCATGGCTGAGTGATATTCCATTGTACATAAGGATCACAACTTCTTTATCCATTTTTCTCTTTCCTGGGATATTTAAGGTGGAATGAAGTGGAGGTCCTGGTCAACAGAGCAGCCCTAAACTTTGGGGTGCTTGTGTCTTGCTGATTTTTAATTTTCCCAATTTATACCCCCATGAGTGGAAGTGCCCTATGCTCTCTAAGCTGTGTTTTTCAGATGTTTCAGGACTCACCGGACACTTCTCCGGAGTGGCTCTTGGCAATTTACATCCCGCCCATCAGTGTAGCAAGGCTCCCATTTCTCCATGGCCTGTCCTGCATTTCTGGTTTTGACACTTTTTTCAGCATGACCCTTTTGACCGATGGGAAGCGAGACTTCTTTGTAGCGCTGATTTGCCTTTCCAGGTGGCTTGGTTGGCCAAAAAGGGCGTATGCGTTTTTTCCTGAATATATTCAGGAAAAAACGCATACGCCCTTTTTGGCCAAGGGCATCATTGTCAACGTTTTGCCGCTTTTCATGTGCTTTAAAGGCGATTCGTATCTACCTCCTGAAATCTGTTTCCTGCAATTCTGCCTTGATTTCAAATCCTCTTCTTTGCCTTCCCTCAATATATTTGTGGACGAGAGTTATCATTAATAACTCTGCAGGTTTGTGAATTGCAGTGCCCTGAACCTCCATTTTACAACTCGTTTTTATGGGAGCTGGCCGCAAAATCGCAGAATGGCTTCAGGCCCTATTCTGGTTCCGTGGGGCAGGCTGAGCCTGTGGTTAATTCTTCTTTCTGATGGGAAAATAGAGTGACCTGTGCCTGTCCCAACACCAAGAGCTAGTCTCTCGTTGGTTCCACGTCTTCCCGTTTATCCTCAGGACAAATTGCAACCTGTATGGAACAGGAGGTTAAAGGTGCTGATGCTCCAAGTAGGGAGCTTGCTAGTAAAGCGGCTGGAATGGCGAACCCGGGCACAAGGAGATGAGAAATGAGGTGCGTTTTAGAAACCTTTCCCCATCACACGGTGTACCATCTTCTGGGTTTCTCATGTATGTTTTTGATGTAGGAAGATGCCCTTGAACCTGGAGATTTGGGACCCATGCGATGGGTACCACGCAGTATTACTTTAAAGGGTCTGCGTTTGCTCACCCAACCTCACCAAACCTCTCAGCCCCAAGAGTGTCCACCCTTATGTCTCATCCAGCTGTGCGTCTAGATATGGTCAATCCAGGTTGCATCACAGCCCCTGAACGCATTGTGTAAGAATTTCTCTCTCTTTCACTGTCTTTGTTTCATGGGTGTTTCAAAGTAATTTATTTTTATAATGGGGTTTAGCTGCTTTTCACTGCTGTGTTTATGCCGCTTTACACCCACTTGACACACTAACAGAGAGATATCAATACATAGGTTTTACGATTATTATTAGTCAGATATATTCTTGTGCGGTGAATAGGGCGTGCTGAGTCCAGTTCTCTGAGCAAGGAGTAGGTCTTGTCTATTACATATTGGGTTTATGGAACGGTATCTGAGCTAATTTGATACCCTTGTTTTATGTATCACCCCACCTCACCTTTCCCGTTAAGCAGCCATAGTGTGTTTTCTGCATGTGTGACTCTGTTCTGTTTTGTAATTCAGTTCAAGTGTAACGGTTTTTACATTCCCTCTATCAGTGATACCTTATGAGAAGTGTCCTTTTCTGTGTGACTTATTTCACTTAGAATCGTCGTACCTAAATCCACTCATCATGCTGCTACTAACCTTACGACATTGATTTCATGGCTGAGTGATATTCCATTGTACATAAGGACCACAACTTCTTTATCCATTTTTCTCTTTCCTGGGATATTTAAGGTGGAATGAAGTGGAGGTCCTGGTCAACAGAGCAGCCCTAAACTTTGGGGTGCTTGTGTCTTGCTGATTTTTAATTTTCCCAATTTATACCCCCATGAGTGGAAGTGCCCTATGCTCTCTAAGCTGTGTTTTTTCAGATGTTTCAGGACTCACCGGACACTTCTCCGGAGTGGCTCTTGGCAATTTACATCCCGCCCATCAGTGTAGCAAGGCTCCCATTTCTCCATGGCCTGTCCTGCATTTCTGGTTTTGACACTTTTTTCAGCATGGCCCTTTTGACCGATGGGAAGCGAGACTTCTTTGTAGCGCTGATTTGCCTTTCCAGGTGGCTTGGTTGGCCAAAAAGGGCGTATGCGTTTTTTCCTGAATATATTCAGGAAAAAACGCATACGCCCTTTTTGGCCAAGGGCATCATTGTCAACGTTTTGCCGCTTTTCATGTGCTTTAAAGGCGATTCGTATCTACCTCCTGAAATCTGTTTCCTGCAATTCTGCCTTGATTTCAAATCCTCTTCTTTGCCTTCCCTCAATATATTTGTGGACGAGAGTTATCATTTATAACTCTGCAGGTTTGTGAATTGCAGTGCCCTGAACCTCCATTTTACAACTCGTTTTTATGGGAGCTGGCCGCAAAATCGCAGAATGGCTTCAGGCCCTGTTCTGGTTCCGGGGGGCAGGCTGAGCCTGTGGTTAATTCTTCTTTCTGATGGGAAAATAGAGTGACCTGTGCCTGTCCCAACACCAAGAGCTAGTCTCTCGTTGGTTCCACGTCTTCCCGTTTATCCTCAGGACAAATTGCAACCTGTATGGAACAGGAGGTTAAAGGTGCTGATGCTCCAAGTAGGGAACTTGCTAGTAAAGCAGCTGGAATGGCGAACCCGGGCACAAGGAGATGAGAAATGAGGTGCGTTTTAGAAACCTTTCCCCATCACACGGTGTACCATCTTCTGGGTTTCTCATGCATGTTTTTGATGTAGGAAGATGCCCTTGAACCTGGAGATTTGGGACCCATGCGATGGGTACCACGCAGTATTACTTTAAAGGGTCTGCGTTTGCTCACCCAACCTCACCAAACCTCTCAGCCCCAAGAGTGTCCACCCTTATGTCTCATCCAGCTGTGCATCTTGATATGGTCAATCCAGGTTGCATCACAGCCCCTGAACGCATTGTTTAAGAATTTCTCTCTCTTTCACTGTCTTTGTTTCATGGGTGTTTCAAAGTAATTTATTTTTATAATGGGGTTTAGCTGCTTTTCACTGCTGTGTTTATGCCGCTTTACACCCACTTGACACACTAACAGAGAGATATCAATACATAGGTTTTACGATTATTATTAGTCAGATATATTCTTGTGCGGTGAATAGGGCGTGTTGAGTCCAGTTCTCTGAGCAAGGAGTAGGTCTTGTCTATTACATATTGGGTTTATGGAACGGTATCTGAGCTAATTTGATACCCTTGTTTTATGTATCACCCCACCTCACCTTTCCCGTTAAGCAGCCATAGTGTGTTTTCTGCATGTGTGACTCTGTTCTGTTTTGTAATTCAGTTCAAGTGTAACGGTTTTTACATTCCCTCTATCAGTGATACCTTATGAGAAGTGTCCTTTTCTGTGTGACTTATTTCACTTAGAATCGTTGTACCTAAATCCTCTCATCATGCTGCTACTAACCTTACGACATTGATTTCATGGCTGAGTGATATTCCATTGTACATAAGGATCACAACTTCTTTATCCATTTTTCTCTTTCCTGGGATATTTAAGGTGGAATGAAGTGGAGGTCCTGGTCAACAGAGCAGCCCTAAACTTTGGGGTGCTTGTGTCTTGCTGATTTTTAATTTTCCCAATTTATACCCCCATGAGTGGAAGTGCCCTATGCTCTCTAAGCTGTGTTTTTCAGATGTTTCAGGACTCACCGGACACTTCTCCGGAGTGGCTCTTGGCAATTTACATCCCGCCCATCAGTGTAGCAAGGCTCCCATTTCTCCATGGCCTGTCCTGCATTTCTGGTTTTGACACTTTTTTCAGCATGACCCTTTTGACCGATGGGAAGCGAGACTTCTTTGTAGCGCTGATTTGCCTTTCCAGGTGGCTTGGTTGGCCAAAAAGGGCGTATGCGTTTTTTCCTGAATATATTCAGGAAAAAACGCATACGCCCTTTTTGGCCAAGGGCATCATTGTCAACGTTTTGCCGCTTTTCATGTGCTTTAAAGGCGATTCGTATCTACCTCCTGAAATCTGTTTCCTGCAATTCTGCCTTGATTTCAAATCCTCTTCTTTGCCTTCCCTCAATATATTTGTGGACGAGAGTTATCATTAATAACTCTGCAGGTTTGTGAATTGCAGTGCCCTGAACCTCCATTTTACAACTCGTTTTTATGGGAGCTGGCCGCAAAATCGCAGAATGGCTTCAGGCCCTATTCTGGTTCCGTGGGGCAGGCTGAGCCTGTGGTTAATTCTTCTTTCTGATGGGAAAATAGAGTGACCTGTGCCTGTCCCAACACCAAGAGCTAGTCTCTCGTTGGTTCCACGTCTTCCCGTTTATCCTCAGGACAAATTGCAACCTGTATGGAACAGGAGGTTAAAGGTGCTGATGCTCCAAGTAGGGAGCTTGCTAGTAAAGCGGCTGGAATGGCGAACCCGGGCACAAGGAGATGAGAAATGAGGTGCGTTTTAGAAACCTTTCCCCATCACATGGTGTACCATCTTCTGGGTTTCTCATGTATGTTTTTGATGTAGGAAGATGCCCTTGAACCTGGAGATTTGGGACCCATGCGATGGGTACCACGCAGTATTCCTTTAAAGGGTCTGCGTTTGCTCACCCAACCTCACCAAACCTCTCAGCCCCAAGAGTGTCCACCCTTATGTCTCATCCAGCTGTGCGTCTAGATATGGTCAATCCAGGTTGCATCACAGCCCCTGAACGCATTGTGTAAGAATTTCTCTCTCTTTCACTGTCTTTGTTTCATGGGTGTTTCAAAGTAATTTATTTTTATAATGGGGTTTAGCTGCTTTTCACTGCTGTGTTTATGCCGCTTTACACCCACTTGACACACTAACAGAGAGATATCAATACATAGGTTTTACGATTATTATTAGTCAGATATATTCTTGTGCGGTGAATAGGGCGTGCTGAGTCCAGTTCTCTGAGCAAGGAGTAGGTCTTGTCTATTACATATTGGGTTTATGGAACGGTATCTGAGCTAATTTGATACCCTTGTTTTATGTATCACCCCACCTCACCTTTCCCGTTAAGCAGCCATAGTGTGTTTTCTGCATGTGTGACTCTGTTCTGTTTTGTAATTCAGTTCAAGTGTAACGGTTTTTACATTCCCTCTATCAGTGATACCTTATGAGAAGTGTCCTTTTCTGTGTGACTTATTTCACTTAGAATCGTCGTACCTAAATCCACTCATCATGCTGCTACTAACCTTACGACATTGATTTCATGGCTGAGTGATATTCCATTGTACATAAGGACCACAACTTCTTTATCCATTTTTCTCTTTCCTGGGATATTTAAGGTGGAATGAAGTGGAGGTCCTGGTCAACAGAGCAGCCCTAAACTTTGGGGTGCTTGTGTCTTGCTGATTTTTAATTTTCCCAATTTATACCCCCATGAGTGGAAGTGCCCTATGCTCTCTAAGCTGTGTTTTTTCAGATGTTTCAGGACTCACCGGACACTTCTCCGGAGTGGCTCTTGGCAATTTACATCCCGCCCATCAGTGTAGCAAGGCTCCCATTTCTCCATGGCCTGTCCTGCATTTCTGGTTTTGACACTTTTTTCAGCATGGCCCTTTTGACCGATGGGAAGCGAGACTTCTTTGTAGCGCTGATTTGCCTTTCCAGGTGGCTTGGTTGGCCAAAAAGGGCGTATGCGTTTTTTCCTGAATATATTCAGGAAAAAACGCATACGCCCTTTTTGGCCAAGGGCATCATTGTCAACGTTTTGCCGCTTTTCATGTGCTTTAAAGGCGATTCGTATCTACCTCCTGAAATCTGTTTCCTGCAATTCTGCCTTGATTTAAAATCCTCTTCTTTGCCTTCCCTCAATATATTTGTGGACGACAGTTATCATTTATAACTCTGCAGGTTTGTGAATTGCAGTGCCCTGAAGCTCCATTTTACAACTCGTTTTTATGGGAGCTGGCCACAAAATCGCAGAATGGCTTCAGGCCCTGTTCTGGTTCCGGGGGTCAGGCTGAGCCTGTGGTTAATTCTTCTTTCTGATGGGAAAATAGAGTGACCTGTGCCTGTCCCAACACCAAGAGCTAGTCTCTCGTTGGTTCCACGTCTTCCCGTTTATCCTCAGGACAAATTGCAACCCGCATGGAACAGGAGGTTAAGGGTGCTGATGCTCCAAGTAGGGAGCTTGCTAGTAAAGCGGCTGGAATGGCGAACCCGGGCACAAGGAGTTGAGAAATGAGGTGCGTTTTAGAAACCTTTCTCCATCACACGGTGTACCATCTTCTGGGTTTCTCATGCATGTTTTTGATGTAGGAAGATGCCCTTGAACCTGGAGATTTGGGACCCATGCGATGGGTACCACGCAGTATTCCTTTAAAGGGTCTGCGTTTGCTCACCCAACCTCACCAAACCTCTCAGCCCCAAGAGTGTCCACCCTTATGTCTCATCCAGCTGTGCGTCTAGATATGGTCAATCCAGGGTGCATCACAGCCCCTGAACGCATTGTGTAAGAATTTCTCTCTCTTTCACTGTCTTTGTTTCATGGGTGTTTCAAAGTAATTTATTTTTATAATGGGGTTTAGCTGCTTTTCACTGCTGTGTTTATGCCGCTTTACACCCACTTGACACACTAACAGAGAGATATCAATACATAGGTTTTACGATTATTATTAGTCAGATATATTCTTGTGCGGTGAATAGGGCGTGTTGAGTCCAGTTCTCTGAGCAAGGAGTAGGTCTGGTCTATTACATATTGGGTTTATGGAACGGTATCTGAGCTAATTTGATACCCTTGTTTTATGTATCACCCCACCTCACCTTTCCCGTTAAGCAGCCATAGTGTGTTTTCTGCATGTGTGACTCTGTTCTGTTTTGTAATTCAGTTCAAGTGTAACGGTTTTTACATTCCCTCTATCAGTGATACCTTATGAGAAGTGTCCTTTTCTGTGTGACTTATTTCACTTAGAATCGTCGTACCTAAATCCACTCATCATGCTGCTACTAACCTTACGACATTGATTTCCTGGCTGAGTGATATTCCAATGTACATAAGGACCACAACTTCTTTATCCATTTTTCTCTTTCCTGGGATATTTAAGGTGGAATGAAGTGGAGGTCCTGGTCAACAGAGCAGCCCTAAACTTTGGGGTGCTTGTGTCTTGCTGATTTTTAATTTTCCCAATTTATACCCCCATGAGTGGAAGTGCCCTATGCTCTCTAAGCTGTGTTTTTCAGATGTTTCAGGACTCACCGGACACTTCTCCAGAGTGGCTCTTGGCAATTTACATCCCGCCCATCAGTGTAGCAAGGCTCCCATTTCTCCATGGCCTGTCCTGCATTTCTGGTTTTGACACTTTTTTCAGCATGGCCCTTTTGACCGATGGGAAGCGAGACTTCTTTGTAGCGCTGATTTGCCTTTCCAGGTGGCTTGGTTGGCCAAAAAGGGCGTATGCGTTTTTTCCTGAATATATTCAGGAAAAAACGCATACGCCCTTTTTGGCCAAGGGCATCATTGTCAACGTTTTGCCGCTTTTCATGTGCTTTAAAGGCGATTCGTATCTACCTCCTGAAATCTGTTTCCTGCAATTCTGCCTTGATTTCAAATCCTCTTCTTTGCCTTCCCTCAATATATTTGTGGACGAGAGTTATCATTTATAACTCTGCAGGTTTGTGAATTGCAGTGCCCTGAACCTCCATTTTACAACTCGTTTTTATGGGAGCTGGCCGCAAAATCGCAGATTGGCTTCAGGCCCTGTTCTGGTTCCGGGGGGCAGGCTGAGCCTGTGGTTAATTCTTCTTTCTGATGGGAAAATAGAGTGACCTGTGCCTGTCCCAACACCAAGAGCTAGTCTCTCGTTGGTTCCACGTCTTCCCGTTTATCCTCAGGACAAATTGCAACCTGTATGGAACAGGAGGTTAAAGGTGCTGATGCTCCAAGTAGGGAGCTTGCTAGTAAAGCGCCTGGAATGGCGAACCCGGGCACAAGGAGATGAGAAATGAGGTGCGTTTTAGAAACCTTTCCCCATCACACGGTGTACCATCTTCTGGGTTTCTCATGCATGTTTTTGATGTAGGAAGATGCCCTTGAACCTGGAGATTTGGGACCCATGCGATGGGTACCACGCAGTATTCCTTTAAAGGGTCTGCGTTTGCTCACCCAACCTCACCAAACCTCTCAGCCCCAAGAGTGTCCACCCTTATGTCTCATCCAGCTGTGCGTCTAGATATGGTCAATCCAGGTTGCATCACAGCCCCTGAACGCATTGTGTAAGAATTTCTCTCTCTTTCACTGTCTTTGTTTCATGGGTGTTTCAAAGTAATTTATTTTTATAATGGGGTTTAGCTGCTTTTCACTGCTGTGTTTATGCCGCTTTACACCCACTTGACACACTAACAGAGAGATATCAATACATAGGTTTTACGATTATTATTAGTCAGATATATTCTTGTGCGGTGAATAGGGCGTGTTGAGTCCAGTTCTCTGAGCAAGGAGTAGGTCTGGTCTATTACATATTGGGTTTATGGAACGGTATCTGAGCTAATTTGATACCCTTGTTTTATGTATCACCCCACCTCACCTTTCCCGTTAAGCAGCCATAGTGTGTTTTCTGCATGTGTGACTCTGTTCTGTTTTGTAATTCAGTTCAAGTGTAACGGTTTTTACATTCCCTCTATCAGTGATACCTTATGAGAAGTGTCCTTTTCTGTGTGACTTATTTCACTTAGAATCGTCGTACCTAAATCCACTCATCATGCTGCTACTAACCTTACGACATTGATTTCCTGGCTGAGTGATATTCCAATGTACATAAGGACCACAACTTCTTTATCCATTTTTCTCTTTCCTGGGATATTTAAGGTGGAATGAAGTGGAGGTCCTGGTCAACAGAGCAGCCCTAAACTTTGGGGTGCTTGTGTCTTGCTGATTTTTAATTTTCCCAATTTATACCCCCATGAGTGGAAGTGCCCTATGCTCTCTAAGCTGTGTTTTTCAGATGTTTCAGGACTCACCGGACACTTCTCCAGAGTGGCTCTTGGCAATTTACATCCCGCCCATCAGTGTAGCAAGGCTCCCATTTCTCCATGGCCTGTCCTGCATTTCTGGTTTTGACACTTTTTTCAGCATGGCCCTTTTGACCGATGGGAAGCGAGACTTCTTTGTAGCGCTGATTTGCCTTTCCAGGTGGCTTGGTTGGCCAAAAAGGGCGTATGCGTTTTTTCCTGAATATATTCAGGAAAAAACGCATACGCCCTTTTTGGCCAAGGGCATCATTGTCAACGTTTTGCCGCTTTTCATGTGCTTTAAAGGCGATTCGTATCTACCTCCTGAAATCTGTTTCCTGCAATTCTGCCTTGATTTCAAATCCTCTTCTTTGCCTTCCCTCAATATATTTGTGGACGAGAGTTATCATTTATAACTCTGCAGGTTTGTGAATTGCAGTGCCCTGAACCTCCATTTTACAACTCGTTTTTATGGGAGCTGGCCGCAAAATCGCAGAATGGCTTCAGGCCCTGTTCTGGTTCCGGGGGTCAGGCTGAGCCTGTGGTTAATTCTTCTTTCTGATGGGAAAATAGAGTGACCTGTGCCTGTCCCAACACCAAGAGCTAGTCTCTCGTTGGTTCCACGTCTTCCCGTTTATCCTCAGGACAAATTGCAACCTGTATGGAACAGGAGGTTAAAGGTGCTGATGCTCCAAGTAGGGAGCTTGCTAGTAAAGCGGCTGGAATGGCGAACCCGGGCACAAGGAGATGAGAAATGAGGTGCGTTTTAGAAACCTTTCCCCATCACACGGTGTACCATCTTCTGGGTTTCTCATGCATGTTTTTGATGTAGGAAGATGCCCTTGAACCTGGAGATTTGGGACCCATGCGATGGGTACCACGCAGTATTCCTTTAAAGGGTCTGCGTTTGCTCACCCAACCTCACCAAACCTCTCAGCCCCAAGAGTGTCCACCCTTATGTCTCATCCAGCTGTGCGTCTAGATATGGTCAATCCAGGTTGCATCACAGCCCCTGAACGCATTGTGTAAGAATTTCTCTCTCTTTCACTGTCTTTGTTTCATGGGTGTTTCAAAGTAATTTATTTTTATAATGGGGTTTAGCTGCTTTTCACTGCTGTGTTTATGCCGCTTTACACCCACTTGACACACTAACAGAGAGATATCAATACATAGGTTTTACGATTATTATTAGTCAGATATATTCTTGTGCGGTGAATAGGGCGTGTTGAGTCCAGTTCTCTGAGCAAGGAGTAGGTCTTGTCTATTACATATTGGGTTTATGGAACGGTATCTGAGCTAATTTGATACCCTTGTTTTATGTATCACCCCACCTCACCTTTCCCGTTAAGCAGCCATAGTGTGTTTTCTGCATGTGTGACTCTGTTCTGTTTTGTAATTCAGTTCAAGTGTAACGGTTTTTACATTCCCTCTATCAGTGATACCTTATGAGAAGTGTCCTTTTCTGTGTGACTTATTTCACTTAGAATCGTTGTACCTAAATCCTCTCATCATGCTGCTACTAACCTTACGACATTGATTTCATGGCTGAGTGATATTCCATTGTACATAAGGATCACAACTTCTTTATCCATTTTTCTCTTTCCTGGGATATTTAAGGTGGAATGAAGTGGAGGTCCTGGTCAACAGAGCAGCCCTAAACTTTGGGGTGCTTGTGTCTTGCTGATTTTTAATTTTCCCAATTTATACCCCCATGAGTGGAAGTGCCCTATGCTCTCTAAGCTGTGTTTTTCAGATGTATCAGGACTCACCGGACACTTCTCCGGAGTGGCTCTTGGCAATTTACATCCCGCCCATCAGTGTAGCAAGGCTCCCATTTCTCCATGGCCTGTCCTGCATTTCTGGTTTTGACACTTTTTTCAGCATGACCCTTTTGACCGATGGGAAGCGAGACTTCTTTGTAGCGCTGATTTGCCTTTCCAGGTTGCTTGGTTGGCCAAAAAGGGCGTATGCGTTTTTTCCTGAATATATTCAGGAAAAAACGCATACGCCCTTTTTGGCCAAGGGCATCATTGTCAACGTTTTGCCGCTTTTCATGTGCTTTAAAGGCGATTCGTATCTACCTCCTGAAATCTGTTTCCTGCAATTCTGCCTTGATTTAAAATCCTCTTCTTTGCCTTCCCTCAATATATTTGTGGACGACAGTTATCATTTATAACTCTGCAGGTTTGTGAATTGCAGTGCCCTGAAGCTCCATTTTACAACTCGTTTTTATGGGAGCTGGCCACAAAATCGCAGAATGGCTTCAGGCCCTGTTCTGGTTCCGGGGGTCAGGCTGAGCCTGTGGTTAATTCTTCTTTCTGATGGGAAAATAGAGTGACCTGTGCCTGTCCCAACACCAAGAGCTAGTCTCTCGTTGGTTCCACGTCTTCCCGTTTATCCTCAGGACAAATTGCAACCTGTATGGAACAGGAGGTTAAAGGTGCTGATGCTCCAAGTAGGGAACTTGCTAGTAAAGCAGCTGGAATGGCGAACCCGGGCACAAGGAGATGAGAAATGAGGTGCGTTTTAGAAACCTTTCCCCATCACACGGTGTACCATCTTCTGGGTTTCTCATGCATGTTTTTGATGTAGGAAGATGCCCTTGAACCTGGAGATTTGGGACCCATGCGATGGGTACCACGCAGTATTACTTTAAAGGGTCTGCGTTTGCTCACCCAACCTCACCAAACCTCTCAGCCCCAAGAGTGTCCACCCTTATGTCTCATCCAGCTGTGCATCTTGATATGGTCAATCCAGGTTGCATCACAGCCCCTGAACGCATTGTTTAAGAATTTCTCTCTCTTTCACTGTCTTTGTTTCATGGGTGTTTCAAAGTAATTTATTTTTATAATGGGGTTTAGCTGCTTTTCACTGCTGTGTTTATGCCGCTTTACACCCACTTGACACACTAACAGAGAGATATCAATACATAGGTTTTACGATTATTATTAGTCAGATATATTCTTGTGCGGTGAATAGGGCGTGTTGAGTCCAGTTCTCTGAGCAAGGGGTAGGTCTTGTCTATTACATATTGGGTTTATGGAACGGTATCTGAGCTAATTTGATACCCTTGTTTTATGTATCACCCCACCTCACCTTTCCCGTTAAGCAGCCATAGTGTGTTTTCTGCATGTGTGACTCTCTTCTGTTTTGTAATTCAGTTCAAGTGTAACGGTTTTTACATTCCCTCTATCAGTGATACCTTATGAGAAGTGTCCTTTTCTGTGTGACTTATTTCACTTAGAATCGTTGTACCTAAATCCTCTCATCATGCTGCTACTAACCTTACGACATTGATTTCATGGCTGAGTGATATTCCATTGTACATAAGGATCACAACTTCTTTATCCATTTTTCTCTTTCCTGGGATATTTAAGGTGGAATGAAGTGGAGGTCCTGGTCAACAGAGCAGCCCTAAACTTTGGGGTGCTTGTGTCTTGCTGATTTTTAATTTTCCCAATTTATACCCCCATGAGTGGAAGTGCCCTATGCTCTCTAAGCTGTGTTTTTCAGATGTTTCAGGACTCACCGGACACTTCTCCGGAGTGGCTCTTGGCAATTTACATCCCGCCCATCAGTGTAGCAAGGCTCCCATTTCTCCATGGCCTGTCCTGCATTTCTGGTTTTGACACTTTTTTCAGCATGACCCTTTTGACCGATGGGAAGCGAGACTTCTTTGTAGCGCTGATTTGCCTTTCCAGGTGGCTTGGTTGGCCAAAAAGGGCGTATGCGTTTTTTCCTGAATATATTCAGGAAAAAACGCATACGCCCTTTTTGGCCAAGGGCATCATTGTCAACGTTTTGCCGCTTTTCATGTGCTTTAAAGGCGATTCGTATCTACCTCCTGAAATCTGTTTCCTGCAATTCTGCCTTGATTTCAAATCCTCTTCTTTGCCTTCCCTCAATATATTTGTGGACGAGAGTTATCATTAATAACTCTGCAGGTTTGTGAATTGCAGTGCCCTGAACCTCCATTTTACAACTCGTTTTTATGGGAGCTGGCCGCAAAATCGCAGAATGGCTTCAGGCCCTATTCTGGTTCCGTGGGGCAGGCTGAGCCTGTGGTTAATTCTTCTTTCTGATGGGAAAATAGAGTGACCTGTGCCTGTCCCAACACCAAGAGCTAGTCTCTCGTTGGTTCCACGTCTTCCCGTTTATCCTCAGGACAAATTGCAACCTGTATGGAACAGGAGGTTAAAGGTGCTGATGCTCCAAGTAGGGAGCTTGCTAGTAAAGCGGCTGGAATGGCGAACCCGGGCACAAGGAGATGAGAAATGAGGTGCGTTTTAGAAACCTTTCCCCATCACACGGTGTACCATCTTCTGGGTTTCTCATGTATGTTTTTGATGTAGGAAGATGCCCTTGAACCTGGAGATTTGGGACCCATGCGATGGGTACCACGCAGTATTACTTTAAAGGGTCTGCGTTTGCTCACCCAACCTCACCAAACCTCTCAGCCCCAAGAGTGTCCACCCTTATGTCTCATCCAGCTGTGCGTCTAGATATGGTCAATCCAGGTTGCATCACAGCCCCTGAACGCATTGTGTAAGAATTTCTCTCTCTTTCACTGTCTTTGTTTCATGGGTGTTTCAAAGTAATTTATTTTTATAATGGGGTTTAGCTGCTTTTCACTGCTGTGTTTATGCCGCTTTACACCCACTTGACACACTAACAGAGAGATATCAATACATAGGTTTTACGATTATTATTAGTCAGATATATTCTTGTGCGGTGAATAGGGCGTGCTGAGTCCAGTTCTCTGAGCAAGGAGTAGGTCTTGTCTATTACATATTGGGTTTATGGAACGGTATCTGAGCTAATTTGATACCCTTGTTTTATGTATCACCCCACCTCACCTTTCCCGTTAAGCAGCCATAGTGTGTTTTCTGCATGTGTGACTCTGTTCTGTTTTGTAATTCAGTTCAAGTGTAACGGTTTTTACATTCCCTCTATCAGTGATACCTTATGAGAAGTGTCCTTTTCTGTGTGACTTATTTCACTTAGAATCGTCGTACCTAAATCCACTCATCATGCTGCTACTAACCTTACGACATTGATTTCATGGCTGAGTGATATTCCATTGTACATAAGGACCACAACTTCTTTATCCATTTTTCTCTTTCCTGGGATATTTAAGGTGGAATGAAGTGGAGGTCCTGGTCAACAGAGCAGCCCTCAACTTTGGGGTGCTTGTGTCTTGCTGATTTTTAATTTTCCCAATTTATACCCCCATGAGTGGAAGTGCCCTATGCTCTCTAAGCTGTGTTTTTTCAGATGTTTCAGGACTCATCGGACACTTCTCCGGAGTGGCTCTTGGCAATTTACATCCCGCCCATCAGTGTAGCAAGGCTCCCATTTCTCCATGGCCTGTCCTGCATTTCTGGTTTTGACACTTTTTTCAGCATGGCCCTTTTGACCGATGGGAAGCGAGACTTCTTTGTAGCGCTGATTTGCCTTTCCAGGTGGCTTGGTTGGCCAAAAAGGGCGTATGCGTTTTTTCCTGAATATATTCAGGAAAAAACGCATACGCCCTTTTTGGCCAAGGGCATCATTGTCAACGTTTTGCCGCTTTTCATGTGCTTTAAAGGCGATTCGTATCTACCTCCTGAAATCTGTTTCCTGCAATTCTGCCTTGATTTCAAATCCTCTTCTTTGCCTTCCCTCAATATATTTGTGGACGACAGTTATCATTTATAACTCTGCAGGTTTGTGAATTGCAGTGCCCTGAACCTCCATTTTACAACTCGTTTTTATGGGAGCTGGCCGCAAAATCGCAGAATGGCTTCAGGCCCTGTTCTGGTTCCGGGGGGCAGGCTGAGCCTGTGGTTAATTCTTCTTTCTGATGGGAAAATAGAGTGACCTGTGCCTGTCCCAACACCAAGAGCTAGTCTCTCGTTGGTTCCACGTCTTCCCGTTTATCCTCAGGACAAATTGCAACCTGTATGGAACAGGAGGTTAAAGGTGCTGATGCTCCAAGTAGGGAACTTGCTAGTAAAGCAGCTGGAATGGCGAACCCGGGCACAAGGAGATGAGAAATGAGGTGCGTTTTAGAAACCTTTCCCCATCACACGGTGTACCATCTTCTGGGTTTCTCATGCATGTTTTTGATGTAGGAAGATGCCCTTGAACCTGGAGATTTGGGACCCATGCGATGGGTACCACGCAGTATTACTTTAAAGGGTCTGCGTTTGCTCACCCAACCTCACCAAACCTCTCAGCCCCAAGAGTGTCCACCCTTATGTCTCATCCAGCTGTGCATCTTGATATGGTCAATCCAGGTTGCATCACAGCCCCTGAACGCATTGTTTAAGAATTTCTCTCTCTTTCACTGTCTTTGTTTCATGGGTGTTTCAAAGTAATTTATTTTTATAATGGGGTTTAGCTGCTTTTCACTGCTGTGTTTATGCCGCTTTACACCCACTTGACACACTAACAGAGAGATATCAATACATAGGTTTTACGATTATTATTAGTCAGATATATTCTTGTGCGGTGAATAGGGCGTGTTGAGTCCAGTTCTCTGAGCAAGGAGTAGGTCTTGTCTATTACATATTGGGTTTATGGAACGGTATCTGAGCTAATTTGATACCCTTGTTTTATGTATCACCCCACCTCACCTTTCCCGTTAAGCAGCCATAGTGTGTTTTCTGCATGTGTGACTCTGTTCTGTTTTGTAATTCAGTTCAAGTGTAACGGTTTTTACATTCCCTCTATCAGTGATACCTTATGAGAAGTGTCCTTTTCTGTGTGACTTATTTCACTTAGAATCGTTGTACCTAAATCCTCTCATCATGCTGCTACTAACCTTACGACATTGATTTCATGGCTGAGTGATATTCCATTGTCCATAAGGATCACAACTTCTTTATCCATTTTTCTCTTTCCTGGGATATTTAAGGTGGAATGAAGTGGAGGTCCTGGTCAACAGAGCAGCCCTAAACTTTGGGGTGCTTGTGTCTTGCTGATTTTTAATTTTCCCAATTTATACCCCCATGAGTGGAAGTGCCCTATGCTCTCTAAGCTGTGTTTTTCAGATGTTTCAGGACTCACCGGACACTTCTTCGGAGTGGCTCTTGGCAATTTACATCCCGCCCATCAGTGTAGCAAGGCTCCCATTTCTCCATGGCCTGTCCTGCATTTCTGGTTTTGACACTTTTTTCAGCATGACCCTTTTGACCGATGGGAAGCGAGACTTCTTTGTAGCGCTGATTTGCCTTTCCAGGTGGCTTGGTTGGCCAAAAAGGGCGTATGCGTTTTTTCCTGAATATATTCAGGAAAAAACGCATACGCCCTTTTTGGCCAAGGGCATCATTGTCAACGTTTTGCCGCTTTTCATGTGCTTTAAAGGCGATTCGTATCTACCTCCTGAAATCTGTTTCCTGCAATTCTGCCTTGATTTCAAATCCTCTTCTTTGCCTTCCCTCAATATATTTGTGGACGAGAGTTATCATTAATAACTCTGCAGGTTTGTGAATTGCAGTGCCCTGAACCTCCATTTTACAACTCGTTTTTATGGGAGCTGGCCGCAAAATCGCAGAATGGCTTCAGGCCCTATTCTGGTTCCGTGGGGCAGGCTGAGCCTGTGGTTAATTCTTCTTTCTGATGGGAAAATAGAGTGACCTGTGCCTGTCCCAACACCAAGAGCTAGTCTCTCGTTGGTTCCACGTCTTCCCGTTTATCCTCAGGACAAATTGCAACCTGTATGGAACAGGAGGTTAAAGGTGCTGATGCTCCAAGTAGGGAGCTTGCTAGTAAAGCGGCTGGAATGGCGAACCCGGGCACAAGGAGATGAGAAATGAGGTGCGTTTTAGAAACCTTTCCCCATCACACGGTGTACCATCTTCTGGGTTTCTCATGTATGTTTTTGATGTAGGAAGATGCCCTTGAACCTGGAGATTTGGGACCCATGCGATGGGTACCACGCAGTATTCCTTTAAAGGGTCTGCGTTTGCTCACCCAACCTCACCAAACCTCTCAGCCCCAAGAGTGTCCACCCTTATGTCTCATCCAGCTGTGCGTCTAGATATGGTCAATCCAGGTTGCATCACAGCCCCTGAACGCATTGTGTAAGAATTTCTCTCTCTTTCACTGTCTTTGTTTCATGGGTGTTTCAAAGTAATTTATTTTTATAATGGGGTTTAGCTGCTTTTCACTGCTGTGTTTATGCCGCTTTACACCCACTTGACACACTAACAGAGAGATATCAATACATAGGTTTTACGATTATTATTAGTCAGATATATTCTTGTGCGGTGAATAGGGCGTGCTGAGTCCAGTTCTCTGAGCAAGGAGTAGGTCTTGTCTATTACATATTGGGTTTATGGAACGGTATCTGAGCTAATTTGATACCCTTGTTTTATGTATCACCCCACCTCACCTTTCCCGTTAAGCAGCCATAGTGTGTTTTCTGCATGTGTGACTCTGTTCTGTTTTGTAATTCAGTTCAAGTGTAACGGTTTTTACATTCCCTCTATCAGTGATACCTTATGAGAAGTGTCCTTTTCTGTGTGACTTATTTCACTTAGAATCGTCGTACCTAAATCCACTCATCATGCTGCTACTAACCTTACGACATTGATTTCATGGCTGAGTGATATTCCATTGTACATAAGGACCACAACTTCTTTATCCATTTTTCTCTTTCCTGGGATATTTAAGGTGGAATGAAGTGGAGGTCCTGGTCAACAGAGCAGCCCTAAACTTTGGGGTGCTTGTGTCTTGCTGATTTTTAATTTTCCCAATTTATACCCCCATGAGTGGAAGTGCCCTATGCTCTCTAAGCTGTGTTTTTTCAGATGTTTCAGGACTCACCGGACACTTCTCCGGAGTGGCTCTTGGCAATTTACATCCCGCCCATCAGTGTAGCAAGGCTCCCATTTCTCCATGGCCTGTCCTGCATTTCTGGTTTTGACACTTTTTTCAGCATGGCCCTTTTGACCGATGGGAAGCGAGACTTCTTTGTAGCGCTGATTTGCCTTTCCAGGTGGCTTGGTTGGCCAAAAAGGGCGTATGCGTTTTTTCCTGAATATATTCAGGAAAAAACGCATACGCCCTTTTTGGCCAAGGGCATCATTGTCAACGTTTTGCCGCTTTTCATGTGCTTTAAAGGCGATTCGTATCTACCTCCTGAAATCTGTTTCCTGCAATTCTGCCTTGATTTAAAATCCTCTTCTTTGCCTTCCCTCAATATATTTGTGGACGACAGTTATCATTTATAACTCTGCAGGTTTGTGAATTGCAGTGCCCTGAAGCTCCATTTTACAACTCGTTTTTATGGGAGCTGGCCACAAAATCGCAGAATGGCTTCAGGCCCTGTTCTGGTTCCGGGGGTCAGGCTGAGCCTGTGGTTAATTCTTCTTTCTGATGGGAAAATAGAGTGACCTGTGCCTGTCCCAACACCAAGAGCTAGTCTCTCGTTGGTTCCACGTCTTCCCGTTTATCCTCAGGACAAATTGCAACCTGTATGGAACAGGAGGTTAAAGGTGCTGATGCTCCAAGTAGGGAACTTGCTAGTAAAGCAGCTGGAATGGCGAACCCGGGCACAAGGAGATGAGAAATGAGGTGCGTTTTAGAAACCTTTCCCCATCACACGGTGTACCATCTTCTGGGTTTCTCATGCATGTTTTTGATGTAGGAAGATGCCCTTGAACCTGGAGATTTGGGACCCATGCGATGGGTACCACGCAGTATTACTTTAAAGGGTCTGCGTTTGCTCACCCAACCTCACCAAACCTCTCAGCCCCAAGAGTGTCCACCCTTATGTCTCATCCAGCTGTGCATCTAGATATGGTCAATCCAGGTTGCATCACAGCCCCTGAACGCATTGTTTAAGAATTTCTCTCTCTTTCACTGTCTTTGTTTCATGGGTGTTTCAAAGTAATTTATTTTTATAATGGGGTTTAGCTGCTTTTCACTGCTGTGTTTATGCCGCTTTACACCCACTTGACACACTAACAGAGAGATATCAATACATAGGTTTTACGATTATTATTAGTCAGATATATTCTTGTGCGGTGAATAGGGCGTGTTGAGTCCAGTTCTCTGAGCAAGGGGTAGGTCTTGTCTATTACATATTGGGTTTATGGAACGGTATCTGAGCTAATTTGATACCCTTGTTTTATGTATCACCCCACCTCACCTTTCCCGTTAAGCAGCCATAGTGTGTTTTCTGCATGTGTGTCTCTGTTCTGTTTTGTAATTCAGTTCAAGTGTAACGGTTTTTACATTCCCTCTATCAGTGATACCTTATGAGAAGTGTCCTTTTCTGTGTGACTTATTTCACTTAGAATCGTTGTACCTAAATCCTCTCATCATGCTGCTACTAACCTTACGACATTGATTTCATGGCTGAGTGATATTCCATTGTACATAAGGATCACAACTTCTTTATCCATTTTTCTCTTTCCTGGGATATTTAAGGTGGAATGAAGTGGAGGTCCTGGTCAACAGAGCAGCCCTAAACTTTGGGGTGCTTGTGTCTTGCTGATTTTTAATTTTCCCAATTTATACCCCCATGAGTGGAAGTGCCCTATGCTCTCTAAGCTGTGTTTTTCAGATGTTTCAGGACTCACCGGACACTTCTCCGGAGTGGCTCTTGGCAATTTACATCCCGCCCATCAGTGTAGCAAGGCTCCCATTTCTCCATGGCCTGTCCTGCATTTCTGGTTTTGACACTTTTTTCAGCATGACCCTTTTGACCGATGGGAAGCGAGACTTCTTTGTAGCGCTGATTTGCCTTTCCAGGTTGCTTGGTTGGCCAAAAAGGGCGTATGCGTTTTTTCCTGAATATATTCAGGAAAAAACGCATACGCCCTTTTTGGCCAAGGGCATCATTGTCAACGTTTTGCCGCTTTTCATGTGCTTTAAAGGCGATTCGTATCTACCTCCTGAAATCTGTTTCCTGCAATTCTGCCTTGATTTCAAATCCTCTTCTTTGCCTTCCCTCAATATATTTGTGGACGAGAGTTATCATTAATAACTCTGCAGGTTTGTGAATTTCAGTGCCCTGAACCTCCATTTTACAACTCGTTTTTATGGGAGCTGGCCGCAAAATCGCAGAATGGCTTCAGGCCCTATTCTGGTTCCGTGGGGCAGGCTGAGCCTGTGGTTAATTCTTCTTTCTGATGGGAAAATAGAGTGACCTGTGCCTGTCCCAACACCAAGAGCTAGTCTCTCGTTGGTTCCACGTCTTCCCGTTTATCCTCAGGACAAATTGCAACCTGTATGGAACAGGAGGTTAAAGGTGCTGATGCTCCAAGTAGGGAGCTTGCTAGTAAAGCGGCTGGAATGGCGAACCCGGGCACAAGGAGATGAGAAATGAGGTGCGTTTTAGAAACCTTTCCCCATCACACGGTGTACCATCTTCTGGGTTTCTCATGTATGTTTTTGATGTAGGAAGATGCCCTTGAACCTGGAGATTTGGGACCCATGCGATGGGTACCACGCAGTATTACTTTAAAGGGTCTGCGTTTGCTCACCCAACCTCACCAAACCTCTCAGCCCCAAGAGTGTCCACCCTTATGTCTCATCCAGCTGTGCGTCTAGATATGGTCAATCCAGGTTGCATCACAGCCCCTGAACGCATTGTGTAAGAATTTCTCTCTCTTTCACTGTCTTTGTTTCATGGGTGTTTCAAAGTAATTTATTTTTATAATGGGGTTTAGCTGCTTTTCACTGCTGTGTTTATGCCGCTTTACACCCACTTGACACACTAACAGAGAGATATCAATACATAGGTTTTACGATTATTATTAGTCAGATATATTCTTGTGCGGTGAATAGGGCGTGCTGAGTCCAGTTCTCTGAGCAAGGAGTAGGTCTTGTCTATTACATATTGGGTTTATGGAACGGTATCTGAGCTAATTTGATACCCTTGTTTTATGTATCACCCCACCTCACCTTTCCCGTTAAGCAGCCATAGTGTGTTTTCTGCATGTGTGACTCTGTTCTGTTTTGTAATTCAGTTCAAGTGTAACGGTTTTTACATTCCCTCTATCAGTGATACCTTATGAGAAGTGTCCTTTTCTGTGTGACTTATTTCACTTAGAATCGTCGTACCTAAATCCACTCATCATGCTGCTACTAACCTTACGACATTGATTTCATGGCTGAGTGATATTCCATTGTACATAAGGACCACAACTTCTTTATCCATTTTTCTCTTTCCTGGGATATTTAAGGTGGAATGAAGTGGAGGTCCTGGTCAACAGAGCAGCCCTAAACTTTGGGGTGCTTGTGTCTTGCTGATTTTTAATTTTCCCAATTTATACCCCCATGAGTGGAAGTGCCCTATGCTCTCTAAGCTGTGTTTTTTCAGATGTTTCAGGACTCACCGGACACTTCTCCGGAGTGGCTCTTGGCAATTTACATCCCGCCCATCAGTGTAGCAAGGCTCCCATTTCTCCATGGCCTGTCCTGCATTTCTGGTTTTGACACTTTTTTCAGCATGGCCCTTTTGACCGATGGGAAGCGAGACTTCTTTGTAGCGCTGATTTGCCTTTCCAGGTGGCTTGGTTGGCCAAAAAGGGCGTATGCGTTTTTTCCTGAATATATTCAGGAAAAAACGCATACGCCCTTTTTGGCCAAGGGCATCATTGTCAACGTTTTGCCGCTTTTCATGTGCTTTAAAGGCGATTCGTATCTACCTCCTGAAATCTGTTTCCTGCAATTCTGCCTTGATTTCAAATCCTCTTCTTTGCCTTCCCTCAATATATTTGTGGACGACAGTTATCATTTATAACTCTGCAGGTTTGTGAATTGCAGTGCCCTGAAGCTCCATTTTACAACTCGTTTTTATGGGAGCTGGCCACAAAATCGCAGAATGGCTTCAGGCCCTGTTCTGGTTCCGGGGGTCAGGCTGAGCCTGTGGTTAATTCTTCTTTCTGATGGGAAAATAGAGTGACCTGTGCCTGTCCCAACACCAAGAGCTAGTCTCTCGTTGGTTCCACGTCTTCCCGTTTATCCTCAGGACAAATTGCAACCTGTATGGAACAGGAGGTTAAAGGTGCTGATGCTCCAAGTAGGGAACTTGCTAGTAAAGCAGCTGGAATGGCGAACCCGGGCACAAGGAGATGAGAAATGAGGTGCGTTTTAGAAACCTTTCCCCATCACACGGTGTACCATCTTCTGGGTTTCTCATGCATGTTTTTGATGTAGGAAGATGCCCTTGAACCTGGAGATTTGGGACCCATGCGATGGGTACCACGCAGTATTACTTTAAAGGGTCTGCGTTTGCTCACCCAACCTCACCAAACCTCTCAGCCCCAAGAGTGTCCACCCTTATGTCTCATCCAGCTGTGCATCTAGATATGGTCAATCCAGGTTGCATCACAGCCCCTGAACGCATTGTTTAAGAATTTCTCTCTCTTTCACTGTCTTTGTTTCATGGGTGTTTCAAAGTAATTTATTTTTATAATGGGGTTTAGCTGCTTTTCACTGCTGTGTTTATGCCGCTTTACACCCACTTGACACACTAACAGAGAGATATCAATACATAGGTTTTACGATTATTATTAGTCAGATATATTCTTGTGCGGTGAATAGGGCGTGTTGAGTCCAGTTCTCTGAGCAAGGGGTAGGTCTTGTCTATTACATATTGGGTTTATGGAACGGTATCTGAGCTAATTTGATACCCTTGTTTTATGTATCACCCCACCTCACCTTTCCCGTTAAGCAGCCATAGTGTGTTTTCTGCATGTGTGACTCTGTTCTGTTTTGTAATTCAGTTCAAGTGTAACGGTTTTTACATTCCCTCTATCAGTGATACCTTATGAGAAGTGTCCTTTTCTGTGTGACTTATTTCACTTAGAATCGTTGTACCTAAATCCTCTCATCATGCTGCTACTAACCTTACGACATTGATTTCATGGCTGAGTGATATTCCATTGTACATAAGGATCACAACTTCTTTATCCATTTTTCTCTTTCCTGGGATATTTAAGGTGGAATGAAGTGGAGGTCCTGGTCAACAGAGCAGCCCTAAACTTTGGGGTGCTTGTGTCTTGCTGATTTTTAATTTTCCCAATTTATACCCCCATGAGTGGAAGTGCCCTATGCTCTCTAAGCTGTGTTTTTCAGATGTTTCAGGACTCACCGGACACTTCTCCGGAGTGGCTCTTGGCAATTTACATCCCGCCCATCAGTGTAGCAAGGCTCCCATTTCTCCATGGCCTGTCCTGCATTTCTGGTTTTGACACTTTTTTCAGCATGACCCTTTTGACCGATGGGAAGCGAGACTTCTTTGTAGCGCTGATTTGCCTTTCCAGGTTGCTTGGTTGGCCAAAAAGGGCGTATGCGTTTTTTCCTGAATATATTCAGGAAAAAACGCATACGCCCTTTTTGGCCAAGGGCATCATTGTCAACGTTTTGCCGCTTTTCATGTGCTTTAAAGGCGATTCGTATCTACCTCCTGAAATCTGTTTCCTGCAATTCTGCCTTGATTTCAAATCCTCTTCTTTGCCTTCCCTCAATATATTTGTGGACGAGAGTTATCATTAATAACTCTGCAGGTTTGTGAATTTCAGTGCCCTGAACCTCCATTTTACAACTCGTTTTTATGGGAGCTGGCCGCAAAATCGCAGAATGGCTTCAGGCCCTATTCTGGTTCCGTGGGGCAGGCTGAGCCTGTGGTTAATTCTTCTTTCTGATGGGAAAATAGAGTGACCTGTGCCTGTCCCAACACCAAGAGCTAGTCTCTCGTTGGTTCCACGTCTTCCCGTTTATCCTCAGGACAAATTGCAACCTGTATGGAACAGGAGGTTAAAGGTGCTGATGCTCCAAGTAGGGAGCTTGCTAGTAAAGCGGCTGGAATGGCGAACCCGGGCACAAGGAGATGAGAAATGAGGTGCGTTTTAGAAACCTTTCCCCATCACACGGTGTACCATCTTCTGGGTTTCTCATGTATGTTTTTGATGTAGGAAGATGCCCTTGAACCTGGAGATTTGGGACCCATGCGATGGGTACCACGCAGTATTACTTTAAAGGGTCTGCGTTTGCTCACCCAACCTCACCAAACCTCTCAGCCCCAAGAGTGTCCACCCTTATGTCTCATCCAGCTGTGCGTCTAGATATGGTCAATCCAGGTTGCATCACAGCCCCTGAACGCATTGTGTAAGAATTTCTCTCTCTTTCACTGTCTTTGTTTCATGGGTGTTTCAAAGTAATTTATTTTTATAATGGGGTTTAGCTGCTTTTCACTGCTGTGTTTATGCCGCTTTACACCCACTTGACACACTAACAGAGAGATATCAATACATAGGTTTTACGATTATTATTAGTCAGATATATTCTTGTGCGGTGAATAGGGCGTGCTGAGTCCAGTTCTCTGAGCAAGGAGTAGGTCTTGTCTATTACATATTGGGTTTATGGAACGGTATCTGAGCTAATTTGATACCCTTGTTTTATGTATCACCCCACCTCACCTTTCCCGTTAAGCAGCCATAGTGTGTTTTCTGCATGTGTGACTCTGTTCTGTTTTGTAATTCAGTTCAAGTGTAACGGTTTTTACATTCCCTCTATCAGTGATACCTTATGAGAAGTGTCCTTTTCTGTGTGACTTATTTCACTTAGAATCGTCGTACCTAAATCCACTCATCATGCTGCTACTAACCTTACGACATTGATTTCATGGCTGAGTGATATTCCATTGTACATAAGGACCACAACTTCTTTATCCATTTTTCTCTTTCCTGGGATATTTAAGGTGGAATGAAGTGGAGGTCCTGGTCAACAGAGCAGCCCTAAACTTTGGGGTGCTTGTGTCTTGCTGATTTTTAATTTTCCCAATTTATACCCCCATGAGTGGAAGTGCCCTATGCTCTCTAAGCTGTGTTTTTTCAGATGTTTCAGGACTCACCGGACACTTCTCCGGAGTGGCTCTTGGCAATTTACATCCCGCCCATCAGTGTAGCAAGGCTCCCATTTCTCCATGGCCTGTCCTGCATTTCTGGTTTTGACACTTTTTTCAGCATGGCCCTTTTGACCGATGGGAAGCGAGACTTCTTTGTAGCGCTGATTTGCCTTTCCAGGTGGCTTGGTTGGCCAAAAAGGGCGTATGCGTTTTTTCCTGAATATATTCAGGAAAAAACGCATACGCCCTTTTTGGCCAAGGGCATCATTGTCAACGTTTTGCCGCTTTTCATGTGCTTTAAAGGCGATTCGTATCTACCTCCTGAAATCTGTTTCCTGCAATTCTGCCTTGATTTCAAATCCTCTTCTTTGCCTTCCCTCAATATATTTGTGGACGACAGTTATCATTTATAACTCTGCAGGTTTGTGAATTGCAGTGCCCTGAAGCTCCATTTTACAACTCGTTTATATGGGAGCTGGCCACAAAATCGCAGAATGGCTTCAGGCCCTGTTCTGGTTCCGGGGGTCAGGCTGAGCCTGTGGTTAATTCTTCTTTCTGATGGGAAAATAGAGTGACCTGTGCCTGTCCCAACACCAAGAGCTAGTCTCTCGTTGGTTCCACGTCTTCCCGTTTATCCTCAGGACAAATTGCAACCCGCATGGAACAGGAGGTTAAGGGTGCTGATGCTCCAAGTAGGGAGCTTGCTAGTAAAGCGGCTGGAATGGCGAACCCGGGCACAAGGAGTTGAGAAATGAGGTGCGTTTTAGAAACCTTTCTCCATCACACGGTGTACCATCTTCTGGGTTTCTCATGCATGTTTTTGATGTAGGAAGATGCCCTTGAACCTGGAGATTTGGGACCCATGCGATGGGTACCACGCAGTATTCCTTTAAAGGGTCTGCGTTTGCTCACCCAACCTCACCAAACCTCTCAGCCCCAAGAGTGTCCACCCTTATGTCTCATCCAGCTGTGCGTCTAGATATGGTCAATCCAGGTTGCATCACAGCCCCTGAACGCATTGTGTAAGAATTTCTCTCTCTTTCACTGTCTTTGTTTCATGGGTGTTTCAAAGTAATTTATTTTTATAATGGGGTTTAGCTGCTTTTCACTGCTGTGTTTATGCCGCTTTACACCCACTTGACACACTAACAGAGAGATATCAATACATAGGTTTTACGATTATTATTAGTCAGATATATTCTTGTGCGGTGAATAGGGCGTGTTGAGTCCAGTTCTCTGAGCAAGGAGTAGGTCTGGTCTATTACATATTGGGTTTATGGAACGGTATCTGAGCTAATTTGATACCCTTGTTTTATGTATCACCCCACCTCACCTTTCCCGTTAAGCAGCCATAGTGTGTTTTCTGCATGTGTGACTCTGTTCTGTTTTGTAATTCAGTTCAAGTGTAACGGTTTTTACATTCCCTCTATCAGTGATACCTTATGAGAAGTGTCCTTTTCTGTGTGACTTATTTCACTTAGAATCGTCGTACCTAAATCCACTCATCATGCTGCTACTAACCTTACGACATTGATTTCCTGGCTGAGTGATATTCCAATGTACATAAGGACCACAACTTCTTTATCCATTTTTCTCTTTCCTGGGATATTTAAGGTGGAATGAAGTGGAGGTCCTGGTCAACAGAGCAGCCCTAAACTTTGGGGTGCTTGTGTCTTGCTGATTTTTAATTTTCCCAATTTATACCCCCATGAGTGGAAGTGCCCTATGCTCTCTAAGCTGTGTTTTTCAGATGTTTCAGGACTCACCGGACACTTCTCCAGAGTGGCTCTTGGCAATTTACATCCCGCCCATCAGTGTAGCAAGGCTCCCATTTCTCCATGGCCTGTCCTGCATTTCTGGTTTTGACACTTTTTTCAGCATGGCCCTTTTGACCGATGGGAAGCGAGACTTCTTTGTAGCGCTGATTTGCCTTTCCAGGTGGCTTGGTTGGCCAAAAAGGGCGTATGCGTTTTTTCCTGAATATATTCAGGAAAAAACGCATACGCCCTTTTTGGCCAAGGGCATCATTGTCAACGTTTTGCCGCTTTTCATGTGCTTTAAAGGCGATTCGTATCTACCTCCTGAAATCTGTTTCCTGCAATTCTGCCTTGATTTCAAATCCTCTTCTTTGCCTTCCCTCAATATATTTGTGGACGAGAGTTATCATTTATAACTCTGCAGGTTTGTGAATTGCAGTGCCCTGAACCTCCATTTTACAACTCGTTTTTATGGGAGCTGGCCGCAAAATCGCAGATTGGCTTCAGGCCCTGTTCTGGTTCCGGGGGGCAGGCTGAGCCTGTGGTTAATTCTTCTTTCTGATGGGAAAATAGAGTGACCTGTGCCTGTCCCAACACCAAGAGCTAGTCTCTCGTTGGTTCCACGTCTTCCCGTTTATCCTCAGGACAAATTGCAACCTGTATGGAACAGGAGGTTAAAGGTGCTGATGCTCCAAGTAGGGAGCTTGCTAGTAAAGCGCCTGGAATGGCGAACCCGGGCACAAGGAGATGAGAAATGAGGTGCGTTTTAGAAACCTTTCCCCATCACACGGTGTACCATCTTCTTGGTTTCTCATGCATGTTTTTGATGTAGGAAGATGCCCTTGAACCTGGAGATTTGGGACCCATGCGATGGGTACCACGCAGTATTCCTTTAAAGGGTCTGCGTTTGCTCACCCAACCTCACCAAACCTCTCAGCCCCAAGAGTGTCCACCCTTATGTCTCATCCAGCTGTGCGTCTAGATATGGTCAATCCAGGTTGCATCACAGCCCCTGAACGCATTGTGTAAGAATTTCTCTCTCTTTCACTGTCTTTGTTTCATGGGTGTTTCAAAGTAATTTATTTTTATAATGGGGTTTAGCTGCTTTTCACTGCTGTGTTTATGCCGCTTTACACCCACTTGACACACTAACAGAGAGATATCAATACATAGGTTTTACGATTATTATTAGTCAGATATATTCTTGTGCGGTGAATAGGGCGTGTTGAGTCCAGTTCTCTGAGCAAGGAGTAGGTCTGGTCTATTACATATTGGGTTTATGGAACGGTATCTGAGCTAATTTGATACCCTTGTTTTATGTATCACCCCACCTCACCTTTCCCGTTAAGCAGCCATAGTGTGTTTTCTGCATGTGTGACTCTGTTCTGTTTTGTAATTCAGTTCAAGTGTAACGGTTTTTACATTCCCTCTATCAGTGATACCTTATGAGAAGTGTCCTTTTCTGTGTGACTTATTTCACTTAGAATCGTCGTACCTAAATCCACTCATCATGCTGCTACTAACCTTACGACATTGATTTCATGGCTGAGTGATATTCCATTGTACATAAGGACCACAACTTCTTTATCCATTTTTCTCTTTCCTGGGATATTTAAGGTGGAATGAAGTGGAGGTCCTGGTCAACAGAGCAGCCCTAAACTTTGGGGTGCTTGTGTCTTGCTGATTTTTAATTTTCCCAATTTATACCCCCATGAGTGGAAGTGCCCTATGCTCTCTAAGCTGTGTTTTTTCAGATGTTTCAGGACTCACCGGACACTTCTCCGGAGTGGCTCTTGGCAATTTACATCCCGCCCATCAGTGTAGCAAGGCTCCCATTTCTCCATGGCCTGTCCTGCATTTCTGGTTTTGACACTTTTTTCAGCATGGCCCTTTTGACCGATGGGAAGCGAGACTTCTTTGTAGCGCTGATTTGCCTTTCCAGGTGGCTTGGTTGGCCAAAAAGGGCGTATGCGTTTTTTCCTGAATATATTCAGGAAAAAACGCATACGCCCTTTTTGGCCAAGGGCATCATTGTCAACGTTTTGCCGCTTTTCATGTGCTTTAAAGGCAATTCGTATCTACCTCCTGAAATCTGTTTCCTGCAATTCTGCCTTGATTTCAAATCCTCTTCTTTGCCTTCCCTCAATATATTTGTGGACGACAGTTATCATTTATAACTCTGCAGGTTTGTGAATTGCAGTGCCCTGAAGCTCCATTTTACAACTCGTTTTTATGGGAGCTGGCCACAAAATCGCAGAATGGCTTCAGGCCCTGTTCTGGTTCCGGGGGTCAGGCTGAGCCTGTGGTTAATTCTTCTTTCTGATGGGAAAATAGAGTGACCTGTGCCTGTCCCAACACCAAGAGCTAGTCTCTCGTTGGTTCCACGTCTTCCCGTTTATCCTCAGGAGAAATTGCAACCCGCATGGAACAGGAGGTTAAGGGTGCTGATGCTCCAAGTAGGGAGCTTGCTAGTAAAGCAGCTGGAATGGCGAACCCGGGCACAAGGAGTTGAGAAATGAGGTGCGTTTTAGAAACCATTCTCCATCACACGGTGTACCATCTTCTGGGTTTCTCATGCATGTTTTTGATGTAGGAAGATGCCTTTGAACCTGGAGATTTGGGACCCATGCGATGGGTACCACGCAGTATTCCTTTAAAGGGTCTGCGTTTGCTCACCCAACCTCACCAAACCTCTCAGCCCCAAGAGTGTCCACCCTTATGTCTCATCCAGCTGTGCGTCTAGATATGGTCAATCCAGGTTGCATCACAGCCCCTGAACGCATTGTGTAAGAATTTCTCTCTCTTTCACTGTCTTTGTTTCATGGGTGTTTCAAAGTAATTTATTTTTATAATGGGGTTTAGCTGCTTTTCACTGCTGTGTTTATGCCGCTTTACACCCACTTGACACACTAACAGAGAGATATCAATACATAGGTTTTACGATTATTATTAGTCAGATATATTCTTGTGCGGTGAATAGGGCGTGTTGAGTCCAGTTCTCTGAGCAAGGAGTAGGTCTGGTCTATTACATATTGGGTTTATGGAACGGTATCTGAGCTAATTTGATACCCTTGTTTTATGTATCACCCCACCTCACCTTTCCCGTTAAGCAGCCATAGTGTGTTTTCTGCATGTGTGACTCTGTTCTGTTTTGTAATTCAGTTCAAGTGTAACGGTTTTTACATTCCCTCTATCAGTGATACCTTATGAGAAGTGTCCTTTTCTGTGTGACTTATTTCACTTAGAATCGTCGTACCTAAATCCACTCATCATGCTGCTACTAACCTTACGACATTGATTTCCTGGCTGAGTGATATTCCAATGTACATAAGGACCACAACTTCTTTATCCATTTTTCTCTTTCCTGGGATATTTAAGGTGGAATGAAGTGGAGGTCCTGGTCAACAGAGCAGCCCTAAACTTTGGGGTGCTTGTGTCTTGCTGATTTTTAATTTTCCCAATTTATACCCCCATGAGTGGAAGTGCCCTATGCTCTCTAAGCTGTGTTTTTCAGATGTTTCAGGACTCACCGGACACTTCTCCAGAGTGGCTCTTGGCAATTTACATCCCGCCCATCAGTGTAGCAAGGCTCCCATTTCTCCATGGCCTGTCCTGCATTTCTGGTTTTGACACTTTTTTCAGCATGGCCCTTTTGACCGATGGGAAGCGAGACTTCTTTGTAGCACTGATTTGCCTTTCCAGGTGGCTTGGTTGGCCAAAAAGGGCGTATGCGTTTTTTCCTGAATATATTCAGGAAAAAACGCATACGCCCTTTTTGGCCAAGGGCATCATTGTCAACGTTTTGCCGCTTTTCATGTGCTTTAAAGGCGATTCGTATCTACCTCCTGAAATCTGTTTCCTGCAATTCTGCCTTGATTTCAAATCCTCTTCTTTGCCTTCCCTCAATATATTTGTGGACGAGAGTTATCATTTATAACTCTGCAGGTTTGTGAATTGCAGTGCCCTGAACCTCCATTTTACAACTCGTTTTTATGGGAGCTGGCCGCAAAATCGCAGATTGGCTTCAGGCCCTGTTCTGGTTCCGGGGGGCAGGCTGAGCCTGTGGTTAATTCTTCTTTCTGATGGGAAAATAGAGTGACCTGTGCCTGTCCCAACACCAAGAGCTAGTCTCTCGTTGGTTCCACGTCTTCCCGTTTATCCTCAGGACAAATTGCAACCTGTATGGAACAGGAGGTTAAAGGTGCTGATGCTCCAAGTAGGGAGCTTGCTAGTAAAGCGCCTGGAATGGCGAACCCGGGCACAAGGAGATGAGAAATGAGGTGCGTTTTAGAAACCTTTCCCCATCACACGGTGTACCATCTTCTTGGTTTCTCATGCATGTTTTTGATGTAGGAAGATGCCCTTGAACCTGGAGATTTGGGACCCATGCGATGGGTACCACGCAGTATTCCTTTAAAGGGTCTGCGTTTGCTCACCCAACCTCACCAAACCTCTCAGCCCCAAGAGTGTCCACCCTTATGTCTCATCCAGCTGTGCGTCTAGATATGGTCAATCCAGGTTGCATCACAGCCCCTGAACGCATTGTGTAAGAATTTCTCTCTCTTTCACTGTCTTTGTTTCATGGGTGTTTCAAAGTAATTTATTTTTATAATGGGGTTTAGCTGCTTTTCACTGCTGTGTTTATGCCGCTTTACACCCACTTGACACACTAACAGAGAGATATCAATACATAGGTTTTACGATTATTATTAGTCAGATATATTCTTGTGCGGTGAATAGGGCGTGTTGAGTCCAGTTCTCTGAGCAAGGAGTAGGTCTGGTCTATTACATATTGGGTTTATGGAACGGTATCTGAGCTAATTTGATACCCTTGTTTTATGTATCACCCCACCTCACCTTTCCCGTTAAGCAGCCATAGTGTGTTTTCTGCATGTGTGACTCTGTTCTGTTTTGTAATTCAGTTCAAGTGTAACGGTTTTTACATTCCCTCTATCAGTGATACCTTATGAGAAGTGTCCTTTTCTGTGTGACTTATTTCACTTAGAATCGTCGTACCTAAATCCACTCATCATGCTGCTACTAACCTTACGACATTGATTTCCTGGCTGAGTGATATTCCAATGTACATAAGGACCACAACTTCTTTATCCATTTTTCTCTTTCCTGGGATATTTAAGGTGGAATGAAGTGGAGGTCCTGGTCAACAGAGCAGCCCTAAACTTTGGGGTGCTTGTGTCTTGCTGATTTTTAATTTTCCCAATTTATACCCCCATGAGTGGAAGTGCCCTATGCTCTCTAAGCTGTGTTTTTCAGATGTTTCAGGACTCACCGGACACTTCTCCAGAGTGGCTCTTGGCAATTTACATCCCGCCCATCAGTGTAGCAAGGCTCCCATTTCTCCATGGCCTGTCCTGCATTTCTGGTTTTGACACTTTTTTCAGCATGGCCCTTTTGACCGATGGGAAGCGAGACTTCTTTGTAGCGCTGATTTGCCTTTCCAGGTGGCTTGGTTGGCCAAAAAGGGCGTATGCGTTTTTTCCTGAATATATTCAGGAAAAAACGCATACGCCCTTTTTGGCCAAGGGCATCATTGTCAACGTTTTGCCGCTTTTCATGTGCTTTAAAGGCGATTCGTATCTACCTCCTGAAATCTGTTTCCTGCAATTCTGCCTTGATTTCAAATCCTCTTCTTTGCCTTCCCTCAATATATTTGTGGACGACAGTTACCATTTATAACTCTGCAGGTTTGTGAATTGCAGTGCCCTGAAGCTCCATTTTACAACTCGTTTTTATGGGAGCTGGCCACAAAATCGCAGAATGGCTTCAGGCCCTGTTCTGGTTCCGGGGGTCAGGCTGAGCCTGTGGTTAATTCTTCTTTCTGATGGGAAAATAGAGTGACCTGTGCCTGTCCCAACACCAAGAGCTAGTCTCTCGTTGGTTCCACGTCTTCCCGTTTATCCTCAGGACAAATTGCAACCCGCATGGAACAGGAGGTTAAGGGTGCTGATGCTCCAAGTAGGGAGCTTGCTAGTAAAGCGGCTGGAATGGCGAACCCGGGCACAAGGAGTTGAGAAATGAGGTGCGTTTTAGAAACCTTTCTCCATCACACGGTGTACCATCTTCTGGGTTTCTCATGCATGTTTTTGATGTAGGAAGATGCCCTTGAACCTGGAGATTTGGGACCCATGCGATGGGTACCACGCAGTATTCCTTTAAAGGGTCTGCGTTTGCTCACCCAACCTCACCAAACCTCTCAGCCCCAAGAGTGTCCACCCTTATGTCTCATCCAGCTGTGCGTCTAGATATGGTCAATCCAGGTTGCATCACAGCCCCTGAACGCATTGTGTAAGAATTTCTCTCTCTTTCACTGTCTTTGTTTCATGGGTGTTTCAAAGTAATTTATTTTTATAATGGGGTTTAGCTGCTTTTCACTGCTGTGTTTATGCCGCTTTACACCCACTTGACACACTAACAGAGAGATATCAATACATAGGTTTTACGATTATTATTAGTCAGATATATTCTTGTGCGGTGAATAGGGCGTGTTGAGTCCAGTTCTCTGAGCAAGGAGTAGGTCTGGTCTATTACATATTGGGTTTATGGAACGGTATCTGAGCTAATTTGATACCCTTGTTTTATGTATCACCCCACCTCACCTTTCCCGTTAAGCAGCCATAGTGTGTTTTCTGCATGTGTGACTCTGTTCTGTTTTGTAATTCAGTTCAAGTGTAACGGTTTTTACATTCCCTCTATCAGTGATACCTTATGAGAAGTGTCCTTTTCTGTGTGACTTATTTCACTTAGAATCGTCGTACCTAAATCCACTCATCATGCTGCTACTAACCTTACGACATTGATTTCCTGGCTGAGTGATATTCCAATGTACATAAGGACCACAACTTCTTTATCCATTTTTCTCTTTCCTGGGATATTTAAGGTGGAATGAAGTGGAGGTCCTGGTCAACAGAGCAGCCCTAAACTTTGGGGTGCTTGTGTCTTGCTGATTTTTAATTTTCCCAATTTATACCCCCATGAGTGGAAGTGCCCTATGCTCTCTAAGCTGTGTTTTTCAGATGTTTCAGGACTCACCGGACACTTCTCCAGAGTGGCTCTTGGCAATTTACATCCCGCCCATCAGTGTAGCAAGGCTCCCATTTCTCCATGGCCTGTCCTGCATTTCTGGTTTTGACACTTTTTTCAGCATGGCCCTTTTGACCGATGGGAAGCGAGACTTCTTTGTAGCGCTGATTTGCCTTTCCAGGTGGCTTGGTTGGCCAAAAAGGGCGTATGCGTTTTTTCCTGAATATATTCAGGAAAAAACGCATACGCCCTTTTTGGCCAAGGGCATCATTGTCAACGTTTTGCCGCTTTTCATGTGCTTTAAAGGCGATTCGTATCTACCTCCTGAAATCTGTTTCCTGCAATTCTGCCTTGATTTCAAATCCTCTTCTTTGCCTTCCCTCAATATATTTGTGGACGAGAGTTATCATTTATAACTCTGCAGGTTTGTGAATTGCAGTGCCCTGAACCTCCATTTTACAACTCGTTTTTATGGGAGCTGGCCGCAAAATCGCAGATTGGCTTCAGGCCCTGTTCTGGTTCCGGGGGGCAGGCTGAGCCTGTGGTTAATTCTTCTTTCTGATGGGAAAATAGAGTGACCTGTGCCTGTCCCAACACCAAGAGCTAGTCTCTCGTTGGTTCCACGTCTTCCCGTTTATCCTCAGGACAAATTGCAACCTGTATGGAACAGGAGGTTAAAGGTGCTGATGCTCCAAGTAGGGAGCTTGCTAGTAAAGCGCCTGGAATGGCGAACCCGGGCACAAGGAGATGAGAAATGAGGTGCGTTTTAGAAACCTTTCCCCATCACACGGTGTACCATCTTCTGGGTTTCTCATGCATGTTTTTGATGTAGGAAGATGCCCTTGAACCTGGAGATTTGGGACCCATGCGATGGGTACCACGCAGTATTCCTTTAAAGGGTCTGCGTTTGCTCACCCAACCTCACCAAACCTCTCAGCCCCAAGAGTGTCCACCCTTATGTCTCATCCAGCTGTGCGTCTAGATATGGTCAATCCAGGTTGCATCACAGCCCCTGAACGCATTGTGTAAGAATTTCTCTCTCTTTCACTGTCTTTGTTTCATGGGTGTTTCAAAGTAATTTATTTTTATAATGGGGTTTAGCTGCTTTTCACTGCTGTGTTTATGCCGCTTTACACCCACTTGACACACTAACAGAGAGATATCAATACATAGGTTTTACGATTATTATTAGTCAGATATATTCTTGTGCGGTGAATAGGGCGTGTTGAGTCCAGTTCTCTGAGCAAGGAGTAGGTCTGGTCTATTACATATTGGGTTTATGGAACGGTATCTGAGCTAATTTGATACCCTTGTTTTATGTATCACCCCACCTCACCTTTCCCGTTAAGCAGCCATAGTGTGTTTTCTGCATGTGTGACTCTGTTCTGTTTTGTAATTCAGTTCAAGTGTAACGGTTTTTACATTCCCTCTATCAGTGATACCTTATGAGAAGTGTCCTTTTCTGTGTGACTTATTTCACTTAGAATCGTCGTACCTAAATCCACTCATCATGCTGCTACTAACCTTACGACATTGATTTCCTGGCTGAGTGATATTCCAATGTACATAAGGACCACAACTTCTTTATCCATTTTTCTCTTTCCTGGGATATTTAAGGTGGAATGAAGTGGAGGTCCTGGTCAACAGAGCAGCCCTAAACTTTGGGGTGCTTGTGTCTTGCTGATTTTTAATTTTCCCAATTTATACCCCCATGAGTGGAAGTGCCCTATGCTCTCTAAGCTGTGTTTTTCAGATGTTTCAGGACTCACCGGACACTTCTCCAGAGTGGCTCTTGGCAATTTACATCCCGCCCATCAGTGTAGCAAGGCTCCCATTTCTCCATGGCCTGTCCTGCATTTCTGGTTTTGACACTTTTTTCAGCATGGCCCTTTTGACCGATGGGAAGCGAGACTTCTTTGTAGCGCTGATTTGCCTTTCCAGGTGGCTTGGTTGGCCAAAAAGGGCGTATGCGTTTTTTCCTGAATATATTCAGGAAAAAACGCATACGCCCTTTTTGGCCAAGGGCATCATTGTCAACGTTTTGCCGCTTTTCATGTGCTTTAAAGGCGATTCGTATCTACCTCCTGAAATCTGTTTCCTGCAATTCTGCCTTGATTTCAAATCCTCTTCTTTGCCTTCCCTCAATATATTTGTGGACGACAGTTACCATTTATAACTCTGCAGGTTTGTGAATTGCAGTGCCCTGAAGCTCCATTTTACAACTCGTTTTTATGGGAGCTGGCCACAAAATCGCAGAATGGCTTCAGGCCCTGTTCTGGTTCCGGGGGTCAGGCTGAGCCTGTGGTTAATTCTTCTTTCTGATGGGAAAATAGAGTGACCTGTGCCTGTCCCAACACCAAGAGCTAGTCTCTCGTTGGTTCCACGTCTTCCCGTTTATCCTCAGGACAAATTGCAACCCGCATGGAACAGGAGGTTAAGGGTGCTGATGCTCCAAGTAGGGAGCTTGCTAGTAAAGCGGCTGGAATGGCGAACCCGGGCACAAGGAGTTGAGAAATGAGGTGCGTTTTAGAAACCTTTCTCCATCACACGGTGTACCATCTTCTGGGTTTCTCATGCATGTTTTTGATGTAGGAAGATGCCCTTGAACCTGGAGATTTGGGACCCATGCGATGGGTACCACGCAGTATTCCTTTAAAGGGTCTGCGTTTGCTCACCCAACCTCACCAAACCTCTCAGCCCCAAGAGTGTCCACCCTTATGTCTCATCCAGCTGTGCGTCTAGATATGGTCAATCCAGGTTGCATCACAGCCCCTGAACGCATTGTGTAAGAATTTCTCTCTCTTTCACTGTCTTTGTTTCATGGGTGTTTCAAAGTAATTTATTTTTATAATGGGGTTTAGCTGCTTTTCACTGCTGTGTTTATGCCGCTTTACACCCACTTGACACACTAACAGAGAGATATCAATACATAGGTTTTACGATTATTATTAGTCAGATATATTCTTGTGCGGTGAATAGGGCGTGTTGAGTCCAGTTCTCTGAGCAAGGAGTAGGTCTGGTCTATTACATATTGGGTTTATGGAACGGTATCTGAGCTAATTTGATACCCTTGTTTTATGTATCACCCCACCTCACCTTTCCCGTTAAGCAGCCATAGTGTGTTTTCTGCATGTGTGACTCTGTTCTGTTTTGTAATTCAGTTCAAGTGTAACGGTTTTTACATTCCCTCTATCAGTGATACCTTATGAGAAGTGTCCTTTTCTGTGTGACTTATTTCACTTAGAATCGTCGTACCTAAATCCACTCATCATGCTGCTACTAACCTTACGACATTGATTTCCTGGCTGAGTGATATTCCAATGTACATAAGGACCACAACTTCTTTATCCATTTTTCTCTTTCCTGGGATATTTAAGGTGGAATGAAGTGGAGGTCCTGGTCAACAGAGCAGCCCTAAACTTTGGGGTGCTTGTGTCTTGCTGATTTTTAATTTTCCCAATTTATACCCCCATGAGTGGAAGTGCCCTATGCTCTCTAAGCTGTGTTTTTCAGATGTTTCAGGACTCACCGGACACTTCTCCAGAGTGGCTCTTGGCAATTTACATCCCGCCCATCAGTGTAGCAAGGCTCCCATTTCTCCATGGCCTGTCCTGCATTTCTGGTTTTGACACTTTTTTCAGCATGGCCCTTTTGACCGATGGGAAGCGAGACTTCTTTGTAGCGCTGATTTGCCTTTCCAGGTGGCTTGGTTGGCCAAAAAGGGCGTATGCGTTTTTTCCTGAATATATTCAGGAAAAAACGCATACGCCCTTTTTGGCCAAGGGCATCATTGTCAACGTTTTGCCGCTTTTCATGTGCTTTAAAGGCGATTCGTATCTACCTCCTGAAATCTGTTTCCTGCAATTCTGCCTTGATTTCAAATCCTCTTCTTTGCCTTCCCTCAATATATTTGTGGACGAGAGTTATCATTTATAACTCTGCAGGTTTGTGAATTGCAGTGCCCTGAACCTCCATTTTACAACTCGTTTTTATGGGAGCTGGCCGCAAAATCGCAGATTGGCTTCAGGCCCTGTTCTGGTTCCGGGGGGCAGGCTGAGCCTGTGGTTAATTCTTCTTTCTGATGGGAAAATAGAGTGACCTGTGCCTGTCCCAACACCAAGAGCTAGTCTCTCGTTGGTTCCACGTCTTCCCGTTTATCCTCAGGACAAATTGCAACCTGTATGGAACAGGAGGTTAAAGGTGCTGATGCTCCAAGTAGGGAGCTTGCTAGTAAAGCGCCTGGAATGGCGAACCCGGGCACAAGGAGATGAGAAATGAGGTGCGTTTTAGAAACCTTTCCCCATCACACGGTGTACCATCTTCTGGGTTTCTCATGCATGTTTTTGATGTAGGAAGATGCCCTTGAACCTGGAGATTTGGGACCCATGCGATGGGTACCACGCAGTATTCCTTTAAAGGGTCTGCGTTTGCTCACCCAACCTCACCAAACCTCTCAGCCCCAAGAGTGTCCACCCTTATGTCTCATCCAGCTGTGCGTCTAGATATGGTCAATCCAGGTTGCATCACAGCCCCTGAACGCATTGTGTAAGAATTTCTCTCTCTTTCACTGTCTTTGTTTCATGGGTGTTTCAAAGTAATTTATTTTTATAATGGGGTTTAGCTGCTTTTCACTGCTGTGTTTATGCCGCTTTACACCCACTTGACACACTAACAGAGAGATATCAATACATAGGTTTTACGATTATTATTAGTCAGATATATTCTTGTGCGGTGAATAGGGCGTGTTGAGTCCAGTTCTCTGAGCAAGGAGTAGGTCTGGTCTATTACATATTGGGTTTATGGAACGGTATCTGAGCTAATTTGATACCCTTGTTTTATGTATCACCCCACCTCACCTTTCCCGTTAAGCAGCCATAGTGTGTTTTCTGCATGTGTGACTCTGTTCTGTTTTGTAATTCAGTTCAAGTGTAACGGTTTTTACATTCCCTCTATCAGTGATACCTTATGAGAAGTGTCCTTTTCTGTGTGACTTATTTCACTTAGAATCGTCGTACCTAAATCCACTCATCATGCTGCTACTAACCTTACGACATTGATTTCCTGGCTGAGTGATATTCCAATGTACATAAGGACCACAACTTCTTTATCCATTTTTCTCTTTCCTGGGATATTTAAGGTGGAATGAAGTGGAGGTCCTGGTCAACAGAGCAGCCCTAAACTTTGGGGTGCTTGTGTCTTGCTGATTTTTAATTTTCCCAATTTATACCCCCATGAGTGGAAGTGCCCTATGCTCTCTAAGCTGTGTTTTTCAGATGTTTCAGGACTCACCGGACACTTCTCCAGAGTGGCTCTTGGCAATTTACATCCCGCCCATCAGTGTAGCAAGGCTCCCATTTCTCCATGGCCTGTCCTGCATTTCTGGTTTTGACACTTTTTTCAGCATGGCCCTTTTGACCGATGGGAAGCGAGACTTCTTTGTAGCGCTGATTTGCCTTTCCAGGTGGCTTGGTTGGCCAAAAAGGGCGTATGCGTTTTTTCCTGAATATATTCAGGAAAAAACGCATACGCCCTTTTTGGCCAAGGGCATCATTGTCAACGTTTTGCCGCTTTTCATGTGCTTTAAAGGCGATTCGTATCTACCTCCTGAAATCTGTTTCCTGCAATTCTGCCTTGATTTCAAATCCTCTTCTTTGCCTTCCCTCAATATATTTGTGGACGAGAGTTATCATTTATAACTCTGCAGGTTTGTGAATTGCAGTGCCCTGAACCTCCATTTTACAACTCGTTTTTATGGGAGCTGGCCGCAAAATCGCAGAATGGCTTCAGGCCCTGTTCTGGTTCCGGGTGGCAGGCTGAGCCTGTGGTTAATTCTTCTTTCTGATGGGAAAATAGAGTGACCTGTGCCTGTCCCAACACCAAGAGCTAGTCTCTCGTTGGTTCCACGTCTTCCCGTTTATCCTCAGGACAAATTGCAACCTGTATGGAACAGGAGGTTAAAGGTGCTGATGCTCCAAGTAGGGAGCTTGCTAGTAAAGCGGCTGGAATGGCGAACCCGGGCACAAGGAGATGAGAAATGAGGTGCGTTTTAGAAACCTTTCCCCATCACACGGTGTACCATCTTCTGGGTTTCTCATGCATGTTTTTGATGTAGGAAGATGCCCTTGAACCTGGAGATTTGGGACCCATGCGATGGGTACCACGCAGTATTCCTTTAAAGGGTCTGCGTTTGCTCACCCAACCTCACCAAACCTCTCAGCCCCAAGAGTGTCCACCCTTATGTCTCATCCAGCTGTGCGTCTAGATATGGTCAATCCAGGTTGCATCACAGCCCCTGAACGCATTGTTTAAGAATTTCTCTCTCTTTCACTGTCTTTGTTTCATGGGTGTTTCAAAGTAATTTATTTTTATAATGGGGTTTAGCTGCTTTTCACTGCTGTGTTTATGCCGCTTTACACCCACTTGACACACTAACAGAGAGATATCAATACATAGGTTTTACGATTATTATTAGTCAGATATATTCTTGTGCGGTGAATAGGGCGTGTTGAGTCCAGTTCTCTGAGCAAGGAGTAGGTCTTGTCTATTACATATTGGGTTTATGGAACGGTATCTGAGCTAATTTGATACCCTTGTTTTATGTATCACCCCACCTCACCTTTCCCGTTAAGCAGCCATAGTGTGTTTTCTGCATGTGTGACTCTGTTCTGTTTTGTAATTCAGTTCAAGTGTAACGGTTTTTACATTCCCTCTATCAGTGATACCTTATGAGAAGTGTCCTTTTCTGTGTGACTTATTTCACTTAGAATCGTTGTACCTAAATCCTCTCATCATGCTGCTACTAACCTTACGACATTGATTTCATGGCTGAGTGATATTCCATTGTACATAAGGATCACAACTTCTTTATCCATTTTTCTCTTTCCTGGGATATTTAAGGTGGAATGAAGTGGAGGTCCTGGTCAACAGAGCAGCCCTAAACTTTGGGGTGCTTGTGTCTTGCTGATTTTTAATTTTCCCAATTTATACCCCCATGAGTGGAAGTGCCCTATGCTCTCTAAGCTGTGTTTTTCAGATGTTTCAGGACTCACCGGACACTTCTCCGGAGTGGCTCTTGGCAATTTACATCCCGCCCATCAGTGTAGCAAGGCTCCCATTTCTCCATGGCCTGTCCTGCATTTCTGGTTTTGACACTTTTTTCAGCATGACCCTTTTGACCGATGGGAAGCGAGACTTCTTTGTAGCGCTGATTTGCCTTTCCAGGTTGCTTGGTTGGCCAAAAAGGGCGTATGCGTTTTTTCCTGAATATATTCAGGAAAAAACGCATACGCCCTTTTTGGCCAAGGGCATCATTGTCAACGTTTTGCCGCTTTTCATGTGCTTTAAAGGCGATTCGTATCTACCTCCTGAAATCTGTTTCCTGCAATTCTGCCTTGATTTCAAATCCTCTTCTTTGCCTTCCCTCAATATATTTGTGGACGAGAGTTATCATTAATAACTCTGCAGGTTTGTGAATTGCAGTGCCCTGAACCTCCATTTTACAACTCGTTTTTATGGGAGCTGGCCGCAAAATCGCAGAATGGCTTCAGGCCCTATTCTGGTTCCGTGGGGCAGGCTGAGTCTGTGGTTAATTCTTCTTTCTGATGGGAAAATAGAGTGACCTGTGCCTGTCCCAACACCAAGAGCTAGTCTCTCGTTGGTTCCACGTCTTCCCGTTTATCCTCAGGACAAATTGCAACCCGCATGGAACAGGAGGTTAAAGGTGCTGATGCTCCAAGTAGGGAGCTTGCTAGTAAAGCGGCTGGAATGGCGAACCCGGGCACAAGGAGTTGAGAAATGAGGTGCGTTTTAGAAACCTTTCTCCATCACACGGTGTACCATCTTCTGGGTTTCTCATGCATGTTTTTGATGTAGGAAGATGCCCTTGAACCTGGAGATTTGGGACCCATGCGATGGGTACCACGCAGTATTCCTTTAAAGGGTCTGCGTTTGCTCACCCAACCTCACCAAACCTCTCAGCCCCAAGAGTGTCCACCCTTATGTCTCATCCAGCTGTGCGTCTAGATATGGTCAATCCAGGTTGCATCACAGCCCCTGAACGCATTGTGTAAGAATTTCTCTCTCTTTCACTGTCTTTGTTTCATGGGTGTTTCAAAGTAATTTATTTTTATAATGGGGTTTAGCTGCTTTTCACTGCTGTGTTTATGCCGCTTTACACCCACTTGACACACTAACAGACAGATATCAATACATAGGTTTTACGATTATTATTAGTCAGATATATTCTTGTGCGGTGAATACGGCGTGCTGAGTCCAGTTCTCTGAGCAAGGAGTAGGTCTTGTCTATTACATATTGGGTTTATGGAACGGTATCTGAGCTAATTTGATACCCTTGTTTTATGTATCACCCCACCTCACCTTTCCCGTTAAGCAGCCATAGTGTGTTTTCTGCATGTGTGACTCTGTTCTGTTTTGTAATTCAGTTCAAGTGTAACGGTTTTTACATTCCCTCTATCAGTGATACCTTATGAGAAGTGTCCTTTTCTGTGTGACTTATTTCACTTAGAATCGTCGTACCTAAATCCACTCATCATGCTGCTACTAACCTTACGACATTGATTTCATGGCTGAGTGATATTCCATTGTACATAAGGACCACAACTTCTTTATCCATTTTTCTCTTTCCTGGGATATTTAAGGTGGAATGAAGTGGAGGTCCTGGTCAACAGAGCAGCCCTAAACTTTGGGGTGCTTGTGTCTTGCTGATTTTTAATTTTCCCAATTTATACCCCCATGAGTGGAAGTGCCCTATGCTCTCTAAGCTGTGTTTTTTCAGATGTTTCAGGACTCACCGGACACTTCTCCGGAGTGGCTCTTGGCAATTTACATCCCGCCCATCAGTGTAGCAAGGCTCCCATTTCTCCATGGCCTGTCCTGCATTTCTGGTTTTGACACTTTTTTCAGCATGGCCCTTTTGACCGATGGGAAGCGAGACTTCTTTGTAGCGCTGATTTGCCTTTCCAGGTGGCTTGGTTGGCCAAAAAGGGCGTATGCGTTTTTTCCTGAATATATTCAGGAAAAAACGCATACGCCCTTTTTGGCCAAGGGCATCATTGTCAACGTTTTGCCGCATTTCATGTGCTTTAAAGGCGATTCGTATCTACCTCCTGAAATCGGTTTCCTGCAATTCTGCCTTGATTTCAAATCCTCTTCTTTGCCTTCCCTCAATATATTTGTGGACGACAGTTATCATTTATAACTCTGCAGGTTTGTGAATTGCAGTGCCCTGAACCTCCATTTTACAACTCGTTTTTATGGGAGCTGGCCACAAAATCGCAGAATGGCTTCAGGCCCTGTTCTGGTTCCGGGGGTCAGGCTGAGCCTGTGGTTAATTCTTCTTTCTGATGGGAAAATAGAGTGACCTGTGCCTGTCCCAACACCAAGAGCTAGTCTCTCGTTGGTTCCACGTCTTCCCGTTTATCCTCAGGACAAATTGCAACCCGCATGGAACAGGAGGTTAAAGGTGCTGATGCTCCAAGTAGGGAGCTTGCTAGTAAAGCGGCTGGAATGGCGAACCCGGGCACAAGGAGTTGAGAAATGAGGTGCGTTTTAGAAACCTTTCTCCATCACACGGTGTACCATCTTCTGGGTTTCTCATGCATGTTTTTGATGTAGGAAGATGCCCTTGAACCTGGAGATTTGGGACCCATGCGATGGGTACCACGCAGTATTCCTTTAAAGGGTCTGCGTTTGCTCACCCAACCTCACCAAACCTCTCAGCCCCAAGAGTGTCCACCCTTATGTCTCATCCAGCTGTGCGTCTAGATATGGTCAATCCAGGTTGCATCACAGCCCCTGAACGCATTGTGTAAGAATTTCTCTCTCTTTCACTGTCTTTGTTTCATGGGTGTTTCAAAGTAATTTATTTTTATAATGGGGTTTAGCTGCTTTTCACTGCTGTGTTTATGCCGCTTTACACCCACTTGACACACTAACAGAGAGATATCAATACATAGGTTTTACGATTATTATTAGTCAGATATATTCTTGTGCGGTGAATAGGGCGTGTTGAGTCCAGTTCTCTGAGCAAGGAGTAGGTCTTGTCTATTACATATTGGGTTTATGGAACGGTATCTGAGCTAATTTGATACCCTTGTTTTATGTATCACCCCACCTCACCTTTCCCGTTAAGCAGCCATAGTGTGTTTTCTGCATGTGTGACTCTGTTCTGTTTTGTAATTCAGTTCAAGTGTAACGGTTTTTACATTCCCTCTATCAGTGATACCTTATGAGAAGTGTCCTTTTCTGTGTGACTTATTTCACTTAGAATCGTCGTACCTAAATCCACTCATCATGCTGCTACTAACCTTACGACATTGATTTCCTGGCTGAGTGATATTCCAATGTACATAAGGACCACAACTTCTTTATCCATTTTTCTCTTTCCTGGGATATTTAAGGTGGAATGAAGTGGAGGTCCTGGTCAACAGAGCAGCCCTAAACTTTGGGGTGCTTGTGTCTTGCTGATTTTTAATTTTCCCAATTTATACCCCCATGAGTGGAAGTGCCCTATGCTCTCTAAGCTGTGTTTTTCAGATGTTTCAGGACTCACCGGACACTTCTCCAGAGTGGCTCTTGGCAATTTACATCCCGCCCATCAGTGTAGCAAGGCTCCCATTTCTCCATGGCCTGTCCTGCATTTCTGGTTTTGACACTTTTTTCAGCATGGCCCTTTTGACCGATGGGAAGCGAGACTTCTTTGTAGCGCTGATTTGCCTTTCCAGGTTCCTTGGTTGGCCAAAAAGGGCGTATGCGTTTTTTCCTGAATATATTCAGGAAAAAACGCATACGCCCTTTTTGGCCAAGGGCATCATTGTCAACGTTTTGCCGCTTTTCATGTGCTTTAAAGGCGATTCGAATCTACCTCCTGAAATCTGTTTCCTGCAATTCTGCCTTGATTTCAAATCCTCTTCTTTGCCTTCCCTCAATATATTTGTGGACGAGAGTTATCATTAATAACTCTGCAGGTTTGTGAATTGCAGTGCCCTGAACCTCCATTTTACAACTCGTTTTTATGGGAGCTGGCCGCAAAATCGCAGAATGGCTTCAGGCCCTGTTCTGGTTCCGGGGGGCAGGCTGAGCCTGTGGTTAATTCTTCTTTCTGATGGGAAAATAGAGTGACCTGTGCCTGTCCCAACACCAAGAGCTAGTCTCTCGTTGGTTCCACGTCTTCCCGTTTATCCTCAGGACAAATTGCAACCCGTATGGAACAGGAGGTTAAAGGTGCTGATGCTCCAAGTAGGGAGCTTGCTAGTAAAGCGGCTGGAATGGCGAACCCGGGCACAAGGAGATGAGAAATGAGGTGCGTTTTAGAAACCTTTCCCCATCACACGGTGTACCATCTTCTGGGTTTCTCATGCATGTTTTTGATGTAGGAAGATGCCCTTGAACCTGGAGATTTGGGACCCATGCGATGGGTACCACGCAGTATTCCTTTAAAGGGTCTGCGTTTGCTCACCCAACCTCACCAAACCTCTCAGCCCCAAGAGTGTCCACCCTTATGTCTCATCCAGCTGTGCGTCTAGATATGGTCAATCCAGGTTGCATCACAGCCCCTGAACGCATTGTGTAAGAATTTCTCTCTCTTTCACTGTCTTTGTTTCATGGGTGTTTCAAAGTAATTTATTTTTATAATGGGGTTTAGCTGCTTTTCACTGCTGTGTTTATGCCGCTTTACACCCACTTGACACACTAACAGAGAGATATCAATACATAGGTTTTACGATTATTATTAGTCAGATATATTCTTGTGCGGTGAATAGGGCGTGTTGAGTCCAGTTCTCTGAGCAAGGAGTAGGTCTTGTCTATTACATATTGGGTTTATGGAACGGTATCTGAGCTAATTTGATACCCTTGTTTTATGTATCACCCCACCTCACCTTTCCCGTTAAGCAGCCATAGTGTGTTTTCTGCATGTGTGACTCTGTTCTGTTTTGTAATTCAGTTCAAGTGTAACGGTTTTTACATTCCCTCTATCAGTGATACCTTATGAGAAGTGTCCTTTTCTGTGTGACTTATTTCACTTAGAATCGTCGTACCTAAATCCACTCATCATGCTGCTACTAACCTTACGACATTGATTTCCTGGCTGAGTGATATTCCAATGTACATAAGGACCACAACTTCTTTATCCATTTTTCTCTTTCCTGGGACATTTAAGGTGGAATGAAGTGGAGGTCCTGGTCAACAGAGCAGCCCTAAACTTTGGGGTGCTTGTGTCTTGCTGATTTTTAATTTTCCCAATTTATACCCCCATGAGTGGAAGTGCCCTATGCTCTCTAAGCTGTGTTTTTCAGATGTTTCAGGACTCACCGGACACTTCTCCAGAGTGGCTCTTGGCAATTTACATCCCGCCCATCAGTGTAGCAAGGCTCCCATTTCTCCATGGCCTGTCCTGCATTTCTGGTTTTGACACTTTTTTCAGCATGGCCCTTTTGACCGATGGGAAGCGAGACTTCATTGTAGCGCTGACTTGCCTTTCCAGGTGGCTTGGTTGGCCAAAAAGGGCGTATGCGTTTTTTCCTGAATATATTCAGGAAAAAACGCATACGCCCTTTTTGGCCAAGGGCATCATTGTCAACGTTTTGCCGCTTTTCATGTGCTTTAAAGGCGATTCGTATCTACCTCCTGAAATCTGTTTCCTGCAATTCTGCCTTGATTTCAAATCCTCTTCTTTGACTTCCCTCAATATATTTGTGGACGAGAGTTATCATTTATAACTCTGCAGGTTTGTGAATTGCAGTGCCCTGAACCTCCATTTTACAACTCGTTTTTATGGGAGCTGGCCGCAAAATCGCAGAATGGCTTCATGCCCTGTTCTGGTTCCGGGGGTCAGGCTGAGCCTGTGGTTAATTCTTCTTTCTGATGGGAAAATAGAGTGACCTGTGCCTGTCCCAACACCAAGAGCTAGTCTCTCGTTGGTTCCACGTCTTCCCGTTTATCCTCAGGACAAATTGCAACCTGCATGGAACAGGAGGTTAAAGGTGCTGATGCTCCAAGTAGGGAGCTTGCTAGTAAAGCGGCTGGAATGGCGAACCCGGGCACAAGGAGTTGAGAAATGAGGTGCGTTTTAGAAACCTTTCCCCATCACACGGTGTACCATCTTCTGGGTTTCTCATGCATGTTTTTGATGTAGGAAGATGCCCTTGAACCTGGAGATTTGGGACCCATGCGATGGGTACCACGCAGTATTCCTTTAAAGGGTCTGCGTTTGCTCACCCAACCTCACCAAACCTCTCAGCCCCAAGAGTGTCCACCCTTATGTCTCATCCAGCTGTGCGTCTAGATATGGTCAATCCAGGTTGCATCACAGCCCCTGAACGCATTGTGTAAGAATTTCTCTCTCTTTCACTGTCTTTGTTTCATGGGTGTTTCAAAGTAATTTATTTTTATAATGGGGTTTAGCTGCTTTTCACTGCTGTGTTTATGCCGCTTTACACCCACTTGACACACTAACAGAGAGATATCAATACATAGGTTTTACGATTATTATTAGTCAGATATATTCTTGTGCGGTGAATAGGGCGTGTTGAGTCCAGTTCTCTGAGCAAGGAGTAGGTCTTGTCTATTACATATTGGGTTTATGGAACGGTATCTGAGCTAATTTGATACCCTTGTTTTATGTATCACCCCACCTCACCTTTCCCGTTAAGCAGCCATAGTGTGTTTTCTGCATGTGTGACTCTGTTCTGTTTTGTAATTCAGTTCAAGTGTAACGGTTTTTACATTCCCTCTATCAGTGATACCTTATGAGAAGTGTCCTTTTCTGTGTGACTTATTTCACTTAGAATCGTCGTACCTAAATCCACTCATCATGCTGCTACTAACCTTACGACATTGATTTCATGGCTGAGTGATATTCCATTGTACATAAGGACCACAACTTCTTTATCCATTTTTCTCTTTCCTGGGATATTTAAGGTGGAATGAAGTGGAGGTCCTGGTCAACAGAGCAGCCCTAAACTTTGGGGTGCTTGTGTCTTGCTGATTTTTAATTTTCCCAATTTATACCCCCATGAGTGGAAGTGCCCTATGCTCTCTAAGCTGTGTTTTTCAGATGTTTCAGGACTCACCGGACACTTCTCCGGAGTGGCTCTTGGCAATTTACATCCCGCCCATCAGTGTAGCAAGGCTCCCATTTCTCCATGGCCTGTCCTGCATTTCTGGTTTTGACACTTTTTTCAGCATGGCCCTTTTGACCGATGGGAAGCGAGACTTCTTTGTAGCGCTGATTTGCCTTTCCAGGTGGCTTGGTTGGCCAAAAAGGGCGTATGCGTTTTTTCCTGAATATATTCAGGAAAAAACGCATACGCCCTTTTTGGCCAAGGGCATCATTGTCAACGTTTTGCCGCTTTTCATGTGCTTTAAAGGCGATTCGTATCTACCTCCTGAAATCTGTTTCCTGCAATTCTGCCTTGATTTCAAATCCTCTTCTTTGCCTTCCCTCAATATATTTGTGGACGGGAGTTATCATTTATAACTCTGCAGGTTTGTGAATTGCAGTGCCCTGAACCTCCATTTTACAACTCGTTTTTATGGGAGCTGGCCGCAAAATCGCAGAATGGCTTCAGGCCCTGTTCTGGTTCCGGGGGGCAGGCTGAGCCTGTGGTTATTTCTTCTTTCTGATGGAAAAATAGAGTGACCTGTGCCTGTCCCAACACCAAGAGCTAGTCTCTCGTTGGTTCCACGTCTTCCCGTTTATCCTCAGGACAAATTGCAACCTGCATGGAACAGGAGGTTAAAGGTGCTGATGCTCCAAGTAGGGAGCTTGCTAGTAAAGCGGCTGGAATGGCGAACCCGGGCACAAGGAGATGAGAAATGAGGTGCGTTTTAGAAACCTTTCCCCATCACACGGTGTACCAACTTCTGGGTTTCTCATGCATGTTTTTGATGTAGGAAGATGCCCTTGAACCTGGAGATTTGGGACCCATGCGATGGGTACCACGCAGTATTCCTTTAAAGGGTCTGCGTTTGCTCACCCAACCTCACCAAACCTCTCAGCCCCAAGAGTGTCCACCCTTATGTCTCATCCAGCTGTGCGTCTAGATATGGTCAATCCAGGTTGCATCACAGCCCCTGAATGCATTGTGTAAGAATTTCTCTCTTTCACTGTCTTTGTTTCATGGGTGTTTCAAAGTAATTTATTTTTATAATGGGGTTTAGCTGCTTTTCACTGCTGTGTTTATGCCGCTTTACACCCACTTGACACCGTAACAGATATCAATACATAGGTTTTACGATTATTATTAGTCAGATATATTCTTGTGCGGTGAATAGGGCGTGTTGAGTCCAGTTCTCTGAGCAAGGAGTAGGTCTTGTCTATTACATATTGGGTTTATGGAACGGTATCTGAGCTAATTTGATACCCTTGTTTTATGTATCACCCCACCTCACCTTTCCCGTTAAGCAGCCATAGTGTGTTTTCTGCATGTGTGACTCTGTTCTGTTTTGTAATTCAGTTCAAGTGTAACGGTTTTTACATTCCCTCTATCAGTGATACCTTATGAGAAGTGTCCTTTTCTGTGTGACTTATTTCACTTAGAATCGTCGTACCTAAATCCACTCATCATGCTGCTACTAACCTTACGACATTGATTTCATGGCTGAGTGATATTCCATTGTACATAAGGACCACAACTTCTTTATCCATTTTTCTCTTTCCTGGGATATTTAAGGTGGAATGAAGTGGAGGTCCTGGTCAACAGAGCAGCCCTAAACTTTGGGGTGCTTGTGTCTTGCTGATTTTTAATTTTCCCAATTTATACCCCCATGAGTGGAAGTGCCCTATGCTCTCTAAGCTGTGTTTTTCAGATGTTTCAGGACTCACCGGACACTTCTCCGGAGTGGCTCTTGGCAATTTACATCCCGCCCATCAGTGTAGCAAGGCTCCCATTTCTCCATGGCCTGTCCTGCATTTCTGGTTTTGACACTTTTTTCAGCATGGCCCTTTTGACCGATGGGAAGCGAGACTTCTTTGTAGCGCTGATTTGCCTTTCCAGGTTGCTTGGTTGGCCAAAAAGGGCGTATGCGTTTTTTCCTGAATATATTCAGGAAAAAACGCATACGCCCTTTTTGGCCAAGGGCATCATTGTCAACGTTTTGCCGCTTTTCATGTGCTTTAAAGGCGATTCGTATCTACCTCCTGAAATCTGTTTCCTGCAATTCTGCCTTGATTTCAAATCCTCTTCTTTGCCTTCCCTCAATATATTTGTGGACGACAGTTATCATTTATAACTCTGCAGGTTTGTGAATTGCAGTGCCCTGAACCTCCATTTTACAACTCGTTTTTATGGGAGCTGGCCGCAAAATCGCAGAATGGCTTCAGGCCCTGTTCTGGTTCCGGGGGGCAGGCTGAGCCTGTGGTTAATTCTTCTTTCTGATGGGAAAATAGAGTGACCTGTGCCTGTCCCAACACCAAGAGCTAGTCTCTCGTTGGTTCCACGTCTTCCCGTTTATCCTCAGGACAAATTGCAACCTGTATGGAACAGGAGGTTAAAGGTGCTGATGCTCCAAGTAGGGAGCTTGCTAGTAAAGCAGCTGGAATGGCGAACCCGGGCACAAGGAGATGAGAAATGAGGTGCGTTTTAGAAACCTTTCCCCATCACACGGTGTACCATCTTCTGGGTTTCTCATGCATGTTTTTGATGTAGGAAGATGCCCTTGAACCTGGAGATTTGGGACCCATGCGATGGGTACCACGCAGTATTACTTTAAAGGGTCTGCGTTTGCTCACCCAACCTCACCAAACCTCTCAGCCCCAAGAGTGTCCACCCTTATGTCTCATCCAGCTGTGCGTCTAGATATGGTCAATCCAGGTTGCATCACAGCCCCTGAACGCATTGTGTAAGAATTTCTCTCTCTTTCACTGTCTTTGTTTCATGGGTGTTTCAAAGTAATTTATTTTTATAATGGGGTTTAGCTGCTTTTCACTGCTGTGTTTATGCCGCTTTACACCCACTTGACACACTAACAGAGAGATATCAATACATAGGTTTTACGATTATTATTAGTCAGATATATTCTTGTGCGGTGAATAGGGCGTGTTGAGTCCAGTTCTCTGAGCAAGGAGTAGGTCTTGTCTATTACATATTGGGTTTACGGAACGGTATCTGAGCTAATTTGATACCCTTGTTTTATGTATCACCCCACCTCACCTTTCCCGTTAAGCAGCCATAGTGTGTTTTCTGCATGTGTGACTCTGTTCTGTTTTGTAATTCAGTTCAAGTGTAACGGCTTTTACATTCCCTCTATCAGTGATACCTTATGAGAAGTGTCCTTTTCTGTGTGACTTATTTCACTTAGAATCGTCGTACCTAAATCCACTCATCATGCTGCTACTAACCTTACGACATTGATTTCATGGCTGAGTGATATTCCATTGTACATAAGGACCACAACTTCTTTATCCATTTTTCTCTTTCCTGGGATATTTAAGGTGGAATGAAGTGGAGGTCCTGGTCAACAGAGCAGCCCTAAACTTTGGGGTGCTTGTGTCTTGCTGATTTTTAATTTTCCCAATTTATACCCCCATGAGTGGAAGTGCCCTATGCTCTCTAAGCTGTGTTTTTCAGATGTTTCAGGACTCACCGGACACTTCTCCGGAGTGGCTCTTGGCAATTTACATCCCGCCCATCAGTGTAGCAAGGCTCCCATTTCTCCATGGCCTGTCCTGCATTTCTGGTTTTGACACTTTTCTCAGCATGGCCCTTTTGACCGATGGGAAGCGAGACTTCTTTGTAGCGCTGATTTGCCTTTCCAGGTGGCTTGGTTGGCCAAAAAGGGCGTATGCGTTTTTTCCTGAATATATTCAGGAAAAAACACATACGCCCTTTTTGGCCAAGGGCATCATTGTCAACGTTTTGCCGCTTTTCATGTGCTTTAAAGGCGATTCGTATCTACCTCCTGAAATCTGTTTCCTGCAATTCTGCCTTGATTTCAAATCCTCTTCTTTGCCTTCCCTCAATATATTTGTGGACGGGAGTTATCATTTATAACTCTGCAGGTTTGTGAATTGCAGTGCCCTGAACCTCCATTTTACAACTCGTTTTTATGGGAGCTGGCCGCAAAATCGCAGAATGGCTTCAGGCCGTGTTCTGGTTCCGGGGGTCAGGCTGAGCCTGTGGTTAATTCTTCTTTCTGATGGGAAAATAGAGTGACCTGTGCCTGTCCCAACACCAAGAGCTAGTCTCTCGTTGGTTCCACGTCTTCCCGTTTATCCTCAGGACAAATTGCAACCTGCATGGAACAGGAGGTTAAAGGTGCTGATGCTCCAAGTAGGGAGCTTGCTAGTAAAGCGGCTGGAATGGCGAACCCGGGCACAAGGAGTTGAGAAATGAGGTGCGTTTTAGAAACCTTTCCCCATCACACGGTGTACCATCTTCTGGGTTTCTCATGCATGTTTTTGATGTAGGAAGATGCCCTTGAACCTGGAGATTTGGGACCCATGCGATGGGTACCACGCAGTATTCCTTTAAAGGGTCTGCGTTTGCTCACCCAACCTCACCAAACCTCTCAGCCCCAAGAGTGTCCACCCTTATGTCTCATCCAGCTGTGCGTCTAGATATGGTCAATCCAGGTTGCATCACAGCCCCTGAACGCATTGTGTAAGAATTTCTCTCTCTTTCACTGTCTTTGTTTCATGGGTGTTTCAAAGTAATTTATTTTTATAATGGGGTTTAGCTGCTTTTCACTGCTGTGTTTATGCCGCTTTACACCCACTTGACACACTAACAGAGAGATATCAATACATAGGTTTTACGATTATTATTAGTCAGATATATTCTTGTGCGGTGAATAGGGCGTGTTGAGTCCAGTTCTCTGAGCAAGGAGTAGGTCTTGTCTATTACATATTGGGTTTATGGAACGGTATCTGAGCTAATTTGATACCCTTGTTTTATGTATCACCCCACCTCACCTTTCCCGTTAAGCAGCCATAGTGTGTTTTCTGCATGTGTGACTCTGTTCTGTTTTGTAATTCAGTTCAAGTGTAACGGTTTTTACATTCCCTCTATCAGTGATACCTTATGAGAAGTGTCCTTTTCTGTGTGACTTATTTCACTTAGAATCGTCGTACCTAAATCCACTCATCATGCTGCTACTAACCTTACGACATTGATTTCATGGCTGAGTGGTATTCCATTGTACATAAGGACCACAACTTCTTTATCCATTTTTCTCTTTCCTGGGATATTTAAGGTGGAATGAAGTGGAGGTCCTGGTCAACAGAGCAGCCCTAAACTTTGGGGTGCTTGTGTTTTGCTGATTTTTAATTTTCCCAATTTATACCCCCATGAGTGGAAGTGCCCTATGCTCTCTGAGCTGTGTTTTTCAGATGTTTCAGGACTCACCGGACACTTCTCCGGAGTGGCTCTTGGCAATTTACATCCCGCCCATCAGTGTAGCAAGGCTCCCATTTCTCCATGGCCTGTCCTGCATTTCTGGTTTTGACACTTTTTTCAGCATGGCCCTTTTGACCGATGGGAAGCGAGACTTCTTTGTAGCGCTGATTTGCCTTTCCAGGTTGCTTGGTTGGCCAAAAAGGGCGTATGCGATTTTTCCTGAATATATTCAGGAAAAAACGCATACGCCCTTTTTGGCCAAGGGCATCATTGTCAACGTTTTGCCGCTTTTCATGTGCTTTAAAGGCGGTTCGTATCTACCTCCTGAAATCTGTTTCCTGCAATTCTGCCTTGATTTCAAATCCTATTCTTTGCCTTCCCTCAATATATTTGTGGACGAGAGTTATCATTAATAACTCTGCAGGTTTGTGAATTGCAGTGCCCTGAACCTCCATTTTACAACTCGTTTTTATGGGAGCTGGCCGCAAAATCGCAGAATGGCTTCAGGCCCTGTTCTGGTTCCGGGGGGCAGGCTGAGCCTGTGGTTAATTCTTCTTTCTGATGGGAAAATAGAGTGACCTGTGCCTGTCCCAACACCAAGAGCTAGTCTCTCGTTGGTTCCACGTCTTCCCGTTTATCCTCAGGACAAATTGCAACCTGAACGGAACAGGAGGTTAAAGGTGCTGATGCTCCAAGTAGGGAGCTTGCTAGTAAAGCGGCTGGAATGGCGAACCCGGGCACAAGGAGATGAGAAATGAGGTGCGTTTTAGAAACCTTTCCCCATCACACGGTGTACCATCTTCTGGGTTTCTCATGCATGTTTTTGATGTAGGAAGATGCCCTTGAACCTGGAGATTTGGGACCCATGCGATGGGTACCACGCAGTATTCCTTTAAAGGGTCTGCGTTTGCTCACCCAACCTCACCAAACCTCTCAGCCCCAAGAGTGTCCACCCTTATGTCTCATCCAGCTGTGCGTCTAGATATGGTCAATCCAGGTTGCATCACAGCCCCTGAACGCATTGTGTAAGAATTTCTCTCTCTTTCACTGTCTTTGTTTCATGGGTGTTTCAAAGTAATTTATTTTTATAATGGGGTTTAGCTGCTTTTCACTGCTGTGTTTATGCCGCTTTACACCCACTTGACACACTAACAGAGAGATATCAATACATAGGTTTTACGATTATTATTAGTCAGATATATTCTTGTGCGGTGAATAGGGCGTGTTGAGTCCAGTTCTCTGAGCAAGGAGTAGGTCTTGTCTATTACATATTGGGTTTATGGAACGGTATCTGAGCTAATTTGATACCCTTGTTTTATGTATCACCCCACCTCACCTTTCCCGTTAAGCAGCCATAGTGTGTTTTCTGCATGTGTGACTCTGTTCTGTTTTGTAATTCAGTTCAAGTGTAACGGTTTTTACATTCCCTCTATCAGTGATACCTTATGAGAAGTGTCCTTTTCTGTGTGACTTATTTCACTTAGAATCGTCGTACCTAAATCCACTCATCATGCTGCTACTAACCTTACGACATTGATTTCATGGCTGAGTGATATTCCATTGTACATAAGGACCACAACTTCTTTATCCATTTTTCTCTTTCCTGGGATATTTAAGGTGGAATGAAGTGGAGGTCCTGGTCAACAGAGCAGCCCTAAACTTTGGGGTGCTTGTGTCTTGCTGATTTTTAATTTTCCCAATTTATACCCCCATGAGTGGAAGTGCCCTATGCTCTCTAAGCTGTGTTTTTCAGATGTTTCAGGACTCACCGGACACTTCTCCGGAGTGGCTCTTGGCAATTTACATCCCGCCCATCAGTGTAGCAAGGCTCCCATTTCTCCATGGCCTGTCCTGCATTTCTGGTTTTGACACTTTTTTCAGCATGGCCCTTTTGACCGATGGGAAGCGAGACTTCTTTGTAGCGCTGATTTGCCTTTCCAGGTGGCTTGGTTGGCCAAAAAGGGCGTATGCGTTTTTTCCTGAATATATTCAGGAAAAAACGCATACGCCCTTTTTGGCCAAGGGCATCATTGTCAACGTTTTGCCGCTTTTCATGTGCTTTAAAGGCGATTCGTATCTACCTCCTGAAATCTGTTTCCTGCAATTCTGCCTTGATTTCAAATCCTCTTCTTTGCCTTCCCTCAATATATTTGTGGACGGGAGTTATCATTTATAACTCTGCAGGTTTGTGAATTGCAGTGCCCTGAACCTCCATTTTACAACTCGTTTTTATGGGAGCTGGCCGCAAAATCGCAGAATGGCTTCAGGCCGTGTTCTGGTTCCGGGGGTCAGGCTGAGCCTGTGGTTAATTCTTCTTTCTGATGGGAAAATAGAGTGACCTGTGCCTGTCCCAACACCAAGAGCTAGTCTCTCGTTGGTTCCACGTCTTCCCGTTTATCCTCAGGACAAATTGCAACCTGCATGGAACAGGAGGTTAAAGGTGCTGATGCTCCAAGTAGGGAGCTTGCTAGTAAAGCGGCTGGAATGGCGAACCCGGGCACAAGGAGTTGAGAAATGAGGTGCGTTTTAGAAACCTTTCCCCATCACACGGTGTACCATCTTCTGGGTTTCTCATGCATGTTTTTGATGTAGGAAGATGCCCTTGAACCTGGAGATTTGGGACCCATGCGATGGGTACCACGCAGTATTCCTTTAAAGGGTCTGCGTTTGCTCACCCAACCTCACCAAACCTCTCAGCCCCAAGAGTGTCCACCCTTATGTCTCATCCAGCTGTGCGTCTAGATATGGTCAATCCAGGTTGCATCACAGCCCCTGAACGCATTGTGTAAGAATTTCTCTCTCTTTCACTGTCTTTGTTTCATAGGTGTTTCAAAGTAATTTATTTTTATAATGGGGTTTAGCTGCTTTTCACTGCTGTGTTTATGCCGCTTTACACCCACTTGACACACTAACAGAGAGATATCAATACATAGGTTTTACGATTATTATTAGTCAGATATATTCTTGTGCGGTGAATAGGGCGTGTTGAGTCCAGTTCTCTGAGCAAGGAGTAGGTCTTGTCTATTACATATTGGGTTTATGGAACGGTATCTGAGCTAATTTGATACCCTTGTTTTATGTATCACCCCACCTCACCTTTCCCGTTAAGCAGCCATAGTGTGTTTTCTGCATGTGTGACTCTGTTCTGTTTTGTAATTCAGTTCAAGTGTAACGGTTTTTACATTCCCTCTATCAGTGATACCTTATGAGAAGTGTCCTTTTCTGTGTGACTTATTTCACTTAGAATCGTCGTACCTAAATCCACTCATCATGCTGCTACTAACCTTACGACATTGATTTCATGGCTGAGTGGTATTCCATTGTACATAAGGACCACAACTTCTTTATCCATTTTTCTCTTTCCTGGGATATTTAAGGTGGAATGAAGTGGAGGTCCTGTTCAACAGAGCAGCCCTAAACTTTGGGGTGCTTGTGTCTTGCTGATTTTTAATTTTCCCAATTTATACCCCCATGAGTGGAAGTGCCCTATGCTCTCTAAGCTGTGTTTTTCAGATGTTTCAGGACTCACCGGACACTTCTCCGGAGTGGCTCTTGGCAATTTACATCCCGCCCATCAGTGTAGCAAGGCTCCCATTTCTCCATGGCCTGTCCTGCATTTCTGGTTTTGACACTTTTTTCAGCATGGCCCTTTTGACCGATGGGAAGCGAGACTTCTTTGTAGCGCTGATTTGCCTTTCCAGGTTGCTTGGTTGGCCAAAAAGGGCGTATGCGATTTTTCCTGAATATATTCAGGAAAAAACGCATACGCCCTTTTTGGCCAAGGGCATCATTGTCAACGTTTTGCTGCTTTTCATGTGCTTTAAAGGCGATTCGTATCTACCTCCTGAAATCTGTTTCCTGCAATTCTGCCTTGATTTCAAATCCTATTCTTTGCCTTCCCTCAATATATTTGTGGACGAGAGTTATCATTAATAACTCTGCAGGTTTGTGAATTGCAGTGCCCTGAACCTCCATTTTACAACTCGTTTTTATGGGAGCTGGCCGCAAAATCGCAGAATGGTTTCAGGCCCTGTTCTGGTTCCGGGGGGCAGGCTGAGCCTGTGGTTAATTCTTCTTTCTGATGGGAAAATAGAGTGACCTGTGCCTGTCCCAACACCAAGAGCTAGTCTCTCGTTGGTTCCACGTCTTCCCGTTTATCCTCAGGACAAATTGCAACCTGTATGGAACAGGAGGTTAAAGGTGCTGATGCTCCAAGTAGGGAGCTTGCTAGTAAAGCGGCTGGAATGGCGAACCCGGGCACAAGGAGATGAGAAATGAGGTGCGTTTTAGAAACCTTTCCCCATCACACGGTGTACCATCTTCTGGGTTTCTCATGCATGTTTTGGATGTAGGAAGATGCCCTTGAACCTGGAGATTTGGGACCCATGCGATGGGTACCACGCAGTATTCCTTTAAAGGGTCTGCGTTTGCTCACCCAACCTCACCAAACCTCTCAGCCCCAAGAGTGTCCACCCTTATGTCTCATCCAGCTGTGCGTCTAGATATGGTCAATCCAGGTTGCATCACAGCCCCTGAACGCATTGTGTAAGAATTTCTCTCTCTTTCACTGTCTTTGTTTCATGGGTGTTTCAAAGTAATTTATTTTTATAAGGGGGTTTAGCTGCTTTTCACTGCTGTGTTTATGCCGCTTTACACCCACTTGACACACTAACAGAGAGATATCAATACATAGGTTTTACGATTATTATTAGTCAGATATATTCTTGTGCGGTGAATAGGGCGTGTTGAGTCCAGTTCTCTGAGCAAGGAGTAGGTCTTGTCTATTACATATTGGGTTTATGGAACGGTATCTGAGCTAATTTGATACCCTTGTTTTATGTATCACCCCACCTCACCTTTCCCGTTAAGCAGCCATAGTGTGTTTTCTGCATGTGTGACTCTGTTCTGTTTTGTAATTCAGTTCAAGTGTAACGGTTTTTACATTCCCTCTATCAGTGATACCTTATGAGAAGTGTCCTTTTCTGTGTGACTTATTTCACTTAGAATCGTCGTACCTAAATCCTCTCATCATGCTGCTACTAACCTTACGACATTGATTTCATGGCTGAGTGATATTCCATTGTACATAAGGACCACAACTTCTTTATCCATTTTTCTCTTTCCTGGGATATTTAAGGTGGAATGAAGTGGAGGTCCTGGTCAACAGAGCAGCCCTAAACTTTGGGGTGCTTGTGTCTTGCTGATTTTTAATTTTCCCAATTTATACCCCCATGAGTGGAAGTGCCCTATGCTCTCTAAGCTGTGTTTTTCAGATGTTTCAGGACTCACCGGACACTTCTCCGGAGTGGCTCTTGGCAATTTACATCCCGCCCATCAGTGTAGCAAGGCTCCCATTTCTCCATGGCCTGTCCTGCATTTCTGGTTTTGACACTTTTTTCAGCATGGCCCTTTTGACCGATGGGAAGCGAGACTTCTTTGTAGCGCTGATTTGCCTTTCCAGGTTGCTTGGTTGGCCAAAAAGGGCGTATGCGTTTTTTCCTGAATATATTCAGGAAAAAACGCATACGCCCTTTTTGGCCAAGGGCATCATTGTCAACGTTTTGCCGCTTTTCATGTGCTTTAAAGGCGATTCGTATCTACCTCCTGAAATCTGTTTCCTGCAATTCTGCCTTGATTTCAAATCCTCTTCTTTGCCTTCCCTCAATATATTTGTGGACGACAGTTATCATTTATAACTCTGCAGGTTTGTGAATTGCAGTGCCCTGAACCTCCATTTTACAACTCGTTTTTATGGGAGCTGGCCGCAAAATCGCAGAATGGCTTCAGGCCCTGTTCTGGTTCCGGGGGGCAGGCTGAGCCTGTGGTTAATTCTTCTTTCTGATGGGAAAATAGAGTGACCTGTGCCTGTCCCAACACCAAGAGCTAGTCTCTCGTTGGTTCCACGTCTTCCCGTTTATCCTCAGGACAAATTGCAACCTGTATGGAACAGGAGGTTAAAGGTGCTGATGCTCCAAGTAGGGAGCTTGCTAGTAAAGCAGCTGGAATGGCGAACCCGGGCACAAGGAGATGAGAAATGAGGTGCGTTTTAGAAACCTTTCCCCATCACACGGTGTACCATCTTCTGGGTTTCTCATGCATGTTTTTGATGTAGGAAGATGCCCTTGAACCTGGAGATTTGGGACCCATGCGATGGGTACCACGCAGTATTACTTTAAAGGGTCTGCGTTTGCTCACCCAACCTCACCAAACCTCTCAGCCCCAAGAGTGTCCACCCTTATGTCTCATCCAGCTGTGCGTCTAGATATGGTCAATCCAGGTTGCATCACAGCCCCTGAACGCATTGTGTAAGAATTTCTCTCTCTTTCACTGTCTTTGTTTCATGGGTGTTTCAAAGTAATTTATTTTTATAATGGGGTTTAGCTGCTTTTCACTGCTGTGTTTATGCCGCTTTACACCCACTTGACACACTAACAGAGAGATATCAATACATAGGTTTTACGATTATTATTAGTCAGATATATTCTTGTGCGGTGAATAGGGCGTGTTGAGTCCAGTTCTCTGAGCAAGGAGTAGGTCTTGTCTATTACATATTGGGTTTATGGAACGGTATCTGAGCTAATTTGATACCCTTGTTTTATGTATCACCCCACCTCACCTTTCCCGTTAAGCAGCCATAGTGTGTTTTCTGCATGTGTGACTCTGTTCTGTTTTGTAATTCAGTTCAAGTGTAACGGTTTTTACATTCCCTCTATCAGTGATACCTTATGAGAAGTGTCCTTTTCTGTGTGACTTATTTCACTTAGAATCGTCGTACCTAAATCCACTCATCATGCTGCTACTAACCTTACGACATTGATTTCATGGCTGAGTGATATTCCATTGTACATAAGGACCACAACTTCTTTATCCATTTTTCTCTTTCCTGGGATATTTAAGGTGGAATGAAGTGGAGGTCCTGGTCAACAGAGCAGCCCTAAACTTTGGGGTGCTTGTGTCTTGCTGATTTTTAATTTTCCCAATTTATACCCCCATGAGTGGAAGTGCCCTATGCTCTCTAAGCTGTGTTTTTCAGATGTTTCAGGACTCACCGGACACTTCTCCGGAGTGGCTCTTGGCAATTTACATCCCGCCCATCAGTGTAGCAAGGCTCCCATTTCTCCATGGCCTGTCCTGCATTTCTGGTTTTGACACTTTTTTCAGCATGGCCCTTTTGACCGATGGGAAGCGAGACTTCTTTGTAGCGCTGATTTGCCTTTCCAGGTGGCTTGGTTGGCCAAAAAGGGCGTATGCGTTTTTTCCTGAATATATTCAGGAAAAAACACATACGCCCTTTTTGGCCAAGGGCATCATTGTCAACGTTTTGCCGCTTTTCATGTGCTTTAAAGGCGATTCGTATCTACCTCCTGAAATCTGTTTCCTGCAATTCTGCCTTGATTTCAAATCCTCTTCTTTGCCTTCCCTCAATATATTTGTGGACGGGAGTTATCATTTATAACTCTGCAGGTTTGTGAATTGCAGTGCCCTGAACCTCCATTTTACAACTCGTTTTTATGGGAGCTGGCCGCAAAATCGCAGAATGGCTTCAGGCCCTGTTCTGGTTCCGGGGGTCAGGCTGAGCCTGTGGTTAATTCTTCTTTCTGATGGGAAAATAGAGTGACCTGTGCCTGTCCCAACACCAAGAGCTAGTCTCTCGTTGGTTCCACGTCTTCCCGTTTATCCTCAGGACAAATTGCAACCTGCATGGAACAGGAGGTTAAAGGTGCTGATGCTCCAAGTAGGGAGCTTGCTAGTAAAGCGGCTGGAATGGCGAACCCGGGCACAAGGAGTTGAGAAATGAGGTGCGTTTTAGAAACCTTTCCCCATCACACGGTGTACCATCTTCTGGGTTTCTCATGCATGTTTTTGATGTAGGAAGATGCCCTTGAACCTGGAGATTTGGGACCCATGCGATGGGTACCACGCAGTATTCCTTTAAAGGGTCTGCGTTTGCTCACCCAACCTCACCAAACCTCTCAGCCCCAAGAGTGTCCACCCTTATGTCTCATCCAGCTGTGCGTCTAGATATGGTCAATCCAGGTTGCATCACAGCCCCTGAACGCATTGTGTAAGAATTTCTCTCTCTTTCACTGTCTTTGTTTCATGGGTGTTTCAAAGTAATTTATTTTTATAATGGGGTTTAGCTGCTTTTCACTGCTGTGTTTATGCCGCTTTACACCCACTTGACACACTAACAGAGAGATATCAATACATAGGTTTTACGATTATTATTAGTCAGATATATTCTTGTGCGGTGAATAGGGCGTGTTGAGTCCAGTTCTCTGAGCAAGGAGTAGGTCTTGTCTATTACATATTGGGTTTATGGAACGGTATCTGAGCTAATTTGATACCCTTGTTTTATGTATCACCCCACCTCACCTTTCCCGTTAAGCAGCCATAGTGTGTTTTCTGCATGTGTGACTCTGTTCTGTTTTGTAATTCAGTTCAAGTGTAACGGTTTTTACATTCCCTCTATCAGTGATACCTTATGAGAAGTGTCCTTTTCTGTGTGACTTATTTCACTTAGAATCGTCGTACCTAAATCCACTCATCATGCTGCTACTAACCTTACGACATTGATTTCATGGCTGAGTGGTATTCCATTGTACATAAGGACCACAACTTCTTTATCCATTTTTCTCTTTCCTGGGATATTTAAGGTGGAATGAAGTGGAGGTCCTGGTCAACAGAGCAGCCCTAAACTTTGGGGTGCTTGTGTTTTGCTGATTTTTAATTTTCCCAATTTATACCCCCATGAGTGGAAGTGCCCTATGCTCTCAGAGCTGTGTTTTTCAGATGTTTCAGGACTCACCGGACACTTCTCCGGAGTGGCTCTTGGCAATTTACATCCCGCCCATCAGTGTAGCAAGGCTCCCATTTCTCCATGGCCTGTCCTGCATTTCTGGTTTTGACACTTTTTTCAGCATGGCCCTTTTGACCGATGGGAAGCGAGACTTCTTTGTAGCGCTGATTTGCCTTTCCAGGTGGCTTGGTTGGCCAAAAAGGGCGTATGCGATTTTTCCTGAATATATTCAGGAAAAAACGCATACGCCCTTTTTGGCCAAGGGCATCATTGTCAACGTTTTGCTGCTTTTCATGTGCTTTAAAGGCGATTCGTATCTACCTCCTGAAATCTGTTTCCTGCAATTCTGCCTTGATTTCAAATCCTATTCTTTGCCTTCCCTCAATATATTTGTGGACGAGAGTTATCATTAATAACTCTGCAGGTTTGTGAATTGCAGTGCCCTGAACCTCCATTTTACAACTCGTTTTTATGGGAGCTGGCCGCAAAATCGCAGAATGGTTTCAGGCCCTGTTCTGGTTCCGGGGGGCAGGCTGAGCCTGTGGTTAATTCTTCTTTCTGATGGGAAAATAGAGTGACCTGTGCCTGTCCCAACACCAAGAGCTAGTCTCTCGTTGGTTCCACGTCTTCCCGTTTATCCTCAGGACAAATTGCAACCTGTATGGAACAGGAGGTTAAAGGTGCTGATGCTCCAAGTAGGGAGCTTGCTAGTAAAGCGGCTGGAATGGCGAACCCGGGCACAAGGAGATGAGAAATGAGGTGCGTTTTAGAAACCTTTCCCCATCACACGGTGTACCATCTTCTGGGTTTCTCATGCATGTTTTGGATGTAGGAAGATGCCCTTGAACCTGGAGATTTGGGACCCATGCGATGGGTACCACGCAGTATTCCTTTAAAGGGTCTGCGTTTGCTCACCCAACCTCACCAAACCTCTCAGCCCCAAGAGTGTCCACCCTTATGTCTCATCCAGCTGTGCGTCTAGATATGGTCAATCCAGGTTGCATCACAGCCCCTGAACGCATTGTGTAAGAATTTCTCTCTCTTTCACTGTCTTTGTTTCATGGGTGTTTCAAAGTAATTTATTTTTATAAGGGGGTTTAGCTGCTTTTCACTGCTGTGTTTATGCCGCTTTACACCCACTTGACACACTAACAGAGAGATATCAATACATAGGTTTTACGATTATTATTAGTCAGATATATTCTTGTGCGGTGAATAGGGCGTGTTGAGTCCAGTTCTCTGAGCAAGGAGTAGGTCTTGTCTATTACATATTGGGTTTATGGAACGGTATCTGAGCTAATTTGATACCCTTGTTTTATGTATCACCCCACCTCACCTTTCCCGTTAAGCAGCCATAGTGTGTTTTCTGCATGTGTGACTCTGTTCTGTTTTGTAATTCAGTTCAAGTGTAACGGTTTTTACATTCCCTCTATCAGTGATACCTTATGAGAAGTGTCCTTTTCTGTGTGACTTATTTCACTTAGAATCGTCGTACCTAAATCCACTCATCATGCTGCTACTAACCTTACGACATTGATTTCATGGCTGAGTGATATTCCATTGTACATAAGGACCACAACTTCTTTATCCATTTTTCTCTTTCCTGGGATATTTAAGGTGGAATGAAGTGGAGGTCCTGGTCAACAGAGCAGCCCTAAACTTTGGGGTGCTTGTGTCTTGCTGATTTTTAATTTTCCCAATTTATACCCCCATGAGTGGAAGTGCCCTATGCTCTCTAAGCTGTGTTTTTCAGATGTTTCAGGACTCACCGGACAATTCTCCGGAGTGGCTCTTGGCAATTTACATCCCGCCCATCAGTGTAGCAAGGCTCCCATTTCTCCATGGCCTGTCCTGCATTTCTGGTTTTGACACTTTTTTCAGCATGGCCCTTTTGACCGATGGGAAGCGAGACTTCTTTGTAGCGCTGATTTGCCTTTCCAGGTTGCTTGGTTGGCCAAAAAGGGCGTATGCGTTTTTTCCTGAATATATTCAGGAAAAAACGCATACGCCCTTTTTGGCCAAGGGCATCATTGTCAACGTTTTGCCGCTTTTCATGTGCTTTAAAGGCGATTCGTATCTACCTCCTGAAATCTGTTTCCTGCAATTCTGCCTTGATTTCAAATCCTCTTCTTTGCCTTCCCTCAATATATTTGTGGACGACAGTTATCATTTATAACTCTGCAGGTTTGTGAATTGCAGTGCCCTGAACCTCCATTTTACAACTCGTTTTTATGGGAGCTGGCCGCAAAATCGCAGAATGGCTTCAGGCCCTGTTCTGGTTCCGGGGGGCAGGCTGAGCCTGTGGTTAATTCTTCTTTCTGATGGGAAAATAGAGTGACCTGTGCCTGTCCCAACACCAAGAGCTAGTCTCTCGTTGGTTCCACGTCTTCCCGTTTATCCTCAGGACAAATTGCAACCTGTATGGAACAGGAGGTTAAAGGTGCTGATGCTCCAAGTAGGGAGCTTGCTAGTAAAGCAGCTGGAATGGCGAACCCGGGCACAAGGAGATGAGAAATGAGGTGCGTTTTAGAAACCTTTCCCCATCACACGGTGTACCATCTTCTGGGTTTCTCATGCATGTTTTTGATGTAGGAAGATGCCCTTGAACCTGGAGATTTGGGACCCATGCGATGGGTACCACGCAGTATTACTTTAAAGGGTCTGCATTTGCTCACCCAACCTCACCAAACCTCTCAGCCCCAAGAGTGTCCACCCTTATGTCTCATCCAGCTGTGCGTCTAGATATGGTCAATCCAGGTTGCATCACAGCCCCTGAACGCATTGTGTAAGAATTTCTCTCTCTTTCACTGTCTTTGTTTCATGGGTGTTTCAAAGTAATTTATTTTTATAATGGGGTTTAGCTGCTTTTCACTGCTGTGTTTATGCCGCTTTACACCCACTTGACACACTAACAGAGAGATATCAATACATAGGTTTTACGATTATTATTAGTCAGATATATTCTTGTGCGGTGAATAGGGCGTGTTGAGTCCAGTTCTCTGAGCAAGGAGTAGGTCTTGTCTATTACATATTGGGTTTATGGAACGGTATCTGAGCTAATTTGATACCCTTGTTTTATGTATCACCCCACCTCACCTTTCCCGTTAAGCAGCCATAGTGTGTTTTCTGCATGTGTGACTCTGTTCTGTTTTGTAATTCAGTTCAAGTGTAACGGTTTTTACATTCCCTCTATCAGTGATACCTTATGAGAAGTGTCCTTTTCTGTGTGACTTATTTCACTTAGAATCGTCGTACCTAAATCCACTCATCATGCTGCTACTAACCTTACGACATTGATTTCATGGCTGAGTGATATTCCATTGTACATAAGGACCACAACTTCTTTATCCATTTTTCTCTTTCCTGGGATATTTAAGGTGGAATGAAGTGGAGGTCCTGGTCAACAGAGCAGCCCTAAACTTTGGGGTGCTTGTGTCTTGCTGATTTTTAATTTTCCCAATTTATACCCCCATGAGTGGAAGTGCCCTATGCTCTCTAAGCTGTGTTTTTCAGATGTTTCAGGACTCACCGGACACTTCTCCGGAGTGGCTCTTGGCAATTTACATCCCGCCCATCAGTGTAGCAAGGCTCCCATTTCTCCATGGCCTGTCCTGCATTTCTGGTTTTGACACTTTTTTCAGCATGGCCCTTTTGACCGATGGGAAGCGAGACTTCTTTGTAGCGCTGATTTGCCTTTCCAGGTGGCTTGGTTGGCCAAAAAGGGCGTATGCGTTTTTTCCTGAATATATTCAGGAAAAAACACATACGCCCTTTTTGGCCAAGGGCATCATTGTCAACGTTTTGCCGCTTTTCATGTGCTTTAAAGGCGATTCGTATCTACCTCCTGAAATCTGTTTCCTGCAATTCTGCCTTGATTTCAAATCCTATTCTTTGCCTTCCCTCAATATATTTGTGGACGAGAGTTATCATTAATAACTCTGCAGGTTTGTGAATTGCAGTGCCCTGAACCTCCATTTTACAACTCGTTTTTATGGGAGCTGGCCGCAAAATCGCAGAATGGCTTCAGGCCCTGTTCTGGTTCCGGGGGGCAGGCTGAGCCTGTGGTTAATTCTTCTTTCTGATGGGAAAATAGAGTGACCTGTGCCTGTCCCAACACCAAGAGCTAGTCTCTCGTTGGTTCCACGTCTTCCCGTTTATCCTCAGGACAAATTGCAACCTGTATGGAACAGGAGGTTAAAGGTGCTGATGCTCCAAGTAGGGAGCTTGCTAGTAAAGCGGCTGGAATGGCGAACCCGGGCACAAGGAGATGAGAAATGAGGTGCGTTTTAGAAACCTTTCCCCATCACACGGTGTACCATCTTCTGGGTTTCTCATGCATGTTTTGGATGTAGGAAGATGCCCTTGAACCTGGAGATTTGGGACCCATGCGATGGGTACCACGCAGTATTCCTTTAAAGGGTCTGCGTTTGCTCACCCAACCTCACCAAACCTCTCAGCCCCAAGAGTGTCCACCCTTATGTCTCATCCAGCTGTGCGTCTAGATATGGTCAATCCAGGTTGCATCACAGCCCCTGAACGCATTGTGTAAGAATTTCTCTCTCTTTCACTGTCTTTGTTTCATGGGTGTTTCAAAGTAATTTATTTTTATAAGGGGGTTTAGCTGCTTTTCACTGCTGTGTTTATGCCGCTTTACACCCACTTGACACACTAACAGAGAGATATCAATACATAGGTTTTACGATTATTATTAGTCAGATATATTCTTGTGCGGTGAATAGGGCGTGTTGAGTCCAGTTCTCTGAGCAAGGAGTAGGTCTTGTCTATTACATATTGGGTTTATGGAACGGTATCTGAGCTAATTTGATACCCTTGTTTTATGTATCACCCCACCTCACCTTTCCCGTTAAGCAGCCATAGTGTGTTTTCTGCATGTGTGACTCTGTTCTGTTTTGTAATTCAGTTCAAGTGTAACGGTTTTTACATTCCCTCTATCAGTGATACCTTATGAGAAGTGTCCTTTTCTGTGTGACTTATTTCACTTAGAATCGTCGTACCTAAATCCACTCATCATGCTGCTACTAACCTTACGACATTGATTTCATGGCTGAGTGATATTCCATTGTACATAAGGATCACAACTTCTTTATCCATTTCTCTCTTTCCTGGGATATTTAAGGTGGAATGAAGTGGAGGTCCTGGTCAACAGAGCAGCCCTAAACTTTGGGGTGCTTGTGTCTTGCTGATTTTTAATTTTCCCAATTTATACCCCCATGAGTGGAAGTGCCCTATGCTCTCTAAGCTGTGTTTTTCAGATATTTCAGGACTCACCGGACACTTCTCCGGAGTGGCTCTTGGCAATTTACATCCCGCCCATCAGTGTAGCAAGGCTCCCATTTCTCCATGGCCTGTCCTGCATTTCTGGTTTTGACACTTTTTTCAGCATGACCCTTTTGACCGATGGGAAGCGAGACTTCTTTGTAGCGCTGATTTGCCTTTCCAGGTTGCTTGGTTGGCCAAAAAGGGCGTATGCGTTTTTTCCTGAATATATTCAGGAAAAAACGCATACGCCCTTTTTGGCCAAGGGCATCATTGTCAACGTTTTGCCGCTTTTCATGTGCTTTAAAGGCGATTCGTATCTACCTCCTGAAATCTGTTTCCTGCAATTCTGCCTTGATTTCAAATCCTCTTCTTTGCCTTCCCTCAATATATTTGTGGACGAGAGTTATCATTAATAACTCTGCAGGTTTGTGAATTGCAGTGCCCTGAACCTCCATTTTACAACTCGTTTTTATGGGAGCTGGCCGCAAAATCGCAGAATGGCTTCAGGCCCTGTTCTGGTTCCTGGGGGCAGGCTGAGCCTGTGGTTAATTCTTCTTTCTGATGGGAAAATAGAGTGACCTGTGCCTGTCCCAACACCAAGAGCTAGTCTCTCGTTGGTTCCACGTCTTCCCGTTTATCCTCAGGACAAATTGCAACCTGTACCGAACAGGAGGTTAAAGGTGCTGATGCTCCAAGTAGGGAGCTTGCTAGTAAAGCAGCTGGAATGGCGAACCCGGGCACAAGGAGATGAGAAATGAGGTGCGTTTTAGAAACCTTTCCCCATCACACGGTGTACCATCTTCTGGGTTTCTCATGCATGTTTTTGATGTAGGAAGATGCCCTTGAACCTGGAGATTTGGGACCCATGCGATGGGTACCACGCAGTATTACTTTAAAGGGTCTGCGTTTGCTCACCCAACCTCACCAAACCTCTCAGCCCCAAGAGTGTCCACCCTTATGTCTCATCCAGCTGTGCGTCTAGATATGGTCAATCCAGGTTGCATCACATCCCCTGAACGCATTGTGTAAGAATTTCTCTCTCTTTCACTGTCTTTGTTTCATGGGTGTTTCAAAGTAATTTATTTTTATAATGGGGTTTAGCTGCTTTTCACTGCTGTGTTTATGCCGCTTTACACCCACTTGACACACTAACAGAGAGATATCAATACATAGGTTTTACGATTATTATTAGTCAGATATATTCTTGTGCGGTGAATAGGGCGTGTTGAGTCCAGTTCTCTGAGCAAGGAGTAGGTCTTGTCTATTACATATTGGGTTTATGGAACGGTATCTGAGCTAATTTGATACCCTTGTTTTATGTATCACCCCACCTCACCTTTCCCGTTAAGCAGCCATAGTGTGTTTTCTGCATGTGTGACTCTGTTCTGTTTTGTAATTCAGTTCAAGTGTAACGGTTTTTACATTCCCTCTATCAGTGATACCTTATGAGAAGTGTCCTTTTCTGTGTGACTTATTTCACTTAGAATCGTCGTACCTAAATCCACTCATCATGCTGCTACTAACCTTACGACATTGATTTCATGGCTGAGTGATATTCCATTGTACATAAGGACCACAACTTCTTTATCCATTTTTCTCTTTCCTGGGATATTTAAGGTGGAATGAAGTGGAGGTCCTGGTCAACAGAGCAGCCCTAAACTTTGGGGTGCTTGTGTCTTGCTGATTTTTAATTTTCCCAATTTATACCCCCATGAGTGGAAGTGCCCTATGCTCTCTAAGCTGTGTTTTTCAGATGTTTCAGGACTCACCGGACACTTCTCCGGAGTGGCTCTTGGCAATTTACATCCCGCCCATCAGTGTAGCAAGGCTCCCATTTCTCCATGGCCTGTCCTGCATTTCTGGTTTTGACACTTTTTTCAGCATGGCCCTTTTGACCGATGGGAAGCGAGACTTCTTTGTAGCGCTGATTTGCCTTTCCAGGTGGCTTGGTTGGCCAAAAAGGGCGTATGCGTTTTTTCCTGAATATATTCAGGAAAAAACACATACGCCCTTTTTGGCCAAGGGCATCATTGTCAACGTTTTGCCGCTTTTCATGTGCTTTAAAGGCGATTCGTATCTACCTCCTGAAATCTGTTTCCTGCAATTCTGCCTTGATTTCAAATCCTCTTCTTTGCCTTCCCTCAATATATTTGTGGACGGGAGTTATCATTTATAACTCTGCAGGTTTGTGAATTGCAGTGCCCTGAACCTCCATTTTACAACTCGTTTTTATGGGAGCTGGCCGCAAAATCGCAGAATGGCTTCAGGCCCTGTTCTGGTTCCGGGGGTCAGGCTGAGCCTGTGGTTAATTCTTCTTTCTGATGGGAAAATAGAGTGACCTGTGCCTGTCCCAACACCAAGAGCTAGTCTCTCGTTGGTTCCACGTCTTCCCGTTTATCCTCAGGACAAATTGCAACCTGCATGGAACAGGAGGTTAAAGGTGCTGATGCTCCAAGTAGGGAGCTTGCTAGTAAAGCGGCTGGAATGGCGAACCCGGGCACAAGGAGTTGAGAAATGAGGTGCGTTTTAGAAACCTTTCCCCATCACACGGTGTACCATCTTCTGGGTTTCTCATGCATGTTTTTGATGTAGGAAGATGCCCTTGAACCTGGAGATTTGGGACCCATGCGATGGGTACCACGCAGTATTCCTTTAAAGGGTCTGCGTTTGCTCACCCAACCTCACCAAACCTCTCAGCCCCAAGAGTGTCCACCCTTATGTCTCATCCAGCTGTGCGTCTAGATATGGTCAATCCAGGTTGCATCACAGCCCCTGAACGCATTGTGTAAGAATTTCTCTCTCTTTCACTGTCTTTGTTTCATGGGTGTTTCAAAGTAATTTATTTTTATAATGGGGTTTAGCTGCTTTTCACTGCTGTGTTTATGCCGCTTTACACCCACTTGACACACTAACAGAGAGATATCAATACATAGGTTTTACGATTATTATTAGTCAGATATATTCTTGTGCGGTGAATAGGGCGTGTTGAGTCCAGTTCTCTGAGCAAGGAGTAGGTCTTGTCTATTACATATTGGGTTTATGGAACGGTATCTGAGCTAATTTGATACCCTTGTTTTATGTATCACCCCACCTCACCTTTCCCGTTAAGCAGCCATAGTGTGTTTTCTGCATGTGTGACTCTGTTCTGTTTTGTAATTCAGTTCAAGTGTAACGGTTTTTACATTCCCTCCATCAGTGATACCTTATAAGAAGTGTCCTTTTCTGTGTGACTTATTTCACTTAGAATCGTCGTACCTAAATCCACTCATCATGCTGCTACTAACCTTACGACATTGATTTCATGGCTGAGTGGTATTCCATTGTACATAAGGACCACAACTTCTTTATCCATTTTTCTCTTTCCTGGGATATTTAAGGTGGAATGAAGTGGAGGTCCTGGTCAACAGAGCAGCCCTAAACTTTGGGGTGCTTGTGTTTTGCTGATTTTTAATTTTCCCAATTTATACCCCCATGAGTGGAAGTGCCCTATGCTCTCTGAGCTGTGTTTTTCAGATGTTTCAGGACTCACCGGACACTTCTTCGGAGTGGCTCTTGGCAATTTACATCCCGCCCATCAGTGTAGCAAGGCTCCCATTTCTCCATGGCCTGTCCTGCATTTCTGGTTTTGACACTTTTTTCAGCATGGCCCTTTTGACCGATGGGAAGCGAGACTTCTTTGTAGCGCTGATTTGCCTTTCCAGGTTGCTTGGTTGGCCAAAAAGGGCGTATGCGATTTTTCCTGAATATATTCAGGAAAAAACGCATACGCCCTTTTTGGCCAAGGGCATCATTGTCAACGTTTTGCTGCTTTTCATGTGCTTTAAAGGCGATTCGTATCTACCTCCTGAAATCTGTTTCCTGCAATTCTGCCTTGATTTCAAATCCTATTCTTTGCCTTCCCTCAATATATTTGTGGACGAGAGTTATCATTAATAACTCTGCAGGTTTGTGAATTGCAGTGCCCTGAACCTCCATTTTACAACTCGTTTTTATGGGAGCTGGCCGCAAAATCGCAGAATGGTTTCAGGCCCTGTTCTGGTTCCGGGGGGCAGGCTGAGCCTGTGGTTAATTCTTCTTTCTGATGGGAAAATAGAGTGACCTGTGCCTGTCCCAACACCAAGAGCTAGTCTCTCGTTGGTTCCACGTCTTCCCGTTTATCCTCAGGACAAATTGCAACCTGTATGGAACAGGAGGTTAAAGGTGCTGATGCTCCAAGTAGGGAGCTTGCTAGTAAAGCGGCTGGAATGGCGAACCCGGGCACAAGGAGATGAGAAATGAGGTGCGTTTTAGAAACCTTTCCCCATCACACGGTGTACCATCTTCTGGGTTTCTCATGCATGTTTTGGATGTAGGAAGATGCCCTTGAACCTGGAGATTTGGGACCCATGCGATGGGTACCACGCAGTATTCCTTTAAAGGGTCTGCGTTTGCTCACCCAACCTCACCAAACCTCTCAGCCCCAAGAGTGTCCACCCTTATGTCTCATCCAGCTGTGCGTCTAGATATGGTCAATCCAGGTTGCATCACAGCCCCTGAACGCATTGTGTAAGAATTTCTCTCTCTTTCACTGTCTTTGTTTCATGGGTGTTTCAAAGTAATTTATTTTTATAAGGGGGTTTAGCTGCTTTTCACTGCTGTGTTTATGCCGCTTTACACCCACTTGACACACTAACAGAGAGATATCAATACATAGGTTTTACGATTATTATTAGTCAGATATATTCTTGTGCGGTGAATAGGGCGTGTTGAGTCCAGTTCTCTGAGCAAGGAGTAGGTCTTGTCTATTACATATTGGGTTTATGGAACGGTATCTGAGCTAATTTGATACCCTTGTTTTATGTATCACCCCACCTCACCTTTCCCGTTAAGCAGCCATAGTGTGTTTTCTGCATGTGTGACTCTGTTCTGTTTTGTAATTCAGTTCAAGTGTAACGGTTTTTACATTCCCTCTATCAGTGATACCTTATGAGAAGTGTCCTTTTCTGTGTGACTTATTTCACTTAGAATCGTCGTACCTAAATCCTCTCATCATGCTGCTACTAACCTTACGACATTGATTTCATGGCTGAGTGATATTCCATTGTACATAAGGACCACAACTTCTTTATCCATTTTTCTCTTTCCTGGGATATTTAAGGTGGAATGAAGTGGAGGTCCTGGTCAACAGAGCAGCCCTAAACTTTGGGGTGCTTGTGTCTTGCTGATTTTTAATTTTCCCAATTTATACCCCCATGAGTGGAAGTGCCCTATGCTCTCTAAGCTGTGTTTTTCAGATGTTTCAGGACTCACCGGACACTTCTCCGGAGTCGCTCTTGGCAATTTACATCCCGCCCATCAGTGTAGCAAGGCTCCCATTTCTCCATGGCCTGTCCTGCATTTCTGGTTTTGACACTTTTTTCAGCATGGCCCTTTTGACCGATGGGAAGCGAGACTTCTTTGTAGCGCTGATTTGCCTTTCCAGGTTGCTTGGTTGGCCAAAAAGGGCGTATGCGTTTTTTCCTGAATATATTCAGGAAAAAACGCATACGCCCTTTTTGGCCAAGGGCATCATTGTCAACGTTTTGCCGCTTTTCATGTGCTTTAAAGGCGATTCGTATCTACCTCCTGAAATCTGTTTCCTGCAATTCTGCCTTGATTTCAAATCCTCTTCTTTGCCTTCCCTCAATATATTTGTGGACGACAGTTATCATTTATAACTCTGCAGGTTTGTGAATTGCAGTGCCCTGAACCTCCATTTTACAACTCGTTTTTATGGGAGCTGGCCGCAAAATCGCAGAATGGCTTCAGGCCCTGTTCTGGTTCCGGGGGGCAGGCTGAGCCTGTGGTTAATTCTTCTTTCTGATGGGAAAATAGAGTGACCTGTGCCTGTCCCAACACCAAGAGCTAGTCTCTCGTTGGTTCCACGTCTTCCCGTTTATCCTCAGGACAAATTGCAACCTGTATGGAACAGGAGGTTAAAGGTGCTGATGCTCCAAGTAGGGAGCTTGCTAGTAAAGCAGCTGGAATGGCGAACCCGGGCACAAGGAGATGAGAAATGAGGTGCGTTTTAGAAACCTTTCCCCATCACACGGTGTACCATCTTCTGGGTTTCTCATGCATGTTTTTGATGTAGGAAGATGCCCTTGAACCTGGAGATTTGGGACCCATGCGATGGGTACCACGCAGTATTACTTTAAAGGGTCTGCGTTTGCTCACCCAACCTCACCAAACCTCTCAGCCCCAAGAGTGTCCACCCTTATGTCTCATCCAGCTGTGCGTCTAGATATGGTCAATCCAGGTTGCATCACAGCCCCTGAACGCATTGTGTAAGAATTTCTCTCTCTTTCACTGTCTTTGTTTCATGGGTGTTTCAAAGTAATTTATTTTTATAATGGGGTTTAGCTGCTTTTCACTGCTGTGTTTATGCCGCTTTACACCCACTTGACACACTAACAGAGAGATATCAATACATAGGTTTTACGATTATTATTAGTCAGATATATTCTTGTGCGGTGAATAGGGCGTGTTGAGTCCAGTTCTCTGAGCAAGGAGTAGGTCTTGTCTATTACATATTGGGTTTATGGAACGGTATCTGAGCTAATTTGATACCCTTGTTTTATGTATCACCCCACCTCACCTTTCCCGTTAAGCAGCCATAGTGTGTTTTCTGCATGTGTGACTCTGTTCTGTTTTGTAATTCAGTTCAAGTGTAACGGTTTTTACATTCCCTCTATCAGTGATACCTTATGAGAAGTGTCCTTTTCTGTGTGACTTATTTCACTTAGAATCGTCGTACCTAAATCCACTCATCATGCTGCTACTAACCTTACGACATTGATTTCATGGCTGAGTGATATTCCATTGTACATAAGGACCACAACTTCTTTATCCATTTTTCTCTTTCCTGGGATATTTAAGGTGGAATGAAGTGGAGGTCCTGGTCAACAGAGCAGCCCTAAACTTTGGGGTGCTTGTGTCTTGCTGATTTTTAATTTTCCCAATTTATACCCCCATGAGTGGAAGTGCCCTATGCTCTCTAAGCTGTGTTTTTCAGATGTTTCAGGACTCACCGGACACTTCTCCGGAGTGGCTCTTGGCAATTTACATCCCGCCCATCAGTGTAGCAAGGCTCCCATTTCTCCATGGCCTGTCCTGCATTTCTGGTTTTGACACTTTTTTCAGCATGGCCCTTTTGACCGATGGGAAGCGAGACTTCTTTGTAGCGCTGATTTGCCTTTCCAGGTGGCTTGGTTGGCCAAAAAGGGCGTATGCGTTTTTTCCTGAATATATTCAGGAAAAAACACATACGCCCTTTTTGGCCAAGGGCATCATTGTCAACGTTTTGCCGCTTTTCATGTGCTTTAAAGGCGATTCGTATCTACCTCCTGAAATCTGTTTCCTGCAATTCTGCCTTGATTTCAAATCCTATTCTTTGCCTTCCCTCAATATATTTGTGGACGAGAGTTATCATTAATAACTCTGCAGGTTTGTGAATTGCAGTGCCCTGAACCTCCATTTTACAACTCGTTTTTATGGGAGCTGGCCGCAAAATCGCAGAATGGTTTCAGGCCCTGTTTTGGTTCCGGGGGGCAGGCTGAGCCTGTGGTTAATTCTTCTTTCTGATGGGAAAATAGAGTGACCTGTGCCTGTCCCAACACCAAGAGCTAGTCTCTCGTTGGTTCCACGTCTTCCCGTTTATCCTCAGGACAAATTGCAACCTGTATGGAACAGGAGGTTAAAGGTGCTGATGCTCCAAGTAGGGAGCTTGCTAGTAAAGCGGCTGGAATGGCGAACCCGGGCACAAGGAGATGAGAAATGAGGTGCGTTTTAGAAACCTTTCCCCATCACACGGTGTACCATCTTCTGGGTTTCTCATGCATGTTTTGGATGTAGGAAGATGCCCTTGAACCTGGAGATTTGGGACCCATGCGATGGGTACCACGCAGTATTCCTTTAAAGGGTCTGCGTTTGCTCACCCAACCTCACCAAACCTCTCAGCCCCAAGAGTGTCCACCCTTATGTCTCATCCAGCTGTGCGTCTAGATATGGTCAATCCAGGTTGCATCACAGCCCCTGAACGCATTGTGTAAGAATTTCTCTCTCTTTCACTGTCTTTGTTTCATGGGTGTTTCAAAGTAATTTATTTTTATAAGGGGGTTTAGCTGCTTTTCACTGCTGTGTTTATGCCGCTTTACACCCACTTGACACACTAACAGAGAGATATCAATACATAGGTTTTACGATTATTATTAGTCAGATATATTCTTGTGCGGTGAATAGGGCGTGTTGAGTCCAGTTCTCTGAGCAAGGAGTAGGTCTTGTCTATTACATATTGGGTTTATGGAACGGTATCTGAGCTAATTTGATACCCTTGTTTTATGTATCACCCCACCTCACCTTTCCCGTTAAGCAGCCATAGTGTGTTTTCTGCATGTGTGACTCTGTTCTGTTTTGTAATTCAGTTCAAGTGTAACGGTTTTTACATTCCCTCTATCAGTGATACCTTATGAGAAGTGTCCTTTTCTGTGTGACTTATTTCACTTAGAATCGTCGTACCTAAATCCTCTCATCATGCTGCTACTAACCTTACGACATTGATTTCATGGCTGAGTGATATTCCATTGTACATAAGGACCACAACTTCTTTATCCATTTTTCTCTTTCCTGGGATATTTAAGGTGGAATGAAGTGGAGGTCCTGGTCAACAGAGCAGCCCTAAACTTTGGGGTGCTTGTGTCTTGCTGATTTTTAATTTTCCCAATTTATACCCCCATGAGTGGAAGTGCCCTATGCTCTCTAAGCTGTGTTTTTCAGATGTTTCAGGACTCACCGGACACTTCTCCGGAGTCGCTCTTGGCAATTTACATCCCGCCCATCAGTGTAGCAAGGCTCCCATTTCTCCATGGCCTGTCCTGCATTTCTGGTTTTGACACTTTTTTCAGCATGGCCCTTTTGACCGATGGGAAGCGAGACTTCTTTGTAGCGCTGATTTGCCTTTCCAGGTTGCTTGGTTGGCCAAAAAGGGCGTATGCGTTTTTTCCTGAATATATTCAGGAAAAAACGCATACGCCCTTTTTGGCCAAGGGCATCATTGTCAACGTTTTGCCGCTTTTCATGTGCTTTAAAGGCGATTCGTATCTACCTCCTGAAATCTGTTTCCTGCAATTCTGCCTTGATTTCAAATCCTCTTCTTTGCCTTCCCTCAATATATTTGTGGACGACAGTTATCATTTATAACTCTGCAGGTTTGTGAATTGCAGTGCCCTGAACCTCCATTTTACAACTCGTTTTTATGGGAGCTGGCCGCAAAATCGCAGAATGGCTTCAGGCCCTGTTCTGGTTCCGGGGGGCAGGCTGAGCCTGTGGTTAATTCTTCTTTCTGATGGGAAAATAGAGTGACCTGTGCCTGTCCCAACACCAAGAGCTAGTCTCTCGTTGGTTCCACGTCTTCCCGTTTATCCTCAGGACAAATTGCAACCTGTATGGAACAGGAGGTTAAAGGTGCTGATGCTCCAAGTAGGGAGCTTGCTAGTAAAGCAGCTGGAATGGCGAACCCGGGCACAAGGAGATGAGAAATGAGGTGCGTTTTAGAAACCTTTCCCCATCACACGGTGTACCATCTTCTGGGTTTCTCATGCATGTTTTTGATGTAGGAAGATGCCCTTGAACCTGGAGATTTGGGACCCATGCGATGGGTACCACGCAGTATTACTTTAAAGGGTCTGCGTTTGCTCACCCAACCTCACCAAACCTCTCAGCCCCAAGAGTGTCCACCCTTATGTCTCATCCAGCTGTGCGTCTAGATATGGTCAATCCAGGTTGCATCACAGCCCCTGAACGCATTGTGTAAGAATTTCTCTCTCTTTCACTGTCTTTGTTTCATGGGTGTTTCAAAGTAATTTATTTTTATAATGGGGTTTAGCTGCTTTTCACTGCTGTGTTTATGCCGCTTTACACCCACTTGACACACTAACAGAGAGATATCAATACATAGGTTTTACGATTATTATTAGTCAGATATATTCTTGTGCGGTGAATAGGGCGTGTTGAGTCCAGTTCTCTGAGCAAGGAGTAGGTCTTGTCTATTACATATTGGGTTTATGGAACGGTATCTGAGCTAATTTGATACCCTTGTTTTATGTATCACCCCACCTCACCTTTCCCGTTAAGCAGCCATAGTGTGTTTTCTGCATGTGTGACTCTGTTCTGTTTTGTAATTCAGTTCAAGTGTAACGGTTTTTACATTCCCTCTATCAGTGATACCTTATGAGAAGTGTCCTTTTCTGTGTGACTTATTTCACTTAGAATCGTCGTACCTAAATCCACTCATCATGCTGCTACTAACCTTACGACATTGATTTCATGGCTGAGTGATATTCCATTGTACATAAGGACCACAACTTCTTTATCCATTTTTCTCTTTCCTGGGATATTTAAGGTGGAATGAAGTGGAGGTCCTGGTCAACAGAGCAGCCCTAAACTTTGGGGTGCTTGTGTCTTGCTGATTTTTAATTTTCCCAATTTATACCCCCATGAGTGGAAGTGCCCTATGCTCTCTAAGCTGTGTTTTTCAGATGTTTCAGGACTCACCGGACACTTCTCCGGAGTGGCTCTTGGCAATTTACATCCCGCCCATCAGTGTAGCAAGGCTCCCATTTCTCCATGGCCTGTCCTGCATTTCTGGTTTTGACACTTTTTTCAGCATGGCCCTTTTGACCGATGGGAAGCGAGACTTCTTTGTAGCGCTGATTTGCCTTTCCAGGTGGCTTGGTTGGCCAAAAAGGGCGTATGCGTTTTTTCCTGAATATATTCAGGAAAAAACACATACGCCCTTTTTGGCCAAGGGCATCATTGTCAACGTTTTGCCGCTTTTCATGTGCTTTAAAGGCGATTCGTATCTACCTCCTGAAATCTGTTTCCTGCAATTCTGCCTTGATTTCAAATCCTATTCTTTGCCTTCCCTCAATATATTTGTGGACGAGAGTTATCATTAATAACTCTGCAGGTTTGTGAATTGCAGTGCCCTGAACCTCCATTTTACAACTCGTTTTTATGGGAGCTGGCCGCAAAATCGCAGAATGGTTTCAGGCCCTGTTTTGGTTCCGGGGGGCAGGCTGAGCCTGTGGTTAATTCTTCTTTCTGATGGGAAAATAGAGTGACCTGTGCCTGTCCCAACACCAAGAGCTAGTCTCTCGTTGGTTCCACGTCTTCCCGTTTATCCTCAGGACAAATTGCAACCTGTATGGAACAGGAGGTTAAAGGTGCTGATGCTCCAAGTAGGGAGCTTGCTAGTAAAGCGGCTGGAATGGCGAACCCGGGCACAAGGAGATGAGAAATGAGGTGCGTTTTAGAAACCTTTCCCCATCACACGGTGTACCATCTTCTGGGTTTCTCATGCATGTTTTGGATGTAGGAAGATGCCCTTGAACCTGGAGATTTGGGACCCATGCGATGGGTACCACGCAGTATTCCTTTAAAGGGTCTGCGTTTGCTCACCCAACCTCACCAAACCTCTCAGCCCCAAGAGTGTCCACCCTTATGTCTCATCCAGCTGTGCGTCTAGATATGGTCAATCCAGGTTGCATCACAGCCCCTGAACGCATTGTGTAAGAATTTCTCTCTCTTTCACTGTCTTTGTTTCATGGGTGTTTCAAAGTAATTTATTTTTATAAGGGGGTTTAGCTGCTTTTCACTGCTGTGTTTATGCCGCTTTACACCCACTTGACACACTAACAGAGAGATATCAATACATAGGTTTTACGATTATTATTAGTCAGATATATTCTTGTGCGGTGAATAGGGCGTGTTGAGTCCAGTTCTCTGAGCAAGGAGTAGGTCTTGTCTATTACATATTGGGTTTATGGAACGGTATCTGAGCTAATTTGATACCCTTGTTTTATGTATCACCCCACCTCACCTTTCCCGTTAAGCAGCCATAGTGTGTTTTCTGCATGTGTGACTCTGTTCTGTTTTGTAATTCAGTTCAAGTGTAACGGTTTTTACATTCCCTCTATCAGTGATACCTTATGAGAAGTGTCCTTTTCTGTGTGACTTATTTCACTTAGAATCGTCGTACCTAAATCCTCTCATCATGCTGCTACTAACCTTACGACATTGATTTCATGGCTGAGTGGTATTCCATTGTACATAAGGACCACAACTTCTTTATCCATTTTTCTCTTTCCTGGGATATTTAAGGTGGAATGAAGTGGAGGTCCTGGTCAACAGAGCAGCCCTAAACTTTGGGGTGCTTGTGTCTTGCTGATTTTTAATTTTCCCAATTTATACCCCCATGAGTGGAAGTGCCCTATGCTCTCTAAGCTGTGTTTTTCAGATGTTTCAGGACTCACCGGACACTTCTCCGGAGTGGCTCTTGGCAATTTACATCCCGCCCATCAGTGTAGCAAGGCTCCCATTTCTCCATGGCCTGTCCTGCATTTCTGGTTTTGACACTTTTTTCAGCATGGCCCTTTTGACCGATGGGAAGCGAGACTTCTTTGTAGCGCTGATTTGCCTTTCCAGGTTGCTTGGTTGGCCAAAAAGGGCGTATGCGTTTTTTCCTGAATATATTCAGGAAAAAACGCATACGCCCTTTTTGGCCAAGGGCATCATTGTCAACGTTTTGCCGCTTTTCATGTGCTTTAAAGGCGATTCGTATCTACCTCCTGAAATCTGTTTCCTGCAATTCTGCCTTGATTTCAAATCCTCTTCTTTGCCTTCCCTCAATATATTTGTGGACGACAGTTATCATTTATAACTCTGCAGGTTTGTGAATTGCAGTGCCCTGAACCTCCATTTTACAACTCGTTTTTATGGGAGCTGGCCGCAAAATCGCAGAATGGCTTCAGGCCCTGTTCTGGTTCCGGGGGGCAGGCTGAGCCTGTGGTTAATTCTTCTTTCTGATGGGAAAATAGAGTGACCTGTGCCTGTCCCAACACCAAGAGCTAGTCTCTCGTTGGTTCCACGTCTTCCCGTTTATCCTCAGGACAAATTGCAACCTGTATGGAACAGGAGGTTAAAGGTGCTGATGCTCCAAGTAGGGAGCTTGCTAGTAAAGCAGCTGGAATGGCGAACCCGGGCACAAGGAGATGAGAAATGAGGTGCGTTTTAGAAACCTTTCCCCATCACACGGTGTACCATCTTCTGGGTTTCTCATGCATGTTTTTGATGTAGGAAGATGCCCTTGAACCTGGAGATTTGGGACCCATGCGATGGGTACCACGCAGTATTCCTTTAAAGGGTCTGCGTTTGCTCACCCAACCTCACCAAACCTCTCAGCCCCAAGAGTGTCCACCCTTATGTCTCATCCAGCTGTGCGTCTAGATATGGTCAATCCAGTTTGCATCACAGCCCCTGAACGCATTGTGTAAGAATTTCTCTCTCTTTCACTGTCTTTGTTTCATGGGTGTTTCAAAGTAATTTATTTTTATAATGGGGTTTAGCTGCTTTTCACTGCTGTGTTTATGCCGCTTTACACCCACTTGACACACTAACAGAGAGATATCAATACATAGGTTTTACGATTATTATTAGTCAGATATATTCTTGTGCGGTGAATAGGGCGTGTTGAGTCCAGTTCTCTGAGCAAGGAGTAGGTCTTGTCTATTACATATTGGGTTTATGGAACGGTATCTGAGCTAATTTGATACCCTTGTTTTATGTATCACCCCACCTCACCTTTCCCGTTAAGCAGCCATAGTGTGTTTTCTGCATGTGTGACTCTGTTCTGTTTTGTAATTCAGTTCAAGTGTAACGGTTTTTACATTCCCTCCATCAGTGATACCTTATAAGAAGTGTCCTTTTCTGTGTGACTTATTTCACTTAGAATCGTCGTACCTAAATCCACTCATCATGCTGCTACTAACCTTACGACATTGATTTCATGGCTGAGTGGTATTCCATTGTACATAAGGACCACAACTTCTTTATCCATTTTTCTCTTTCCTGGGATATTTAAGGTGGAATGAAGTGGAGGTCCTGGTCAACAGAGCAGCCCTAAACTTTGGGGTGCTTGTGTTTTGCTGATTTTTAATTTTCCCAATTTATACCCCCATGAGTGGAAGTGCCCTATGCTCTCTGAGCTGTGTTTTTCAGATGTTTCAGGACTCACCGGACACTTCTTCGGAGTGGCTCTTGGCAATTTACATCCCGCCCATCAGTGTAGCAAGGCTCCCATTTCTCCATGGCCTGTCCTGCATTTCTGGTTTTGACACTTTTTTCAGCATGGCCCTTTTGACCGATGGGAAGCGAGACTTCTTTGTAGCGCTGATTTGCCTTTCCAGGTTGCTTGGTTGGCCAAAAAGGGCGTATGCGATTTTTCCTGAATATATTCAGGAAAAAACGCATACGCCCTTTTTGGCCAAGGGCATCATTGTCAACGTTTTGCTGCTTTTCATGTGCTTTAAAGGCGATTCGTATCTACCTCCTGAAATCTGTTTCCTGCAATTCTGCCTTGATTTCAAATCCTATTCTTTGCCTTCCCTCAATATATTTGTGGACGAGAGTTATCATTAATAACTCTGCAGGTTTGTGAATTGCAGTGCCCTGAACCTCCATTTTACAACTCGTTTTTATGGGAGCTGGCCGCAAAATCGCAGAATGGTTTCAGGCCCTGTTCTGGTTCCGGGGGGCAGGCTGAGCCTGTGGTTAATTCTTCTTTCTGATGGGAAAATAGAGTGACCTGTGCCTGTCCCAACACCAAGAGCTAGTCTCTCGTTGGTTCCACGTCTTCCCGTTTATCCTCAGGACAAATTGCAACCTGTATGGAACAGGAGGTTAAAGGTGCTGATGCTCCAAGTAGGGAGCTTGCTAGTAAAGCGGCTGGAATGGCGAACCCGGGCACAAGGAGATGAGAAATGAGGTGCGTTTTAGAAACCTTTCCCCATCACACGGTGTACCATCTTCTGGGTTTCTCATGCATGTTTTGGATGTAGGAAGATGCCCTTGAACCTGGAGATTTGGGACCCATGCGATGGGTACCACGCAGTATTCCTTTAAAGGGTCTGCGTTTGCTCACCCAACCTCACCAAACCTCTCAGCCCCAAGAGTGTCCACCCTTATGTCTCATCCAGCTGTGCGTCTAGATATGGTCAATCCAGGTTGCATCACAGCCCCTGAACGCATTGTGTAAGAATTTCTCTCTCTTTCACTGTCTTTGTTTCATGGGTGTTTCAAAGTAATTTATTTTTATAAGGGGGTTTAGCTGCTTTTCACTGCTGTGTTTATGCCGCTTTACACCCACTTGACACACTAACAGAGAGATATCAATACATAGGTTTTACGATTATTATTAGTCAGATATATTCTTGTGCGGTGAATAGGGCGTGTTGAGTCCAGTTCTCTGAGCAAGGAGTAGGTCTTGTCTATTACATATTGGGTTTATGGAACGGTATCTGAGCTAATTTGATACCCTTGTTTTATGTATCACCCCACCTCACCTTTCCCGTTAAGCAGCCATAGTGTGTTTTCTGCATGTGTGACTCTGTTCTGTTTTGTAATTCAGTTCAAGTGTAACGGTTTTTACATTCCCTCTATCAGTGATACCTTATGAGAAGTGTCCTTTTCTGTGTGACTTATTTCACTTAGAATCGTCGTACCTAAATCCTCTCATCATGCTGCTACTAACCTTACGACATTGATTTCATGGCTGAGTGATATTCCATTGTACATAAGGACCACAACTTCTTTATCCATTTTTCTCTTTCCTGGGATATTTAAGGTGGAATGAAGTGGAGGTCCTGGTCAACAGAGCAGCCCTAAACTTTGGGGTGCTTGTGTCTTGCTGATTTTTAATTTTCCCAATTTATACCCCCATGAGTGGAAGTGCCCTATGCTCTCTAAGCTGTGTTTTTCAGATGTTTCAGGACTCACCGGACACTTCTCCGGAGTCGCTCTTGGCAATTTACATCCCGCCCATCAGTGTAGCAAGGCTCCCATTTCTCCATGGCCTGTCCTGCATTTCTGGTTTTGACACTTTTTTCAGCATGGCCCTTTTGACCGATGGGAAGCGAGACTTCTTTGTAGCGCTGATTTGCCTTTCCAGGTTGCTTGGTTGGCCAAAAAGGGCGTATGCGTTTTTTCCTGAATATATTCAGGAAAAAACGCATACGCCCTTTTTGGCCAAGGGCATCATTGTCAACGTTTTGCCGCTTTTCATGTGCTTTAAAGGCGATTCGTATCTACCTCCTGAAATCTGTTTCCTGCAATTCTGCCTTGATTTCAAATCCTCTTCTTTGCCTTCCCTCAATATATTTGTGGACGACAGTTATCATTTATAACTCTGCAGGTTTGTGAATTGCAGTGCCCTGAACCTCCATTTTACAACTCGTTTTTATGGGAGCTGGCCGCAAAATCGCAGAATGGCTTCAGGCCCTGTTCTGGTTCCGGGGGGCAGGCTGAGCCTGTGGTTAATTCTTCTTTCTGATGGGAAAATAGAGTGACCTGTGCCTGTCCCAACACCAAGAGCTAGTCTCTCGTTGGTTCCACGTCTTCCCGTTTATCCTCAGGACAAATTGCAACCTGTATGGAACAGGAGGTTAAAGGTGCTGATGCTCCAAGTAGGGAGCTTGCTAGTAAAGCAGCTGGAATGGCGAACCCGGGCACAAGGAGATGAGAAATGAGGTGCGTTTTAGAAACCTTTCCCCATCACACGGTGTACCATCTTCTGGGTTTCTCATGCATGTTTTTGATGTAGGAAGATGCCCTTGAACCTGGAGATTTGGGACCCATGCGATGGGTACCACGCAGTATTCCTTTAAAGGGTCTGCGTTTGCTCACCCAACCTCACCAAACCTCTCAGCCCCAAGAGTGTCCACCCTTATGTCTCATCCAGCTGTGCGTCTAGATATGGTCAATCCAGTTTGCATCACAGCCCCTGAACGCATTGTGTAAGAATTTCTCTCTCTTTCACTGTCTTTGTTTCATGGGTGTTTCAAAGTAATTTATTTTTATAATGGGGTTTAGCTGCTTTTCACTGCTGTGTTTATGCCGCTTTACACCCACTTGACACACTAACAGAGAGATATCAATACATAGGTTTTACGATTATTATTAGTCAGATATATTCTTGTGCGGTGAATAGGGCGTGTTGAGTCCAGTTCTCTGAGCAAGGAGTAGGTCTTGTCTATTACATATTGGGTTTATGGAACGGTATCTGAGCTAATTTGATACCCTTGTTTTATGTATCACCCCACCTCACCTTTCCCGTTAAGCAGCCATAGTGTGTTTTCTGCATGTGTGACTCTGTTCTGTTTTGTAATTCAGTTCAAGTGTAACGGTTTTTACATTCCCTCCATCAGTGATACCTTATAAGAAGTGTCCTTTTCTGTGTGACTTATTTCACTTAGAATCGTCGTACCTAAATCCACTCATCATGCTGCTACTAACCTTACGACATTGATTTCATGGCTGAGTGGTATTCCATTGTACATAAGGACCACAACTTCTTTATCCATTTTTCTCTTTCCTGGGATATTTAAGGTGGAATGAAGTGGAGGTCCTGGTCAACAGAGCAGCCCTAAACTTTGGGGTGCTTGTGTTTTGCTGATTTTTAATTTTCCCAATTTATACCCCCATGAGTGGAAGTGCCCTATGCTCTCTGAGCTGTGTTTTTCAGATGTTTCAGGACTCACCGGACACTTCTTCGGAGTGGCTCTTGGCAATTTACATCCCGCCCATCAGTGTAGCAAGGCTCCCATTTCTCCATGGCCTGTCCTGCATTTCTGGTTTTGACACTTTTTTCAGCATGGCCCTTTTGACCGATGGGAAGCGAGACTTCTTTGTAGCGCTGATTTGCCTTTCCAGGTTGCTTGGTTGGCCAAAAAGGGCGTATGCGATTTTTCCTGAATATATTCAGGAAAAAACGCATACGCCCTTTTTGGCCAAGGGCATCATTGTCAACGTTTTGCTGCTTTTCATGTGCTTTAAAGGCGATTCGTATCTACCTCCTGAAATCTGTTTCCTGCAATTCTGCCTTGATTTCAAATCCTATTCTTTGCCTTCCCTCAATATATTTGTGGACGAGAGTTATCATTAATAACTCTGCAGGTTTGTGAATTGCAGTGCCCTGAACCTCCATTTTACAACTCGTTTTTATGGGAGCTGGCCGCAAAATCGCAGAATGGTTTCAGGCCCTGTTCTGGTTCCGGGGGGCAGGCTGAGCCTGTGGTTAATTCTTCTTTCTGATGGGAAAATAGAGTGACCTGTGCCTGTCCCAACACCAAGAGCTAGTCTCTCGTTGGTTCCACGTCTTCCCGTTTATCCTCAGGACAAATTGCAACCTGTATGGAACAGGAGGTTAAAGGTGCTGATGCTCCAAGTAGGGAGCTTGCTAGTAAAGCGGCTGGAATGGCGAACCCGGGCACAAGGAGATGAGAAATGAGGTGCGTTTTAGAAACCTTTCCCCATCACACGGTGTACCATCTTCTGGGTTTCTCATGCATGTTTTGGATGTAGGAAGATGCCCTTGAACCTGGAGATTTGGGACCCATGCGATGGGTACCACGCAGTATTCCTTTAAAGGGTCTGCGTTTGCTCACCCAACCTCACCAAACCTCTCAGCCCCAAGAGTGTCCACCCTTATGTCTCATCCAGCTGTGCGTCTAGATATGGTCAATCCAGGTTGCATCACAGCCCCTGAACGCATTGTGTAAGAATTTCTCTCTCTTTCACTGTCTTTGTTTCATGGGTGTTTCAAAGTAATTTATTTTTATAAGGGGGTTTAGCTGCTTTTCACTGCTGTGTTTATGCCGCTTTACACCCACTTGACACACTAACAGAGAGATATCAATACATAGGTTTTACGATTATTATTAGTCAGATATATTCTTGTGCGGTGAATAGGGCGTGTTGAGTCCAGTTCTCTGAGCAAGGAGTAGGTCTTGTCTATTACATATTGGGTTTATGGAACGGTATCTGAGCTAATTTGATACCCTTGTTTTATGTATCACCCCACCTCACCTTTCCCGTTAAGCAGCCATAGTGTGTTTTCTGCATGTGTGACTCTGTTCTGTTTTGTAATTCAGTTCAAGTGTAACGGTTTTTACATTCCCTCTATCAGTGATACCTTATGAGAAGTGTCCTTTTCTGTGTGACTTATTTCACTTAGAATCGTCGTACCTAAATCCTCTCATCATGCTGCTACTAACCTTACGACATTGATTTCATGGCTGAGTGATATTCCATTGTACATAAGGACCACAACTTCTTTATCCATTTTTCTCTTTCCTGGGATATTTAAGGTGGAATGAAGTGGAGGTCCTGGTCAACAGAGCAGCCCTAAACTTTGGGGTGCTTGTGTCTTGCTGATTTTTAATTTTCCCAATTTATACCCCCATGAGTGGAAGTGCCCTATGCTCTCTAAGCTGTGTTTTTCAGATGTTTCAGGACTCACCGGACACTTCTCCGGAGTCGCTCTTGGCAATTTACATCCCGCCCATCAGTGTAGCAAGGCTCCCATTTCTCCATGGCCTGTCCTGCATTTCTGGTTTTGACACTTTTTTCAGCATGGCCCTTTTGACCGATGGGAAGCGAGACTTCTTTGTAGCGCTGATTTGCCTTTCCAGGTTGCTTGGTTGGCCAAAAAGGGCGTATGCGATTTTTCCTGAATATATTCAGGAAAAAACGCATACGCCCTTTTTGGCCAAGGGCATCATTGTCAACGTTTTGCTGCTTTTCATGTGCTTTAAAGGCGATTCGTATCTACCTCCTGAAATCTGTTTCCTGCAATTCTGCCTTGATTTCAAATCCTATTCTTTGCCTTCCCTCAATATATTTGTGGACGAGAGTTATCATTAATAACTCTGCAGGTTTGTGAATTGCAGTGCCCTGAACCTCCATTTTACAACTCGTTTTTATGGGAGCTGGCCGCAAAATCGCAGAATGGTTTCAGGCCCTGTTCTGGTTCCGGGGGGCAGGCTGAGCCTGTGGTTAATTCTTCTTTCTGATGGGAAAATAGAGTGACCTGTGCCTGTCCCAACACCAAGAGCTAGTCTCTCGTTGGTTCCACGTCTTCCCGTTTATCCTCAGGACAAATTGCAACCTGTATGGAACAGGAGGTTAAAGGTGCTGATGCTCCAAGTAGGGAGCTTGCTAGTAAAGCGGCTGGAATGGCGAACCCGGGCACAAGGAGATGAGAAATGAGGTGCGTTTTAGAAACCTTTCCCCATCACACGGTGTACCATCTTCTGGGTTTCTCATGCATGTTTTGGATGTAGGAAGATGCCCTTGAACCTGGAGATTTGGGACCCATGCGATGGGTACCACGCAGTATTCCTTTAAAGGGTCTGCGTTTGCTCACCCAACCTCACCAAACCTCTCAGCCCCAAGAGTGTCCACCCTTATGTCTCATCCAGCTGTGCGTCTAGATATGGTCAATCCAGGTTGCATCACAGCCCCTGAACGCATTGTGTAAGAATTTCTCTCTCTTTCACTGTCTTTGTTTCATGGGTGTTTCAAAGTAATTTATTTTTATAAGGGGGTTTAGCTGCTTTTCACTGCTGTGTTTATGCCGCTTTACACCCACTTGACACACTAACAGAGAGATATCAATACATAGGTTTTACGATTATTATTAGTCAGATATATTCTTGTGCGGTGAATAGGGCGTGTTGAGTCCAGTTCTCTGAGCAAGGAGTAGGTCTTGTCTATTACATATTGGGTTTATGGAACGGTATCTGAGCTAATTTGATACCCTTGTTTTATGTATCACCCCACCTCACCTTTCCCGTTAAGCAGCCATAGTGTGTTTTCTGCATGTGTGACTCTGTTCTGTTTTGTAATTCAGTTCAAGTGTAACGGTTTTTACATTCCCTCTATCAGTGATACCTTATGAGAAGTGTCCTTTTCTGTGTGACTTATTTCACTTAGAATCGTCGTACCTAAATCCTCTCATCATGCTGCTACTAACCTTACGACATTGATTTCATGGCTGAGTGATATTCCATTGTACATAAGGACCACAACTTCTTTATCCATTTTTCTCTTTCCTGGGATATTTAAGGTGGAATGAAGTGGAGGTCCTGGTCAACAGAGCAGCCCTAAACTTTGGGGTGCTTGTGTCTTGCTGATTTTTAATTTTCCCAATTTATACCCCCATGAGTGGAAGTGCCCTATGCTCTCTAAGCTGTGTTTTTCAGATGTTTCAGGACTCACCGGACACTTCTCCGGAGTCGCTCTTGGCAATTTACATCCCGCCCATCAGTGTAGCAAGGCTCCCATTTCTCCATGGCCTGTCCTGCATTTCTGGTTTTGACACTTTTTTCAGCATGGCCCTTTTGACCGATGGGAAGCGAGACTTCTTTGTAGCGCTGATTTGCCTTTCCAGGTTGCTTGGTTGGCCAAAAAGGGCGTATGCGTTTTTTCCTGAATATATTCAGGAAAAAACGCATACGCCCTTTTTGGCCAAGGGCATCATTGTCAACGTTTTGCCGCTTTTCATGTGCTTTAAAGGCGATTCGTATCTACCTCCTGAAATCTGTTTCCTGCAATTCTGCCTTGATTTCAAATCCTCTTCTTTGCCTTCCCTCAATATATTTGTGGACGACAGTTATCATTTATAACTCTGCAGGTTTGTGAATTGCAGTGCCCTGAACCTCCATTTTACAACTCGTTTTTATGGGAGCTGGCCGCAAAATCGCAGAATGGCTTCAGGCCCTGTTCTGGTTCCGGGGGGCAGGCTGAGCCTGTGGTTAATTCTTCTTTCTGATGGGAAAATAGAGTGACCTGTGCCTGTCCCAACACCAAGAGCTAGTCTCTCGTTGGTTCCACGTCTTCCCGTTTATCCTCAGGACAAATTGCAACCTGTATGGAACAGGAGGTTAAAGGTGCTGATGCTCCAAGTAGGGAGCTTGCTAGTAAAGCAGCTGGAATGGCGAACCCGGGCACAAGGAGATGAGAAATGAGGTGCGTTTTAGAAACCTTTCCCCATCACACGGTGTACCATCTTCTGGGTTTCTCATGCATGTTTTTGATGTAGGAAGATGCCCTTGAACCTGGAGATTTGGGACCCATGCGATGGGTACCACGCAGTATTACTTTAAAGGGTCTGCGTTTGCTCACCCAACCTCACCAAACCTCTCAGCCCCAAGAGTGTCCACCCTTATGTCTCATCCAGCTGTGCGTCTAGATATGGTCAATCCAGGTTGCATCACAGCCCCTGAACGCATTGTGTAAGAATTTCTCTCTCTTTCACTGTCTTTGTTTCATGGGTGTTTCAAAGTAATTTATTTTTATAATGGGGTTTAGCTGCTTTTCACTGCTGTGTTTATGCCGCTTTACACCCACTTGACACACTAACAGAGAGATATCAATACATAGGTTTTACGATTATTATTAGTCAGATATATTCTTGTGCGGTGAATAGGGCGTGTTGAGTCCAGTTCTCTGAGCAAGGAGTAGGTCTTGTCTATTACATATTGGGTTTATGGAACGGTATCTGAGCTAATTTGATACCCTTGTTTTATGTATCACCCCACCTCACCTTTCCCGTTAAGCAGCCATAGTGTGTTTTCTGCATGTGTGACTCTGTTCTGTTTTGTAATTCAGTTCAAGTGTAACGGTTTTTACATTCCCTCTATCAGTGATACCTTATGAGAAGTGTCCTTTTCTGTGTGACTTATTTCACTTAGAATCGTCGTACCTAAATCCACTCATCATGCTGCTACTAACCTTACGACATTGATTTCATGGCTGAGTGATATTCCATTGTACATAAGGACCACAACTTCTTTATCCATTTTTCTCTTTCCTGGGATATTTAAGGTGGAATGAAGTGGAGGTCCTGGTCAACAGAGCAGCCCTAAACTTTGGGGTGCTTGTGTCTTGCTGATTTTTAATTTTCCCAATTTATACCCCCATGAGTGGAAGTGCCCTATGCTCTCTAAGCTGTGTTTTTCAGATGTTTCAGGACTCACCGGACACTTCTCCGGAGTGGCTCTTGGCAATTTACATCCCGCCCATCAGTGTAGCAAGGCTCCCATTTCTCCATGGCCTGTCCTGCATTTCTGGTTTTGACACTTTTTTCAGCATGGCCCTTTTGACCGATGGGAAGCGAGACTTCTTTGTAGCGCTGATTTGCCTTTCCAGGTGGCTTGGTTGGCCAAAAAGGGCGTATGCGTTTTTTCCTGAATATATTCAGGAAAAAACACATACGCCCTTTTTGGCCAAGGGCATCATTGTCAACGTTTTGCCGCTTTTCATGTGCTTTAAAGGCGATTCGTATCTACCTCCTGAAATCTGTTTCCTGCAATTCTGCCTTGATTTCAAATCCTATTCTTTGCCTTCCCTCAATATATTTGTGGACGAGAGTTATCATTAATAACTCTGCAGGTTTGTGAATTGCAGTGCCCTGAACCTCCATTTTACAACTCGTTTTTATGGGAGCTGGCCGCAAAATCGCAGAATGGTTTCAGGCCCTGTTTTGGTTCCGGGGGGCAGGCTGAGCCTGTGGTTAATTCTTCTTTCTGATGGGAAAATAGAGTGACCTGTGCCTGTCCCAACACCAAGAGCTAGTCTCTCGTTGGTTCCACGTCTTCCCGTTTATCCTCAGGACAAATTGCAACCTGTATGGAACAGGAGGTTAAAGGTGCTGATGCTCCAAGTAGGGAGCTTGCTAGTAAAGCGGCTGGAATGGCGAACCCGGGCACAAGGAGATGAGAAATGAGGTGCGTTTTAGAAACCTTTCCCCATCACACGGTGTACCATCTTCTGGGTTTCTCATGCATGTTTTGGATGTAGGAAGATGCCCTTGAACCTGGAGATTTGGGACCCATGCGATGGGTACCACGCAGTATTCCTTTAAAGGGTCTGCGTTTGCTCACCCAACCTCACCAAACCTCTCAGCCCCAAGAGTGTCCACCCTTATGTCTCATCCAGCTGTGCGTCTAGATATGGTCAATCCAGGTTGCATCACAGCCCCTGAACGCATTGTGTAAGAATTTCTCTCTCTTTCACTGTCTTTGTTTCATGGGTGTTTCAAAGTAATTTATTTTTATAAGGGGGTTTAGCTGCTTTTCACTGCTGTGTTTATGCCGCTTTACACCCACTTGACACACTAACAGAGAGATATCAATACATAGGTTTTACGATTATTATTAGTCAGATATATTCTTGTGCGGTGAATAGGGCGTGTTGAGTCCAGTTCTCTGAGCAAGGAGTAGGTCTTGTCTATTACATATTGGGTTTATGGAACGGTATCTGAGCTAATTTGATACCCTTGTTTTATGTATCACCCCACCTCACCTTTCCCGTTAAGCAGCCATAGTGTGTTTTCTGCATGTGTGACTCTGTTCTGTTTTGTAATTCAGTTCAAGTGTAACGGTTTTTACATTCCCTCTATCAGTGATACCTTATGAGAAGTGTCCTTTTCTGTGTGACTTATTTCACTTAGAATCGTCGTACCTAAATCCTCTCATCATGCTGCTACTAACCTTACGACATTGATTTCATGGCTGAGTGATATTCCATTGTACATAAGGACCACAACTTCTTTATCCATTTTTCTCTTTCCTGGGATATTTAAGGTGGAATGAAGTGGAGGTCCTGGTCAACAGAGCAGCCCTAAACTTTGGGGTGCTTGTGTCTTGCTGATTTTTAATTTTCCCAATTTATACCCCCATGAGTGGAAGTGCCCTATGCTCTCTAAGCTGTGTTTTTCAGATGTTTCAGGACTCACCGGACACTTCTCCGGAGTCGCTCTTGGCAATTTACATCCCGCCCATCAGTGTAGCAAGGCTCCCATTTCTCCATGGCCTGTCCTGCATTTCTGGTTTTGACACTTTTTTCAGCATGGCCCTTTTGACCGATGGGAAGCGAGACTTCTTTGTAGCGCTGATTTGCCTTTCCAGGTTGCTTGGTTGGCCAAAAAGGGCGTATGCGTTTTTTCCTGAATATATTCAGGAAAAAACGCATACGCCCTTTTTGGCCAAGGGCATCATTGTCAACGTTTTGCCGCTTTTCATGTGCTTTAAAGGCGATTCGTATCTACCTCCTGAAATCTGTTTCCTGCAATTCTGCCTTGATTTCAAATCCTCTTCTTTGCCTTCCCTCAATATATTTGTGGACGACAGTTATCATTTATAACTCTGCAGGTTTGTGAATTGCAGTGCCCTGAACCTCCATTTTACAACTCGTTTTTATGGGAGCTGGCCGCAAAATCGCAGAATGGCTTCAGGCCCTGTTCTGGTTCCGGGGGGCAGGCTGAGCCTGTGGTTAATTCTTCTTTCTGATGGGAAAATAGAGTGACCTGTGCCTGTCCCAACACCAAGAGCTAGTCTCTCGTTGGTTCCACGTCTTCCCGTTTATCCTCAGGACAAATTGCAACCTGTATGGAACAGGAGGTTAAAGGTGCTGATGCTCCAAGTAGGGAGCTTGCTAGTAAAGCAGCTGGAATGGCGAACCCGGGCACAAGGAGATGAGAAATGAGGTGCGTTTTAGAAACCTTTCCCCATCACACGGTGTACCATCTTCTGGGTTTCTCATGCATGTTTTTGATGTAGGAAGATGCCCTTGAACCTGGAGATTTGGGACCCATGCGATGGGTACCACGCAGTATTCCTTTAAAGGGTCTGCGTTTGCTCACCCAACCTCACCAAACCTCTCAGCCCCAAGAGTGTCCACCCTTATGTCTCATCCAGCTGTGCGTCTAGATATGGTCAATCCAGTTTGCATCACAGCCCCTGAACGCATTGTGTAAGAATTTCTCTCTCTTTCACTGTCTTTGTTTCATGGGTGTTTCAAAGTAATTTATTTTTATAATGGGGTTTAGCTGCTTTTCACTGCTGTGTTTATGCCGCTTTACACCCACTTGACACACTAACAGAGAGATATCAATACATAGGTTTTACGATTATTATTAGTCAGATATATTCTTGTGCGGTGAATAGGGCGTGTTGAGTCCAGTTCTCTGAGCAAGGAGTAGGTCTTGTCTATTACATATTGGGTTTATGGAACGGTATCTGAGCTAATTTGATACCCTTGTTTTATGTATCACCCCACCTCACCTTTCCCGTTAAGCAGCCATAGTGTGTTTTCTGCATGTGTGACTCTGTTCTGTTTTGTAATTCAGTTCAAGTGTAACGGTTTTTACATTCCCTCTATCAGTGATACCTTATGAGAAGTGTCCTTTTCTGTGTGACTTATTTCACTTAGAATCGTCGTACCTAAATCCACTCATCATGCTGCTACTAACCTTACGACATTGATTTCATGGCTGAGTGATATTCCATTGTACATAAGGATCACAACTTCTTTATCCATTTCTCTCTTTCCTGGGATATTTAAGGTGGAATGAAGTGGAGGTCCTGGTCAACAGAGCAGCCCTAAACTTTGGGGTGCTTGTGTCTTGCTGATTTTTAATTTTCCCAATTTATACCCCCATGAGTGGAAGTGCCCTATGCTCTCTAAGCTGTGTTTTTCAGATATTTCAGGACTCACCGGACACTTCTCCGGAGTGGCTCTTGGCAATTTACATCCCGCCCATCAGTGTAGCAAGGCTCCCATTTCTCCATGGCCTGTCCTGCATTTCTGGTTTTGACACTTTTTTCAGCATGACCCTTTTGACCGATGGGAAGCGAGACTTCTTTGTAGCGCTGATTTGCCTTTCCAGGTTGCTTGGTTGGCCAAAAAGGGCGTATGCGTTTTTTCCTGAATATATTCAGGAAAAAACGCATACGCCCTTTTTGGCCAAGGGCATCATTGTCAACGTTTTGCCGCTTTTCATGTGCTTTAAAGGCGATTCGTATCTACCTCCTGAAATCTGTTTCCTGCAATTCTGCCTTGATTTCAAATCCTCTTCTTTGCCTTCCCTCAATATATTTGTGGACGAGAGTTATCATTAATAACTCTGCAGGTTTGTGAATTGCAGGGCCCTGAACCTCCATTTTACAACTCGTTTTTATGGGAGCTGGCCGCAAAATCGCAGAATGGCTTCAGGCCCTGTTCTGGTTCCTGGGGGCAGGCTGAGCCTGTGGTTAATTCTTCTTTCTGATGGGAAAATAGAGTGACCTGTGCCTGTCCCAACACCAAGAGCTAGTCTCTCGTTGGTTCCACGTCTTCCCGTTTATCCTCAGGACAAATTGCAACCTGTACCGAACAGGAGGTTAAAGGTGCTGATGCTCCAAGTAGGGAGCTTGCTAGTAAAGCAGCTGGAATGGCGAACCCGGGCACAAGGAGATGAGAAATGAGGTGCGTTTTAGAAACCTTTCCCCATCACACGGTGTACCATCTTCTGGGTTTCTCATGCATGTTTTTGATGTAGGAAGATGCCCTTGAACCTGGAGATTTGGGACCCATGCGATGGGTACCACGCAGTATTACTTTAAAGGGTCTGCGTTTGCTCACCCAACCTCACCAAACCTCTCAGCCCCAAGAGTGTCCACCCTTATGTCTCATCCAGCTGTGCGTCTAGATATGGTCAATCCAGGTTGCATCACATCCCCTGAACGCATTGTGTAAGAATTTCTCTCTCTTTCACTGTCTTTGTTTCATGGGTGTTTCAAAGTAATTTATTTTTATAATGGGGTTTAGCTGCTTTTCACTGCTGTGTTTATGCCGCTTTACACCCACTTGACACACTAACAGAGAGATATCAATACATAGGTTTTACGATTATTATTAGTCAGATATATTCTTGTGCGGTGAATAGGGCGTGTTGAGTCCAGTTCTCTGAGCAAGGAGTAGGTCTTGTCTATTACATATTGGGTTTATGGAACGGTATCTGAGCTAATTTGATACCCTTGTTTTATGTATCACCCCACCTCACCTTTCCCGTTAAGCAGCCATAGTGTGTTTTCTGCATGTGTGACTCTGTTCTGTTTTGTAATTCAGTTCAAGTGTAACGGTTTTTACATTCCCTCTATCAGTGATACCTTATGAGAAGTGTCCTTTTCTGTGTGACTTATTTCACTTAGAATCGTCGTACCTAAATCCACTCATCATGCTGCTACTAACCTTACGACATTGATTTCATGGCTGAGTGATATTCCATTGTACATAAGGACCACAACTTCTTTATCCATTTTTCTCTTTCCTGGGATATTTAAGGTGGAATGAAGTAGAGGTCCTGGTCAACAGAGCAGCCCTAAACTTTGGGGTGCTTGTGTCTTGCTGATTTTTAATTTTCCCAATTTATACCCCCATGAGTGGAAGTGCCCTATGCTCTCTAAGCTGTGTTTTTCAGATGTTTCAGGACTCACCGGACACTTCTCCGGAGTGGCTCTTGGCAATTTACATCCCGCCCATCAGTGTAGCAAGGCTCCCATTTCTCCATGGCCTGTCCTGCATTTCTGGTTTTGACACTTTTTTCAGCATGGCCCTTTTGACCGATGGGAAGCGAGACTTCTTTGTAGCGCTGATTTGCCTTTCCAGGTGGCTTGGTTGGCCAAAAAGGGCGTATGCGTTTTTTCCTGAATATATTCAGGAAAAAACACATACGCCCTTTTTGGCCAAGGGCATCATTGTCAACGTTTTGCCGCTTTTCATGTGCTTTAAAGGCGATTCGTATCTACCTCCTGAAATCTGTTTCCTGCAATTCTGCCTTGATTTCAAATCCTCTTCTTTGCCTTCCCTCAATATATTTGTGGACGGGAGTTATCATTTATAACTCTGCAGGTTTGTGAATTGCAGTGCCCTGAACCTCCATTTTACAACTCGTTTTTATGGGAGCTGGCCGCAAAATCGCAGAATGGCTTCAGGCCCTGTTCTGGTTCCGGGGGTCAGGCTGAGCCTGTGGTTAATTCTTCTTTCTGATGGGAAAATAGAGTGACCTGTGCCTGTCCCAACACCAAGAGCTAGTCTCTCGTTGGTTCCACGTCTTCCCGTTTATCCTCAGGACAAATTGCAACCTGCATGGAACAGGAGGTTAAAGGTGCTGATGCTCCAAGTAGGGAGCTTGCTAGTAAAGCGGCTGGAATGGCGAACCCGGGCACAAGGAGTTGAGAAATGAGGTGCGTTTTAGAAACCTTTCCCCATCACACGGTGTACCATCTTCTGGGTTTCTCATGCATGTTTTTGATGTAGGAAGATGCCCTTGAACCTGGAGATTTGGGACCCATGCGATGGGTACCACGCAGTATTCCTTTAAAGGGTCTGCGTTTGCTCACCCAACCTCACCAAACCTCTCAGCCCCAAGAGTGTCCACCCTTATGTCTCATCCAGCTGTGCGTCTAGATATGGTCAATCCAGGTTGCATCACAGCCCCTGAACGCATTGTGTAAGAATTTCTCTCTCTTTCACTGTCTTTGTTTCATGGGTGTTTCAAAGTAATTTATTTTTATAATGGGGTTTAGCTGCTTTTCACTGCTGTGTTTATGCCGCTTTACACCCACTTGACACACTAACAGAGAGATATCAATACATAGGTTTTACGATTATTATTAGTCAGATATATTCTTGTGCGGTGAATAGGGCGTGTTGAGTCCAGTTCTCTGAGCAAGGAGTAGGTCTTGTCTATTACATATTGGGTTTATGGAACGGTATCTGAGCTAATTTGATACCCTTGTTTTATGTATCACCCCACCTCACCTTTCCCGTTAAGCAGCCATAGTGTGTTTTCTGCATGTGTGACTCTGTTCTGTTTTGTAATTCAGTTCAAGTGTAACGGTTTTTACATTCCCTCTATCAGTGATACCTTATAAGAAGTGTCCTTTTCTGTGTGACTTATTTCACTTAGAATCGTCGTACCTAAATCCACTCATCATGCTGCTACTAACCTTACGACATTGATTTCATGGCTGAGTGGTATTCCATTGTACATAAGGACCACAACTTCTTTATCCATTTTTCTCTTTCCTGGGATATTTAAGGTGGAATGAAGTGGAGGTCCTGGTCAACAGAGCAGCCCTAAACTTTGGGGTGCTTGTGTTTTGCTGATTTTTAATTTTCCCAATTTATACCCCCATGAGTGGAAGTGCCCTATGCTCTCTGAGCTGTGTTTTTCAGATGTTTCAGGACTCACCGGACACTTCTTCGGAGTGGCTCTTGGCAATTTACATCCCGCCCATCAGTGTAGCAAGGCTCCCATTTCTCCATGGCCTGTCCTGCATTTCTGGTTTTGACACTTTTTTCAGCATGGCCCTTTTGACCGATGGGAAGCGAGACTTCTTTGTAGCGCTGATTTGCCTTTCCAGGTTGCTTGGTTGGCCAAAAAGGGCGTATGCGATTTTTCCTGAATATATTCAGGAAAAAACGCATACGCCCTTTTTGGCCAAGGGCATCATTGTCAACGTTTTGCTGCTTTTCATGTGCTTTAAAGGCGATTCGTATCTACCTCCTGAAATCTGTTTCCTGCAATTCTGCCTTGATTTCAAATCCTCTTCTTTGCCTTCCCTCAATATATTTGTGGACGAGAGTTATCATTAATAACTCTGCAGGTTTGTGAATTGCAGGGCCCTGAACCTCCATTTTACAACTCGTTTTTATGGGAGCTGGCCGCAAAATCGCAGAATGGCTTCAGGCCCTGTTCTGGTTCCTGGGGGCAGGCTGAGCCTGTGGTTAATTCTTCTTTCTGATGGGAAAATAGAGTGACCTGTGCCTGTCCCAACACCAAGAGCTAGTCTCTCGTTGGTTCCACGTCTTCCCGTTTATCCTCAGGACAAATTGCAACCTGTACCGAACAGGAGGTTAAAGGTGCTGATGCTCCAAGTAGGGAGCTTGCTAGTAAAGCAGCTGGAATGGCGAACCCGGGCACAAGGAGATGAGAAATGAGGTGCGTTTTAGAAACCTTTCCCCATCACACGGTGTACCATCTTCTGGGTTTCTCATGCATGTTTTTGATGTAGGAAGATGCCCTTGAACCTGGAGATTTGGGACCCATGCGATGGGTACCACGCAGTATTCCTTTAAAGGGTCTGCGTTTGCTCACCCAACCTCACCAAACCTCTCAGCCCCAAGAGTGTCCACCCTTATGTCTCATCCAGCTGTGCGTCTAGATATGGTCAATCCAGGTTGCATCACAGCCCCTGAACGCATTGTGTAAGAATTTCTCTCTCTTTCACTGTCTTTGTTTCATGGGTGTTTCAAAGTAATTTATTTTTATAATGGGGTTTAGCTGCTTTTCACTGCTGTGTTTATGCCGCTTTACACCCACTTGACACACTAACAGAGAGATATCAATACATAGGTTTTACGATTATTATTAGTCAGATATATTCTTGTGCGGTGAATAGGGCGTGTTGAGTCCAGTTCTCTGAGCAAGGAGTAGGTCTTGTCTATTACATATTGGGTTTATGGAACGGTATCTGAGCTAATTTGATACCCTTGTTTTATGTATCACCCCACCTCACCTTTCCCGTTAAGCAGCCATAGTGTGTTTTCTGCATGTGTGACTCTGTTCTGTTTTGTAATTCAGTTCAAGTGTAACGGTTTTTACATTCCCTCTATCAGTGATACCTTATGAGAAGTGTCCTTTTCTGTGTGACTTATTTCACTTAGAATCGTCGTACCTAAATCCACTCATCATGCTGCTACTAACCTTACGACATTGATTTCATGGCTGAGTGATATTCCATTGTACATAAGGACCACAACTTCTTTATCCATTTTTCTCTTTCCTGGGATATTTAAGGTGGAATGAAGTGGAGGTCCTGGTCAACAGAGCAGCCCTAAACTTTGGGGTGCTTGTGTCTTGCTGATTTTTAATTTTCCCAATTTATACCCCCATGAGTGGAAGTGCCCTATGCTCTCTAAGCTGTGTTTTTCAGATGTTTCAGGACTCACCGGACACTTCTCCGGAGTGGCTCTTGGCAATTTACATCCCGCCCATCAGTGTAGCAAGGCTCCCATTTCTCCATGGCCTGTCCTGCATTTCTGGTTTTGACACTTTTTTCAGCATGGCCCTTTTGACCGATGGGAAGCGAGACTTCTTTGTAGCGCTGATTTGCCTTTCCAGGTGGCTTGGTTGGCCAAAAAGGGCGTATGCGTTTTTTCCTGAATATATTCAGGAAAAAACGCATACGCCCTTTTTGGCCAAGGGCATCATTGTCAACGTTTTGCCGCTTTTCATGTGCTTTAAAGGCGATTCGTATCTACCTCCTGAAATCTGTTTCCTGCAATTCTGCCTTGATTTCAAATCCTCTTCTTTGCCTTCCCTCAATATATTTGTGGACGGGAGTTATCATTTATAACTCTGCAGGTTTGTGAATTGCAGTGCCCTGAACCTCCATTTTACAACTCGTTTTTATGGGAGCTGGCCGCAAAATCGCAGAATGGCTTCAGGCCCTGTTCTGGTTCCGGGGGTCAGGCTGAGCCTGTGGTTAATTCTTCTTTCTGATGGGAAAATAGAGTGACCTGTGCCTGTCCCAACACCAAGAGCTAGTCTCTCGTTGGTTCCACGTCTTCCCGTTTATCCTCAGGACAAATTGCAACCTGCATGGAACAGGAGGTTAAAGGTGCTGATGCTCCAAGTAGGGAGCTTGCTAGTAAAGCGGCTGGAATGGCGAACCCGGGCACAAGGAGTTGAGAAATGAGGTGCGTTTTAGAAACCTTTCCCCATCACACGGTGTACCATCTTCTGGGTTTCTCATGCATGTTTTTGATGTAGGAAGATGCCCTTGAACCTGGAGATTTGGGACCCATGCGATGGGTACCACGCAGTATTCCTTTAAAGGGTCTGCGTTTGCTCACCCAACCTCACCAAACCTCTCAGCCCCAAGAGTGTCCACCCTTATGTCTCATCCAGCTGTGCGTCTAGATATGGTCAATCCAGGTTGCATCACAGCCCCTGAACGCATTGTGTAAGAATTTCTCTCTCTTTCACTGTCTTTGTTTCATGGGTGTTTCAAAGTAATTTATTTTTATAATGGGGTTTAGCTGCTTTTCACTGCTGTGTTTATGCCGCTTTACACCCACTTGACACACTAACAGAGAGATATCAATACATAGGTTTTACGATTATTATTAGTCAGATATATTCTTGTGCGGTGAATAGGGCGTGTTGAGTCCAGTTCTCTGAGCAAGGAGTAGGTCTTGTCTATTACATATTGGGTTTATGGAACGGTATCTGAGCTAATTTGATACCCTTGTTTTATGTATCACCCCACCTCACCTTTCCCGTTAAGCAGCCATAGTGTGTTTTCTGCATGTGTGACTCTGTTCTGTTTTGTAATTCAGTTCAAGTGTAACGGTTTTTACATTCCCTCTATCAGTGATACCTTATAAGAAGTGTCCTTTTCTGTGTGACTTATTTCACTTAGAATCGTCGTACCTAAATCCACTCATCATGCTGCTACTAACCTTACGACATTGATTTCATGGCTGAGTGGTATTCCATTGTACATAAGGACCACAACTTCTTTATCCATTTTTCTCTTTCCTGGGATATTTAAGGTGGAATGAAGTGGAGGTCCTGGTCAACAGAGCAGCCCTAAACTTTGGGGTGCTTGTGTTTTGCTGATTTTTAATTTTCCCAATTTATACCCCCATGAGTGGAAGTGCCCTATGCTCTCTGAGCTGTGTTTTTCAGATGTTTCAGGACTCACCGGACACTTCTCCGGAGTGGCTCTTGGCAATTTACATCCCGCCCATCAGTGTAGCAAGGCTCCCATTTCTCCATGGCCTGTCCTGCATTTCTGGTTTTGACACTTTTTTCAGCATGGCCCTTTTGACCGATGGGAAGCGAGACTTCTTTGTAGCGCTGATTTGCCTTTCCAGGTTGCTTGGTTGGCCAAAAAGGGCGTATGCGATTTTTCCTGAATATATTCAGGAAAAAACGCATACGCCCTTTTTGGCCAAGGGCATCATTGTCAACGTTTTGCCGCTTTTCATGTGCTTTAAAGGCGGTTCGTATCTACCTCCTGAAATCTGTTTCCTGCAATTCTGCCTTGATTTCAAATCCTATTCTTTGCCTTCCCTCAATATATTTGTGGACGAGAGTTATCATTTATAACTCTGCAGGTTTGTGAATTGCAGTGCCCTGAACCTCCATTTTACAACTCGTTTTTATGGGAGCTGGCCGCAAAATCGCAGAATGGCTTCAGGCCCTGTTCTGGTTCCGGGGGGCAGGCTGAGCCTGTGGTTAATTCTTCTTTCTGATGGGAAAATAGAGTGACCTGTGCCTGTCCCAACACCAATAGCTAGTCTCTCGTTGGTTCCACGTCTTCCCGTTTATCCTCAGGACAAATTGCAACCTGAACGGAACAGGAGGTTAAAGGTGCTGATGCTCCAAGTAGGGAGCTTGCTAGTAAAGCGGCTGGAATGGCGAACCCGGGCACAAGGAGATGAGAAATGAGGTGCGTTTTAGAAACCTTTCCCCATCACACGGTGTACCATCTTCTGGGTTTCTCATGCATGTTTTTGATGTAGGAAGATGCCCTTGAACCTGGAGATTTGGGACCCATGCGATGGGTACCACGCAGTATTCCTTTAAAGGGTCTGCGTTTGCTCACCCAACCTCACCAAACCTCTCAGCCCCAAGAGTGTCCACCCTTATGTCTCATCCAGCTGTGCGTCTAGATATGGTCAATCCAGGTTGCATCACAGCCCCTGAAAGCATTGTGTAAGAATTTCTCTCTCTTTCACTGTCTTTGTTTCATGGGTGTTTCAAAGTAATTTATTTTTATAATGGGGTTTAGCTGCTTTTCACTGCTGTGTTTATGCCGCTTTACACCCACTTGACACACTAACAGAGAGATATCAATACATAGGTTTTACGATTATTATTAGTCAGATATATTCTTGTGCGGTGAATAGGGCGTGTTGAGTCCAGTTCTCTGAGCAAGGAGTAGGTCTTGTCTATTACATATTGGGTTTATGGAACGGTATCTGAGCTAATTTGATACCCTTGTTTTATGTATCACCCCACCTCACCTTTCCCGTTAAGCAGCCATAGTGTGTTTTCTGCATGTGTGACTCTGTTCTGTTTTGTAATTCAGTTCAAGTGTAACGGTTTTTACATTCCCTCTATCAGTGATACCTTATGAGAAGTGTCCTTTTCTGTGTGACTTATTTCACTTAGAATCGTCGTACCTAAATCCTCTCATCATGCTGCTACTAACCTTACGACATTGATTTCATGGCTGAGTGATATTCCATTGTACATAAGGATCACAACTTCTTTATCCATTTCTCTCTTTCCTGGGATATTTAAGGTGGAATGAAGTGGAGGTCCTGGTCAACAGAGCAGCCCTAAACTTTGGGGTGCTTGTGTCTTGCTGATTTTTAATTTTCCCAATTTATACCCCCATGAGTGGAAGTGCCCTATGCTCTCTAAGCTGTGTTTTTCAGATATTTCAGGACTCACCGGACACTTCTCCGGAGTGGCTCTTGGCAATTTACATCCCGCCCATCAGTGTAGCAAGGCTCCCATTTCTCCATGGCCTGTCCTGCATTTCTGGTTTTGACACTTTTTTCAGCATGACCCTTTTGACCGATGGGAAGCGAGACTTCTTTGTAGCGCTGATTTGCCTTTCCAGGTTGCTTGGTTGGCCAAAAAGGGCGTATGCGTTTTTTCCTGAATATATTCAGGAAAAAACGCATACGCCCTTTTTGGCCAAGGGCATCATTGTCAACGTTTTGCCGCTTTTCATGTGCTTTAAAGGCGATTCATATCTACCTCCTGAAATCTGTTTCCTGCAATTCTGCCTTGATTTCAAATCCTCTTCTTTGCCTTCCCTCAATATATTTGTGGACGAGAGTTATCATTAATAACTCTGCAGGTTTGTGAATTGCAGTGCCCTGAACCTCCATTTTACAACTCGTTTTTATGGGAGCTGGCCGCAAAATCGCAGAATGGCTTCAGGCCCTGTTCTGGTTCCTGGGGGCAGGCTGAGCCTGTGGTTAATTCTTCTTTCTGATGGGAAAATAGAGTGACCTGTGCCTGTCCCAACACCAAGAGCTAGTCTCTCGTTGGTTCCACGTCTTCCCGTTTATCCTCAGGACAAATTGCAACCTGTACCGAACAGGAGGTTAAAGGTGCTGATGCTCCAAGTAGGGAGCTTGCTAGTAAAGCAGCTGGAATGGCGAACCCGGGCACAAGGAGATGAGAAATGAGGTGCGTTTTAGAAACCTTTCCCCATCACACGGTGTACCATCTTCTGGGTTTCTCATGCATGTTTTTGATGTAGGAAGATGCCCTTGAACCTGGAGATTTGGGACCCATGCGATGGGTACCACGCAGTATTCCTTTAAAGGGTCTGCGTTTGCTCACCCAACCTCACCAAACCTCTCAGCCCCAAGAGTGTCCACCCTTATGTCTCATCCAGCTGTGCGTCTAGATATGGTCAATCCAGGTTGCATCACAGCCCCTGAACGCATTGTGTAAGAATTTCTCTCTCTTTCACTGTCTTTGTTTCATGGGTGTTTCAAAGTAATTTATTTTTATAATGGGGTTTAGCTGCTTTTCACTGCTGTGTTTATGCCGCTTTACACCCACTTGACACACTAACAGAGAGATATCAATACATAGGTTTTACGATTATTATTAGTCAGATATATTCTTGTGCGGTGAATAGGGCGTGTTGAGTCCAGTTCTCTGAGCAAGGAGTAGGTCTTGTCTATTACATATTGGGTTTATGGAACGGTATCTGAGCTAATTTGATACCCTTGTTTTATGTATCACCCCACCTCACCTTTCCCGTTAAGCAGCCATAGTGTGTTTTCTGCATGTGTGACTCTGTTCTGTTTTGTAATTCAGTTCAAGTGTAACGGTTTTTACATTCCCTCTATCAGTGATACCTTATGAGAAGTGTCCTTTTCTGTGTGACTTATTTCACTTAGAATCGTCGTACCTAAATCCACTCATCATGCTGCTACTAACCTTACGACATTGATTTCATGGCTGAGTGATATTCCATTGTACATAAGGACCACAACTTCTTTATCCATTTTTCTCTTTCCTGGGATATTTAAGGTGGAATGAAGTGGAGGTCCTGGTCAACAGAGCAGCCCTCAACTTTGGGGTGCTTGTGTCTTGCTGATTTTTAATTTTCCCAATTTATACCCCCATGAGTGGAAGTGCCCTATGCTCTCTAAGCTGTGTTTTTCAGATGTTTCAGGACTCACCGGACACTTCTCCGGAGTGGCTCTTGGCAATTTACATCCCGCCCATCAGTGTAGCAAGGCTCCCATTTCTCCATGGCCTGTCCTGCATTTCTGGTTTTGACACTTTTTTCAGCATGGCCCTTTTGACCGATGGGAAGCGAGACTTCTTTGTAGCGCTGATTTGCCTTTCCAGGTGGCTTGGTTGGCCAAAAAGGGCGTATGCGTTTTTTCCTGAATATATTCAGGAAAAAACACATACGCCCTTTTTGGCCAAGGGCATCATTGTCAACGTTTTGCCGCTTTTCATGTGCTTTAAAGGCGATTCGTATCTACCTCCTGAAATCTGTTTCCTGCAATTCTGCCTTGATTTCAAATCCTCTTCTTTGCCTTCCCTCAATATATTTGTGGACGGGAGTTATCATTTATAACTCTGCAGGTTTGTGAATTGCAGTGCCCTGAACCTCCATTTTACAACTCGTTTTTATGGGAGCTGGCCGCAAAATCGCAGAATGGCTTCAGGCCCTGTTCTGGTTCCGGGGGTCAGGCTGAGCCTGTGGTTAATTCTTCTTTCTGATGGGAAAATAGAGTGACCTGTGCCTGTCCCAACACCAAGAGCTAGTCTCTCGTTGGTTCCACGTCTTCCCGTTTATCCTCAGGACAAATTGCAACCTGCATGGAACAGGAGGTTAAAGGTGCTGATGCTCCAAGTAGGGAGCTTGCTAGTAAAGCGGCTGGAATGGCGAACCCGGGCACAAGGAGTTGAGAAATGAGGTGCGTTTTAGAAACCTTTCCCCATCACACGGTGTACCATCTTCTGGGTTTCTCATGCATGTTTTTGATGTAGGAAGATGCCCTTGAACCTGGAGATTTGGGACCCATGCGATGGGTACCACGCAGTATTCCTTTAAAGGGTCTGCGTTTGCTCACCCAACCTCACCAAACCTCTCAGCCCCAAGAGTGTCCACCCTTATGTCTCATCCAGCTGTGCGTCTAGATATGGTCAATCCAGGTTGCATCACAGCCCCTGAACGCATTGTGTAAGAATTTCTCTCTCTTTCACTGTCTTTGTTTCATGGGTGTTTCAAAGTAATTTATTTTTATAATGGGGTTTAGCTGCTTTTCACTGCTGTGTTTATGCCGCTTTACACCCACTTGACACACTAACAGAGAGATATCAATACATAGGTTTTACGATTATTATTAGTCAGATATATTCTTGTGCGGTGAATAGGGCGTGTTGAGTCCAGTTCTCTGAGCAAGGAGTAGGTCTTGTCTATTACATATTGGGTTTATGGAACGGTATCTGAGCTAATTTGATACCCTTGTTTTATGTATCACCCCACCTCACCTTTCCCGTTAAGCAGCCATAGTGTGTTTTCTGCATGTGTGACTCTGTTCTGTTTTGTAATTCAGTTCAAGTGTAACGGTTTTTACATTCCCTCTATCAGTGATACCTTATAAGAAGTGTCCTTTTCTGTGTGACTTATTTCACTTAGAATCGTCGTACCTAAATCCACTCATCATGCTGCTACTAACCTTACGACATTGATTTCATGGCTGAGTGGTATTCCATTGTACATAAGGACCACAACTTCTTTATCCATTTTTCTCTTTCCTGGGATATTTAAGGTGGAATGAAGTGGAGGTCCTGGTCAACAGAGCAGCCCTAAACTTTGGGGTGCTTGTGTTTTGCTGATTTTTAATTTTCCCAATTTATACCCCCATGAGTGGAAGTGCCCTATGCTCTCTGAGCTGTGTTTTTCAGATGTTTCAGGACTCACCGGACACTTCTCCGGAGTGGCTCTTGGCAATTTACATCCCGCCCATCAGTGTAGCAAGGCTCCCATTTCTCCATGGCCTGTCCTGCATTTCTGGTTTTGACACTTTTTTCAGCATGGCCCTTTTGACCGATGGGAAGCGAGACTTCTTTGTAGCGCTGATTTGCCTTTCCAGGTTGCTTGGTTGGCCAAAAAGGGCGTATGCGATTTTTCCTGAATATATTCAGGAAAAAACGCATACGCCCTTTTTGGCCAAGGGCATCATTGTCAACGTTTTGCCGCTTTTCATGTGCTTTAAAGGCGGTTCGTATCTACCTCCTGAAATCTGTTTCCTGCAATTCTGCCTTGATTTCAAATCCTATTCTTTGCCTTCCCTCAATATATTTGTGGACGAGAGTTATCATTTATAACTCTGCAGGTTTGTGAATTGCAGTGCCCTGAACCTCCATTTTACAACTCGTTTTTATGGGAGCTGGCCGCAAAATCGCAGAATGGCTTCAGGCCCTGTTCTGGTTCCGGGGGGCAGGCTGAGCCTGTGGTTAATTCTTCTTTCTGATGGGAAAATAGAGTGACCTGTGCCTGTCCCAACACCAATAGCTAGTCTCTCGTTGGTTCCACGTCTTCCCGTTTATCCTCAGGACAAATTGCAACCTGAACGGAACAGGAGGTTAAAGGTGCTGATGCTCCAAGTAGGGAGCTTGCTAGTAAAGCGGCTGGAATGGCGAACCCGGGCACAAGGAGATGAGAAATGAGGTGCGTTTTAGAAACCTTTCCCCATCACACGGTGTACCATCTTCTGGGTTTCTCATGCATGTTTTTGATGTAGGAAGATGCCCTTGAACCTGGAGATTTGGGACCCATGCGATGGGTACCACGCAGTATTCCTTTAAAGGGTCTGCGTTTGCTCACCCAACCTCACCAAACCTCTCAGCCCCAAGAGTGTCCACCCTTATGTCTCATCCAGCTGTGCGTCTAGATATGGTCAATCCAGGTTGCATCACAGCCCCTGAAAGCATTGTGTAAGAATTTCTCTCTCTTTCACTGTCTTTGTTTCATGGGTGTTTCAAAGTAATTTATTTTTATAATGGGGTTTAGCTGCTTTTCACTGCTGTGTTTATGCCGCTTTACACCCACTTGACACACTAACAGAGAGATATCAATACATAGGTTTTACGATTATTATTAGTCAGATATATTCTTGTGCGGTGAATAGGGCGTGTTGAGTCCAGTTCTCTGAGCAAGGAGTAGGTCTTGTCTATTACATATTGGGTTTATGGAACGGTATCTGAGCTAATTTGATACCCTTGTTTTATGTATCACCCCACCTCACCTTTCCCGTTAAGCAGCCATAGTGTGTTTTCTGCATGTGTGACTCTGTTCTGTTTTGTAATTCAGTTCAAGTGTAACGGTTTTTACATTCCCTCTATCAGTGATACCTTATGAGAAGTGTCCTTTTCTGTGTGACTTATTTCACTTAGAATCGTCGTACCTAAATCCTCTCATCATGCTGCTACTAACCTTACGACATTGATTTCATGGCTGAGTGATATTCCATTGTACATAAGGATCACAACTTCTTTATCCATTTCTCTCTTTCCTGGGATATTTAAGGTGGAATGAAGTGGAGGTCCTGGTCAACAGAGCAGCCCTAAACTTTGGGGTGCTTGTGTCTTGCTGATTTTTAATTTTCCCAATTTATACCCCCATGAGTGGAAGTGCCCTATGCTCTCTAAGCTGTGTTTTTCAGATATTTCAGGACTCACCGGACACTTCTCCGGAGTGGCTCTTGGCAATTTACATCCCGCCCATCAGTGTAGCAAGGCTCCCATTTCTCCATGGCCTGTCCTGCATTTCTGGTTTTGACACTTTTTTCAGCATGACCCTTTTGACCGATGGGAAGCGAGACTTCTTTGTAGCGCTGATTTGCCTTTCCAGGTTGCTTGGTTGGCCAAAAAGGGCGTATGCGTTTTTTCCTGAATATATTCAGGAAAAAACGCATACGCCCTTTTTGGCCAAGGGCATCATTGTCAACGTTTTGCCGCTTTTCATGTGCTTTAAAGGCGATTCATATCTACCTCCTGAAATCTGTTTCCTGCAATTCTGCCTTGATTTCAAATCCTCTTCTTTGCCTTCCCTCAATATATTTGTGGACGAGAGTTATCATTAATAACTCTGCAGGTTTGTGAATTGCAGTGCCCTGAACCTCCATTTTACAACTCGTTTTTATGGGAGCTGGCCGCAAAATCGCAGAATGGCTTCAGGCCCTGTTCTGGTTCCTGGGGGCAGGCTGAGCCTGTGGTTAATTCTTCTTTCTGATGGGAAAATAGAGTGACCTGTGCCTGTCCCAACACCAAGAGCTAGTCTCTCGTTGGTTCCACGTCTTCCCGTTTATCCTCAGGACAAATTGCAACCTGTACCGAACAGGAGGTTAAAGGTGCTGATGCTCCAAGTAGGGAGTTTGCTAGTAAAGCAGCTGGAATGGCGAACCCGGGCACAAGGAGATGAGAAATGAGGTGCGTTTTAGAAACCTTTCCCCATCACACGGTGTAACATCTTCTGGGTTTCTCATGTATGTTTTTGATGTAGGAAGATGCCCTTGAACCTGGAGATTTGGGACCCATGCGATGGGTACCACGCAGTATTCCTTTAAAGGGTCTGCGTTTGCTCACCCAACCTCACCAAACCTCTCAGCCCCAAGAGTGTCCACCCTTATGTCTCATCCAGCTGTGCGTCTAGATATGGTCAATCCAGGTTGCATCACAGCCCCTGAACGCATTGTGTAAGAATTTCTCTCTCTTTCACTGTCTTTGTTTCATGGGTGTTTCAAAGTAATTTATTTTTATAATGGGGTTTAGCTGCTTTTCACTGCTGTGTTTATGCCGCTTTACACCCACTTGACACACTAACAGAGAGATATCAATACATAGGTTTTACGATTATTATTAGTCAGATATATTCTTGTGCGGTGAATACGGCGTGTTGAGTCCAGTTCTCTGAGCAAGGAGTAGGTCTTGTCTATTACATATTGGGTTTATGGAACGGTATCTGAGCTAATTTGATACCCTTGTTTTATGTATCACCCCACCTCACCTTTCCCGTTAAGCAGCCATAGTGTGTTTTCTGCATGTGTGACTCTGTTCTGTTTTGTAATTCAGTTCAAGTGTAACGGTTTTTACATTCCCTCTATCAGTGATACCTTATGAGAAGTGTCCTTTTCTGTGTGACTTATTTCACTTAGAATCGTCGTACCTAAATCCACTCATCATGCTGCTACTAACCTTACGACATTGATTTCATGGCTGAGTGATATTCCATTGTACATAAGGACCACAACTTCTTTATCCATTTTTCTCTTTCCTGGGATATTTAAGGTGGAATGAAGTGGAGGTCTTGGTCAACAGAGCAGCCCTAAACTTTGGGGTGCTTGTGTCTTGCTGATTTTTAATTTTCCCAATTTATACCCCCATGAGTGGAAGTGCCCTATGCTCTCTAAGCTGTGTTTTTCAGATGTTTCAGGACTCACCGGACACTTCTCCGGAGTGGCTCTTGGCAATTTACATCCCGCCCATCAGTGTAGCAAGGCTCCCATTTCTCCATGGCCTGTCCTGCATTTCTGGTTTTGACACTTTTTTCAGCATGGCCCTTTTGACCGATGGGAAGCGAGACTTCTTTGTAGCGCTGATTTGCCTTTCCAGGTGGCTTGGTTGGCCAAAAAGGGCGTATGCGTTTTTTCCTGAATATATTCAGGAAAAAACACATACGCCCTTTTTGGCCAAGGGCATCATTGTCAACGTTTTGCCGCTTTTCATGTGCTTTAAAGGCGATTCGTATCTACCTCCTGAAATCTGTTTCCTGCAATTCTGCCTTGATTTCAAATCCTCTTCTTTGCCTTCCCTCAATATATTTGTGGACGGGAGTTATCATTTATAACTCTGCAGGTTTGTGAATTGCAGTGCCCTGAACCTCCATTTTACAACTCGTTTTTATGGGAGCTGGCCGCAAAATCGCAGAATGGCTTCAGGCCCTGTTCTGGTTCCGGGGGTCAGGCTGAGCCTGTGGTTAATTCTTCTTTCTGATGGGAAAATAGAGTGACCTGTGCCTGTCCCAACACCAAGAGCTAGTCTCTCGTTGGTTCCACGTCTTCCCGTTTATCCTCAGGACAAATTGCAACCTGCATGGAACAGGAGGTTAAAGGTGCTGATGCTCCAAGTAGGGAGCTTGCTAGTAAAGCGGCTGGAATGGCGAACCCGGGCACAAGGAGTTGAGAAATGAGGTGCGTTTTAGAAACCTTTCCCCATCACACGGTGTACCATCTTCTGGGTTTCTCATGCATGTTTTTGATGTAGGAAGATGCCCTTGAACCTGGAGATTTGGGACCCATGCGATGGGTACCACGCAGTATTCCTTTAAAGGGTCTGCGTTTGCTCACCCAACCTCACCAAACCTCTCAGCCCCAAGAGTGTCCACCCTTATGTCTCATCCAGCTGTGCGTCTAGATATGGTCAATCCAGGTTGCATCACAGCCCCTGAACGCATTGTGTAAGAATTTCTCTCTCTTTCACTGTCTTTGTTTCATGGGTGTTTCAAAGTAATTTATTTTTATAATGGGGTTTAGCTGCTTTTCACTGCTGTGTTTATGCCGCTTTACACCCACTTGACACACTAACAGAGAGATATCAATACATAGGTTTTACGATTATTATTAGTCAGATATATTCTTGTGCGGTGAATAGGGCGTGTTGAGTCCAGTTCTCTGAGCAAGGAGTAGGTCTTGTCTATTACATATTGAGTTTATGGAACGGTATCTGAGCTAATTTGATACCCTTGTTTTATGTATCACCCCACCTCACCTTTCCCGTTAAGCAGCCATAGTGTGTTTTCTGCATGTGTGACTCTGTTCTGTTTTGTAATTCAGTTCAAGTGTAACGGTTTTTACATTCCCTCTATCAGTGATACCTTATGAGAAGTGTCCTTTTCTGTGTGACTTATTTCACTTAGAATCGTCGTACCTAAATCCACTCATCATGCTGCTACTAACCTTACGACATTGATTTCATGGCTGAGTGGTATTCCATTGTACATAAGGACCACAACTTCTTTATCCATTTTTCTCTTTCCTGGGATATTTAAGGTGGAATGAAGTGGAGGTCCTGGTCAACAGAGCAGCCCTAAACTTTGGGGTGCTTGTGTCTTGCTGATTTTTAATTTTCCCAATTTATACCCCCATGAGTGGAAGTGCCCTATGCTCTCTAAGCTGTGTTTTTCAGATGTTTCAGGACTCACCGGACACTTCTCCGGAGTGGCTCTTGGCAATTTACATCCCGCCCATCAGTGTAGCAAGGCTCCCATTTCTCCATGGCCTGTCCTGCATTTCTGGTTTTGACACTTTTTTCAGCATGGCCCTTTTGACCGATGGGAAGCGAGACTTCTTTGTAGCGCTGATTTGCCTTTCCAGGTTGCTTGGTTGGCCAAAAAGGGCGTATGCGATTTTTCCTGAATATATTCAGGAAAAAACGCATACGCCCTTTTTGGCCAAGGGCATCATTGTCAACGTTTTGCTGCTTTTCATGTGCTTTAAAGGCGATTCGTATCTACCTCCTGAAATCTGTTTCCTGCAATTCTGCCTTGATTTCAAATCCTATTCTTTGCCTTCCCTCAATATATTTGTGGACGAGAGTTATCATTAATAACTCTGCAGGTTTCTGAATTGCAGTGCCCTGAACCTCCATTTTACAACTCGTTTTTATGGGAGCTGGCCGCAAAATCGCAGAATGGTTTCAGGCCCTGTTCTGGTTCCGGGGGGCAGGCTGAGCCTGTGGTTAATTCTTCTTTCTGATGGGAAAATAGAGTGACCTGTGCCTGTCCCAACACCAAGAGCTAGTCTCTCGTTGGTTCCACGTCTTCCCGTTTATCCTCAGGACAAATTGCAACCTGTATGGAACAGGAGGTTAAAGGTGCTGATGCTCCAAGTAGGGAGCTTGCTAGTAAAGCGGCTGGAATGGCGAACCCGGGCACAAGGAGATGAGAAATGAGGTGCGTTTTAGAAACCTTTCCCCATCACACGGTGTACCATCTTCTGGGTTTCTCATGCATGTTTTGGATGTAGGAAGATGCCCTTGAACCTGGAGATTTGGGACCCATGCAATGGGTACCACGCAGTATTCCTTTAAAGGGTCTGCGTTTGCTCACCCAACCTCACCAAACCTCTCAGCCCCAAGAGTGTCCACCCTTATGTCTCATCCAGCTGTGCGTCTAGATATGGTCAATCCAGGTTGCATCACAGCCCCTGAACGCATTGTGTAAGAATTTCTCTCTCTTTCACTGTCTTTGTTTCATGGGTGTTTCAAAGTAATTTATTTTTATAAGGGGGTTTAGCTGCTTTTCACTGCTGTGTTTATGCCGCTTTACACCCACTTGACACACTAACAGAGAGATATCAATACATAGGTTTTACGATTATTATTAGTCAGATATATTCTTGTGCGGTGAATAGGGCGTGTTGAGTCCAGTTCTCTGAGCAAGGAGTAGGTCTTGTCTATTACATATTGGGTTTATGGAACGGTATCTGAGCTAATTTGATACCCTTGTTTTATGTATCACCCCACCTCACCTTTCCCGTTAAGCAGCCATAGTGTGTTTTCTGCATGTGTGACTCTGTTCTGTTTTGTAATTCAGTTCAAGTGTAACGGTTTTTACATTCCCTCTATCAGTGATACCTTATGAGAAGTGTCCTTTTCTGTGTGACTTATTTCACTTAGAATCGTCGTACCTAAATCCTCTCATCATGCTGCTACTAACCTTACGACATTGATTTCATGGCTGAGTGATATTCCATTGTACATAAGGATCACAACTTCTTTATCCATTTCTCTCTTTCCTGGGATATTTAAGGTGGAATGAAGTGGAGGTCCTGGTCAACAGAGCAGCCCTAAACTTTGGGGTGCTTGTGTCTTGCTGATTTTTAATTTTCCCAATTTATACCCCCATGAGTGGAAGTGCCCTATGCTCTCTAAGCTGTGTTTTTCAGATGTTTCAGGACTCACCGGACACTTCTCCGGAGTGGCTCTTGGCAATTTACATCCCGCCCATCAGTGTAGCAAGGCTCCCATTTCTCCATGGCCTGTCCTGCATTTCTGGTTTTGACACTTTTTTCAGCATGACCCTTTTGACCGATGGGAAGCGAGACTTCTTTGTAGCGCTGATTTGCCTTTCCAGGTTGCTTGGTTGGCCAAAAAGGGCGTATGCATTTTTTCCTGAATAAATTCAGGAAAAAACGCATACGCCCTTTTTGGCCAAGGGCATCATTGTCAACGTTTTGCCGCTTTTCATGTGCTTTAAAGGCGATTCGTATCTACCTCCTGAAATCTGTTTCCTGCAATTCTGCCTTGATTTCAAATCCTCTTCTTTGCCTTCCCTCAATATATTTGTGGACGAGAGTTATCATTAATAACTCTGCAGGTTTGTGAATTGCAGTGCCCTGAACCTCCATTTTACAACTCGTTTTTATGGGAGCTGGCCGCAAAATCGCAGAATGGCTTCAGGCCCTGTTCTGGTTCCTGGGGGCAGGCTGAGCCTGTGGTTAATTCTTCTTTCTGATGGGAAAATAGAGTGACCTGTGCCTGTCCCAACACCAAGAGCTAGTCTCTCGTTGGTTCCACGTCTTCCCGTTTATCCTCAGGACAAATTGCAAACTGTACGGAACAGGAAGTTAAAGGTGCTGATGCTCCAAGTAGGGAGCTTGCTAGTAAAGCGGCTGGAATGGCGAACCCGGGCACAAGGAGATGAGAAATGAGGTGCGTTTTAGAAACCTTTCCCCATCACACGGTGTACCATCTTCTGGGTTTCTCATGTATGTTTTTGATGTAGGAAGATGCCCTTGAACCTGGAGATTTGGGACCCATGCGATGTGTATCACGCAGTATTCCTTTAAAGGGTCTGCGTTTGCTCACCCAACCTCACCAAACCTCTCAGCCCCAAGAGTGTCCACCCTTATGTCTCATCCAGCTGTGCATCTAGATATGGTCAATCCAGGTTGCATCACAGCCCCTGAACGCATTGTGTAAGAATTTCTCTCTCTTTCACTGTCTTTGTTTCATGGGTGTTTCAAAGTAATTTATTTTTATAATGGGGTTTAGCTGCTTTTCACTGCTGTGTTTATGCCGCTTTACACCCACTTGACACACTAACAGAGAGATATCAATACATAGGTTTTACGATTATTATTAGTCAGATATATTCTTGTGCGGTGAATAGGGCGTGCTGAGTCCAGTTCTCTGAGCAAGGAGTAGGTCTTGTCTATTACATATTGGGTTTATGGAACGGTATCTGAGCTAATTTGATACCCTTGTTTTATGTATCACCCCACCTCACCTTTCCCGTTAAGCAGCCATAGTGTGTTTTCTGCATGTGTGACTCTGTTCTGTTTTGTAATTCAGTTCAAGTGTAACGGTTTTTACATTCCCTCTATCAGTGATACCTTATGAGAAGTGTCCTTTTCTGTGTGACTTATTTCACTTAGAATCGTCGTACCTAAATCCACTCATCATGCTGCTACTAACCTTATGACATTGATTTCCTGGCTGAGTGATATTCCATTGTACATAAGGACCACAACTTCTTTCTCCATTTTTCTCTTTCCTGGGATATTTAAGGTGGAATGAAGTGGAGGTCCTGGTCAACAGAGCAGCCCTAAACTTTGCGGTGCTTGTGTCTTGCTGATTTTTAATTTTCCCAATTTATACCCCCATGAGTGGAAGTGCCCTATGCTCTCTAAGCTGTGTTTTTCAGATGTTTCAGGACTCACCAGACACTTCTGCAGAGTGGCTCTTGGCAATTTACATCCCGCCCATCAGTGTAGCAAGGCTCCCATTTCTCCATGGCCTGTCCTACATTTCTGGTTTTGACACTTTTTTCAGCATGGCCCTTTTGACCGATGGGAAGCGAGACTTCTTTGTAGCGCTGATTTGCCTTTCCAGGTGGCTTGGTTGGCCAAAAAGGGCGTATGCGTTTTTTCCTGAATATATTCAGGAAAAAACGCATACGCCCTTTTTGGCCAAGGGCATCATTGTCAACGTTTTGCCGCTTTTCATGTGCTTTAAAGGCGATTCGTATCTACCTCCTGAAATCTGTTTCCTGCAATTCTGCCTTGATTTCAAATCCTCTTCTTTGCCTTCCCTCAATATATTTGTGGACGAGAGTTCTCATTTATAACTCTGCAGGTTTGTGAATTGCAGTGCCCTGAACCTCCATTTTACAACTCGTTTTTATGGGAGCTGGCCGCAAAATCGCAGAATGGCTTCAGGCCCTGTTCTGGTTCCGGGGGGCAGGCTGAGCCTGTGGTTAATTCTTCTTTCTGATGGGAAAATAGAGTGACCTGTGCCTGTCCCAACACCAAGAGCTAGTCTCTCGTTGGTTCCACGTCTTCCCGTTTATCCTCAGGACAAATTGCAACCTGTATGGAACAGGAGGATAAAGGTGCTGATGCTCCAAGTAGGGAACTTGCTAGTAAAGCAGCTGGAATGGCGAACCCGGGCACAAGGAGATGAGAAATGAGGTGCGTTTTAGAAACCTTTCCCCATCACACGGTGTACCATCTTCTGGGTTTCTCATGCATGTTTTTGATGTAGGAAGATGCCCTTGAACCTGGAGATTTGGGACCCATGCGATGGGTACCACGCAGTATTACTTTAAAGGGTCTGTGTTTGCTCACCCAACCTCACCAAACCTCTCAGCCCCAAGAGTGTCCACCCTTATGTCTCATCCAGCTGTGCGTCTAGATATGGTCAATCCAGGTTGCATCACAGCCCCTGAACGCATTGTGTAAGAATTTCTCTCTCTTTCACTGTCTTTGTTTCATGGGTGTTTCAAAGTAATTTATTTTTATAATGGGGTTTAGCTGCTTTTCACTGCTGTGTTTATGCCGCTTTACACCCACTTGACACACTAACAGATATCAATACATAGGTTTTACGATTATTATTAGTCAGATATATTCTTGTGCGGTGAATAGGGCGTGTTGAGTCCAGTTCTCTGAGCAAGGAGTAGGTCTTGTCTATTACATATTGGGTTTATGGAACGGTATCTGAGCTAATTTGATACCCTTGTTTTATGTATCACCCCACCTCACCTTTCCCGTTAAGCAGCCATAGTGTGTTTTCTGCATGTGTGACTCTGTTCTGTTTTGTAATTCAGTTCAAGTGTAACGGTTTTTACATTCCCTCTATCAGTGATACCTTATGAGAAGTGTCCTTTTCTGTGTGACTTATTTCACTTAGAATCGTCGTACCTAAATCCACTCATCATGCTGCTACTAACCTTACGACATTGATTTCATGGCTGAGTGGTATTCCATTGTACATAAGGACCACAACTTCTTTATCCATTTTTCTCTTTCCTGGGATATTTAAGGTGGAATGAAGTGGAGGTCCTGGTCAACAGAGCAGCCCTAAACTTTGGGGTGCTTGTGTCTTGCTGATTTTTAATTTTCCCAATTTATACCCCCATGAGTGGAAGTGCCCTATGCTCTCTAAGCTGTGTTTTTCAGATGTTTCAGGACTCACCGGACACTTCTCCGGAGTGGCTCTTGGCAATTTACATCCCGCCCATCAGTGTAGCAAGGCTCCCATTTCTCCATGGCCTGTCCTGCATTTCTGGTTTTGACACTTTTTTCAGCATGGCCCTTTTGACCGATGGGAAGCGAGACTTCTTTGTAGCGCTGATTTGCCTTTCCAGGTGGCTTGGTTGGCCAAAAAGGGCGTATGCGTTTTTTCCTGAATATATTCAGGAAAAAACACATACGCCCTTTTTGGCCAAGGGCATCATTGTCAACGTTTTGCCGCTTTTCATGTGCTTTAAAGGCGATTCGTATCTACCTCCTGAAATCTGTTTCCTGCAATTCTGCCTTGATTTCAAATCCTCTTCTTTGCCTTCCCTCAATATATTTGTGGACGGGAGTTATCATTTATAACTCTGCAGGTTTGTGAATTGCAGTGCCCTGAACCTCCATTTTACAACTCGTTTTTATGGGAGCTGGCCGCAAAATCGCAGAATGGCTTCAGGCCCTGTTCTGGTTCCGGGGGTCAGGCTGAGCCTGTGGTTAATTCTTCTTTCTGATGGGAAAATAGAGTGACCTGTGCCTGTCCCAACACCAAGAGCTAGTCTCTCGTTGGTTCCACGTCTTCCCGTTTATCCTCAGGACAAATTGCAACCTGCATGGAACAGGAGGTTAAAGGTGCTGATGCTCCAAGTAGGGAGCTTGCTAGTAAAGCGGCTGGAATGGCGAACCCGGGCACAAGGAGTTGAGAAATGAGGTGCGTTTTAGAAACCTTTCCCCATCACACGGTGTACCATCTTCTGGGTTTCTCATGCATGTTTTTGATGTAGGAAGATGCCCTTGAACCTGGAGATTTGGGACCCATGCGATGGGTACCACGCAGTATTCCTTTAAAGGGTCTGCGTTTGCTCACCCAACCTCACCAAACCTCTCAGCCCCAAGAGTGTCCACCCTTATGTCTCATCCAGCTGTGCGTCTAGATATGGTCAATCCAGGTTGCATCACAGCCCCTGAACGCATTGTGTAAGAATTTCTCTCTCTTTCACTGTCTTTGTTTCATGGGTGTTTCAAAGTAATTTATTTTTATAATGGGGTTTAGCTGCTTTTCACTGCTGTGTTTATGCCGCTTTACACCCACTTGACACACTAACAGAGAGATATCAATACATAGGTTTTACGATTATTATTAGTCAGATATATTCTTGTGCGGTGAATAGGGCGTGTTGAGTCCAGTTCTCTGAGCAAGGAGTAGGTCTTGTCTATTACATATTGGGTTTATGGAACGGTATCTGAGCTAATTTGATACCCTTGTTTTATGTATCACCCCACCTCACCTTTCCCGTTAAGCAGCCATAGTGTGTTTTCTGCATGTGTGACTCTGTTCTGTTTTGTAATTCAGTTCAAGTGTAACGGTTTTTACATTCCCTCTATCAGTGATACCTTATAAGAAGTGTCCTTTTCTGTGTGACTTATTTCACTTAGAATCGTCGTACCTAAATCCACTCATCATGCTGCTACTAACCTTACGACATTGATTTCATGGCTGAGTGGTATTCCATTGTACATAAGGACCACAACTTCTTTATCCATTTTTCTCTTTCCTGGGATATTTAAGGTGGAATGAAGTGGAGGTCCTGGTCAACAGAGCAGCCCTAAACTTTGGGGTGCTTGTGTTTTGCTGATTTTTAATTTTCCCAATTTATACCCCCATGAGTGGAAGTGCCCTATGCTCTCTGAGCTGTGTTTTTCAGATGTTTCAGGACTCACCGGACACTTCTCCGGAGTGGCTCTTGGCAATTTACATCCCGCCCATCAGTGTAGCAAGGCTCCCATTTCTCCATGGCCTGTCCTGCATTTCTGGTTTTGACACTTTTTTCAGCATGGCCCTTTTGACCGATGGGAAGCGAGACTTCTTTGTAGCGCTGATTTGCCTTTCCAGGTTGCTTGGTTGGCCAAAAAGGGCGTATGCGATTTTTCCTGAATATATTCAGGAAAAAACGCATACGCCCTTTTTGGCCAAGGGCATCATTGTCAACGTTTTGCCGCTTTTCATGTGCTTTAAAGGCGGTTCGTATCTACCTCCTGAAATCTGTTTCCTGCAATTCTGCCTTGATTTCAAATCCTATTCTTTGCCTTCCCTCAATATATTTGTGGACGAGAGTTATCATTTATAACTCTGCAGGTTTGTGAATTGCAGTGCCCTGAACCTCCATTTTACAACTCGTTTTTATGGGAGCTGGCCGCAAAATCGCAGAATGGCTTCAGGCCCTGTTCTGGTTCCGGGGGGCAGGCTGAGCCTGTGGTTAATTCTTCTTTCTGATGGGAAAATAGAGTGACCTGTGCCTGTCCCAACACCAAGAGCTAGTCTCTCGTTGGTTCCACGTCTTCCCGTTTATCCTCAGGACAAATTGCAACCTGAACGGAACAGGAGGTTAAAGGTGCTGATGCTCCAAGTAGGGAGCTTGCTAGTAAAGCGGCTGGAATGGCGAACCCGGGCACAAGGAGATGAGAAATGAGGTGCGTTTTAGAAACCTTTCCCCATCACACGGTGTACCATCTTCTGGGTTTCTCATGCATGTTTTTGATGTAGGAAGATGCCCTTGAACCTGGAGATTTGGGACCCATGCGATGGGTACCACGCAGTATTACTTTAAAGGGTCTGCGTTTGCTCACCCAACCTCACCAAACCTCTCAGCCCCAAGAGTGTCCACCCTTATGTCTCATCCAGCTGTGCGTCTAGATATGGTCAATCCAGGTTGCATCACAGCCCCTGAAAGCATTGTGTAAGAATTTCTCTCTCTTTCACTGTCTTTGTTTCATGGGTGTTTCAAAGTAATTTATTTTTATAATGGGGTTTAGCTGCTTTTCACTGCTGTGTTTATGCCGCTTTACACCCACTTGACACACTAACAGAGAGATATCAATACATAGGTTTTACGATTATTATTAGTCAGATATATTCTTGTGCGGTGAATAGGGCGTGTTGAGTCCAGTTCTCTGAGCAAGGAGTAGGTCTTGTCTATTACATATTGGGTTTATGGAACGGTATCTGAGCTAATTTGATACCCTTGTTTTATGTATCACCCCACCTCACCTTTCCCGTTAAGCAGCCATAGTGTGTTTTCTGCATGTGTGACTCTGTTCTGTTTTGTAATTCAGTTCAAGTGTAACGGTTTTTACATTCCCTCTATCAGTGATACCTTATGAGAAGTGTCCTTTTCTGTGTGACTTATTTCACTTAGAATCGTCGTACCTAAATCCACTCATCATGCTGCTACTAACCTTACGACATTGATTTCATGGCTGAGTGATATTCCATTGTACATAAGGATCACAACTTCTTTATCCATTTCTCTCTTTCCTGGGATATTTAAGGTGGAATGAAGTGGAGGTCCTGGTCAACAGAGCAGCCCTAAACTTTGGGGTGCTTGTGTCTTGCTGATTTTTAATTTTCCCAATTTATACCCCCATGAGTGGAAGTGCCCTATGCTCTCTAAGCTGTGTTTTTCAGATATTTCAGGACTCACCGGACACTTCTCCGGAGTGGCTCTTGGCAATTTACATCCCGCCCATCAGTGTAGCAAGGCTCCCATTTCTCCATGGCCTGTCCTGCATTTCTGGTTTTGACACTTTTTTCAGCATGACCCTTTTGACCGATGGGAAGCGAGACTTCTTTGTAGCGCTGATTTGCCTTTCCAGGTTGCTTGGTTGGCCAAAAAGGGCGTATGCGTTTTTTCCTGAATATATTCAGGAAAAAACGCATACGCCCTTTTTGGCCAAGGGCATCATTGTCAACGTTTTGCCGCTTTTCATGTGCTTTAAAGGCGATTCATATCTACCTCCTGAAATCTGTTTCCTGCAATTCTGCCTTGATTTCAAATCCTATTCTTTGCCTTCCCTCAATATATTTGTGGACGAGAGTTATCATTAATAACTCTGCAGGTTTGTGAATTGCAGTGCCCTGAACCTCCATTTTACAACTCGTTTTTATGGGAGCTGGCCGCAAAATCGCAGAATGGCTTCAGGCCCTCTTCTGGTTCCTGGGGGCAGGCTGAGCCTGTGGTTAATTCTTCTTTCTGATGGGAAAATAGAGTGACCTGTGCCTGTCCCAACACCAAGAGCTAGTCTCTCGTTGGTTCCACGTCTTCCCGTTTATCCTCAGGACAAATTGCAACCTGTACCGAACAGGAGGTTAAAGGTGCTGATGCTCCAAGTAGGGAGTTTGCTAGTAAAGCAGCTGGAATGGCGAACCCGGGCACAAGGAGATGAGAAATGAGGTGCGTTTTAGAAACCTTTCCCCATCACACGGTGTAACATCTTCTGGGTTTCTCATGTATGTTTTTGATGTAGGAAGATGCCCTTGAACCTGGAGATTTGGGACCCATGCGATGGGTACCACGCAGTATTCCTTTAAAGGGTCTGCGTTTGCTCACCCAACCTCACCAAACCTCTCAGCCCCAAGAGTGTCCACCCTTATGTCTCATCCAGCTGTGCGTCTAGATATGGTCAATCCAGGTTGCATCACAGCCCCTGAACGCATTGTGTAAGAATTTCTCTCTCTTTCACTGTCTTTGTTTCATGGGTGTTTCAAAGTAATTTATTTTTATAATGGGGTTTAGCTGCTTTTCACTGCTGTGTTTATGCCGCTTTACACCCACTTGACACACTAACAGAGAGATATCAATACATAGGTTTTACGATTATTATTAGTCAGATATATTCTTGTGCGGTGAATACGGCGTGTTGAGTCCAGTTCTCTGAGCAAGGAGTAGGTCTTGTCTATTACATATTGGGTTTATGGAACGGTATCTGAGCTAATTTGATACCCTTGTTTTATGTATCACCCCACCTCACCTTTCCCGTTAAGCAGCCATAGTGTGTTTTCTGCATGTGTGACTCTGTTCTGTTTTGTAATTCAGTTCAAGTGTAACGGTTTTTACATTCCCTCTATCAGTGATACCTTATGAGAAGTGTCCTTTTCTGTGTGACTTATTTCACTTAGAATCGTCGTACCTAAATCCACTCATCATGCTGCTACTAACCTTACGACATTGATTTCATGGCTGAGTGATATTCCATTGTACATAAGGACCACAACTTCTTTATCGATTTTTCTCTTTCCTGGGATATTTAACGTGGAATGAAGTGGAGGTCTTGGTCAACAGAGCAGCCCTAAACTTTGGGGTGCTTGTGTCTTGCTGATTTTTAATTTTCCCAATTTATACCCCCATGAGTGGAAGTGCCCTATGCTCTCTAAGCTGTGTTTTTCAGATGTTTCAGGACTCACCGGACACTTCTCCGGAGTGGCTCTTGGCAATTTACATCCCGCCCATCAGTGTAGCAAGGCTCCCATTTCTCCATGGCCTGTCCTGCATTTCTGGTTTTGACACTTTTTTCAGCATGGCCCTTTTGACCGATGGGAAGCGAGACTTCTTTGTAGCGCTGATTTGCCTTTCCAGGTGGCTTGGTTGGCCAAAAAGGGCGTATGCGTTTTTTCCTGAATATATTCAGGAAAAAACACATACGCCCTTTTTGGCCAAGGGCATCATTGTCAACGTTTTGCCGCTTTTCATGTGCTTTAAAGGCGATTCGTATCTACCTCCTGAAATCTGTTTCCTGCAATTCTGCCTTGATTTCAAATCCTCTTCTTTGCCTTCCCTCAATATATTTGTGGACGGGAGTTATCATTTATAACTCTGCAGGTTTGTGAATTGCAGTGCCCTGAACCTCCATTTTACAACTCGTTTTTATGGGAGCTGGCCGCAAAATCGCAGAATGGCTTCAGGCCCTGTTCTGGTTCCGGGGGTCAGGCTGAGCCTGTGGTTAATTCTTCTTTCTGATGGGAAAATAGAGTGACCTGTGCCTGTCCCAACACCAAGAGCTAGTCTCTCGTTGGTTCCACGTCTTCCCGTTTATCCTCAGGACAAATTGCAACCTGCATGGAACAGGAGGTTAAAGGTGCTGATGCTCCAAGTAGGGAGCTTGCTAGTAAAGCGGCTGGAATGGCGAACCCGGGCACAAGGAGTTGAGAAATGAGGTGCGTTTTAGAAACCTTTCCCCATCACACGGTGTACCATCTTCTGGGTTTCTCATGCATGTTTTTGATGTAGGAAGATGCCCTTGAACCTGGAGATTTGGGACCCATGCGATGGGTACCACGCAGTATTCCTTTAAAGGGTCTGCGTTTGCTCACCCAACCTCACCAAACCTCTCAGCCCCAAGAGTGTCCACCCTTATGTCTCATCCAGCTGTGCGTCTAGATATGGTCAATCCAGGTTGCATCACAGCCCCTGAACGCATTGTGTAAGAATTTCTCTCTCTTTCACTGTCTTTGTTTCATGGGTGTTTCAAAGTAATTTATTTTTATAATGGGGTTTAGCTGCTTTTCACTGCTGTGTTTATGCCGCTTTACACCCACTTGACACACTAACAGAGAGATATCAATACATAGGTTTTACGATTATTATTAGTCAGATATATTCTTGTGCGGTGAATAGGGCGTGTTGAGTCCAGTTCTCTGAGCAAGGAGTAGGTCTTGTCTATTACATATTGGGTTTATGGAACGGTATCTGAGCTAATTTGATACCCTTGTTTTATGTATCACCCCACCTCACCTTTCCCGTTAAGCAGCCATAGTGTGTTTTCTGCATGTGTGACTCTGTTCTGTTTTGTAATTCAGTTCAAGTGTAACGGTTTTTACATTCCCTCTATCAGTGATACCTTATGAGAAGTGTCCTTTTCTGTGTGACTTATTTCACTTAGAATCGTCGTACCTAAATCCACTCATCATGCTGCTACTAACCTTACGACATTGATTTCATGGCTGAGTGGTATTCCATTGTACATAAGGACCACAACTTCTTTATCCATTTTTCTCTTTCCTGGGATATTTAAGGTGGAATGAAGTGGAGGTCCTGGTCAACAGAGCAGCCCTAAACTTTGGGGTGCTTGTGTCTTGCTGATTTTTAATTTTCCCAATTTATACCCCCATGAGTGGAAGTGCCCTATGCTCTCTAAGCTGTGTTTTTCAGATGTTTCAGGACTCACCGGACACTTCTCCGGAGTGGCTCTTGGCAATTTACATCCCGCCCATCAGTGTAGCAAGGCTCCCATTTCTCCATGGCCTGTCCTGCATTTCTGGTTTTGACACTTTTTTCAGCATGGCCCTTTTGACCGATGGGAAGCGAGACTTCTTTGTAGCGCTGATTTGCCTTTCCAGGTTGCTTGGTTGGCCAAAAAGGGCGTATGCGATTTTTCCTGAATATATTCAGGAAAAAACGCATACGCCCTTTTTGGCCAAGGGCATCATTGTCAACGTTTTGCTGCTTTTCATGTGCTTTAAAGGCGATTCGTATCTACCTCCTGAAATCTGTTTCCTGCAATTCTGCCTTGATTTCAAATCCTATTCTTTGCCTTCCCTCAATATATTTGTGGACGAGAGTTATCATTAATAACTCTGCAGGTTTCTGAATTGCAGTGCCCTGAACCTCCATTTTACAACTCGTTTTTATGGGAGCTGGCCGCAAAATCGCAGAATGGTTTCAGGCCCTGTTCTGGTTCCGGGGGGCAGGCTGAGCCTGTGGTTAATTCTTCTTTCTGATGGGAAAATAGAGTGACCTGTGCCTGTCCCAACACCAAGAGCTAGTCTCTCGTTGGTTCCACGTCTTCCCGTTTATCCTCAGGACAAATTGCAACCTGTATGGAACAGGAGGTTAAAGGTGCTGATGCTCCAAGTAGGGAGCTTGCTAGTAAAGCGGCTGGAATGGCGAACCCGGGCACAAGGAGATGAGAAATGAGGTGCGTTTTAGAAACCTTTCCCCATCACACGGTGTACCATCTTCTGGGTTTCTCATGCATGTTTTGGATGTAGGAAGATGCCCTTGAACCTGGAGATTTGGGACCCATGCAATGGGTACCACGCAGTATTCCTTTAAAGGGTCTGCGTTTGCTCACCCAACCTCACCAAACCTCTCAGCCCCAAGAGTGTCCACCCTTATGTCTCATCCAGCTGTGCGTCTAGATATGGTCAATCCAGGTTGCATCACAGCCCCTGAACGCATTGTGTAAGAATTTCTCTCTCTTTCACTGTCTTTGTTTCATGGGTGTTTCAAAGTAATTTATTTTTATAAGGGGGTTTAGCTGCTTTTCACTGCTGTGTTTATGCCGCTTTACACCCACTTGACACACTAACAGAGAGATATCAATACATAGGTTTTACGATTATTATTAGTCAGATATATTCTTGTGCGGTGAATAGGGCGTGTTGAGTCCAGTTCTCTGAGCAAGGAGTAGGTCTTGTCTATTACATATTGGGTTTATGGAACGGTATCTGAGCTAATTTGATACCCTTGTTTTATGTATCACCCCACCTCACCTTTCCCGTTAAGCAGCCATAGTGTGTTTTCTGCATGTGTGACTCTGTTCTGTTTTGTAATTCAGTTCAAGTGTAACGGTTTTTACATTCCCTCTATCAGTGATACCTTATGAGAAGTGTCCTTTTCTGTGTGACTTATTTCACTTAGAATCGTTGTACCTAAATCCTCTCATCATGCTGCTACTAACCTTACGACATTGATTTCATGGCTGAGTGATATTCCATTGTACATAAGGATCACAACTTCTTTATCCATTTCTCTCTTTCCTGGGATATTTAAGGTGGAATGAAGTGGAGGTCCTGGTCAACAGAGCAGCCCTAAACTTTGGGGTGCTTGTGTCTTGCTGATTTTTAATTTTCCCAATTTATACCCCCATGAGTGGAAGTGCCCTATGCTCTCTAAGCTGTGTTTTTCAGATGTTTCAGGACTCACCGGACACTTCTCCGGAGTGGCTCTTGGCAATTTACATCCCGCCCATCAGTGTAGCAAGGCTCCCATTTCTCCATGGCCTGTCCTGCATTTCTGGTTTTGACACTTTTTTCAGCATGACCCTTTTGACCGATGGGAAGCGAGACTTCTTTGTAGCGCTGATTTGCCTTTCCAGGTTGCTTGGTTGGCCAAAAAGGGCGTATGCATTTTTTCCTGAATAAATTCAGGAAAAAACGCATACGCCCTTTTTGGCCAAGGGCATCATTGTCAACGTTTTGCCGCTTTTCATGTGCTTTAAAGGCGATTCGTATCTACCTCCTGAAATCTGTTTCCTGCAATTCTGCCTTGATTTCAAATCCTCTTCTTTGCCTTCCCTCAATATATTTGTGGACGAGAGTTATCATTAATAACTCTGCAGGTTTGTGAATTGCAGTGCCCTGAACCTCCATTTTACAACTCGTTTTTATGGGAGCTGGCCGCAAAATCGCAGAATGGCTTCAGGCCCTGTTCTGGTTCCTGGGGGCAGGCTGAGCCTGTGGTTAATTCTTCTTTCTGATGGGAAAATAGAGTGACCTGTGCCTGTCCCAACACCAAGAGCTAGTCTCTCGTTGGTTCCACGTCTTCCCGTTTATCCTCAGGACAAATTGCAAACTGTACGGAACAGGAAGTTAAAGGTGCTGATGCTCCAAGTAGGGAGCTTGCTAGTAAAGCGGCTGGAATGGCGAACCCGGGCACAAGGAGATGAGAAATGAGGTGCGTTTTAGAAACCTTTCCCCATCACACGGTGTACCATCTTCTGGGTTTCTCATGTATGTTTTTGATGTAGGAAGATGCCCTTGAACCTGGAGATTTGGGACCCATGCGATGTGTATCACGCAGTATTCCTTTAAAGGGTCTGCGTTTGCTCACCCAACCTCACCAAACCTCTCAGCCCCAAGAGTGTCCACCCTTATGTCTCATCCAGCTGTGCATCTAGATATGGTCAATCCAGGTTGCATCACAGCCCCTGAACGCATTGTGTAAGAATTTCTCTCTCTTTCACTGTCTTTGTTTCATGGGTGTTTCAAAGTAATTTATTTTTATAATGGGGTTTAGCTGCTTTTCACTGCTGTGTTTATGCCGCTTTACACCCACTTGACACACTAACAGAGAGATATCAATACATAGGTTTTACGATTATTATTAGTCAGATATATTCTTGTGCGGTGAATAGCGCGTGCTGAGTCCAGTTCTCTGAGCAAGGAGTAGGTCTTGTCTATTACATATTGGGTTTATGGAACGGTATCTGAGCTAATTTGATACCCTTGTTTTATGTATCACCCCACCTCACCTTTCCCGTTAAGCAGCCATAGTGTGTTTTCTGCATGTGTGACTCTGTTCTGTTTTGTAATTCAGTTCAAGTGTAACGGTTTTTACATTCCCTCTATCAGTGATACCTTATGAGAAGTGTCCTTTTCTGTGTGACTTATTTCACTTAGAATCGTCGTACCTAAATCCACTCATCATGCTGCTACTAACCTTATGACATTGATTTCCAGGCTGAGTGATATTCCATTGTACATAAGGACCACAACTTCTTTCTCCATTTTTCTCTTTCCTGGGATATTTAAGGTGGAATGAAGTGGAGGTCCTGGTCAACAGAGCAGCCCTAAACTTTGCGGTGCTTGTGTCTTGCTGATTTTTAATTTTCCCAATTTATACCCCCATGAGTGGAAGTGCCCTATGCTCTCTAAGCTGTGTTTTTCAGATGTTTCAGGACTCACCAGACACTTCTCCAGAGTGGCTCTTGGCAATTTACATCCCGCCCATCAGTGTAGCAAGGCTCCCATTTCTCCATGGCCTGTCCTACATTTCTGGTTTTGACACTTTTTTCAGCATGGCCCTTTTGACCGATGGGAAGCGAGACTTCTTTGTAGCGCTGATTTGCCTTTCCAGGTGGCTTGGTTGGCCAAAAAGGGCGTATGCGTTTTTTCCTGAATATATTCAGGAAAAAACGCATACGCCCTTTTTGGCCAAGGGCATCATTGTCAACGTTTTGCCGCTTTTCATGTGCTTTAAAGGCGATTCGTATCTACCTCCTGAAATCTGTTTCCTGCAATTCTGCCTTGATTTCAAATCCTCTTCTTTGCCTTCCCTCAATATATTTGTGGACGAGAGTTCTCATTTATAACTCTGCAGGTTTGTGAATTGCAGTGCCCTGAACCTCCATTTTACAACTCGTTTTTATGGGAGCTGGCCGCAAAATCGCAGAATGGCTTCAGGCCCTGTTCTGGTTCCGGGGGGCAGGCTGAGCCTGTGGTTAATTCTTCTTTCTGATGGGAAAATAGAGTGACCTGTGCCTGTCCCAACACCAAGAGCTAGTCTCTCGTTGGTTCCACGTCTTCCCGTTTATCCTCAGGACAAATTGCAACCTGTATGGAACAGGAGGATAAAGGTGCTGATGCTCCAAGTAGGGAACTTGCTAGTAAAGCAGCTGGAATGGCGAACCCGGGCACAAGGAGATGAGAAATGAGGTGCGTTTTAGAAACCTTTCCCCATCACACGGTGTACCATCTTCTGGGTTTCTCATGCATGTTTTTGATGTAGGAAGATGCCCTTGAACCTGGAGATTTGGGACCCATGCGATGGGTACCACGCAGTATTACTTTAAAGGGTCTGCGTTTGCTCACCCAACCTCACCAAACCTCTCAGCCCCAAGAGTGTCCACCCTTATGTCTCATCCAGCTGTGCGTCTAGATATGGTCAATCCAGGTTGCATCACAGCCCCTGAACGCATTGTGTAAGAATTTCTCTCTCTTTCACTGTCTTTGTTTCATGGGTGTTTCAAAGTAATTTATTTTTATAATGGGGTTTAGCTGCTTTTCACTGCTGTGTTTATGCCGCTTTACACCCACTTGACACACTAACAGATATCAATACATAGGTTTTACGATTATTATTAGTCAGATATATTCTTGTGCGGTGAATAGGGCGTGTTGAGTCCAGTTCTCTGAGCAAGGAGTAGGTCTTGTCTATTACATATTGGGTTTATGGAACGGTATCTGAGCTAATTTGATACCCTTGTTTTATGTATCACCCCACCTCACCTTTCCCGTTAAGCAGCCATAGTGTGTTTTCTGCATGTGTGACTCTGTTCTGTTTTGTAATTCAGTTCAAGTGTAACGGTTTTTACATTCCCTCTATCAGTGATACCTTATGAGAAGTGTCCTTTTCTGTGTGACTTATTTCACTTAGAATCGTCGTACCTAAATCCACTCATCATGCTGCTACTAACCTTACAACATTGATTTCATGGCTGAGTGATATTCCATTGTACATAAGGACCACAACTTCTTTATCCATTTTTCTCTCTCCTGGGATATTTAAGGTGGAATGAAGTGGAGGTCCTGGTCAACAGAGCAGCCCTAAACTTTGGGGTGCTTGTGTCTTGCTGATTTTTAATTTTCCCAATTTATACCCCCATGAGTGGAAGTGCCCTATGCTCTCTAAGCTGTGTTTTTCAGATGTTTCAGGACTCACCGGACACTTCTCCAGAGTGGCTCTTGGCAATTTACATCCCGCCCATCAGTGTAGCAAGGCTCCCATTTCTCCATGGCCTGTCCTGCATTTCTGGTTTTGACACTTTTTTCAGCATGGCCCTTTTGACCGATGGGAAGCGAGACTTCTTTGTAGCGCTGATTTGCCTTTCCAGGTTCCTTGGTTGGCCAAAAAGGGCGTATGCGTTTTTTCCTGAATATATTCAGGAAAAAACGCATACGCCCTTTTTGGCCAAGGGCATCATTGTCAACGTTTTGCCGCTTTTCATGTGCTTTAAAGGCGATTCGTATCTACCTCCTGAAATCTGTTTCCTGCAATTCTGCCTTGATTTCAAATCCTCTTCTTTGCCTTCCCTCAATATATTTGTGGACGACAGTTATCATTTATAACTCTGCAGGTTTGTGAATTGCAGTGCCCTGAACCTCCATTTTACAACTCGTTTTTATGGGAGCTGGCCGCAAAATCGCAGAATGGCTTCAGGCCCTGTTCTGGTTCCGGGGGGCAGGCTGAGCCTGTGGTTAATTCTTCTTTCTGATGGGAAAATAGAGTGACCTGTGCCTGTCCCAACACCAAGAGCTAGTCTCTCGTTGGTTCCACGTCTTCCCGTTTATCCTCAGGACAAATTGCAACCTGTATGGAACAGGAGGATAAAGGTGCTGATGCTCCAAGTAGGGAACTTGCTAGTAAAGCAGCTGGAATGACGAACCCGGGCACAAGGAGATGAGAAATGAGGTGCGTTTTAGAAACCTTTCCCCATCACACGGTGTACCATCTTCTGGGTTTCTCATGCATGTTTTTGATGTAGGAAGATGCCCTTGAACCTGGAGATTTGGGACCCATGCGATGGGTACCACGCAGTATTACTTTAAAGGGTCTGCGTTTGCTCACCCAACCTCACCAAACCTCTCAGCCCCAAGAGTGTCCACCCTTATGTCTCATCCAGCTGTGCATCTAGATATGGTCAATCCAGGTTGCATCACAGCCCCTGAACGCATTGTGTAAGAATTTCTCTCTCTTTCACTGTCTTTGTTTCATGGGTGTTTCAAAGTAATTTATTTTTATAATGGGGTTTAGCTGCTTTTCACTGCTGTGCTTATGCCGCTTTACACCCACTTGACACACTAACAGAGAGATATCAATACATAGGTTTTACGATTATTATTAGTCAGATACATTCTTGTGCGGTGAATAGGGCGTGTTGAGTCCAGTTCTCTGAGCAAGGAGTAGGTCTTGTCTATTACATATTGGGTTTATGGAACGGTATCTGAGCTAATTTGATACCCTTGTTTTATGTATCACCCCACCTCACCTTTCCCGTTAAGCAGCCATAGTGTGTTTTCTGCATGTGTGACTCTGTTCTGTTTTGTAATTCAGTTCAAGTGTAACGGTTTTTACATTCCCTCTATCAGTGATACCTTATGAGAAGTGTCCTTTTCTGTGTGACTTATTTCACTTAGAATCGTTGTACCTAAATCCTCTCATCATGCTGCTACTAACCTTACGACATTGATTTCATGGCTGAGTGATATTCCATTGTACATAAGGATCACAACTTCTTTATCCATTTTTCTCTTTCCTGGGATATTTAAGGGGGAATGAAGTGGAGGTCCTGGTCAACAGAGCAGCCCTAAACTTTGGGGTGCTTGTGTCTTGCTGATTTTTAATTTTCCCAATTTATACCCCCATGAGTGGAAGTGCCCTATGCTCTCTAAGCTGTGTTTTTCAGATGTTTCAGGACTCACCGGACACTTCTCCGGAGTGGCTCTTGGCAATTTATATCCCGCCCATCAGTGTAGCAAGGCTCCCATTTCTCCATGGCCTGTCCTGCATTTCTGGTTTTGACAATTTTTTCAGCATGACCCTTTTGACCGATGGGAAGCGAGACTTCTTTGTAGCGCTGATTTGCCTTTCCAGGTTGCTTGGTTGGCCAAAAAGGGCGTATGCGTTTTTTCCTGAATATATTCAGGAAAAAACGCATACGCCCTTTTTGGCCAAGGGCATCATTGTCAACGTTTTGCCGCTTTTCATGTGCTTTAAAGGCGATTCGTATCTACCTCCTGAAATCTGTTTCCTGCAATTCTGCCTTGATTTCAAATCCTCTTCTTTGCCTTCCCTCAATATATTTGTGGACGAGAGTTATCATTTATAACTCTGCAGGTTTGTGAATTGCAGTGCCCTGAACCTCCATTTTACAACTCGTTTTTATGGGAGCTGGCCGCAAAATCACAGAATGGCTTCAGGCCCTGTTCTGGTTCCGTGGGGCAGGCTGAGCCTGTGGTTAATTCTTCTTTCTGATGGGAAAATAGAGTGACCTGTGCCTGTCCCAACACCAAGAGCTAGTCTCTCGTTGGTTCCACGTCTTCCCGTTTATCCTCAGGACAAATTGCAACCTGCATGGAACAGGAGGTTAAAGGTGCTGATGCTCCAAGTAGGGAGCTTGCTAGTAAAGCGGCTGGAATGGCGAACCCGGGCACAAGGAGATGAGAAATGAGGTGCGTTTTAGAAACCTTTCCCCATCACACGGTGTACCATCTTCTGGGTTTCTCATGTATGTTTTTGATGTAGGAAGATGCCCTTGAACCTGGAGATTTGGGACCCATGCGATGGGTACCACGCAGTATTACTTTAAAGGGTCTGCGTTTGCTCACCCAACCTAACCAAACCTCTCAGCCCCAAGAGTGTCCACCCTTATGTCTCATCCAGCTGTGCGTCTAGATATGGTCAATCCAGGTTGCATCACAGCCCCTGAACGCATTGTGTAAAAATTTCTCTCTCTTTCACTGTCTTTGTTTCATGGGTGTTTCAAAGTAATTTATTTTTATAATGGGGTTTAGCTGCTTTTCACTGCTGTGTTTATGCCTCTTTACACCCACTTGACACACTAACAGACAGATATCAATACATAGGTTTTACGATTATTATTAGTCAGATATATTCTTGTGCGGTGAATAGGGCGTGCTGAGTCCAGTTCTCTGAGCAAGGAGTAGGTCTTGTCTATTACATATTGGGTTTATGGAACGGTATCTGAGCTAATTTGATACCCTTGTTTTATGTATCACCCCACCTCACCTTTCCCGTTAAGCAGCCATAGTGTGTTTTCTGCATGTGTGACTCTGTTCTGTTTTGTAATTCAGTTCAAGTGTAACGGTTTTTACATTCCCTCTATCAGTGATACCTTATGAGAAGTGTCCTTTTCTGTGTGACTTATTTCACTTAGAATCGTCGTACCTAAATCCACTCATCATGCTGCTACTAACATTACGACATTGATTTCATGGCTGAGTGATATTCCATTGTACATAAGGACCACAACTTCTTTATCCATTTTTCTCTTTCCTGGGATATTTAAGGTGGAATGAAGTGGAGGTCCTGGTCAACAGAGCAGCCCTAAACTTTGGGGTGCTTGTGTCTTGCTGATTTTTAATTTTCCCAATTTATACCCCCATGAGTGGAAGTGCCCTATGCTCTCTAAGCTGTGTTTTTCAGATGTTTCAGGACTCACCGGACACTTCTCCGGAGTGGCTCTTGGCAATTTACATCCCGCCCATCAGTGTAGCAAGGCTCCCATTTCTCCATGGCCTGTCCTGCATTTCTGGTTTTGACACTTTTTTCAGCATGGCCCTTTTGACCGATGGGAAGCGAGACTTCTTTGTAGCGCTGATTTGCCTTTCCAGGTGGCTTGGTTGGCCAAAAAGGGCGTATGCGTTTTTTCCTGAATATATTCAGGAAAAAACGCATACGCCCTTTTTGGCCAAGGGCATCATTGTCAACGTTTTGCCGCTTTTCATGTGCTTTAAAGGCGATTCGTATCTACCTCCTGAAATCTGTTTCCTGCAATTCTGCCTTGATTTCAAATCCTCTTCTTTGCCTTCCCTCAATATATTTGTGGACGACAGTTATCATTTATAACTCTGCAGGTTTGTGAATTGCAGTGCCCTGAACCTCCATTTTACAACTCGTTTTTATGGGAGCTGGCCGCAAAATCGCAGAATGGCTTCAGGCCCTGTTCTGGTTCCGGGGGTCAGGCTGAGCCTGTGGTTAATTCTTCTTTCTGATGGGAAAATAGAGTGACCTGTGCCTGTCCCAACACCAAGAGCTAGTCTCTCTTTGGTTCCACGTCTTCCCGTTTATCCTCAGGACAAATTGCAACCCGCATGGAACAGGAGGTTAAAGGTGCTGATGCTCCAAGTAGGGAGCTTGCTAGTAAAGCGGCTGGAATGGCGAACCCGGGCACAAGGAGTTGAGAAATGAGGTGCGTTTTAGAAACCTTTCCCCATCACACGGTGTACCATCTTCTGGGTTTCTCATGCATGTTTTTGATGTAGGAAGATGCCCTTGAACCTGGAGATTTGGGACCCATGCGATGGGTACCACGCAGTATTCCTTTAAAGGGTCTGCGTTTGCTCACCCAACCTCACCAAACCTCTCAGCCCCAAGAGTGTCCACCCTTATGTCTCATCCAGCTGTGCGTCTAGATATGGTCAATCCAGGTTGCATCACAGCCCCTGAACGCATTGTGTAAGAATTTCTCTCTCTTTCACTGTCTTTGTTTCATGGGTGTTTCAAAGTAATTTATTTTTATAATGGGGTTTAGCTGCTTTTCACTGCTGTGTTTATGCCGCTTTACACCCACTTGACACACTAACAGAGAGATATCAATACATAGGTTTTACGATTATTATTAGTCAGATATATTCTTGTGCGGTGAATAGGGCGTGTTGAGTCCAGTTCTCTGAGCAAGGAGTAGGTCTTGTCTATTACATATTGGGTTTATGGAACGGTATCTGAGCTAATTTGACACCCTTGTTTTATGTATCACCCCACCTCACCTTTCCTGTTAAGCAGCCATAGTGTGTTTTCTGCATGTGTGACTCTGTTCTGTTTTGTAATTCAGTTCAAGTGTAACGGTTTTTACATTCCCTCTATCAGTGATACCTTATGAGAAGTGTCCTTTTCTGTGTGACTTATTTCACTTAGAATCGTCGTACCTAAATCCACTCATCATGCTGCTACTAACCTTACGACATTGATTTCCTGGCTGAGTGATATTCCAATGTACATAAGGACCACAACTTCTTTATCCATTTTTCTCTTTCCTGGGATATTTAAGGTGGAATGAAGTGGAGGTCCTGGTCAACAGAGCAGCCCTAAACTTTGGGGTGCTTGTGTCTTGCTGATTTTTAATTTTCCCAATTTATACCCCCATGAGTGGAAGTGCCCTATGCTCTCTAAGCTGTGTTTTTCAGATGTTTCAGGACTCACCGGACACTTCTCCAGAGTGGCTCTTGGCAATTTACATCCCGCCCATCAGTGTAGCAAGGCTCCCATTTCTCCATGGCCTGTCCTGCATTTCTGGTTTTGACACTTTTTTCAGCATGGCCCTTTTGACCGATGGGAAGCGAGACTTCTTTGTAGCGCTGATTTGCCTTTCCAGGTTGCTTGGTTGGCCAAAAAGGGCGTATGCGTTTTTTCCTGAATATATTCAGGAAAAAACGCATACGCCCTTTTTGGCCAAGGGCATCATTGTCAACGTTTTGCCGCTTTTCATGTGCTTTAAAGGCGATTCGAATCTACCTCCTGAAATCTGTTTCCTGCAATTCTGCCTTGATTTCAAATCCTCTTCTTTGCCTTCCCTCAATATATTTGTGGACGAGAGTTATCATTAATAACTCTGCAGGTTTGTGAATTGCAGTGCCCTGAACCTCCATTTTACAACTCGTTTTTATGGGAGCTGGCCGCAAAATCGCAGAATGGCTTCAGGCCCTGTTCTGGTTCCGGGGGTCAGGCTGAGCCTGTGGTTAATTCTTCTTTCTGATGGGAAAATAGAGTGACCTGTGCCTGTCCCAACACCAAGAGCTAGTCTCTCGTTGGTTCCACGTCTTCCCGTTTATCCTCAGGACAAATTGCAACCTGCATGGAACAGGAGGTTAAAGGTGCTGATGCTCCAAGTAGGGAGCTTGCTAGTAAAGCGGCTGGAATGGTGAACCCGGGCACAAGGAGATGAGAAATGAGGTGCGTTTTAGAAACCTTTCCCCATCACACGGTGTACCATCTTCTGGGTTTCTCATGCATGTTTTTGATGTAGGAAGATGCCCTTGAACCTGGAGATTTGGGACCCATGCGATGGGTACCACGCAGTATTCCTTTAAAGGGTCTGTGTTTGCTCACCCAACCTCACCAAACCTCTCAGCCCCAAGAGTGTCCACCCTTATGTCTCATCCAGCTGTGCGTCTAGATATGGTCAATCCAGGTTGCATCACAGCCCCTGAACGCATTGTGTAAGAATTTCTCTCTCTTTCACTGTCTTTGTTTCATGGGTGTTTCAAAGTAATTTATTTTTATAATGGGGTTTAGCTGCTTTTCACTGCTGTGTTTATGCCGCTTTACACCCACTTGACACACTAACAGAGAGATATCAATACATAGGTTTTACGATTATTATTAGTCAGATATATTCTTGTGCGGTGAATAGGGCGTCTTGAGTCCAGTTCTCTGAGCAAGGAGTAGGTCTTGTCTATTTCATATTGGGTTTATGGAACGGTATCTGAGCTAATTTGATACCCTTTTTTTATGTATCACCCCACCTCACCTTTCCCGTTAAGCAGCCATAGTGTGTTTTCTGCATGTGTGACTCTGTTCTGTTTTGTAATTCAGTTCAAGTGTAACGGTTTTTACATTCCCTCTCTCAGTGATACCTTATGAGAAGTGTCCTTTTCTGTGTGACTTATTTCACTTAGAATCGTCGTACCTAAATCCACTCATCATGCTGCTACTAACCTTACGACATTGATTTCCTGGCTGAGTGATATTCCAATGTACATAAGGACCACAACTTCTTTATCCATTTTTCTCTTTCCTGGGATATTTATGGTGGAATGAAGTGGAGGTCCTGGTCAACAGAGCAGCCCTAAACTTTGGGGTGCTTGTGTCTTGCTGATTTTTAATTTTCCCAATTTATACCCCCATGAGTGGAAGTGCCCTATGCTCTCTAAGCTTTGTTTTTCAGATGTTTCAGGACTCACCGGACACTTCTCCAGAGTGGCTCTTGGCAATTTACATCCCGCCCATCAGTGTAGCAAGGTTCCCATTTCTCCATGGCCTGTCCTGCATTTCTGGTTTTGACACTTTTTTCAGCATGGCCCTTTTGACCGATGGGAAGCGAGACTTCTTTGTAGCGCTGATTTGCCTTTCCAGGTGGCTTGGTTGGCCAAAAAGGGCGTATGCGTTTTTTCCTGAATATATTCAGGAAAAAACGCATACGCCCTTTTTGGCCAAGGGCATCATTGTCAACGTTTTGCCGCTTTTCATGTGCTTTAAAGGCGATTCGTATCTACCTCCTGAAATCTGTTTCCTGCAATTCTGCCTTGATTTCAAATCCTCTTCTTTGCCTTCCCTCAATATATTTGTGGACGAGAGTTATCATTTATAACTCTGCAGGTTTGTGAATTGCAGTGCCCTGAACCTCCATTTTACAACTCGTTTTTATGGGAGCTGGCCGCAAAATCGCAGAATGGCTTCAGGCCCTGTTCTGGTACCGGGGGGCAGGCTGAGCCTGTGGTTAATTCTTCTTTCTGATGGGAAAATAGAGTGACCTGTGCCTGTCCCAACACCAAGAGCTAGTCTCTCGTTGGTTCCACGTCTTCCCGTTTATCCTCAGGACAAATTGCAACCTGTATGGAACAGGAGGTTAAAGGTGCTGATGCTCCAAGTAGGGAGCTTGCTAGTAAAGCGGCTGGAATGGCGAACCCGGGCACAAGGCGATGAGAAATGAGGTGCGTTTTAGAAACCTTTCCCCATCACACGGTGTACCATCTTCTGGGTTTCTCATGCATGTTTTTGATGTAGGAAGATGCCCTTGAACCTGGAGATTTGGGACCCATGCGATGGGTACCACGCAGTATTCCTTTAAAGGGTCTGCGTTTGCTCACCCAACCTCACCAAACCTCTCAGCCCCAAGAGTGTCCACCCTTATGTCTCATCCAGCTGTGCGTCTAGATATGGTCAATCCAGGTTGCATCACAGCCCCTGAACGCATTGTGTAAGAATTTCTCTCTCTTTCACTGTCTTTGTTTCATGGGTGTTTCAAAGTAATTTATTTTTATAATGGGGTTTAGCTGCTTTTCACTGCTGTGTTTATGCCGCTTTACACCCACTTGACACACTAACAGAGAGATATCAATACATAGGTTTTACGATTATTATTAGTCAGATATATTCTTGTGCGGTGAATAGGGCGTGTTGAGTCCAGTTCTCTGAGCAAGGAGTAGGTCTTGTCTATTACATATTGGGTTTATGGAACGGTATCTGAGCTAATTTGATACCCTTGTTTTATGTATCACCCCACCTCACCTTTCCCGTTAAGCAGCCATAGTGTGTTTTCTGCATGTGTGACTCTGTTCTGTTTTGTAATTCAGTTCAAGTGTAACGGTTTTTACATTCCCTCTATCAGTGATACCTTATGAGAAGTGTCCTTTTCTGTGTGACTTATTTCACTTAGAATCGTCGTACCTAAATCCACTCATCATGCTGCTACTAACCTTACGACATTGATTTCCTGGCTGAGTGATATTCCAATGTACATAAGGACCACAACTTCTTTATCCATTTTTCTCTTTCCTGGGATATTTAAGGTGGAATGAAGTGGAGGTCCTGGTCAACAGAGCAGCCCTAAACTTTGGGGTGCTTGTGTCTTGCTGATTTTTAATTTTCCCAATTTATACCCCCATGAGTGGAAGTGCCCTATGCTCTCTAAGCTGTGTTTTTCAGATGTTTCAGGACTCACCGGACACTTCTCCAGAGTGGCTCTTGGCAATTTACATCCCGCCCATCAGTGTAGCAAGGCTCCCATTTCTCCATGGCCTGTCCTGCATTTCTGGTTTTGACACTTTTTTCAGCATGGCCCTTTTGACCGATGGGAAGCGAGACTTCTTTGTAGCGCTGATTTGCCTTTCCAGGTGGCTTGGTTGGCCAAAAAGGGCGTATGCGTTTTTTCCTGAATATATTCAGGAAAAAACGCATACGCCCTTTTTGGCCAAGGGCATCATTGTCAACGTTTTGCCGCTTTTCATGTGCTTTAAAGGCGATTCGAATCTACCTCCTGAAATCTGTTTCCTGCAATTCTGCCTTGATTTCAAATCCTCTTCTTTGCCTTCCCTCAATATATTTGTGGACGAGAGTTATCATTAATAACTCTGCAGGTTTGTGAATTGCAGTGCCCTGAACCTCCATTTTACAACTCGTTTTTATGGGAGCTGGCCGCAAAATCGCAGAATGGCTTCAGGCCCTGTTCTGGTTCTGGGGGGCAGGCTGAGCCTGTGGTTAATTCTTCTTTCTGATGGGAAAATAGAGTGACCTGTGCCTGTCCCAACACCAAGAGCTAGTCTCTCGTTGGTTCCACGTCTTCCCGTTTATCCTCAGGACAAATTGCAACCTGCATGGAACAGGAGGTTAAAGGTGCTGATGCTCCAAGTAGGGAGCTTGCTAGAAAAGCAGCTGGAATGGCGAACCCGGGCACAAGGAGTTGAGAAATGAGGTGCGTTTTAGAAACCTTTCCCCATCACACGGTGTACCATCTTCTGGGTTTCTCATGCATGTTTTTGATGTAGGAAGATGCCCTTGAACCTGGAGATTTGGGACCCATGCGATGGGTACCACGCAGTATTCCTTTAAAGGGTCTGCGTTTGCTCACCCAACCTCACCAAACCTCTCAGCCCCAAGAGTGTCCACCCTTATGTCTCATCCAGCTGTGCGTCTAGATATGGTCAATCCAGGTTGCATCACAGCCCCTGAACGCATTGTGTAAGAATTTCTCTCTCTTTCACTGTCTTTGTTTCATGGGTGTTTCAAAGTAATTTATTTTTATAATGTGGTTTAGCTGCTTTTCACTGCTGTGTTTATGCCGCTTTACACCCACTTGACACACTAACAGAGAGATATCAATACATAGGTTTTACGATTATTATTAGTCAGATATATTCTTGTGCGGTGAATAGGGCGTGTTGAGTCCAGTTCTCTGAGCAAGGAGTAGGTCTTGTCTATTACATATTGGGTTTATGGAACGGTATCTGAGCTAATTTGATACCCTTGTTTTATGTATCACCCCACCTCACCTTTCCCGTTAAGCAGCCATAGTGTGTTTTCTGCATGTGTGACTCTGTTCTGTTTTGTAATTCAGTTCAAGTGTAACGGTTTTTACATTCCCTCTATCAGTGATACCTTATGAGAAGTGTCCTTTTCTGTGTGACTTATTTCACTTAGAATCGTCGTACCTAAATCCACTCATCATGCTGCTACTAACCTTACGACATTGATTTCCTGGCTGAGTGATATTCCAATGTACATAAGGACCACAACTTCTTTATCCATTTTTCTCTTTCCTGGGATATTTAAGGTGGAATGAAGTGGAGGTCCTGGTCAACAGAGCAGCCCTCAACTTTGGGGTGCTTGTGTCTTGCTGATTTTTAATTTTCCCAATTTATACCCCCATGAGTGGAAGTGCCCTATGCTCTCTAAGCTGTGTTTTTCAGATGTTTCAGGACTCACCGGACACTTCTCCAGAGTGGCTCTTGGCAATTTACATCCCGCCCATCAGTGTAGCAAGGCTCCCATTTCTCCATGGCCTGTCCTGCATTTCTGGTTTTGACACTTTTTTCAGCATGGCCCTTTTGACCGATGGGAAGCGAGACTTCTTTGTAGCGTTGATTTGCCTTTCCAGGTGGCTTGGTTGGCCAAAAAGGGCGTATGCGTTTTTTCCTGAATATATTCAGGAAAAAACGCATACGCCCTTTTTGGCCAAGGGCATCATTGTCAACGTTTTGCCGCTTTTCATGTGCTTTAAAGGCGATTCGTATCTACCTCCTGAAATCTGTTTCCTGCAATTCTGCCTTGATTTCAAATCCTCTTCTTTGCCTTCCCTCAATATATTTGTGGACGAGAGTTATCATTTATAACTCTGCAGGTTTGTGAATTGCAGTGCCCTGAACCTCCATTTTACAACTCGTTTTTATGGGAGCTGGCCGCAAAATCGCTGAATGGCTTCAGGCCCTGTTCTGGTTCCGGGGGGCAGGCTGAGCCTGTGGTTAATTCTTCTTTCTGATGGGAAAATAGAGTGACCTGTGCCTGTCCCAACACCAAGAGCTAGTCTCTCGTTGGTTCCACGTCTTCCCGTTTATCCTCAGGACAAATTGCAACCTGTATGGAACAGGAGGTTAAAGGTGCTGATGCTCCAAGTAGGGAGCTTGCTAGTAAAGCGGCTGGAATGGCGAACCCGGGCACAAGGAGATGAGAAATGAGGTGCGTTTTAGAAACCTTTCCCCATCACACGGTGTACCATCTTCTGGGTTTCTCATGCATGTTTTTGATGTAGGAAGATGCCCTTGAACCTGGAGATTTGGGACCCATGCGATGGGTACCACGCAGTATTCCTTTAAAGGGTCTGCGTTTGCTCACCCAACCTCACCAAACCTCTCAGCCCCAAGAGTGTCCACCCTTATGTCTCATCCAGCTGTGCGTCTAGATATGGTCAATCCAGGTTGCATCACAGCCCCTGAACGCATTGTGTAAGAATTTCTCTCTCTTTCACTGTCTTTGTTTCATGGGTGTTTCAAAGTAATTTATTTTTATAATGGGGTTTAGCTGCTTTTCACTGCTGTGTTTATGCCGCTTTACACCCACTTGACACACTAACAGAGAGATATCAATACATAGGTTTTACGATTATTATTAGTCAGATATATTCTTGTGCGTTGAATAGGGCGTGTTGAGTCCAGTTCTCTGAGCAAGGAGTAGGTCTTGTCTATTACATATTGGGTTTATGGAACGGTATCTGAGCTAATTTGATACCCTTGTTTTATGTATCACCCCACCTCACCTTTCCCGTTAAGCAGCCATAGTGTGTTTTCTGCATGTGTGACTCTGTTCTGTTTTGTAATTCAGTTCAAGTGTAACGGTTTTTACATTCCCTCTCTCAGTGATACCTTATGAGAAGTGTCCTTTTCTGTGTGACTTATTTCACTTAGAATCGTCGTACCTAAATCCACTCATCATGCTGCTACTAACCTTACGACATTGATTTCCTGGCTGAGTGATATTCCAATGTACATAAGGACCACAACTTCTTTATCCATTTTTCTCTTTCCTGGGATATTTAAGGTGGAATGAAGTGGAGGTCCTGGTCAACAGAGCAGCCCTAAACTTTGGGGTGCTTGTGTCTTGCTGATTTTTAATTTTCCCAATTTATACCCCCATGAGTGGAAGTGCCCTATGCTCTCTAAGCTGTGTTTTTCAGATGTTTCAGGACTCACCGGACACTTCTCCAGAGTGGCTCTTGGCAATTTACATCCCGCCCATCAGTGTAGCAAGGCTCCCATTTCTCCATGGCCTGTCCTGCATTTCTGGTTTTGACACTTTTTTCAGCATGGCCCTTTTGACCGATGGGAAGCGAGACTTCTTTGTAGCGCTGATTTGCCTTTCCAGGTGGCTTGGTTGGCCAAAAAGGGCGTATGCGTTTTTTCCTGAATATATTCAGGAAAAAACGCATACGCCCTTTTTGGCCAAGGGCATCATTGTCAACGTTTTGCCGCTTTTCATGTGCTTTAAAGGCGATTCGTATCTACCTCCTGAAATCTGTTTCCTGCAATTCTGCCTTGATTTCAAATCCTCTTCTTTGCCTTCCCTCAATATATTTGTGGACGAGAGTTATCATTTATAACTCTGCAGGTTTGTGAATTGCAGTGCCCTGAACCTCCATTTTACAACTCGTTTTTATGGGAGCTGGCCGCAAAATCGCTGAATGGCTTCAGGCCCTGTTCTGGTTCCGGGGGGCAGGCTGAGCCTGTGGTTAATTCTTCTTTCTGATGGGAAAATAGAGTGACCTGTGCCTGTCCCAACACCAAGAGCTAGTCTCTCGTTGGTTCCACGTCTTCCCGTTTATCCTCAGGACAAATTGCAACCTGCATGGAACAGGAGGTTAAAGGTGCTGATGCTCCAAGTAGGGAGCTTGCTAGTAAAGCGGCTGGAATGGTGAACCCGGGCACAAGGAGATGAGAAATGAGGTGCGTTTTAGAAACCTTTCCCCATCACACGGTGTACCATCTTCTGGGTTTCTCATGTATGTTTTTGATGTAGGAAGATGCCCTTGAACCTGGAGATTTGGGACCCATGCGATGGGTACCACGCAGTATTCCTTTAAAGGGTCTGTGTTTGCTCACCCAACCTCACCAAACCTCTCAGCCCCAAGAGTGTCCACCCTTATGTCTCATCCAGCTGTGCGTATAGATATGGTCAATCCAGGTTGCATCACAGCCCCTGAACGCATTGTGTAAGAATTTCTCTCTCTTTCACTGTCTTTGTTTCATGGGTGTTTCAAAGTAATTTATTTTTATAATGGGGTTTAGCTGCTTTTCACTGCTGTGTTTATGCCGCTTTACACCCACTTGACACACTAACAGAGAGATATCAATACATAGGTTTTACGATTATTATTAGTCAGATATATTCTTGTGCGGTGAATAGGGCGTGTTGAGTCCAGTTCTCTGAGCAAGGAGTAGGTCTTGTCTATTACATATTGGGTTTATGGAACGGTATCTGAGCTAATTTGATACCCTTTTTTTATGTATCACCCCACCTCACCTTTCCCGTTAAGCAGCCATAGTGTGTTTTCTGCATGTGTGACTCTGTTCTGTTTTGTAATTCAGTTCAAGTGTAACGGTTTTTACATTCCCTCTATCAGTGATACCTTATGAGAAGTGTCCTTTTCTGTGTGACTTATTTCACTTAGAATCGTCGTACCTAAATCCACTCATCATGCTGCTACTAACCTTACGACATTGATTTCCTGGCTGAGTGATATTCCAATGTACATAAGGACCACAACTTCTTTATCCATTTTTCTCTTTCCTGGGATATTTAAGGTGGAATGAAGTGGAGGTCCTGGTCAACAGAGCAGCCCTAAACTTTGGGGTGCTTGTGTCTTGCTGATTTTTAATTTTCCCAATTTATACCCCCATGAGTGGAAGTGCCCTATGCTCTCTAAGCTGTGTTTTTCAGATGTTTCAGGACTCACCGGACACTTCTCCAGAGTGGCTCTTGGCAATTTACATCCCGCCCATCAGTGTAGCAAGGCTCCCATTTCTCCATGGCCTGTCCTGCATTTCTGGTTTTGACACTTTTTTCAGCATGGCCCTTTTGACCGATGGGAAGCGAGACTTCTTTGTAGCGCTGATTTGCCTTTCCAGGTGGCTTGGTTGGCCAAAAAGGGCGTATGCGTTTTTTCCTGAATATATTCAGGAAAAAACGCATACGCCCTTTTTGGCCAAGGGCATCATTGTCAACGTTTTGCCGCTTTTCATGTGCTTTAAAGGCGATTCGTATCTACCTCCTGAAATCTGTTTCCTGCAATTCTGCCTTGATTTCAAATCCTCTTCTTTGCCTTCCCTCAATATATTTGTGGACGAGAGTTATCATTTATAACTCTGCAGGTTTGTGAATTGCAGTGCCCTGAACCTCCATTTTACAACTCGTTTTTATGGGAGCTGGCCGCAAAATCGCAGAATGGCTTCAGGCCCTGTTCTGGTTCCGGGGGGCAGGCTGAGCCTGTGGTTAATTCTTCTTTCTGATGGGAAAATAGAGTGACCTGTGCCTGTCCCAACACCAAGAGCTAGTCTCTCGTTGGTTCCACGTCTTCCCGTTTATCCTCAGGACAAATTGCAACCTGTATGGAACAGGAGGTTAAAGGTGCTGATGCTCCAAGTAGGGAGCTTGCTAGTAAAGCGGCTGGAATGGCGAACCCGGGCACAAGGCGATGAGAAATGAGGTGCGTTTTAGAAACCTTTCCCCATCACACGGTGTACCATCTTCTGGGTTTCTCATGCATGTTTTTGATGTAGGAAGATGCCCTTGAACCTGGAGATTTGGGACCCATGCGATGGGTACCACGCAGTATTCCTTTAAAGGGTCTGCGTTTGCTCACCCAACCTCACCAAACCTCTCAGCCCCAAGAGTGTCCACCCTTATGTCTCATCCAGCTGTGCGTCTAGATATGGTCAATCCAGGTTGCATCACAGCCCCTGAACGCATTGTGTAAGAATTTCTCTCTCTTTCACTGTCTTTGTTTCATGGGTGTTTCAAAGTAATTTATTTTTATAATGGGGTTTAGCTGCTTTTCACTGCTGTGTTTATGCCGCTTTACACCCACTTGACACACTAACAGAGAGATATCAATACATAGGTTTTACGATTATTATTAGTCAGATATATTCTTGTGCGGTGAATAGGGCGTGTTGAGTCCAGTTCTCTGAGCAAGGAGTAGGTCTTGTCTATTACATATTGGGTTTATGGAACGGTATCTGAGCTAATTTGATACCCTTGTTTTATGTATCACCCCACCTCACCTTTCCCGTTAAGCAGCCATAGTGTGTTTTCTGCATGTGTGACTCTGTTCTGTTTTGTAATTCAGTTCAAGTGTAACGGTTTTTACATTCCCTCTATCAGTGATACCTTATGAGAAGTGTCCTTTTCTGTGTGACTTATTTCACTTAGAATCGTCGTACCTAAATCCACTCATCATGCTGCTACTAACCTTACGACATTGATTTCCTGGCTGAGTGATATTCCAATGTACATAAGGACCACAACTTCTTTATCCATTTTTCTCTTTCCTGGGATATTTAAGGTGGAATGAAGTGGAGGTCCTGGTCAACAGAGCAGCCCTAAACTTTGGGGTGCTTGTGTCTTGCTGATTTTTAATTTTCCCAATTTATACCCCCATGAGTGGAAGTGCCCTATGCTCTCTAAGCTGTGTTTTTCAGATGTTTCAGGACTCACCGGACACTTCTCCAGAGTGGCTCTTGGCAATTTACATCCCGCCCATCAGTGTAGCAAGGCTCCCATTTCTCCATGGCCTGTCCTGCATTTCTGGTTTTGACACTTTTTTCAGCATGGCCCTTTTGACCGATGGGAAGCGAGACTTCTTTGTAGCGCTGATTTGCCTTTCCAGGTGGCTTGGTTGGCCAAAAAGGGCGTATGCGTTTTTTCCTGAATATATTCAGGAAAAAACGCATACGCCCTTTTTGGCCAAGGGCATCATTGTCAACGTTTTGCCGCTTTTCATGTGCTTTAAAGGCGATTCGAATCTACCTCCTGAAATCTGTTTCCTGCAATTCTGCCTTGATTTCAAATCCTCTTCTTTGCCTTCCCTCAATATATTTGTGGACGAGAGTTATCATTAATAACTCTGCAGGTTTGTGAATTGCAGTGCCCTGAACCTCCATTTTACAACTCGTTTATATGGGAGCTGGCCGCAAAATCGCAGAATGGCTTCAGGCCCTGTTCTGGTTCTGGGGGGCAGGCTGAGCCTGTGGTTAATTCTTCTTTCTGATGGGAAAATAGAGTGACCTGTGCCTGTCCCAACACCAAGAGCTAGTCTCTCGTTGGTTCCACGTCTTCCCGTTTATCCTCAGGACAAATTGCAACCTGCATGGAACAGGAGGTTAAAGGTGCTGATGCTCCAAGTAGGGAGCTTGCTAGTAAAGCAGCTGGAATGGTGAACCCGGGCACAAGGAGTTGAGAAATGAGGTGCGTTTTAGAAACCTTTCCCCATCACACGGTGTACCATCTTCTGGGTTTCTCATGCATGTTTTTGATGTAGGAAGATGCCCTTGAACCTGGAGATTTGGGACCCATGCGATGGGTACCACGCAGTATTCCTTTAAAGGGTCTGCGTTTGCTCACCCAACCTCACCAAACCTCTCAGCCCCAAGAGTGTCCACCCTTATGTCTCATCCAGCTGTGCGTCTAGATATGGTCAATCCAGGTTGCATCACAGCCCCTGAACGCATTGTGTAAGAATTTCTCTCTCTTTCACTGTCTTTGTTTCATGGGTGTTTCAAAGTAATTTATTTTTATAATGGGGTTTAGCTGCTTTTCACTGCTGTGTTTATGCCGCTTTACACCCACTTGACACACTAACAGAGAGATATCAATACATAGGTTTTACGATTATTATTAGTCAGATATATTCTTGTGCGGTGAATAGGGCGTGTTGAGTCCAGTTCTCTGAGCAAGGAGTAGGTCTTGTCTATTACATATTGGGTTTATGGAACGGTATCTGAGCTAATTTGATACCCTTGTTTTATGTATCACCCCACCTCACCTTTCCCGTTAAGCAGCCATAGTGTGTTTTCTGCATGTGTGACTCTGTTCTGTTTTGTAATTCAGTTCAAGTGTAACGGTTTTTACATTCCCTCTCTCAGTGATACCTTATGAGAAGTGTCCTTTTCTGTGTGACTTATTTCACTTAGAATCGTCGTACCTAAATCCACTCATCATGCTGCTCCTTACCTTACGACATTGATTTCATGGCTGAGTGATATTCCATTGTACATAAGGACCACAACTTCTTTATCCATTTTTCTCTTTCCTGGGATATTTAAGGTGGAATGAAGTGGAGGTCCTGGTCAACAGAGCAGTCCTAAACTTTGGGGTGCTTGTGTCTTGCTGATTTTTCATTTTCCCAATTTATACCCCCATGAGTGGAAGTGCCCTATGCTCTCTAAGCTGTGTTTTTCAGATGTTTCAGGACTCACCGGACACTTCTCCAGAGTGGTCCTGGCAATTTACATCCCGCCCATCAGTGTAGCAAGGCTCCCATTTCTCCATGGCCTGTCCTGCATTTCTGGTTTTGACACTTTTTTCAGCATGGCCCTTTTGACCGATGGGAAGCGAGACTTCTTTGTAGCGCTGATTTGCCTTTCCAGGTGGCTTGGTTGGCCAAAAAGGGCGTATGCGTTTTTTCCTGAATATATTCAGGAAAAAACGCATACGCCCTTTTTGGCCAAGGGCATCATTGTCAACGTTTTGCCGCTTTTCATGTGCTTTAAAGGCGATTCGTATCTACCTCCTGAAATCTGTTTCCTGCAATTCTGCCTTGATTTCAAATCCTCTTCTTTGCCTTCCCTCAATATATTTGTGGACGGGAGTTATCATTTATAACTCTGCAGGTTTGTGAATTGCAGTGCCCTGAACCTCCATTTTACAACTCGTTTTTATGGGAGCTGGCCGCAAAATCGCAGAATGGCTTCAGGCCCTGTTCTGGTTCCGGGGGGCAGGATGAGCCTGTGGTTAATTCTTCTTTCTGATGGGAAAATAGAGTGACCTGTGCCTGTCCCAACACCAAGAGCTAGTCTCTCGTTGGTTCCACGTCTTCCCGTTTATCCTCAGGACAAATTGCAACCTGCATGGAACAGGAGGTTAAAGGTGCTGATGCTCCAAGTAGGGAGCTTGCTAGTAAAGCGGCTGGAATGGTGAACCCGGGCACAAGGAGATGAGAAATGAGGTGCGTTTTAGAAACCTTTCCCCATCACACGGTGTACCATCTTCTGGGTTTCTCATGCATGTTTTTGATGTAGGAAGATGCCCTTGAACCTGGAGATTTGGGACCCATGCGATGGGTACCACGCAGTATTCCTTTAAAGGGTCTGCGTTTGCTCACCCAACCTCACCAAACCTCTCAGCCCCAAGAGTGTCCACCCTTATGTCTCATCCAGCTGTGCGTCTAGATATGGTCAATCCAGGTTGCATCACAGCCCCTGAACGCATTGTGTAAGAATTTCTCTCTCTTTCACTGTCTGTGTTTCATGGGTGTTTCAAAGTAATTTATTTTTATAATGGGGTTTAGCTGCTTTTCACTGCTGTGTTTATGCCGCTTTACACCCACTTGACACACTAACAGAGAGATATCAATACATAGGTTTTACGATTATTATTAGTCAGATATATTCTTGTGCGGTGAATAGGGCGTGTTGAGTCCAGTTCTCTGAGCAAGGAGTAGGTCTTGTCTATTACATATTGGGTTTATGGAACGGTATCTGAGCTAATTTGATACCCTTGTTTTATGTATCACCCCACCTCACCTTTCCCGTTAAGCAGCCATAGTGTGTTTTCTGCATGTGTGACTCTGTTCTGTTTTGTAATTCAGTTCAAGTGTAACGGTTTTTACATTCCCTCTCTCAGTGATACCTTATGAGAAGTGTCCTTTTCTGTGTGACTTATTTCACTTAGAATCGTCGTACCTAAATCCACTCATCATGCTGCTACTAACCTTACAACATTGATTTCATGGCTGAGTGATATTCCATTGTACATAAGGACCACAACTTCTTTATCCATTTTTCTCTTTCCTGGGATATTTAAGGTGGAATGAAGTGGAGGTCCTGGTCAACAGAGCAGCCCTAAACTTTGGGGTGCTTGTGTCTTGCTGATTTTTAATTTTCCCAATTTATACCCCCATGAGTGGAAGTGCCCTATGCTCTCTAAGCTGTGTTTTTCAGATGTTTCAGGACTCACCGGACACTTCTCCAGAGTGGCTCTTGGCAATTTACATCCCGCCCATCAGTGTAGCAAGGCTCCCATTTCTCCATGGCCTGTCCTGCATTTCTGGTTTTGACACTTTTTTCAGCATGGCCCTTTTGACCGATGGGAAGCGAGACTTCTTTGTAGCGCTGATTTGCCTTTCCAGGTTCCTTGGTTGGCCAAAAAGGGCGTATGCGTTTTTTCCTGAATATATTCAGGAAAAAACGCATACGCCCTTTTTGGCCAAGGGCATCATTGTCAACGTTTTGCCGCTTTTCATGTGCTTTAAAGGCGATTCGTATCTACCTCCTGAAATCTGTTTCCTGCAATTCTGCCTTGATTTCAAATCCTCTTCTTTGCCTTCCCTCAATATATTTGTGGACGACAGTTATCATTTATAACTCTGCAGGTTTGTGAATTGCAGTGCCCTGAACCTCCATTTTACAACTCGTTTTTATGGGAGCTGGCCGCAAAATCGCAGAATGGCTTCAGGCCCTGTTCTGGTTCCGGGGGGCAGGCTGAGCCTGTGGTTAATTCTTCTTTCTGATGGGAAAATAGAGTGACCTGTGCCTGTCCCAACACCAAGAGCTAGTCTCTCGTTGGTTCCACGTCTTCCCGTTTATCCTCAGGACAAATTGCAACCTGTATGGAACAGGAGGATAAAGGTGCTGATGCTCCAAGTAGGGAACTTGCTAGTAAAGCAGCTGGAATGACGAACCCGGGCACAAGGAGATGAGAAATGAGGTGCGTTTTAGAAACCTTTCCCCATCACACGGTGTACCATCTTCTGGGTTTCTCATGCATGTTTTTGATGTAGGAAGATGCCCTTGAACCTGGAGATTTGGGACCCATGCGATGGGTACCACGCAGTATTACTTTAAAGGGTCTGCGTTTGCTCACCCAACCTCACCAAACCTCTCAGCCCCAAGAGTGTCCACCCTTATGTCTCATCCAGCTGTGCATCTAGATATGGTCAATCCAGGTTGCATCACAGCCCCTGAACGCATTGTGTAAGAATTTCTCTCTCTTTCACTGTCTTTGTTTCATGGGTGTTTCAAAGTAATTTATTTTTATAATGGGGTTTAGCTGCTTTTCACTGCTGTGTTTATGCCGCTTTACACCCACTTGACACACTAACAGAGAGATATCAATACATAGGTTTTACGATTATTATTAGTCAGATACATTCTTGTGCGGTGAATAGGGCGTGTTGAGTCCAGTTCTCTGAGCAAGGAGTAGGTCTTGTCTATTACATATTGGGTTTATGGAACGGTATCTGAGCTAATTTGATACCCTTGTTTTATGTATCACCCCACCTCACCTTTCCCGTTAAGCAGCCATAGTGTGTTTTCTGCATGTGTGACTCTGTTCTGTTTTGTAATTCAGTTCAAGTGTAACGGTTTTTACATTCCCTCTATCAGTGATACCTTATGAGAAGTGTCCTTTTCTGTGTGACTTATTTCACTTAGAATCGTTGTACCTAAATCCTCTCATCATGCTGCTACTAACCTTACGACATTGATTTCATGGCTGAGTGATATTCCATTGTACATAAGGATCACAACTTCTTTATCCATTTTTCTCTTTCCTGGGATATTTAAGGGGGAATGAAGTGGAGGTCCTGGTCAACAGAGCAGCCCTAAACTTTGGGGTGCTTGTGTCTTGCTGATTTTTAATTTTCCCAATTTATACCCCCATGAGTGGAAGTGCCCTATGCTCTCTAAGCTGTGTTTTTCAGATGTTTCAGGACTCACCGGACACTTCTCCGGAGTGGCTCTTGGCAATTTATATCCCGCCCATCAGTGTAGCAAGGCTCCCATTTCTCCATGGCCTGTCCTGCATTTCTGGTTTTGACAATTTTTTCAGCATGACCCTTTTGACCGATGGGAAGCGAGACTTCTTTGTAGCGCTGATTTGCCTTTCCAGGTGGCTTGGTTGGCCAAAAAGGGCGTATGCGTTTTTTCCTGAATATATTCAGGAAAAAACGCATACGCCCTTTTTGGCCAAGGGCATCATTGTCAACGTTTTGCCGCTTTTCATGTGCTTTAAAGGCGATTCGTATCTACCTCCTGAAATCTGTTTCCTGCAATTCTGCCTTGATTTCAAATCCTCTTCTTTGCCTTCCCTCAATATATTTGTGGACGAGAGTTATCATTTATAACTCTGCAGGTTTGTGAATTGCAGTGCCCTGAACCTCCATTTTACAACTCGTTTTTATGGGAGCTGGCCGCAAAATCACAGAATGGCTTCAGGCCCTGTTCTGGTTCCGTGGGGCAGGCTGAGCCTGTGGTTAATTCTTCTTTCTGATGGGAAAATAGAGTGACCTGTGCCTGTCCCAACACCAAGAGCTAGTCTCTCGTTGGTTCCACGTCTTCCCGTTTATCCTCAGGACAAATTGCAACCTGCATGGAACAGGAGGTTAAAGGTGCTGATGCTCCAAGTAGGGAGCTTGCTAGTAAAGCGGCTGGAATGGCGAACCCGGGCACAAGGAGATGAGAAATGAGGTGCGTTTTAGAAACCTTTCCCCATCACACGGTGTACCATCTTCTGGGTTTCTCATGTATGTTTTTGATGTAGGAAGATGCCCTTGAACCTGGAGATTTGGGACCCATGCGATGGGTACCACGCAGTATTACTTTAAAGGGTCTGCGTTTGCTCACCCAACCTAACCAAACCTCTCAGCCCCAAGAGTGTCCACCCTTATGTCTCATCCAGCTGTGCGTCTAGATATGGTCAATCCAGGTTGCATCACAGCCCCTGAACGCATTGTGTAAAAATTTCTCTCTCTTTCACTGTCTTTGTTTCATGGGTGTTTCAAAGTAATTTATTTTTATAATGGGGTTTAGCTGCTTTTCACTGCTGTGTTTATGCCTCTTTACACCCACTTGACACACTAACAGACAGATATCAATACATAGGTTTTACGATTATTATTAGTCAGATATATTCTTGTGCGGTGAATAGGGCGTGCTGAGTCCAGTTCTCTGAGCAAGGAGTAGGTCTTGTCTATTACATATTGGGTTTATGGAACGGTATCTGAGCTAATTTGATACCCTTGTTTTATGTATCACCCCACCTCACCTTTCCCGTTAAGCAGCCATAGTGTGTTTTCTGCATGTGTGACTCTGTTCTGTTTTGTAATTCAGTTCAAGTGTAACGGTTTTTACATTCCCTCTATCAGTGATACCTTATGAGAAGTGTCCTTTTCTGTGTGACTTATTTCACTTAGAATCGTCGTACCTAAATCCACTCATCATGCTGCTACTAACCTTACGACATTGATTTCATGGCTGAGTGATATTCCATTGTACATAAGGACCACAACTTCTTTATCCATTTTTCTCTTTCCTGGGATATTTAAGGTGGAATGAAGTGGAGGTCCTGGTCAACAGAGCAGCCCTAAACTTTGGGGTGCTTGTGTCTTGCTGATTTTTAATTTTCCCAATTTATACCCCCATGAGTGGAAGTGCCCTATGCTCTCTAAGCTGTGTTTTTCAGATGTTTCAGGACTCACCGGACACTTCTCCGGAGTGGCTCTTGGCAATTTACATCCCGCCCATCAGTGCAGCAAGGCTCCCATTTCTCCATGGCCTGTCCTGCATTTCTGGTTTTGACACTTTTTTCAGCATGGCCCTTTTGACCGATGGGAAGCGAGACTTCTTTGTAGCGCTGATTTGCCTTTCCAGGTGGCTTGGTTGGCCAAAAAGGGCGTATGCGTTTTTTCCTGAATATATTCAGGAAAAAACGCATACGCCCTTTTTGGCCAAGGGCATCATTGTCAACGTTTTGCCGCTTTTCATGTGCTTTAAAGGCGATTCGTATCTACCTCCTGAAATCTGTTTCCTGCAATTCTGCCTTGATTTCAAATCCTCTTCTTTGCCTTCCCTCAATATATTTGTGGACGACAGTTATCATTTATAACTCTGCAGGTTTGTGAATTGCAGTGCCCTGAACCTCCATTTTACAACTCGTTTTTATGGGAGCTGGCCGCAAAATCGCAGAATGGCTTCAGGCCCTGTTCTGGTTCCGGGGGTCAGGCTGAGCCTGTGGTTAATTCTTCTTTCTGATGGGAAAATAGAGTGACCTGTGCCTGTCCCAACACCAAGAGCTAGTCTCTCTTTGGTTCCACGTCTTCCCGTTTATCCTCAGGACAAATTGCAACCCGCATGGAACAGGAGGTTAAAGGTGCTGATGCTCCAAGTAGGGAGCTTGCTAGTAAAGCGGCTGGAATGGCGAACCCGGGCACAAGGAGTTGAGAAATGAGGTGCGTTTTAGAAACCTTTCCCCATCACACGGTGTACCATCTTCTGGGTTTCTCATGCATGTTTTTGATGTAGGAAGATGCCCTTGAACCTGGAGATTTGGGACCCATGCGATGGGTACCACGCAGTATTCCTTTAAAGGGTCTGCGTTTGCTCACCCAACCTCACCAAACCTCTCAGCCCCAAGAGTGTCCACCCTTATGTCTCATCCAGCTGTGCGTCTAGATATGGTCAATCCAGGTTGCATCACAGCCCCTGAACGCATTGTGTAAGAATTTCTCTCTCTTTCACTGTCTTTGTTTCATGGGTGTTTCAAAGTAATTTATTTTTATAATGGGGTTTAGCTGCTTTTCACTGCTGTGTTTATGCCGCTTTACACCCACTTGACACACTAACAGAGAGATATCAATACATAGGTTTTACGATTATTATTAGTCAGATATATTCTTGTGCGGTGAATAGGGCGTGTTGAGTCCAGTTCTCTGAGCAAGGAGTAGGTCTTGTCTATTACATATTGGGTTTATGGAACGGTATCTGAGCTAATTTGACACCCTTGTTTTATGTATCACCCCACCTCACCTTTCCTGTTAAGCAGCCATAGTGTGTTTTCTGCATGTGTGACTCTGTTCTGTTTTGTAATTCAGTTCAAGTGTAACGGTTTTTACATTCCCTCTATCAGTGATACCTTATGAGAAGTGTCCTTTTCTGTGTGACTTATTTCACTTAGAATCGTCGTACCTAAATCCACTCATCATGCTGCTACTAACCTTACGACATTGATTTCCTGGCTGAGTGATATTCCAATGTACATAAGGACCACAACTTCTTTATCCATTTTTCTCTTTCCTGGGATATTTAAGGTGGAATGAAGTGGAGGTCCTGGTCAACAGAGCAGCCCTAAACTTTGGGGTGCTTGTGTCTTGCTGATTTTTAATTTTCCCAATTTATACCCCCATGAGTGGAAGTGCCCTATGCTCTCTAAGCTGTGTTTTTCAGATGTTTCAGGACTCACCGGACACTTCTCCAGAGTGGCTCTTGGCAATTTACATCCCGCCCATCAGTGTAGCAAGGCTCCCATTTCTCCATGGCCTGTCCTGCATTTCTGGTTTTGACACTTTTTTCAGCATGGCCCTTTTGACCGATGGGAAGCGAGACTTCTTTGTAGCGCTGATTTGCCTTTCCAGGTTGCTTGGTTGGCCAAAAAGGGCGTATGCGTTTTTTCCTGAATATATTCAGGAAAAAACGCATACGCCCTTTTTGGCCAAGGGCATCATTGTCAACGTTTTGCCGCTTTTCATGTGCTTTAAAGGCGATTCGAATCTACCTCCTGAAATCTGTTTCCTGCAATTCTGCCTTGATTTCAAATCCTCTTCTTTGCCTTCCCTCAATATATTTGTGGACGAGAGTTATCATTAATAACTCTGCAGGTTTGTGAATTGCAGTGCCCTGAACCTCCATTTTACAACTCGTTTTTATGGGAGCTGGCCGCAAAATCGCAGAATGGCTTCAGGCCCTGTTCTGGTTCCGGGGGTCAGGCTGAGCCTGTGGTTAATTCTTCTTTCTGATGGGAAAATAGAGTGACCTGTGCCTGTCCCAACACCAAGAGCTAGTCTCTCGTTGGTTCCACGTCTTCCCGTTTATCCTCAGGACAAATTGCAACCTGCATGGAACAGGAGGTTAAAGGTGCTGATGCTCCAAGTAGGGAGCTTGCTAGTAAAGCGGCTGGAATGGTGAACCCGGGCACAAGGAGATGAGAAATGAGGTGCGTTTTAGAAACCTTTCCCCATCACACGGTGTACCATCTTCTGGGTTTCTCATGTATGTTTTTGATGTAGGAAGATGCCCTTGAACCTGGAGATTTGGGACCCATGCGATGGGTACCACGCAGTATTCCTTTAAAGGGTCTGTGTTTGCTCACCCAACCTCACCAAACCTCTCAGCCCCAAGAGTGTCCACCCTTATGTCTCATCCAGCTGTGCGTCTAGATATGGTCAATCCAGGTTGCATCACAGCCCCTGAACGCATTGTGTAAGAATTTCTCTCTCTTTCACTGTCTTTGTTTCATGGGTGTTTCAAAGTAATTTATTTTTATAATGGGGTTTAGCTGCTTTTCACTGCTGTGTTTATGCCGCTTTACACCCACTTGACACACTAACAGAGAGATATCAATACATAGGTTTTACGATTATTATTAGTCAGATATATTCTTGTGCGGTGAATAGGGCGTGTTGAGTCCAGTTCTCTGAGCAAGGAGTAGGTCTTGTCTATTACATATTGGGTTTATGGAACGGTATCTGAGCTAATTTGATACCCTTTTTTTATGTATCACCCCACCTCACCTTTCCCGTTAAGCAGCCATAGTGTGTTTTCTGCATGTGTGACTCTGTTCTGTTTTGTAATTCAGTTCAAGTGTAACGGTTTTTACATTCCCTCTCTCAGTGATACCTTATGAGAAGTGTCCTTTTCTGTGTGACTTATTTCACTTAGAATCGTCGTACCTAAATCCACTCATCATGCTGCTACTAACCTTACGACATTGATTTCCTGGCTGAGTGATATTCCAATGTACATAAGGACCACAACTTCTTTATCCATTTTTCTCTTTCCTGGGATATTTATGGTGGAATGAAGTGGAGGTCCTGGTCAACAGAGCAGCCCTAAACTTTGGGGTTCTTGTGTCTTGCTGATTTTTAATTTTCCCAATTTATACCCCCATGAGTGGAAGTGCCCTATGCTCTCTAAGCTTTGTTTTTCAGATGTTTCAGGACTCACCGGACACTTCTCCAGAGTGGCTCTTGGCAATTTACATCCCGCCCATCAGTGTAGCAAGGCTCCCATTTCTCCATGGCCTGTCCTGCATTTCTGGTTTTGACACTTTTTTCAGCATGGCCCTTTTGACCGATGGGAAGCGAGACTTCTTTGTAGCGCTGATTTGCCTTTCCAGGTGGCTTGGTTGGCCAAAAAGGGCGTATGCGTTTTTTCCTGAATATATTCAGGAAAAAACGCATACGCCCTTTTTGGCCAAGGGCATCATTGTCAACGTTTTGCCGCTTTTCATGTGCTTTAAAGGCGATTCGTATCTACCTCCTGAAATCTGTTTCCTGCAATTCTGCCTTGATTTCAAATCCTCTTCTTTGCCTTCCCTCAATATATTTGTGGACGAGAGTTATCATTTATAACTCTGCAGGTTTGTGAATTGCAGTGCCCTGAACCTCCATTTTACAACTCGTTTTTATGGGAGCTGGCCGCAAAATCGCAGAATGGCTTCAGGCCCTGTTCTGGTTCCGGGGGGCAGGCTGAGCCTGTGGTTAATTCTTCTTTCTGATGGGAAAATAGAGTGACCTGTGCCTGTCCCAACACCAAGAGCTAGTCTCTCGTTGGTTCCACGTCTTCCCGTTTATCCTCAGGACAAATTGCAACCTGTATGGAACAGGAGGTTAAAGGTGCTGATGCTCCAAGTAGGGAGCTTGCTAGTAAAGCGGCTGGAATGGCGAACCCGGGCACAAGGCGATGAGAAATGAGGTGCGTTTTAGAAACCTTTCCCCATCACACGGTGTACCATCTTCTGGGTTTCTCATGCATGTTTTTGATGTAGGAAGATGCCCTTGAACCTGGAGATTTGGGACCCATGCGATGGGTACCACGCAGTATTCCTTTAAAGGGTCTGCGTTTGCTCACCCAACCTCACCAAACCTCTCAGCCCCAAGAGTGTCCACCCTTATGTCTCATCCAGCTGTGCGTCTAGATATGGTCAATCCAGGTTGCATCACAGCCCCTGAACGCATTGTGTAAGAATTTCTCTCTCTTTCACTGTCTTTGTTTCATGGGTGTTTCAAAGTAATTTATTTTTATAATGGGGTTTAGCTGCTTTTCACTGCTGTGTTTATGCCGCTTTACACCCACTTGACACACTAACAGAGAGATATCAATACATAGGTTTTACGATTATTATTAGTCAGATATATTCTTGTGCGGTGAATAGGGCGTGTTGAGTCCAGTTCTCTGAGCAAGGAGTAGGTCTTGTCTATTACATATTGGGTTTATGGAACGGTATCTGAGCTAATTTGATACCCTTGTTTTATGTATCACCCCACCTCACCTTTCCCGTTAAGCAGCCATAGTGTGTTTTCTGCATGTGTGACTCTGTTCTGTTTTGTAATTCAGTTCAAGTGTAACGGTTTTTACATTCCCTCTATCAGTGATACCTTATGAGAAGTGTCCTTTTCTGTGTGACTTATTTCACTTAGAATCGTCGTACCTAAATCCACTCATCATGCTGCTACTAACCTTACGACATTGATTTCCTGGCTGAGTGATATTCCAATGTACATAAGGACCACAACTTCTTTATCCATTTTTCTCTTTCCTGGGATATTTAAGGTGGAATGAAGTGGAGGTCCTGGTCAACAGAGCAGCCCTAAACTTTGGGGTGCTTGTGTCTTGCTGATTTTTAATTTTCCCAATTTATACCCCCATGAGTGGAAGTGCCCTATGCTCTCTAAGCTGTGTTTTTCAGATGTTTCAGGACTCACCGGACACTTCTCCAGAGTGGCTCTTGGCAATTTACATCCCGCCCATCAGTGTAGCAAGGCTCCCATTTCTCCATGGCCTGTCCTGCATTTCTGGTTTTGACACTTTTTTCAGCATGGCCCTTTTGACCGATGGGAAGCGAGACTTCTTTGTAGCGCTGATTTGCCTTTCCAGGTGGCTTGGTTGGCCAAAAAGGGCGTATGCGTTTTTTCCTGAATATATTCAGGAAAAAACGCATACGCCCTTTTTGGCCAAGGGCATCATTGTCAACGTTTTGCCGCTTTTCATGTGCTTTAAAGGCGATTCGAATCTACCTCCTGAAATCTGTTTCCTGCAATTCTGCCTTGATTTCAAATCCTCTTCTTTGCCTTCCCTCAATATATTTGTGGACGAGAGTTATCATTAATAACTCTGCAGGTTTGTGAATTGCAGTGCCCTGAACCTCCATTTTACAACTCGTTTTTATGGGAGCTGGCCGCAAAATCGCAGAATGGCTTCAGGCCCTGTTCTGGTTCTGGGGGGCAGGCTGAGCCTGTGGTTAATTCTTCTTTCTGATGGGAAAATAGAGTGACCTGTGCCTGTCCCAACACCAAGAGCTAGTCTCTCGTTGGTTCCACGTCTTCCCGTTTATCCTCAGGACAAATTGCAACCTGCATGGAACAGGAGGTTAAAGGTGCTGATGCTCCAAGTAGGGAGCTTGCTAGTAAAGCAGCTGGAATGGTGAACCCGGGCACAAGGAGTTGAGAAATGAGGTGCGTTTTAGAAACCTTTCCCCATCACACGGTGTACCATCTTCTGGGTTTCTCATGCATGTTTTTGATGTAGGAAGATGCCCTTGAACCTGGAGATTTGGGACCCATGCGATGGGTACCACGCAGTATTCCTTTAAAGGGTCTGCGTTTGCTCACCCAACCTCACCAAACCTCTCAGCCCCAAGAGTGTCCACCCTTATGTCTCATCCAGCTGTGCGTCTAGATATGGTCAATCCAGGTTGCATCACAGCCCCTGAACGCATTGTGTAAGAATTTCTCTCTCTTTCACTGTCTTTGTTTCATGGGTGTTTCAAAGTAATTTATTTTTATAATGGGGTTTAGCTGCTTTTCACTGCTGTGTTTATGCCGCTTTACACCCACTTGACACACTAACAGAGAGATATCAATACATAGGTTTTACGATTATTATTAGTCAGATATATTCTTGTGCGGTGAATAGGGCGTGTTGAGTCCAGTTCTCTGAGCAAGGAGTAGGTCTTGTCTATTACATATTGGGTTTATGGAACGGTATCTGAGCTAATTTGATACCCTTGTTTTATGTATCACCCCACCTCACCTTTCCCGTTAAGCAGCCATAGTGTGTTTTCTGCATGTGTGACTCTGTTCTGTTTTGTAATTCAGTTCAAGTGTAACGGTTTTTACATTCCCTCTCTCAGTGATACCTTATGAGAAGTGTCCTTTTCTGTGTGACTTATTTCACTTAGAATCGTCGTACCTAAATCCACTCATCATGCTGCTCCTTACCTTACGACATTGATTTCCTGGCTGAGTGATATTCCATTGTACATAAGGACCACAACTTCTTTATCCATTTTTCTCTTTCCTGGGATATTTAAGGTGGAATGAAGTGGAGGTCCTGGTCAACAGAGCAGTCCTAAACTTTGGGGTGCTTGTGTCTTGCTGATTTTTCATTTTCCCAATTTATACCCCCATGAGTGGAAGTGCCCTATGCTCTCTAAGCTGTGTTTTTCAGATGTTTCAGGACTCACCGGACACTTCTCCAGAGTGGTCCTGGCAATTTACATCCCGCCCATCAGTGTAGCAAGGCTCCCATTTCTCCATGGCCTGTCCTGCATTTCTGGTTTTGACACTTTTTTCAGCATGGCCCTTTTGACCGATGGGAAGCGAGACTTCTTTGTAGCGCTGATTTGCCTTTCCAGGTGGCTTGGTTGGCCAAAAAGGGCGTATGCGTTTTTTCCTGAATATATTCAGGAAAAAACGCATACGCCCTTTTTGGCCAAGGGCATCATTGTCAACGTTTTGCCGCTTTTCATGTGCTTTAAAGGCGATTCGTATCTACCTCCTGAAATCTGTTTCCTGCAATTCTGCCTTGATTTCAAATCCTCTTCTTTGCCTTCCCTCAATATATTTGTGGACGAGAGTTATCATTTATAACTCTGCAGGTTTGTGAATTGCAGTGCCCTGAACCTCCATTTTACAACTCGTTTTTATGGGAGCTGGCCGCAAAATCGCTGAATGGCTTCAGGCCCTGTTCTGGTTCCGGGGGGCAGGCTGAGCCTGTGGTTAATTCTTCTTTCTGATGGGAAAATAGAGTGACCTGTGCCTGTCCCAACACCAAGAGCTAGTCTCTCGTTGGTTCCACGTCTTCCCGTTTATCCTCAGGACAAATTGCAACCTGCATGGAACAGGAGGTTAAAGGTGCTGATGCTCCAAGTAGGGAGCTTGCTAGTAAAGCGGCTGGAATGGTGAACCCGGGCACAAGGAGATGAGAAATGAGGTGCGTTTTAGAAACCTTTCCCCATCACACGGTGTACCATCTTCTGGGTTTCTCATGTATGTTTTTGATGTAGGAAGATGCCCTTGAACCTGGAGATTTGGGACCCATGCGATGGGTACCACGCAGTATTCCTTTAAAGGGTCTGTGTTTGCTCACCCAACCTCACCAAACCTCTCAGCCCCAAGAGTGTCCACCCTTATGTCTCATCCAGCTGTGCGTATAGATATGGTCAATCCAGGTTGCATCACAGCCCCTGAACGCATTGTGTAAGAATTTCTCTCTCTTTCACTGTCTTTGTTTCATGGGTGTTTCAAAGTAATTTATTTTTATAATGGGGTTTAGCTGCTTTTCACTGCTGTGTTTATGCCGCTTTACACCCACTTGACACACTAACAGAGAGATATCAATACATAGGTTTTACGATTATTATTAGTCAGATATATTCTTGTGCGGTGAATAGGGCGTGTTGAGTCCAGTTCTCTGAGCAAGGAGTAGGTCTTGTCTATTACATATTGGGTTTATGGAACGGTATCTGAGCTAATTTGATACCCTTTTTTTATGTATCACCCCACCTCACCTTTCCCGTTAAGCAGCCATAGTGTGTTTTCTGCATGTGTGACTCTGTTCTGTTTTGTAATTCAGTTCAAGTGTAACGGTTTTTACATTCCCTCTATCAGTGATACCTTATGAGAAGTGTCCTTTTCTGTGTGACTTATTTCACTTAGAATCGTCGTACCTAAATCCACTCATCATGCTGCTACTAACCTTACGACATTGATTTCCTGGCTGAGTGATATTCCAATGTACATAAGGACCACAACTTCTTTATCCATTTTTCTCTTTCCTGGGATATTTAAGGTGGAATGAAGTGGAGGTCCTGGTCAACAGAGCAGCCCTAAACTTTGGGGTGCTTGTGTCTTGCTGATTTTTAATTTTCCCAATTTATACCCCCATGAGTGGAAGTGCCCTATGCTCTCTAAGCTGTGTTTTTCAGATGTTTCAGGACTCACCGGACACTTCTCCAGAGTGGCTCTTGGCAATTTACATCCCGCCCATCAGTGTAGCAAGGCTCCCATTTCTCCATGGCCTGTCCTGCATTTCTGGTTTTGACACTTTTTTCAGCATGGCCCTTTTGACCGATGGGAAGCGAGACTTCTTTGTAGCGCTGATTTGCCTTTCCAGGTGGCTTGGTTGGCCAAAAAGGGCGTATGCGTTTTTTCCTGAATATATTCAGGAAAAAACGCATACGCCCTTTTTGGCCAAGGGCATCATTGTCAACGTTTTGCCGCTTTTCATGTGCTTTAAAGGCGATTCGTATCTACCTCCTGAAATCTGTTTCCTGCAATTCTGCCTTGATTTCAAATCCTCTTCTTTGCCTTCCCTCAATATATTTGTGGACGAGAGTTATCATTTATAACTCTGCAGGTTTGTGAATTGCAGTGCCCTGAACCTCCATTTTACAACTCGTTTTTATGGGAGCTGGCCGCAAAATCGCTGAATGGCTTCAGGCCCTGTTCTGGTTCCGGGGGGCAGGCTGAGCCTGTGGTTAATTCTTCTTTCTGATGGGAAAATAGAGTGACCTGTGCCTGTCCCAACACCAAGAGCTAGTCTCTCGTTGGTTCCACGTCTTCCCGTTTATCCTCAGGACAAATTGCAACCTGCATGGAACAGGAGGTTAAAGGTGCTGATGCTCCAAGTAGGGAGCTTGCTAGTAAAGCGGCTGGAATGGTGAACCCGGGCACAAGGAGATGAGAAATGAGGTGCATTTTAGAAACCTTTCCCCATCACACGGTGTACCATCTTCTGGGTTTCTCATGTATGTTTTTGATGTAGGAAGATGCCCTTGAACCTGGAGATTTGGGACCCATGCGATGGGTACCACGCAGTATTCCTTTAAAGGGTCTGTGTTTGCTCACCCAACCTCACCAAACCTCTCAGCCCCAAGAGTGTCCACCCTTATGTCTCATCCAGCTGTGCGTCTAGATATGGTCAATCCAGGTTGCATCACAGCCCCTGAACGCATTGTGTAAGAATTTCTCTCTCTTTCACTGTCTTTGTTTCATGGGTGTTTCAAAGTAATTTATTTTTATAATGGGGTTTAGCTGCTTTTCACTGCTGTGTTTATGCCGCTTTACACCCACTTGACACACTAACAGAGAGATATCAATACATAGGTTTTACGATTATTATTAGTCAGATATATTCTTGTGCGGTGAATAGGGCGTGTTGAGTCCAGTTCTCTGAGCAAGGAGTAGGTCTTGTCTATTACATATTGGGTTTATGGAACGGTATCTGAGCTAATTTGATACCCTTTTTTTATGTATCACCCCACCTCACCTTTCCCGTTAAGCAGCCATAGTGTGTTTTCTGCATGTGTGACTCTGTTCTGTTTTGTAATTCAGTTCAAGTGTAACGGTTTTTACATTCCCTCTCTCAGTGATACCTTATGAGAAGTGTCCTTTTCTGTGTGACTTATTTCACTTAGAATCGTCGTACCTAAATCCACTCATCATGCTGCTACTAACCTTACGACATTGATTTCCTGGCTGAGTGATATTCCAATGTACATAAGGACCACAACTTCTTTATCCATTTTTCTCTTTCCTGGGATATTTATGGTGGAATGAAGTGGAGGTCCTGGTCAACAGAGCAGCCCTAAACTTTGGGGTTCTTGTGTCTTGCTGATTTTTAATTTTCCCAATTTATACCCCCATGAGTGGAAGTGCCCTATGCTCTCTAAGCTTTGTTTTTCAGATGTTTCAGGACTCACCGGACACTTCTCCAGAGTGGCTCTTGGCAATTTACATCCCGCCCATCAGTGTAGCAAGGCTCCCATTTCTCCATGGCCTGTCCTGCATTTCTGGTTTTGACACTTTTTTCAGCATGGCCCTTTTGACCGATGGGAAGCGAGACTTCTTTGTAGCGCTGATTTGCCTTTCCAGGTGGCTTGGTTGGCCAAAAAGGGCGTATGCGTTTTTTCCTGAATATATTCAGGAAAAAACGCATACGCCCTTTTTGGCCAAGGGCATCATTGTCAACGTTTTGCCGCTTTTCATGTGCTTTAAAGGCGATTCGTATCTACCTCCTGAAATCTGTTTCCTGCAATTCTGCCTTGATTTCAAATCCTCTTCTTTGCCTTCCCTCAATATATTTGTGGACGAGAGTTATCATTTATAACTCTGCAGGTTTGTGAATTGCAGTGCCCTGAACCTCCATTTTACAACTCGTTTTTATGGGAGCTGGCCGCAAAATCGCAGAATGGCTTCAGGCCCTGTTCTGGTTCCGGGGGGCAGGCTGAGCCTGTGGTTAATTCTTCTTTCTGATGGGAAAATAGAGTGACCTGTGCCTGTCCCAACACCAAGAGCTAGTCTCTCGTTGGTTCCACGTCTTCCCGTTTATCCTCAGGACAAATTGCAACCTGTATGGAACAGGAGGTTAAAGGTGCTGATGCTCCAAGTAGGGAGCTTGCTAGTAAAGCGGCTGGAATGGCGAACCCGGGCACAAGGCGATGAGAAATGAGGTGCGTTTTAGAAACCTTTCCCCATCACACGGTGTACCATCTTCTGGGTTTCTCATGCATGTTTTTGATGTAGGAAGATGCCCTTGAACCTGGAGATTTGGGACCCATGCGATGGGTACCACGCAGTATTCCTTTAAAGGGTCTGCGTTTGCTCACCCAACCTCACCAAACCTCTCAGCCCCAAGAGTGTCCACCCTTATGTCTCATCCAGCTGTGCGTCTAGATATGGTCAATCCAGGTTGCATCACAGCCCCTGAACGCATTGTGTAAGAATTTCTCTCTCTTTCACTGTCTTTGTTTCATGGGTGTTTCAAAGTAATTTATTTTTATAATGGGGTTTAGCTGCTTTTCACTGCTGTGTTTATGCCGCTTTACACCCACTTGACACACTAACAGAGAGATATCAATACATAGGTTTTACGATTATTATTAGTCAGATATATTCTTGTGCGGTGAATAGGGCGTGTTGAGTCCAGTTCTCTGAGCAAGGAGTAGGTCTTGTCTATTACATATTGGGTTTATGGAACGGTATCTGAGCTAATTTGATACCCTTGTTTTATGTATCACCCCACCTCACCTTTCCCGTTAAGCAGCCATAGTGTGTTTTCTGCATGTGTGACTCTGTTCTGTTTTGTAATTCAGTTCAAGTGTAACGGTTTTTACATTCCCTCTATCAGTGATACCTTATGAGAAGTGTCCTTTTCTGTGTGACTTATTTCACTTAGAATCGTCGTACCTAAATCCACTCATCATGCTGCTACTAACCTTACGACATTGATTTCCTGGCTGAGTGATATTCCAATGTACATAAGGACCACAACTTCTTTATCCATTTTTCTCTTTCCTGGGATATTTAAGGTGGAATGAAGTGGAGGTCCTGGTCAACAGAGCAGCCCTAAACTTTGGGGTGCTTGTGTCTTGCTGATTTTTAATTTTCCCAATTTATACCCCCATGAGTGGAAGTGCCCTATGCTCTCTAAGCTGTGTTTTTCAGATGTTTCAGGACTCACCGGACACTTCTCCAGAGTGGCTCTTGGCAATTTACATCCCGCCCATCAGTGTAGCAAGGCTCCCATTTCTCCATGGCCTGTCCTGCATTTCTGGTTTTGACACTTTTTTCAGCATGGCCCTTTTGACCGATGGGAAGCGAGACTTCTTTGTAGCGCTGATTTGCCTTTCCAGGTGGCTTGGTTGGCCAAAAAGGGCGTATGCGTTTTTTCCTGAATATATTCAGGAAAAAACGCATACGCCCTTTTTGGCCAAGGGCATCATTGTCAACGTTTTGCCGCTTTTCATGTGCTTTAAAGGCGATTCGTATCTACCTCCTGAAATCTGTTTCCTGCAATTCTGCCTTGATTTCAAATCCTCTTCTTTGCCTTCCCTCAATATATTTGTGGACGAGAGTTATCATTAATAACTCTGCAGGTTTGTGAATTGCAGTGCCCTGAACCTCCATTTTACAACTCGTTTTTATGGGAGCTGGCCGCAAAATCGCAGAATGGCTTCAGGCCCTGTTCTGGTTCTGGGGGGCAGGCTGAGCCTGTGGTTAATTCTTCTTTCTGATGGGAAAATAGAGTGACCTGTGCCTGTCCCAACACCAAGAGCTAGTCTCTCGTTGGTTCCACGTCTTCCCGTTTATCCTCAGGACAAATTGCAACCTGCATGGAACAGGAGGTTAAAGGTGCTGATGCTCCAAGTAGGGAGCTTGCTAGTAAAGCAGCTGGAATGGCGAACCCGGGCACAAGGAGTTGAGAAATGAGGTGCGTTTTAGAAACCTTTCCCCATCACACGGTGTACCATCTTCTGGTTTTCTCATGCATGTTTTTGATGTAGGAAGATGCCCTTGAACCTGGAGATTTGGGACCCATGCAATGGGTACCACGCAGTATTCCTTTAAAGGGTCTGCGTTTGCTCACCCAACCTCACCAAACCTCTCAGCCCCAAGAGTGTCCACCCTTATGTCTCATCCAGCTGTGCGTCTAGATATGGTCAATCCAGGTTGCATCACAGCCCCTGAACGCATTGTGTAAGAATTTCTCTCTCTTTCACTGTCTTTGTTTCATGGGTGTTTCAAAGTAATTTATTTTTATAATGGGGTTTAGCTGCTTTTCACTGCTGTGTTTATGCCGCTTTACACCCACTTGACACACTAACAGAGAGATATCAATACATAGGTTTTACGATTATTATTAGTCAGATATATTCTTGTGCGGTGAATAGGGCGTGTTGAGTCCAGTTCTCTGAGCAAGGAGTAGGTCTTGTCTATTACATATTGGGTTTATGGAACGGTATCTGAGCTAATTTGATACCCTTGTTTTATGTATCACCCCACCTCACCTTTCCCGTTAAGCAGCCATAGTGTGTTTTCTGCATGTGTGACTCTGTTCTGTTTTGTAATTCAGTTCAAGTGTAACGGTTTTTACATTCCCTCTCTCAGTGATACCTTATGAGAAGTGTCCTTTTCTGTGTGACTTATTTCACTTAGAATCGTCGTACCTAAATCCACTCATCATGCTGCTCCTTACCTTACGACATTGATTTCATGGCTGAGTGATATTCCATTGTACATAAGGACCACAACTTCTTTATCCATTTTTCTCTTTCCTGGGATATTTAAGGTGGAATGAAGTGGAGGTCCTGGTCAACAGAGCAGTCCTAAACTTTGGGGTGCTTGTGTCTTGCTGATTTTTCATTTTCCCAATTTATACCCCCATGAGTGGAAGTGCCCTATGCTCTCTAAGCTGTGTTTTTCAGATGTTTCAGGACTCACCGGACACTTCTCCAGAGTGGTCCTGGCAATTTACATCCCGCCCATCAGTGTAGCAAGGCTCCCATTTCTCCATGGCCTGTCCTGCATTTCTGGTTTTGACACTTTTTTCAGCATGGCCCTTTTGACCGATGGGAAGCGAGACTTCTTTGTAGCGCTGATTTGCCTTTCCAGGTGGCTTGGTTGGCCAAAAAGGGCGTATGCGTTTTTTCCTGAATATATTCAGGAAAAAACGCATACGCCCTTTTTGGCCAAGGGCATCATTGTCAACGTTTTGCCGCTTTTCATGTGCTTTAAAGGCGATTCGTATCTACCTCCTGAAATCTGTTTCCTGCAATTCTGCCTTGATTTCAAATCCTCTTCTTTGCCTTCCCTCAATATATTTGTGGACGGGAGTTATCATTTATAACTCTGCAGGTTTGTGAATTGCAGTGCCCTGAACCTCCATTTTACAACTCGTTTTTATGGGAGCTGGCCGCAAAATCGCAGAATGGCTTCAGGCCCTGTTCTGGTTCCGGGGGGCAGGATGAGCCTGTGGTTAATTCTTCTTTCTGATGGGAAAATAGAGTGACCTGTGCCTGTCCCAACACCAAGAGCTAGTCTCTCGTTGGTTCCACGTCTTCCCGTTTATCCTCAGGACAAATTGCAACCTGCATGGAACAGGAGGTTAAAGGTGCTGATGCTCCAAGTAGGGAGCTTGCTAGTAAAGCGGCTGGAATGGTGAACCCGGGCACAAGGAGATGAGAAATGAGGTGCGTTTTAGAAACCTTTCCCCATCACACGGTGTACCATCTTCTGGGTTTCTCATGCATGTTTTTGATGTAGGAAGATGCCCTTGAACCTGGAGATTTGGGACCCATGCGATGGGTACCACGCAGTATTCCTTTAAAGGGTCTGCGTTTGCTCACCCAACCTCACCAAACCTCTCAGCCCCAAGAGTGTCCACCCTTATGTCTCATCCAGCTGTGCGTCTAGATATGGTCAATCCAGGTTGCATCACAGCCCCTGAACGCATTGTGTAAGAATTTCTCTCTCTTTCACTGTCTGTGTTTCATGGGTGTTTCAAAGTAATTTATTTTTATAATGGGGTTTAGCTGCTTTTCACTGCTGTGTTTATGCCGCTTTACACCCACTTGACACACTAACAGAGAGATATCAATACATAGGTTTTACGATTATTATTAGTCAGATATATTCTTGTGCGGTGAATAGGGCGTGTTGAGTCCAGTTCTCTGAGCAAGGAGTAGGTCTTGTCTATTACATATTGGGTTTATGGAACGGTATCTGAGCTAATTTGATACCCTTGTTTTATGTATCACCCCACCTCACCTTTCCCGTTAAGCAGCCATAGTGTGTTTTCTGCATGTGTGACTCTGTTCTGTTTTGTAATTCAGTTCAAGTGTAACGGTTTTTACATTCCCTCTCTCAGTGATACCTTATGAGAAGTGTCCTTTTCTGTGTGACTTATTTCACTTAGAATCGTCGTACCTAAATCCACTCATCATGCTGCTACTAACCTTATGACATTGATTTCCTGGCTGAGTGATATTCCAATGTACATAAGGACCACAACTTCTTTATCCATTTTTCTCTTTCCTGGGATATTTAAGGTGGAATGAAGTGGAGGTCCTGGTCAACAGAGCAGCCCTAAACTTTGGGGTGCTTGTGTCTTGCTGATTTTTAATTTTCCCAATTTATACCCCCATGAGTGGAAGTGCCCTATGCTCTCTAAGCTGTGTTTTTCAGATGTTTCAGGACTCACCGGACACTTCTCCAGAGTGGCTCTTGGCAATTTACATCCCGCCCATCAGTGTAGCAAGGCTCCCATTTCTCCATGGCCTGTCCTGCATTTCTGGTTTTGACACTTTTTTCAGCATGGCCCTTTTGACCGATGGGAAGCGAGACTTCTTTGTAGCGCTGATTTGCCTTTCCAGGTGGCTTGGTTGGCCAAAAAGGGCGTATGCGTTTTTTCCTGAATATATTCAGGAAAAAACGCATACGCCCTTTTTGGCCAAGGGCATCATTGTCAACGTTTTGCCGCTTTTCATGTGCTTTAAAGGCGATTCGTATCTACCTCCTGAAATCTGTTTCCTGCAATTCTGCCTTGATTTCAAATCCTCTTCTTTGCCTTCCCTCAATATATTTGTGGACGAGAGTTATCATTAATAACTCTGCAGGTTTGTGAATTGCAGTGCCCTGAACCTCCATTTTACAACTCGTTTTTATGGGAGCTGGCCGCAAAATCGCAGAATGGCTTCAGGCCCTGTTCTGGTTCCGGGGGGCAGGCTGAGCCTGTGGTTAATTCTTCTTTCTGATGGGAAAATAGAGTGACCTGTGCCTGTCCCAACACCAAGAGCTAGTCTCTCGTTGGTTCCACGTCTTCCCGTTTATCCTCAGGACAAATTGCAACCTGTATGGAACAGGAGGTTAAAGGTGCTGATGCTCCAAGTAGGGAGCTTGCTAGTAAAGCGGCTGGAATGGCGAACCCGGGCACAAGGAGATGAGAAATGAGGTGCGTTTTAGAAACCTTTCCCCATCACACGGTGTACCATCTTCTGGGTTTCTCATGCATGTTTTTGATGTAGGAAGATGCCCTTGAACCTGGAGATTTGGGACCCATGCGATGGGTACCACGCAGTATTCCTTTAAAGGGTCTGCGTTTGCTCACCCAACCTCACCAAACCTCTCAGCCCCAAGAGTGTCCACCCTTATGTCTCATCCAGCTGTGCGTCTAGATATGGTCAATCCAGGTTGCATCACAGCCCCTGAACGCATTGTGTAAGAATTTCTCTCTCTTTCACTGTCTTTGTTTCATGGGTGTTTCAAAGTAATTTATTTTTATAATGGGGTTTAGCTGCTTTTCACTGCTGTGTTTATGCCGCTTTACACCCACTTGACACACTAACAGAGAGATATCAATACATAGGTTTTACGATTATTATTAGTCAGATATATTCTTGTGCGTTGAATAGGGCGTGTTGAGTCCAGTTCTCTGAGCAAGGAGTAGGTCTTGTCTATTACATATTGGGTTTATGGAACGGTATCTGAGCTAATTTGATACCCTTGTTTTATGTATCACCCCACCTCACCTTTCCCGTTAAGCAGCCATAGTGTGTTTTCTGCATGTGTGACTCTGTTCTGTTTTGTAATTCAGTTCAAGTGTAACGGTTTTTACATTCCCTCTCTCAGTGATACCTTATGAGAAGTGTCCTTTTCTGTGTGACTTATTTCACTTAGAATCGTCGTACCTAAATCCACTCATCATGCTGCTACTAACCTTATGACATTGATTTCCTGGCTGAGTGATATTCCAATGTACATAAGGACCACAACTTCTTTATCCATTTTTCTCTTTCCTGGGATATTTAAGGTGGAATGAAGTGGAGGTCCTGGTCAACAGAGCAGCCCTAAACTTTGGGGTGCTTGTGTCTTGCTGATTTTTAATTTTCCCAATTTATACCCCCATGAGTGGAAGTGCCCTATGCTCTCTAAGCTGTGTTTTTCAGATGTTTCAGGACTCACCGGACACTTCTCCAGAGTGGCTCTTGGCAATTTACATCCCGCCCATCAGTGTAGCAAGGCTCCCATTTCTCCATGGCCTGTCCTGCATTTCTGGTTTTGACACTTTTTTCAACATGGCCCTTTTGACCGATGGGAAGCGAGACTTCTTTGAGGCGCTGATTTGCCTTTCCAGGTGGCTTGGTTGGCCAAAAAGGGCGTATGCGTTTTTTCCTGAATATATTCAGGAAAAAACGCATACGCCCTTTTTGGCCAAGGGCATCATTGTCAACGTTTTGCCGCTTTTCATGTGCTTTAAAGGCGATTCGTATCTACCTCCTGAAATCTGTTTCCTGCAATTCTGCCTTGATTTCAAATCCTCTTCTTTGCCTTCCCTCAATATATTTGTGGACGGGAGTTATCATTTATAACTCTGCAGGTTTGTGAATTGCAGTGCCCTGAACCTCCATTTTACAACTCGTTTTTATGGGAGCTGGCCGCAAAATCGCAGAATGGCTTCAGGCCCTGTTCTGGTTCCGGGGGGCAGGCTGAGCCTGTGGTTAATTCTTCTTTCTGATGGGAAAATAGAGTGACCTGTGCCTGTCCCAACACCAAGAGCTAGTCTCTCGTTGGTTCCACGTCTTCCCGTTTATCCTCAGGACAAATTGCAACCTGCATGGAACAGGAGGTTAAAGGTGCTGATGCTCCAAGTAGGGAGCTTGCTAGTAAAGCGGCTGGAATGGTGAACCCGGGCACAAGGAGATGAGAAATGAGGTGCGTTTTAGAAACCTTTCCCCATCACACGGTGTACCATCTTCTGGGTTTCTCATGCATGTTTTTGATGTAGGAAGATGCCCTTGAACCTGGAGATTTGAGACCCATGCGATGGGTACCACGCAGTATTCCTTTAAAGGGTCTGCGTTTGCTCACCCAACCTCACCAAACCTCTCAGCCCCAAGAGTGTCCACCCTTATGTCTCATCCAGCTGTGCGTCTAGATATGGTCAATCCAGGTTGCATCACAGCCCCTGAACGCATTGTGTAAGAATTTCTCTCTCTTTCACTGTCTGTGTTTCATGGGTGTTTCAAAGTAATTTATTTTTATAATGGGGTTTAGCTGCTTTTCACTGCTGTGTTTATGCCGCTTTACACCCACTTGACACACTAACAGAGAGATATCAATACATAGGTTTTACGATTATTATTAGTCAGATATATTCTTGTGCGGTGAATAGGGCGTGTTGAGTCCAGTTCTCTGAGCAAGGAGTAGGTCTTGTCTATTACATATTGGGTTTATGGAACGGTATCTGAGCTAATTTGATACCCTTGTTTTATGTATCACCCCACCTCACCTTTCCCGTTAAGCAGCCATAGTGTGTTTTCTGCATGTGTGACTCTGTTCTGTTTTGTAATTCAGTTCAAGTGTAACGGTTTTTACATTCCCTCTATCAGTGATACCTTATGAGAAGTGTCCTTTTCTGTGTGACTTATTTCACTTAGAATCGTCGTACCTAAATCCACTCATCATGCTGCTACTAACCTTATGACATTGATTTCCTGGCTGAGTGATATTCCAATGTACATAAGGACCACAACTTCTTTATCCATTTTTCTCTTTCCTGGGATATTTAAGGTGGAATGAAGTGGAGGTCCTGGTCAACAGAGCAGCCCTAAACTTTGGGGTGCTTGTGTCTTGCTGATTTTTAATTTTCCCAATTTATACCCCCATGAGTGGAAGTGCCCTATGCTCTCTAAGCTGTGTTTTTCAGATGTTTCAGGACTCACCGGACACTTCTCCAGAGTGGCTCTTGGCAATTTACATCCCGCCCATCAGTGTAGCAAGGCTCCCATTTCTCCATGGCCTGTCCTGCATTTCTGGTTTTGACACTTTTTTCAGCATGGCCCTTTTGACCGATGGGAAGCGAGACTTCTTTGTAGCGCTGATTTGCCTTTCCAGGTGGCTTGGTTGGCCAAAAAGGGCGTATGCGTTTTTTCCTGAATATATTCAGGAAAAAACGCATACGCCCTTTTTGGCCAAGGGCATCATTGTCAACGTTTTGCCGCTTTTCATGTGCTTTAAAGGCGATTCGTATCTACCTCCTGAAATCTGTTTCCTGCAATTCTGCCTTGATTTCAAATCCTCTTCTTTGCCTTCCCTCAATATATTTGTGGACGAGAGTTATCATTTATAACTCTGCAGGTTTGTGAATTGCAGTGCCCTGAACCTCCATTTTACAACTCGTTTTTATGGGAGCTGGCCGCAAAATCGCAGAATGGCTTCAGGCCCTGTTCTGGTTCCGGGGGGCAGGCTGAGCCTGTGGTTAATTCTTCTTTCTGATGGGAAAATAGAGTGACCTGTGCCTGTCCCAACACCAAGAGCTAGTCTCTCGTTGGTTCCACGTCTTCCCGTTTATCCTCAGGACAAATTGCAACCTGTATGGAACAGGAGGTTAAAGGTGCTGATGCTCCAAGTAGGGAGCTTGCTAGTAAAGCGGCTGGAATGGCGAACCCGGGCACAAGGAGATGAGAAATGAGGTGCGTTTTAGAAACCTTTCCCCATCACACGGTGTACCATCTTCTGGGTTTCTCATGCATGTTTTTGATGTAGGAAGATGCCCTTGAACCTGGAGATTTGGGACCCATGCGATGGGTACCACGCAGTATTCCTTTAAAGGGTCTGCGTTTGCTCACCCAACCTCACCAAACCTCTCAGCCCCAAGAGTGTCCACCCTTATGTCTCATCCAGCTGTGCGTCTAGATATGGTCAATCCAGGTTGCATCACAGCCCCTGAACGCATTGTGTAAGAATTTCTCTCTCTTTCACTGTCTTTGTTTCATGGGTGTTTCAAAGTAATTTATTTTTATAATGGGGTTTAGCTGCTTTTCACTGCTGTGTTTATGCCGCTTTACACCCACTTGACACACTAACAGAGAGATATCAATACATAGGTTTTACGATTATTATTAGTCAGATATATTCTTGTGCGTTGAATAGGGCGTGTTGAGTCCAGTTCTCTGAGCAAGGAGTAGGTCTTGTCTATTACATATTGGGTTTATGGAACGGTATCTGAGCTAATTTGATACCCTTGTTTTATGTATCACCCCACCTCACCTTTCCCGTTAAGCAGCCATAGTGTGTTTTCTGCATGTGTGACTCTGTTCTGTTTTGTAATTCAGTTCAAGTGTAACGGTTTTTACATTCCCTCTCTCAGTGATACCTTATGAGAAGTGTCCTTTTCTGTGTGACTTATTTCACTTAGAATCGTCGTACCTAAATCCACTCATCATGCTGCTACTAACCTTATGACATTGATTTCCTGGCTGAGTGATATTCCAATGTACATAAGGACCACAACTTCTTTATCCATTTTTCTCTTTCCTGGGATATTTAAGGTGGAATGAAGTGGAGGTCCTGGTCAACAGAGCAGCCCTAAACTTTGGGGTGCTTGTGTCTTGCTGATTTTTAATTTTCCCAATTTATACCCCCATGAGTGGAAGTGCCCTATGCTCTCTAAGCTGTGTTTTTCAGATGTTTCAGGACTCACCGGACACTTCTCCAGAGTGGCTCTTGGCAATTTACATCCCGCCCATCAGTGTAGCAAGGCTCCCATTTCTCCATGGCCTGTCCTGCATTTCTGGTTTTGACACTTTTTTCAACATGGCCCTTTTGACCGATGGGAAGCGAGACTTCTTTGAGGCGCTGATTTGCCTTTCCAGGTGGCTTGGTTGGCCAAAAAGGGCGTATGCGTTTTTTCCTGAATATATTCAGGAAAAAACGCATACGCCCTTTTTGGCCAAGGGCATCATTGTCAACGTTTTGCCGCTTTTCATGTGCTTTAAAGGCGATTCGTATCTACCTCCTGAAATCTGTTTCCTGCAATTCTGCCTTGATTTCAAATCCTCTTCTTTGCCTTCCCTCAATATATTTGTGGACGGGAGTTATCATTTATAACTCTGCAGGTTTGTGAATTGCAGTGCCCTGAACCTCCATTTTACAACTCGTTTTTATGGGAGCTGGCCGCAAAATCGCAGAATGGCTTCAGGCCCTGTTCTGGTTCCGGGGGGCAGGCTGAGCCTGTGGTTAATTCTTCTTTCTGATGGGAAAATAGAGTGACCTGTGCCTGTCCCAACACCAAGAGCTAGTCTCTCGTTGGTTCCACGTCTTCCCGTTTATCCTCAGGACAAATTGCAACCTGCATGGAACAGGAGGTTAAAGGTGCTGATGCTCCAAGTAGGGAGCTTGCTAGTAAAGCGGCTGGAATGGTGAACCCGGGCACAAGGAGATGAGAAATGAGGTGCGTTTTAGAAACCTTTCCCCATCACACGGTGTACCATCTTCTGGGTTTCTCATGCATGTTTTTGATGTAGGAAGATGCCCTTGAACCTGGAGATTTGGGACCCATGCGATGGGTACCACGCAGTATTCCTTTAAAGGGTCTGCGTTTGCTCACCCAACCTCACCAAACCTCTCAGCCCCAAGAGTGTCCACCCTTATGTCTCATCCAGCTGTGCGTCTAGATATGGTCAATCCAGGTTGCATCACAGCCCCTGAACGCATTGTGTAAGAATTTCTCTCTCTTTCACTGTCTGTGTTTCATGGGTGTTTCAAAGTAATTTATTTTTATAATGGGGTTTAGCTGCTTTTCACTGCTGTGTTTATGCCGCTTTACACCCACTTGACACACTAACAGAGAGATATCAATACATAGGTTTTACGATTATTATTAGTCAGATATATTCTTGTGCGGTGAATAGGGCGTGTTGAGTCCAGTTCTCTGAGCAAGGAGTAGGTCTTGTCTATTACATATTGGGTTTATGGAACGGTATCTGAGCTAATTTGATACCCTTGTTTTATGTATCACCCCACCTCACCTTTCCCGTTAAGCAGCCATAGTGTGTTTTCTGCATGTGTGACTCTGTTCTGTTTTGTAATTCAGTTCAAGTGTAACGGTTTTTACATTCCCTCTCTCAGTGATACCTTATGAGAAGTGTCCTTTTCTGTGTGACTTATTTCACTTAGAATCGTCGTACCTAAATCCACTCATCATGCTGCTACTAACCTTATGACATTGATTTCCTGGCTGAGTGATATTCCAATGTACATAAGGACCACAACTTCTTTATCCATTTTTCTCTTTCCTGGGATATTTAAGGTGGAATGAAGTGGAGGTCCTGGTCAACAGAGCAGCCCTAAACTTTGGGGTGCTTGTGTCTTGCTGATTTTTAATTTTCCCAATTTATACCCCCATGAGTGGAAGTGCCCTATGCTCTCTAAGCTGTGTTTTTCAGATGTTTCAGGACTCACCGGACACTTCTCCAGAGTGGCTCTTGGCAATTTACATCCCGCCCATCAGTGTAGCAAGGCTCCCATTTCTCCATGGCCTGTCCTGCATTTCTGGTTTTGACACTTTTTTCAGCATGGCCCTTTTGACCGATGGGAAGCGAGACTTCTTTGTAGCGCTGATTTGCCTTTCCAGGTGGCTTGGTTGGCCAAAAAGGGCGTATGCGTTTTTTCCTGAATATATTCAGGAAAAAACGCATACGCCCTTTTTGGCCAAGGGCATCATTGTCAACGTTTTGCCGCTTTTCATGTGCTTTAAAGGCGATTCGTATCTACCTCCTGAAATCTGTTTCCTGCAATTCTGCCTTGATTTCAAATCCTCTTCTTTGCCTTCCCTCAATATATTTGTGGACGAGAGTTATCATTTATAACTCTGCAGGTTTGTGAATTGCAGTGCCCTGAACCTCCATTTTACAACTCGTTTTTATGGGACCTGGCCGCAAAATCGCAGAATGGCTTCAGGCCCTGTTCTGGTTCCGGGGGGCAGGCTGAGCCTGTGGTTAATTCTTCTTTCTGATGGGAAAATAGAGTGACCTGTGCCTGTCCCAACACCAAGAGCTAGTCTCTCGTTGGTTCCACGTCTTCCCGTTTATCCTCAGGACAAATTGCAACCTGTATGGAACAGGAGGTTAAAGGTGCTGATGCTCCAAGTAGGGAGCTTGCTAGTAAAGCGGCTGGAATGGCGAACCCGGGCACAAGGAGATGAGAAATGAGGTGCGTTTTAGAAACCTTTCCCCATCACACGGTGTACCATCTTCTGGGTTTCTCATGCATGTTTTTGATGTAGGAAGATGCCCTTGAACCTGGAGATTTGGGACCCATGCGATGGGTACCACGCAGTATTCCTTTAAAGGGTCTGCGTTTGCTCACCCAACCTCACCAAACCTCTCAGCCCCAAGAGTGTCCACCCTTATGTCTCATCCAGCTGTGCGTCTAGATATGGTCAATCCAGGTTGCATCACAGCCCCTGAACGCATTGTGTAAGAATTTCTCTCTCTTTCACTGTCTTTGTTTCATGGGTGTTTCAAAGTAATTTATTTTTATAATGGGGTTTAGCTGCTTTTCACTGCTGTGTTTATGCCGCTTTACACCCACTTGACACACTAACAGAGAGATATCAATACATAGGTTTTACGATTATTATTAGTCAGATATATTCTTGTGCGTTGAATAGGGCGTGTTGAGTCCAGTTCTCTGAGCAAGGAGTAGGTCTTGTCTATTACATATTGGGTTTATGGAACGGTATCTGAGCTAATTTGATACCCTTGTTTTATGTATCACCCCACCTCACCTTTCCCGTTAAGCAGCCATAGTGTGTTTTCTGCATGTGTGACTCTGTTCTGTTTTGTAATTCAGTTCAAGTGTAACGGTTTTTACATTCCCTCTCTCAGTGATACCTTATGAGAAGTGTCCTTTTCTGTGTGACTTATTTCACTTAGAATCGTCGTACCTAAATCCACTCATCATGCTGCTACTAACCTTATGACATTGATTTCCTGGCTGAGTGATATTCCAATGTACATAAGGACCACAACTTCTTTATCCATTTTTCTCTTTCCTGGGATATTTAAGGTGGAATGAAGTGGAGGTCCTGGTCAACAGAGCAGCCCTAAACTTTGGGGTGCTTGTGTCTTGCTGATTTTTAATTTTCCCAATTTATACCCCCATGAGTGGAAGTGCCCTATGCTCTCTAAGCTGTGTTTTTCAGATGTTTCAGGACTCACCGGACACTTCTCCAGAGTGGCTCTTGGCAATTTACATCCCGCCCATCAGTGTAGCAAGGCTCCCATTTCTCCATGGCCTGTCCTGCATTTCTGGTTTTGACACTTTTTTCAGCATGGCCCTTTTGACCGATGGGAAGCGAGACTTCTTTGTAGCGCTGATTTGCCTTTCCAGGTGGCTTGGTTGGCCAAAAAGGGCGTATGCGTTTTTTCCTGAATATATTCAGGAAAAAACGCATACGCCCTTTTTGGCCAAGGGCATCATTGTCAACGTTTTGCCGCTTTTCATGTGCTTTAAAGGCGATTCGTATCTACCTCCTGAAATCTGTTTCCTGCAATTCTGCCTTGATTTCAAATCCTCTTCTTTGCCTTCCCTCAATATATTTGTGGACGAGAGTTATCATTTATAACTCTGCAGGTTTGTGAATTGCAGTGCCCTGAACCTCCATTTTACAACTCGTTTTTATGGGAGCTGGCCGCAAAATCGCAGAATGGCTTCAGGCCCTGTTCTGGTTCCGGGGGGCAGGCTGAGCCTGTGGTTAATTCTTCTTTCTGATGGGAAAATAGAGTGACCTGTGCCTGTCCCAACACCAAGAGCTAGTCTCTCGTTGGTTCCACGTCTTCCCGTTTATCCTCAGGACAAATTGCAACCTGTATGGAACAGGAGGTTAAAGGTGCTGATGCTCCAAGTAGGGAGCTTGCTAGTAAAGTGGCTGGAATGGCGAACCCGGGCACAAGGAGATGAGAAATGAGGTGCGTTTTAGAAACCTTTCCCCATCACACGGTGTACCATCTTCTGGGTTTCTCATGCATGTTTTTGATGTAGGAAGATGCCCTTGAACCTGGAGATTTGGGACCCATGCGATGGGTACCACGCAGTATTCCTTTAAAGGGTCTGCGTTTGCTCACCCAACCTCACCAAACCTCTCAGCCCCAAGAGTGTCCACCCTTATGTCTCATCCAGCTGTGCGTCTAGATATGGTCAATCCAGGTTGCATCACAGCCCCTGAACGCATTGTGTAAGAATTTCTCTCTCTTTCACTGTCTTTGTTTCATGGGTGTTTCAAAGTAATTTATTTTTATAATGGGGTTTAGCTGCTTTTCACTGCTGTGTTTATGCCGCTTTACACCCACTTGACACACTAACAGAGAGATATCAATACATAGGTTTTACGATTATTATTAGTCAGATATATTCTTGTGCGTTGAATAGGGCGTGTTGAGTCCAGTTCTCTGAGCAAGGAGTAGGTCTTGTCTATTACATATTGGGTTTATGGAACGGTATCTGAGCTAATTTGATACCCTTGTTTTATGTATCACCCCACCTCACCTTTCCCGTTAAGCAGCCATAGTGTGTTTTCTGCATGTGTGACTCTGTTCTGTTTTGTAATTCAGTTCAAGTGTAACGGTTTTTACATTCCCTCTATCAGTGATACCTTATGAGAAGTGTCCTTTTCTGTGTGACTTATTTCACTTAGAATCGTCGTACCTAAATCCACTCATCATGCTGCTACTAACCTTACGACATTGATTTCCTGGCTGAGTGATATTCCAATGTACATAAGGACCACAACTTCTTTATCCATTTTTCTCTTTCCTGGGATATTTAAGGTGGAATGAAGTGGAGGTCCTGGTCAACAGAGCAGCCCTAAACTTTGGGGTGCTTGTGTCTTGCTGATTTTTAATTTTCCCAATTTATACCCCCATGAGTGGAAGTGCCCTATGCTCTCTAAGCTGTGTTTTTCAGATGTTTCAGGACTCACCGGACACTTCTCCAGAGTGGCTCTTGGCAATTTACATCCCGCCCATCAGTGTAGCAAGGCTCCCATTTCTCCATGGCCTGTCCTGCATTTCTGGTTTTGACACTTTTTTCAGCATGGCCCTTTTGACCGATGGGAAGCGAGACTTCTTTGTAGCGCTGATTTGCCTTTCCAGGTGGCTTGGTTGGCCAAAAAGGGCGTATGCGTTTTTTCCTGAATATATTCAGGAAAAAACGCATACGCCCTTTTTGGCCAAGGGCATCATTGTCAACGTTTTGCCGCTTTTCATGTGCTTTAAAGGCGATTCGTATCTACCTCCTGAAATCTGTTTCCTGCAATTCTGCCTTGATTTCAAATCCTCTTCTTTGCCTTCCCTCAATATATTTGTGGACGAGAGTTATCATTTATAACTCTGCAGGTTTGTGAATTGCAGTGCCCTGAACCTCCATTTTACAACTCGTTTTTATGGGAGCTGGCCGCAAAATCGCTGAATGGCTTCAGGCCCTGTTCTGGTTCCGGGGGGCAGGCTGAGCCTGTGGTTAATTCTTCTTTCTGATGGGAAAATAGAGTGACCTGTGCCTGTCCCAACACCAAGAGCTAGTCTCTCGTTGGTTCCACGTCTTCCCGTTTATCCTCAGGACAAATTGCAACCTGCATGGAACAGGAGGTTAAAGGTGCTGATGCTCCAAGTAGGGAGCTTGCTAGTAAAGCGGCTGGAATGGTGAACCCGGGCACAAGGAGATGAGAAATGAGGTGCGTTTTAGAAACCTTTCCCCATCACACGGTGTACCATCTTCTGGGTTTCTCATGTATGTTTTTGATGTAGGAAGATGCCCTTGAACCTGGAGATTTGGGACCCATGCGATGGGTACCACGCAGTATTCCTTTAAAGGGTCTGTGTTTGCTCACCCAACCTCACCAAACCTCTCAGCCCCAAGAGTGTCCACCCTTATGTCTCATCCAGCTGTGCGTCTAGATATGGTCAATCCAGGTTGCATCACAGCCCCTGAACGCATTGTGTAAGAATTTCTCTCTCTTTCACTGTCTTTGTTTCATGGGTGTTTCAAAGTAATTTATTTTTATAATGGGGTTTAGCTGCTTTTCACTGCTGTGTTTATGCCGCTTTACACCCACTTGACACACTAACAGAGAGATATCAATACATAGGTTTTACGATTATTATTAGTCAGATATATTCTTGTGCGGTGAATAGGGCGTGTTGAGTCCAGTTCTCTGAGCAAGGAGTAGGTCTTGTCTATTACATATTGGGTTTATGGAACGGTATCTGAGCTAATTTGATACCCTTGTTTTATGTATCACCCCACCTCACCTTTCCCGTTAAGCAGCCATAGTGTGTTTTCTGCATGTGTGACTCTGTTCTGTTTTGTAATTCAGTTCAAGTGTAACGGTTTTTACATTCCCTCTCTCAGTGATACCTTATGAGAAGTGTCCTTTTCTGTGTGACTTATTTCACTTAGAATCGTCGTACCTAAATCCACTCATCATGCTGCTACTAACCTTACGACATTGATTTCCTGGCTGAGTGATATTCCAATGTACATAAGGACCACAACTTCTTTATCCATTTTTCTCTTTCCTGGGATATTTATGGTGGAATGAAGTGGAGGTCCTGGTCAACAGAGCAGCCCTAAACTTTGGGGTGCTTGTGTCTTGCTGATTTTTAATTTTCCCAATTTATACCCCCATGAGTGGAAGTGCCCTATGCTCTCTAAGCTTTGTTTTTCAGATGTTTCAGGACTCACCGGACACTTCTCCAGAGTGGCTCTTGGCAATTTACATCCCGCCCATCAGTGTAGCAAGGCTCCCATTTCTCCATGGCCTGTCCTGCATTTCTGGTTTTGACACTTTTTTCAGCATGGCCCTTTTGACCGATGGGAAGCGAGACTTCTTTGTAGCGCTGATTTGCCTTTCCAGGTGGCTTGGTTGGCCAAAAAGGGCGTATGCGTTTTTTCCTGAATATATTCAGGAAAAAACGCATACGCCCTTTTTGGCCAAGGGCATCATTGTCAACGTTTTGCCGCTTTTCATGTGCTTTAAAGGCGATTCGTATCTACCTCCTGAAATCTGTTTCCTGCAATTCTGCCTTGATTTCAAATCCTCTTCTTTGCCTTCCCTCAATATATTTGTGGACGAGAGTTATCATTTATAACTCTGCAGGTTTGTGAATTGCAGTGCCCTGAACCTCGATTTTACAACTCGTTTTTATGGGAGCTGGCCGCAAAATCGCATAATGGCTCCAGGCCCTGTTCTGGTTCCGGGGGGCAGGCTGAGCCTGTGGTTAATTCTTCTTTCTGATGGGAAAATAGAGTGACCTGTGCCTGTCCCAACACCAAGAGCTAGTCTCTCGTTGGTTCCACGTCTTCCCGTTTATCCTCAGGACAAATTGCAACCTGTATGGAACAGGAGGTTAAAGGTGCTGATGCTCCAAGTAGGGAGCTTGCTAGTAAAGCGGCTGGAATGGCGAACCCGGGCACAAGGAGATGAGAAATGAGGTGCGTTTTAGAAACCTTTCCCCATCACACGGTGTACCATCTTCTGGGTTTCTCATGCATGTTTTTGATGTAGGAAGATGCCCTTGAACCTGGAGATTTGGGACCCATGCGATGGGTACCACGCAGTATTCCTTTAAAGGGTCTGCGTTTGCTCACCCAACCTCACCAAACCTCTCAGCCCCAAGAGTGTCCACCCTTATGTCTCATCCAGCTGTGCGTCTAGATATGGTCAATCCAGGTTGCATCACAGCCCCTGAACGCATTGTGTAAGAATTTCTCTCTCTTTCACTGTCTTTGTTTCATGGGTGTTTCAAAGTAATTTATTTTTATAATGGGGTTTAGCTGCTTTTCACTGCTGTGTTTATGCCGCTTTACACCCACTTGACACACTAACAGAGAGATATCAATACATAGGTTTTACGATTATTATTAGTCAGATATATTCTTGTGCGGTGAATAGGGCGTGTTGAGTCCAGTTCTCTGAGCAAGGAGTAGGTCTTGTCTATTACATATTGGGTTTATGGAACGGTATCTGAGCTAATTTGATACCCTTGTTTTATGTATCACCCCACCTCACCTTTCCCGTTAAGCAGCCATAGTGTGTTTTCTGCATGTGTGACTCTGTTCTGTTTTGTAATTCAGTTCAAGTGTAACGGTTTTTACATTCCCTCTATCAGTGATACCTTATGAGAAGTGTCCTTTTCTGTGTGACTTATTTCACTTAGAATCGTCGTACCTAAATCCACTCATCATGCTGCTACTAACCTTACGACATTGATTTCCTGGCTGAGTGATATTCCAATGTACATAAGGACCACAACTTCTTTATCCATTTTTCTCTTTCCTGGGATATTTAAGGTGGAATGAAGTGGAGGTCCTGGTCAACAGAGCAGCCCTAAACTTTGGGGTGCTTGTGTCTTGCTGATTTTTAATTTTCCCAATTTATACCCCCATGAGTGGAAGTGCCCTATGCTCTCTAAGCTGTGTTTTTCAGATGTTTCAGGACTCACCGGACACTTCTCCAGAGTGGCTCTTGGCAATTTACATCCCGCCCATCAGTGTAGCAAGGCTCCCATTTCTCCATGGCCTGTCCTGCATTTCTGGTTTTGACACTTTTTTCAGCATGGCCCTTTTGACCGATGGGAAGCGAGACTTCTTTGTAGCGCTGATTTGCCTTTCCAGGTGGCTTGGTTGGCCAAAAAGGGCGTATGCTTTTTTTCCTGAATATATTCAGGAAAAAACGCATACGCCCTTTTTGGCCAAGGGCATCATTGTCAACGTTTTGCCGCTTTTCATGTGCTTTAAAGGCGATTCGTATCTACCTCCTGAAATCTGTTTCCTGCAATTCTGCCTTGATTTCAAATCCTCTTCTTTGCCTTCCCTCAATATATTTGTGGACGAGAGTTCTCATTTATAACTCTGCAGGTTTGTGAATTGCAGTGCCCTGAACCTCCATTTTACAACTCGTTTTTATGGGAGCTGGCCGCAAAATCGCAGAATGGCTTGAGGCCCTGTTCTGGTTCCGGGGGGCAGGCTGAGCCTGTGGTTAATTCTTCTTTCTGATGGGAAAATAGAGTGACCTGTGCCTGTCCCAACACCAAGAGCTAGTCTCTCGTTGGTTCCACGTCTTCCCGTTTATCCTCAGGACAAATTGCAACCTGTATGGAACAGGAGGTTAAAGGTGCTGATGCTCCAATTAGGGAGCTTGCTAGTAAAGCGGCTGGAATGGCGAACCCGGGCACAAGGCGATGAGAAATGAGGTGCGTTTTAGAAACCTTTCCCCATCACACGGTGTACCATCTTCTGGGTTTCTCATGCATGTTTTTGATGTAGGAAGATGCCCTTGAACCTGGAGATTTGGGACCCATGCGATGGGTACCACGCAGTATTCCTTTAAAGGGTCTGCGTTTGCTCACCCAACCTCACCAAACCTCTCAGCCCCAAGAGTGTCCACCCTTATGTCTCATCCAGCTGTGCGTCTAGATATGGTCAATCCAGGTTGCATCACAGCCCCTGAACGCATTGTGTAAGAATTTCTCTCTCTTTCACTGTCTTTGTTTCATGGGTGTTTCAAAGTAATTTATTTTTATAATGGGGTTTAGCTGCTTTTCACTGCTGTGTTTATGCCGCTTTACACCCACTTGACACACTAACAGAGAGATATCAATACATAGGTTTTACGATTATTATTAGTCAGATATATTCTTGTGCGGTGAATAGGGCGTGTTGAGTCCAGTTCTCTGAGCAAGGAGTAGGTCTTGTCTATTACATATTGGGTTTATGGAACGGTATCTGAGCTAATTTGATACCCTTGTTTTATGTATCACCCCACCTCACCTTTCCCGTTAAGCAGCCATAGTGTGTTTTCTGCATGTGTGACTCTGTTCTGTTTTGTAATTCAGTTCAAGTGTAACGGTTTTTACATTCCCTCTCTCAGTGATACCTTATGAGAAGTGTCCTTTTCTGTGTGACTTATTTCACTTAGAATCGTCGTACCTAAATCCACTCATCATGCTGCTACTAACCTTACGACATTGATTTCCTGGCTGAGTGATATTCCAATGTACATAAGGACCACAACTTCTTTATCCATTTTTCTCTTTCCTGGGATATTTATGGTGGAATGAAGTGGAGGTCCTGGTCAACAGAGCAGCCCTAAACTTTGGGGTGCTTGTGTCTTGCTGATTTTTAATTTTCCCAATTTATACCCCCATGAGTGGAAGTGCCCTATGCTCTCTAAGCTGTGTTTTTCAGATGTTTCAGGACTCACCGGACACTTCTCCAGAGTGGCTCTTGGCAATTTACATCCCGCCCATCAGTGTAGCAAGGCTCCCATTTCTCCATGGCCTGTCCTGCATTTCTGGTTTTGACACTTTTTTCAGCATGGCCCTTTTGACCGATGGGAAGCGAGACTTCTTTGTAGCGCTGATTTGCCTTTCCAGGTGGCTTGGTTGGCCAAAAAGGGCGTATGCGTTTTTTCCTGAATATATTCAGGAAAAAACGCATACGCCCTTTTTGGCCAAGGGCATCATTGTCAACGTTTTGCCGCTTTTCATGTGCTTTAAAGGCGATTCGTATCTACCTCCTGAAATCTGTTTCCTGCAATTCTGCCTTGATTTCAAATCCTCTTCTTTGCCTTCCCTCAATATATTTGTGGACGAGAGTTATCATTTATAACTCTGCAGGTTTGTGAGTTGCAGTGCCCTGAACCTCGATTTTACAACTCGTTTTTATGGGAGCTGGCCGCAAAATCGCATAATGGCTCCAGGCCCTGTTCTGGTTCCGGGGGGCAGGCTGAGCCTGTGGTTAATTCTTCTTTCTGATGGGAAAATAGAGTGACCTGTGCCTGTCCCAACACCAAGAGCTAGTCTCTCGTTGGTTCCACGTCTTCCCGTTTATCCTCAGGACAAATTGCAACCTGTATGGAACAGGAGGTTAAAGGTGCTGATGCTCCAAGTAGGGAGCTTGCTAGTAAAGTGGCTGGAATGGCGAACCCGGGCACAAGGCGATGAGAAATGAGGTGCGTTTTAGAAACCTTTCCCCATCACACGGTGTACCATCTTCTGGGTTTCTCATGCATGTTTTTGATGTAGGAAGATGCCCTTGAACCTGGAGATTTGGGACCCATGCGATGGGTACCACGCAGTATTCCTTTAAAGGGTCTGCGTTTGCTCACCCAACCTCACCAAACCTCTCAGCCCCAAGAGTGTCCACCCTTATGTCTCATCCAGCTGTGCGTCTAGATATGGTCAATCCAGGTTGCATCACAGCCCCTGAACGCATTGTGTAAGAATTTCTCTCTCTTTCACTGTCTTTGTTTCATGGGTGTTTCAAAGTAATTTATTTTTATAATGGGGTTTAGCTGCTTTTCACTGCTGTGTTTATGCCGCTTTACACCCACTTGACACACTAACAGAGAGATATCAATACATAGGTTTTACGATTATTATTAGTCAGATATATTCTTGTGCGGTGAATAGGGCGTGTTGAGTCCAGTTCTCTGAGCAAGGAGTAGGTCTTGTCTATTACATATTGGGTTTATGGAACGGTATCTGAGCTAATTTGATACCCTTGTTTTATGTATCACCCCACCTCACCTTTCCCGTTAAGCAGCCATAGTGTGTTTTCTGCATGTGTGACTCTGTTCTGTTTTGTAATTCAGTTCAAGTGTAACGGTTTTTACATTCCCTCTATCAGTGATACCTTATGAGAAGTGTCCTTTTCTGTGTGACTTATTTCACTTAGAATCGTCGTACCTAAATCCACTCATCATGCTGCTACTAACCTTACGACATTGATTTCCTGGCTGAGTGATATTCCAATGTACATAAGGACCACAACTTCTTTATCCATTTTTCTCTTTCCTGGGATATTTAAGGTGGAATGAAGTGGAGGTCCTGGTCAACAGAGCAGCCCTAAACTTTGGGGTGCTTGTGTCTTGCTGATTTTTAATTTTCCCAATTTATACCCCCATGAGTGGAAGTGCCCTATGCTCTCTAAGCTGTGTTTTTCAGATGTTTCAGGACTCACCGGACACTTCTCCAGAGTGGCTCTTGGCAATTTACATCCCGCCCATCAGTGTAGCAAGGCTCCCATTTCTCCATGGCCTGTCCTGCATTTCTGGTTTTGACACTTTTTTCAGCATGGCCCTTTTGACCGATGGGAAGCGAGACTTCTTTGTAGCGCTGATTTGCCTTTCCAGGTGGCTTGGTTGGCCAAAAAGGGCGTATGCGTTTTTTCCTGAATATATTCAGGAAAAAACGCATACGCCCTTTTTGGCCAAGGGCATCATTGTCAACGTTTTGCCGCTTTTCATGTGCTTTAAAGGCGATTCGTATCTACCTCCTGAAATCTGTTTCCTGCAATTCTGCCTTGATTTCAAATCCTCTTCTTTGCCTTCCCTCAATATATTTGTGGACGAGAGTTCTCATTTATAACTCTGCAGGTTTGTGAATTGCAGTGCCCTGAACCTCCATTTTACAACTCGTTTTTATGGGAGCTGGCCGCAAAATCGCAGAATGGCTTGAGGCCCTGTTCTGGTTCCGGGGGGCAGGCTGAGCCTGTGGTTAATTCTTCTTTCTGATGGGAAAATAGAGTGACCTGTGCCTGTCCCAACACCAAGAGCTAGTCTCTCGTTGGTTCCACGTCTTCCCGTTTATCCTCAGGACAAATTGCAACCTGTATGGAACAGGAGGTTAAAGGTGCTGATGCTCCAAGTAGGGAGCTTGCTAGTAAAGCGGCTGGAATGGCGAACCCGGGCACAAGGCGATGAGAAATGAGGTGCGTTTTAGAAACCTTTCCCCATCACACGGTGTACCATCTTCTGGGTTTCTCATGCATGTTTTTGATGTAGGAAGATGCCCTTGAACCTGGAGATTTGGGACCCATGCGATGGGTACCACGCAGTATTCCTTTAAAGGGTCTGCGTTTGCTCACCCAACCTCACCAAACCTCTCAGCCCCAAGAGTGTCCACCCTTATGTCTCATCCAGCTGTGCGTCTAGATATGGTCAATCCAGGTTGCATCACAGCCCCTGAACGCATTGTGTAAGAATTTCTCTCTCTTTCACTGTCTTTGTTTCATGGGTGTTTCAAAGTAATTTATTTTTATAATGGGGTTTAGCTGCTTTTCACTGCTGTGTTTATGCCGCTTTACACCCACTTGACACACTAACAGAGAGATATCAATACATAGGTTTTACGATTATTATTAGTCAGATATATTCTTGTGCGGTGAATAGGGCGTGTTGAGTCCAGTTCTCTGAGCAAGGAGTAGGTCTTGTCTATTACATATTGGGTTTATGGAACGGTATCTGAGCTAATTTGATACCCTTGTTTTATGTATCACCCCACCTCACCTTTCCCGTTAAGCAGCCATAGTGTGTTTTCTGCATGTGTGACTCTGTTCTGTTTTGTAATTCAGTTCAAGTGTAACGGTTTTTACATTCCCTCTATCAGTGATACCTTATGAGAAGTGTCCTTTTCTGTGTGACTTATTTCACTTAGAATCGTCGTACCTAAATCCACTCATCATGCTGCTACTAACCTTACGACATTGATTTCCTGGCTGAGTGATATTCCAATGTACATAAGGACCACAACTTCTTTATCCATTTTTCTCTTTCCTGGGATATTTAAGGTGGAATGAAGTGGAGGTCCTGGTCAACAGAGCAGCCCTAAACTTTGGGGTGCTTGTGTCTTGCTGATTTTTAATTTTCCCAATTTATACCCCCATGAGTGGAAGTGCCCTATGCTCTCTAAGCTGTGTTTTTCAGATGTTTCAGGACTCACCGGACACTTCTCCAGAGTGGCTCTTGGCAATTTACATCCCGCCCATCAGTGTAGCAAGGCTCCCATTTCTCCATGGCCTGTCCTGCATTTCTGGTTTTGACACTTTTTTCAGCATGGCCCTTTTGACCGATGGGAAGCGAGACTTCTTTGTAGCGCTGATTTGCCTTTCCAGGTGGCTTGGTTGGCCAAAAAGGGCGTATGCGTTTTTTCCTGAATATATTCAGGAAAAAACGCATACGCCCTTTTTGGCCAAGGGCATCATTGTCAACGTTTTGCCGCTTTTCATGTGCTTTAAAGGCGATTCGAATCTACCTCCTGAAATCTGTTTCCTGCAATTCTGCCTTGATTTCAAATCCTCTTCTTTGCCTTCCCTCAATATATTTGTGGACGAGAGTTATCATTAATAACTCTGCAGGTTTGTGAATTGCAGTGCCCTGAACCTCCATTTTACAACTCGTTTTTATGGGAGCTGGCCGCAAAATCGCAGAATGGCTTCAGGCCCTGTTCTGGTTCTGGGGGGCAGGCTGAGCCTGTGGTTAATTCTTCTTTCTGATGGGAAAATAGAGTGACCTGTGCCTGTCCCAACACCAAGAGCTAGTCTCTCGTTGGTTCCACGTCTTCCCGTTTATCCTCAGGACAAATTGCAACCTGCATGGAACAGGAGGTTAAAGGTGCTGATGCTCCAAGTAGGGAGCTTGCTAGTAAAGCAGCTGGAATGGCGTACCCGGGCACAAGGAGTTGAGAAATGAGGTGCGTTTTAGAAACCTTTCCCCATCACACGGTGTACCATCTTCTGGGTTTCTCATGCATGTTTTTGATGTAGGAAGATGCCCTTGAACCTGGAGATTTGGGACCCATGCGATGGGTACCACGCAGTATTCCTTTAAAGGGTCTGCGTTTGCTCACCCAACCTCACCAAACCTCTCAGCCCCAAGAGTGTCCACCCTTATGTCTCATCCAGCTGTGCGTCTAGATATGGTCAATCCAGGTTGCATCACAGCCCCTGAACGCATTGTGTAAGAATTTCTCTCTCTTTCACTGTCTTTGTTTCATGGGTGTTTCAAAGTAATTTATTTTTATAATGGGGTTTAGCTGCTTTTCACTGCTGTGTTTATGCCGCTTTACACCCACTTGACACACTAACAGAGAGATATCAATACATAGGTTTTACGATTATTATTAGTCAGATATATTCTTGTGCGGTGAATAGGGCGTGTTGAGTCCAGTTCTCTGAGCAAGGAGTAGGTCTTGTCTATTACATATTGGGTTTATGGAACGGTATCTGAGCTAATTTGATACCCTTGTTTTATGTATCACCCCACCTCACCTTTCCCGTTAAGCAGCCATAGTGTGTTTTCTGCATGTGTGACTCTGTTCTGTTTTGTAATTCAGTTCAAGTGTAACGGTTTTTACATTCCCTCTATCAGTGATACCTTATGAGAAGTGTCCTTTTCTGTGTGACTTATTTCACTTAGAATCGTCGTACCTAAATCCACTCATCATGCTGCTCCTTACCTTACGACATTGATTTCATGGCTGAGTGATATTCCATTGTACATAAGGACCACAACTTCTTTATCCATTTTTCTCTTTCCTGGGATATTTAAGGTGGAATGAAGTGGAGGTCCTGGTCAACAGAGCAGCCCTAAACTTTGGGGTGCTTGTGTCTTGCTGATTTTTCATTTTCCCAATTTATACCCCCATGAGTGGAAGTGCCCTATGCTCTCTAAGCTGTGTTTTTCAGATGTTTCAGGACTCACCGGACACTTCTCCAGAGTGGTCCTGGCAATTTACATCCCGCCCATCAGTGTAGCAAGGCTCCCATTTCTCCATGGCCTGTCCTGCATTTCTGGTTTTGACACTTTTTTCAGCATGGCCCTTTTGACCGATGGGAAGCGAGACTTCTTTGTAGCGCTGATTTGCCTTTCCAGGTGGCTTGGTTGGCCAAAAAGGGCGTATGCGTTTTTTCCTGAATATATTCAGGAAAAAACGCATACGCCCTTTTTGGCCAAGGGCATCATTGTCAACGTTTTGCCGCTTTTCATGTGCTTTAAAGGCGATTCGTATCTACCTCCTGAAATCTGTTTCCTGCAATTCTGCCTTGATTTCAAATCCTCTTCTTTGCCTTCCCTCAATATATTTGTGGACGGGAGTTATCATTTATAACTCTGCAGGTTTGTGAATTGCAGTGCCCTGAACCTCCATTTTACAACTCGTTTTTATGGGAGCTGGCCGCAAAATCGCAGAATGGCTTCAGGCCCTGTTCTGGTTCCGGGGGGCAGGCTGAGCCTGTGGTTAATTCTTCTTTCTGATGGGAAAATAGAGTGACCTGTGCCTGTCCCAACACCAAGAGCTAGTCTCTCGTTGGTTCCACGTCTTCCCGTTTATCCTCAGGACAAATTGCAACCTGCATGGAACAGGAGGTTAAAGGTGCTGATGCTCCAAGTAGGGAGCTTGCTAGTAAAGCGGCTGGAATGGTGAACCCGGGCACAAGGAGATGAGAAATGAGGTGCGTTTTAGAAACCTTTCCCCATCACACGGTGTACCATCTTCTGGGTTTCTCATGCATGTTTTTGATGTAGGAAGATGCCCTTGAACCTGGAGATTTGGGACCCATGCGATGGGTACCACGCAGTATTCCTTTAAAGGGTCTGCGTTTGCTCACCCAACCTCACCAAACCTCTCAGCCCCAAGAGTGTCCACCCTTATGTCTCATCCAGCTGTGCGTCTAGATATGGTCAATCCAGGTTGCATCACAGCCCCTGAACGCATTGTGTAAGAATTTCTCTCTCTTTCACTGTCTGTGTTTCATGGGTGTTTCAAAGTAATTTATTTTTATAATGGGGTTTAGCTGCTTTTCACTGCTGTGTTTATGCCGCTTTACACCCACTTGACACACTAACAGAGAGATATCAATACATAGGTTTTACGATTATTATTAGTCAGATATATTCTTGTGCGGTGAATAGGGCGTGTTGAGTCCAGTTCTCTGAGCAAGGAGTAGGTCTTGTCTATTACATATTGGGTTTATGGAACGGTATCTGAGCTAATTTGATACCCTTGTTTTATGTATCACCCCACCTCACCTTTCCCGTTAAGCAGCCATAGTGTGTTTTCTGCATGTGTGACTCTGTTCTGTTTTGTAATTCAGTTCAAGTGTAACGGTTTTTACATTCCCTCTCTCAGTGATACCTTATGAGAAGTGTCCTTTTCTGTGTGACTTATTTCACTTAGAATCGTCGTACCTAAATCCACTCATCATGCTGCTACTAACCTTATGACATTGATTTCCTGGCTGAGTGATATTCCAATGTACATAAGGACCACAACTTCTTTATCCATTTTTCTCTTTCCTGGGATATTTAAGGTGGAATGAAGTGGAGGTCCTGGTCAACAGAGCAGCCCTAAACTTTGGGGTGCTTGTGTCTTGCTGATTTTTAATTTTCCCAATTTATACCCCCATGAGTGGAAGTGCCCTATGCTCTCTAAGCTGTGTTTTTCAGATGTTTCAGGACTCACCGGACACTTCTCCAGAGTGGCTCTTGGCAATTTACATCCCGCCCATCAGTGTAGCAAGGCTCCCATTTCTCCATGGCCTGTCCTGCATTTCTGGTTTTGACACTTTTTTCAGCATGGCCCTTTTGACCGATGGGAAGCGAGACTTCTTTGTAGCGCTGATTTGCCTTTCCAGGTGGCTTGGTTGGCCAAAAAGGGCGTATGCGTTTTTTCCTGAATATATTCAGGAAAAAACGCATACGCCCTTTTTGGCCAAGGGCATCATTGTCAACGTTTTGCCGCTTTTCATGTGCTTTAAAGGCGATTCGTATCTACCTCCTGAAATCTGTTTCCTGCAATTCTGCCTTGATTTCAAATCCTCTTCTTTGCCTTCCCTCAATATATTTGTGGACGAGAGTTATCATTTATAACTCTGCAGGTTTGTGAATTGCAGTGCCCTGAACCTCCATTTTACAACTCGTTTTTATGGGAGCTGGCCGCAAAATCGCAGAATGGCTTCAGGCCCTGTTCTGGTTCCGGGGGGCAGGCTGAGCCTGTGGTTAATTCTTCTTTCTGATGGGAAAATAGAGTGACCTGTGCCTGTCCCAACACCAAGAGCTAGTCTCTCGTTGGTTCCACGTCTTCCCGTTTATCCTCAGGACAAATTGCAACCTGTATGGAACAGGAGGTTAAAGGTGCTGATGCTCCAAGTAGGGAGCTTGCTAGTAAAGCGGCTGGAATGGCGAACCCGGGCACAAGGAGATGAGAAATGAGGTGCGTTTTAGAAACCTTTCCCCATCACACGGTGTACCATCTTCTGGGTTTCTCATGCATGTTTTTGATGTAGGAAGATGCCCTTGAACCTGGAGATTTGGGACCCATGCGATGGGTACCACGCAGTATTCCTTTAAAGGGTCTGCGTTTGCTCACCCAACCTCACCAAACCTCTCAGCCCCAAGAGTGTCCACCCTTATGTCTCATCCAGCTGTGCGTCTAGATATGGTCAATCCAGGTTGCATCACAGCCCCTGAACGCATTGTGTAAGAATTTCTCTCTCTTTCACTGTCTTTGTTTCATGGGTGTTTCAAAGTAATTTATTTTTATAATGGGGTTTAGCTGCTTTTCACTGCTGTGTTTATGCCGCTTTACACCCACTTGACACACTAACAGAGAGATATCAATACATAGGTTTTACGATTATTATTAGTCAGATATATTCTTGTGCGTTGAATAGGGCGTGTTGAGTCCAGTTCTCTGAGCAAGGAGTAGGTCTTGTCTATTACATATTGGGTTTATGGAACGGTATCTGAGCTAATTTGATACCCTTGTTTTATGTATCACCCCACCTCACCTTTCCCGTTAAGCAGCCATAGTGTGTTTTCTGCATGTGTGACTCTGTTCTGTTTTGTAATTCAGTTCAAGTGTAACGGTTTTTACATTCCCTCTCTCAGTGATACCTTATGAGAAGTGTCCTTTTCTGTGTGACTTATTTCACTTAGAATCGTCGTACCTAAATCCACTCATCATGCTGCTACTAACCTTACGACATTGATTTCCTGGCTGAGTGATATTCCAATGTACATAAGGACCACAACTTCTTTATCCATTTTTCTCTTTCCTGGGATATTTAAGGTGGAATGAAGTGGAGGTCCTGGTCAACAGAGCAGCCCTAAACTTTGGGGTGCTTGTGTCTTGCTGATTTTTAATTTTCCCAATTTATACCCCCATGAGTGGAAGTGCCCTATGCTCTCTAAGCTGTGTTTTTCAGATGTTTCAGGACTCACCGGACACTTCTCCAGAGTGGCTCTTGGCAATTTACATCCCGCCCATCAGTGTAGCAAGGCTCCCATTTCTCCATGGCCTGTCCTGCATTTCTGGTTTTGACACTTTTTTCAGCATGGCCCTTTTGACCGATGGGAAGCGAGACTTCTTTGTAGCGCTGATTTGCCTTTCCAGGTGGCTTGGTTGGCCAAAAAGGGCGTATGCGTTTTTTCCTGAATATATTCAGGAAAAAACGCATACGCCCTTTTTGGCCAAGGGCATCATTGTCAACGTTTTGCCGCTTTTCATGTGCTTTAAAGGCGATTCGTATCTACCTCCTGAAATCTGTTTCCTGCAATTCTGCCTTGATTTCAAATCCTCTTCTTTGCCTTCCCTCAATATATTTGTGGACGGGAGTTATCATTTATAACTCTGCAGGTTTGTGAATTGCAGTGCCCTGAACCTCCATTTTACAACTCGTTTTTATGGGAGCTGGCCGCAAAATCGCAGAATGGCTTCAGGCCCTGTTCTGGTTCCGGGGGGCAGGCTGAGCCTGTGGTTAATTCTTCTTTCTGATGGGAAAATAGAGTGACCTGTGCCTGTCCCAACACCAAGAGCTAGTCTCTCGTTGGTTCCACGTCTTCCCGTTTATCCTCAGGACAAATTGCAACCTGCATGGAACAGGAGGTTAAAGGTGCTGATGCTCCAAGTAGGGAGCTTGCTAGTAAAGCGGCTGGAATGGCGAACCCGGGCACAAGGAGATGAGAAATGAGGTGCGTTTTAGAAACCTTTCCCCATCACACGGTGTACCATCTTCTGGGTTTCTCATGCATGTTTTTGATGTAGGAAGATGCCCTTGAACCTGGAGATTTGGGACCCATGCGATGGGTACCACGCAGTATTCCTTTAAAGGGTCTGCGTTTGCTCACCCAACCTCACCAAACCTCTCAGCCCCAAGAGTGTCCACCCTTATGTCTCATCCAGCTGTGCGTCTAGATATGGTCAATCCAGGTTGCATCACAGCCCCTGAACGCATTGTGTAAGAATTTCTCTCTCTTTCACTGTCTGTGTTTCATGGGTGTTTCAAAGTAATTTATTTTTATAATGGGGTTTAGCTGCTTTTCACTGCTGTGTTTATGCCGCTTTACACCCACTTGACACACTAACAGAGAGATATCAATACATAGGTTTTACGATTATTATTAGTCAGATATATTCTTGTGCGGTGAATAGGGCGTGTTGAGTCCAGTTCTCTGAGCAAGGAGTAGGTCTTGTCTATTACATATTGGGTTTATGGAACGGTATCTGAGCTAATTTGATACCCTTGTTTTATGTATCACCCCACCTCACCTTTCCCGTTAAGCAGCCATAGTGTGTTTTCTGCATGTGTGACTCTGTTCTGTTTTGTAATTCAGTTCAAGTGTAACGGTTTTTACATTCCCTCTCTCAGTGATACCTTATGAGAAGTGTCCTTTTCTGTGTGACTTATTTCACTTAGAATCGTCGTACCTAAATCCACTCATCATGCTGCTACTAACCTTACGACATTGATTTCCTGGCTGAGTGATATTCCAATGTACATAAGGACCACAACTTCTTTATCCATTTTTCTCTTTCCTGGGATATTTAAGGTGGAATGAAGTGGAGGTCCTGGTCAACAGAGCAGCCCTAAACTTTGGGGTGCTTGTGTCTTGCTGATTTTTAATTTTCCCAATTTATACCCCCATGAGTGGAAGTGCCCTATGCTCTCTAAGCTGTGTTTTTCAGATGTTTCAGGACTCACCGGACACTTCTCCAGAGTGGCTCTTGGCAATTTACATCCCGCCCATCAGTGTAGCAAGGCTCCCATTTCTCCATGGCCTGTCCTGCATTTCTGGTTTTGACACTTTTTTCAGCATGGCCCTTTTGACCGATGGGAAGCGAGACTTCTTTGTAGCGCTGATTTGCCTTTCCAGGTGGCTTGGTTGGCCAAAAAGGGCGTATGCGTTTTTTCCTGAATATATTCAGGAAAAAACGCATACGCCCTTTTTGGCCAAGGGCATCATTGTCAACGTTTTGCCGCTTTTCATGTGCTTTAAAGGCGATTCGTATCTACCTCCTGAAATCTGTTTCCTGCAATTCTGCCTTGATTTCAAATCCTCTTCTTTGCCTTCCCTCAATATATTTGTGGACGGGAGTTATCATTTATAACTCTGCAGGTTTGTGAATTGCAGTGCCCTGAACCTCCATTTTACAACTCGTTTTTATGGGAGCTGGCCGCAAAATCGCAGAATGGCTTCAGGCCCTGTTCTGGTTCCGGGGGGCAGGCTGAGCCTGTGGTTAATTCTTCTTTCTGATGGGAAAATAGAGTGACCTGTGCCTGTCCCAACACCAAGAGCTAGTCTCTCGTTGGTTCCACGTCTTCCCGTTTATCCTCAGGACAAATTGCAACCTGCATGGAACAGGAGGTTAAAGGTGCTGATGCTCCAAGTAGGGAGCTTGCTAGTAAAGCGGCTGGAATGGCGAACCCGGGCACAAGGAGATGAGAAATGAGGTGCGTTTTAGAAACCTTTCCCCATCACACGGTGTACCATCTTCTGGGTTTCTCATGCATGTTTTTGATGTAGGAAGATGCCCTTGAACCTGGAGATTTGGGACCCATGCGATGGGTACCACGCAGTATTCCTTTAAAGGGTCTGCGTTTGCTCACCCAACCTCACCAAACCTCTCAGCCCCAAGAGTGTCCACCCTTATGTCTCATCCAGCTGTGCGTCTAGATATGGTCAATCCAGGTTGCATCACAGCCCCTGAACGCATTGTGTAAGAATTTCTCTCTCTTTCACTGTCTGTGTTTCATGGGTGTTTCAAAGTAATTTATTTTTATAATGGGGTTTAGCTGCTTTTCACTGCTGTGTTTATGCCGCTTTACACCCACTTGACACACTAACAGAGAGATATCAATACATAGGTTTTACGATTATTATTAGTCAGATATATTCTTGTGCGGTGAATAGGGCGTGTTGAGTCCAGTTCTCTGAGCAAGGAGTAGGTCTTGTCTATTACATATTGGGTTTATGGAACGGTATCTGAGCTAATTTGATACCCTTGTTTTATGTATCACCCCACCTCACCTTTCCCGTTAAGCAGCCATAGTGTGTTTTCTGCATGTGTGACTCTGTTCTGTTTTGTAATTCAGTTCAAGTGTAACGGTTTTTACATTCCCTCTCTCAGTGATACCTTATGAGAAGTGTCCTTTTCTGTGTGACTTATTTCACTTAGAATCGTCGTACCTAAATCCACTCATCATGCTGCTACTAACCTTACGACATTGATTTCCTGGCTGAGTGATATTCCAATGTACATAAGGACCACAACTTCTTTATCCATTTTTCTCTTTCCTGGGATATTTAAGGTGGAATGAAGTGGAGGTCCTGGTCAACAGAGCAGCCCTAAACTTTGGGGTGCTTGTGTCTTGCTGATTTTTAATTTTCCCAATTTATACCCCCATGAGTGGAAGTGCCCTATGCTCTCTAAGCTGTGTTTTTCAGATGTTTCAGGACTCACCGGACACTTCTCCAGAGTGGCTCTTGGCAATTTACATCCCGCCCATCAGTGTAGCAAGGCTCCCATTTCTCCATGGCCTGTCCTGCATTTCTGGTTTTGACACTTTTTTCAGCATGGCCCTTTTGACCGATGGGAAGCGAGACTTCTTTGTAGCGCTGATTTGCCTTTCCAGGTGGCTTGGTTGGCCAAAAAGGGCGTATGCGTTTTTTCCTGAATATATTCAGGAAAAAACGCATACGCCCTTTTTGGCCAAGGGCATCATTGTCAACGTTTTGCCGCTTTTCATGTGCTTTAAAGGCGATTCGTATCTACCTCCTGAAATCTGTTTCCTGCAATTCTGCCTTGATTTCAAATCCTCTTCTTTGCCTTCCCTCAATATATTTGTGGACGAGAGTTATCATTTATAACTCTGCAGGTTTGTGAATTGCAGTGCCCTGAACCTCCATTTTACAACTCGTTTTTATGGGAGCTGGCCGCAAAATCGCTGAATGGCTTCAGGCCCTGTTCTGGTTCCGGGGGGCAGGCTGAGCCTGTGGTTAATTCTTCTTTCTGATGGGAAAATAGAGTGACCTGTGCCTGTCCCAACACCAAGAGCTAGTCTCTCGTTGGTTCCACGTCTTCCCGTTTATCCTCAGGACAAATTGCAACCTGTATGGAACAGGAGGTTAAAGGTGCTGATGCTCCAAGTAGGGAGCTTGCTAGTAAAGCGGCTGGAATGGTGAACCCGGGCACAAGGAGATGAGAAATGAGGTGCGTTTTAGAAACCTTTCCCCATCACACGGTGTACCATCTTCTGGGTTTCTCATGTATGTTTTTGATGTAGGAAGATGCCCTTGAACCTGGAGATTTGGGACCCATGCGATGGGTACCACGCAGTATTCCTTTAAAGGGTCTGTGTTTGCTCACCCAACCTCACCAAACCTCTCAGCCCCAAGAGTGTCCACCCTTATGTCTCATCCAGCTGTGCGTCTAGATATGGTCAATCCAGGTTGCATCACAGCCCCTGAACGCATTGTGTAAGAATTTCTCTCTCTTTCACTGTCTTTGTTTCATGGGTGTTTCAAAGTAATTTATTTTTATAATGGGGTTTAGCTGCTTTTCACTGCTGTGTTTATGCCGCTTTACACCCACTTGACACACTAACAGAGAGATATCAATACATAGGTTTTACGATTATTATTAGTCAGATATATTCTTGTGCGTTGAATAGGGCGTGTTGAGTCCAGTTCTCTGAGCAAGGAGTAGGTCTTGTCTATTACATATTGGGTTTATGGAACGGTATCTGAGCTAATTTGATACCCTTGTTTTATGTATCACCCCACCTCACCTTTCCCGTTAAGCAGCCATAGTGTGTTTTCTGCATGTGTGACTCTGTTCTGTTTTGTAATTCAGTTCAAGTGTAACGGTTTTTACATTCCCTCTCTCAGTGATACCTTATGAGAAGTGTCCTTTTCTGTGTGACTTATTTCACTTAGAATCGTCGTACCTAAATCCACTCATCATGCTGCTACTAACCTTACGACATTGATTTCCTGGCTGAGTGATATTCCAATGTACATAAGGACCACAACTTCTTTATCCATTTTTCTCTTTCCTGGGATATTTATGGTGGAATGAAGTGGAGGTCCTGGTCAACAGAGCAGCCCTAAACTTTGGGGTGCTTGTGTCTTGCTGATTTTTAATTTTCCCAATTTATACCCCCATGAGTGGAAGTGCCCTATGCTCTCTAAGCTTTGTTTTTCAGATGTTTCAGGACTCACCGGACACTTCTCCAGAGTGGCTCTTGGCAATTTACATCCCGCCCATCAGTGTAGCAAGGCTCCCATTTCTCCATGGCCTGTCCTGCATTTCTGGTTTTGACACTTTTTTCAGCATGGCCCTTTTGACCGATGGGAAGCGAGACTTCTTTGTAGCGCTGATTTGCCTTTCCAGGTGGCTTGGTTGGCCAAAAAGGGCGTATGCGTTTTTTCCTGAATATATTCAGGAAAAAACGCATACGCCCTTTTTGGCCAAGGGCATCATTGTCAACGTTTTGCCGCTTTTCATGTGCTTTAAAGGCGATTCGTATCTACCTCCTGAAATCTGTTTCCTGCAATTCTGCCTTGATTTCAAATCCTCTTCTTTGCCTTCCCTCAATATATTTGTGGACGAGAGTTATCATTTATAACTCTGCAGGTTTGTGAATTGCAGTGCCCTGAACCTCGATTTTACAACTCGTTTTTATGGGAGCTGGCCGCAAAATCGCAGAATGGCTTCAGGCCCTGTTCTGGTTCCGGGGGGCAGGCTGAGCCTGTGGTTAATTCTTCTTTCTGATGGGAAAATAGAGTGACCTGTGCCTGTCCCAACACCAAGAGCTAGTCTCTCGTTGGTTCCACGTCTTCCCGTTTATCCTCAGGACAAATTGCAACCTGTATGGAACAGGAGGTTAAAGGTGCTGATGCTCCAAGTAGGGAGCTTGCTAGTAAAGTGGCTGGAATGGCGAACCCGGGCACAAGGCGATGAGAAATGAGGTGCGTTTTAGAAACCTTTCCCCATCACACGGTGTACCATCTTCTGGGTTTCTCATGCATGTTTTTGATGTAGGAAGATGCCCTTGAACCTGGAGATTTGGGACCCATGCGATGGGTACCACGCAGTATTCCTTTAAAGGGTCTGCGTTTGCTCACCCAACCTCACCAAACCTCTCAGCCCCAAGAGTGTCCACCCTTATGTCTCATCCAGCTGTGCGTCTAGATATGGTCAATCCAGGTTGCATCACAGCCCCTGAACGCATTGTGTAAGAATTTCTCTCTCTTTCACTGTCTGTGTTTCATGGGTGTTTCAAAGTAATTTATTTTTATAATGGGGTTTAGCTGCTTTTCACTGCTGTGTTTATGCCGCTTTACACCCACTTGACACACTAACAGAGAGATATCAATACATAGGTTTTACGATTATTATTAGTCAGATATATTCTTGTGCGGTGAATAGGGCGTGTTGAGTCCAGTTCTCTGAGCAAGGAGTAGGTCTTGTCTATTACATATTGGGTTTATGGAACGGTATCTGAGCTAATTTGATACCCTTGTTTTATGTATCACCCCACCTCACCTTTCCCGTTAAGCAGCCATAGTGTGTTTTCTGCATGTGTGACTCTGTTCTGTTTTGTAATTCAGTTCAAGTGTAACGGTTTTTACATTCCCTCTATCAGTGATACCTTATGAGAAGTGTCCTTTTCTGTGTGACTTATTTCACTTAGAATCGTCGTACCTAAATCCACTCATCATGCTGCTACTAACCTTACGACATTGATTTCCTGGCTGAGTGATATTCCAATGTACATAAGGACCACAACTTCTTTATCCATTTTTCTCTTTCCTGGGATATTTAAGGTGGAATGAAGTGGAGGTCCTGGTCAACAGAGCAGCCCTAAACTTTGGGGTGCTTGTGTCTTGCTGATTTTTAATTTTCCCAATTTATACCCCCATGAGTGGAAGTGCCCTATGCTCTCTAAGCTGTGTTTTTCAGATGTTTCAGGACTCACCGGACACTTCTCCAGAGTGGCTCTTGGCAATTTACATCCCGCCCATCAGTGTAGCAAGGCTCCCATTTCTCCATGGCCTGTCCTGCATTTCTGGTTTTGACACATTTTTCAGCATGGCCCTTTTGACCGATGGGAAGCGAGACTTCTTTGTAGCGCTGATTTGCCTTTCCAGGTGGCTTGGTTGGCCAAAAAGGGCGTATGCGTTTTTTCCTGAATATATTCAGGAAAAAACGCATACGCCCTCTTTGGCCAAGGGCATCATTGTCAACGTTTTGCCGCTTTTCATGTGCTTTAAAGGCGATTCGTATCTACCTCCTGAAATCTGTTTCCTGCAATTCTGCCTTGATTTCAAATCCTCTTCTTTGCCTTCCCTCAATATATTTGTGGACGAGAGTTCTCATTTATAACTCTGCAGGTTTGTGAATTGCAGTGCCCTGAACCTCCATTTTACAACTCGTTTTTATGGGAGCTGGCCGCAAAATCGCAGAATGGCTTGAGGCCCTGTTCTGGTTCCGGGGGGCAGGCTGAGCCTGTGGTTAATTCTTCTTTCTGATGGGAAAATAGAGTGACCTGTGCCTGTCCCAACACCAAGAGCTAGTCTCTCGTTGGTTCCACGTCTTCCCGTTTATCCTCAGGACAAATTGCAACCTGTATGGAACAGGAGGTTAAAGGTGCTGATGCTCCAAGTAGGGAGCTTGCTAGTAAAGCGGCTGGAATGGCGAACCCGGGCACAAGGCGATGAGAAATGAGGTGCGTTTTAGAAACCTTTCCCCATCACACGGTGTACCATCTTCTGGGTTTCTCATGCATGTTTTTGATGTAGGAAGATGCCCTTGAACCTGGAGATTTGGGACCCATGCGATGGGTACCACGCAGTATTCCTTTAAAGGGTCTGCGTTTGCTCACCCAACCTCACCAAACCTCTCAGCCCCAAGAGTGTCCACCCTTATGTCTCATCCAGCTGTGCGTCTAGATATGGTCAATCCAGGTTGCATCACAGCCCCTGAACGCATTGTGTAAGAATTTCTCTCTCTTTCACTGTCTTTGTTTCATGGGTGTTTCAAAGTAATTTATTTTTATAATGGGGTTTAGCTGCTTTTCACTGCTGTGTTTATGCCGCTTTACACCCACTTGACACACTAACAGAGAGATATCAATACATAGGTTTTACGATTATTATTAGTCAGATATATTCTTGTGCGGTGAATAGGGCGTGTTGAGTCCAGTTCTCTGAGCAAGGAGTAGGTCTTGTCTATTACATATTGGGTTTATGGAACGGTATCTGAGCTAATTTGATACCCTTGTTTTATGTATCACCCCACCTCACCTTTCCCGTTAAGCAGCCATAGTGTGTTTTCTGCATGTGTGACTCTGTTCTGTTTTGTAATTCAGTTCAAGTGTAACGGTTTTTACATTCCCTCTATCAGTGATACCTTATGAGAAGTGTCCTTTTCTGTGTGACTTATTTCACTTAGAATCGTCGTACCTAAATCCACTCATCATGCTGCTACTAACCTTACGACATTGATTTCATGGCTGAGTGATATTCCAATGTACATAAGGACCACAACTTCTTTATCCATTTTTCTCTTTCCTGGGATATTTAAGGTGGAATGAAGTGGAGGTCCTGGTCAACAGAGCAGCCCTAAACTTTGGGGTGCTTGTGTCTTGCTGATTTTTAATTTTCCCAATTTATACCCCCATGAGTGGAAGTGCCCTATGCTCTCTAAGCTGTGTTTTTCAGATGTTTCAGGACTCACCGGACACTTCTCCAGAGTGGCTCTTGGCAATTTACATCCCGCCCATCAGTGTAGCAAGGCTCCCATTTCTCCATGGCCTGTCCTGCATTTCTGGTTTTGACACTTTTTTCAGCATGGCCCTTTTGACCGATGGGAAGCGAGACTTGTTTGTAGCGCTGATTTGCCTTTCCAGGTGGCTTGGTTGGCCAAAAAGGGCGTATGCGTTTTTTCCTGAATATATTCAGGAAAAAACGCATACGCCCTTTTTGGCCAAGGGCATCATTGTCAACGTTTTGCCGCTTTTCATGTGCTTTAAAGGCGATTCGTATCTACCTCCTGAAATCTGTTTCCTGCAATTCTGCCTTGATTTCAAATCCTCTTCTTTGCCTTCCCTCAATATATTTGTGGACGAGAGTTATCATTTATAACTCTGCAGGTTTGTGAATTGCAGTGCCCTGAACCTCCATTTTACAACTCGTTTTTATGGGAGCTGGCCGCAAAATCGCAGAATGGCTTCAGGCCCTGTTCTGGTTCCGGGGGGCAGGCTGAGCCTGTGGTTAATTCTTCTTTCTGATGGGAAAATAGAGTGACCTGTGCCTGTCCCAACACCAAGAGCTAGTCTCTCGTTGGTTCCACGTCTTCCCGTTTATCCTCAGGACAAATTGCAACCTGTATGGAACAGGAGGTTAAAGGTGCTGATGCTCCAAGTAGGGAGCTTGCTAGTAAAGCGGCTGGAATGGCGAACCCGGGCACAAGGAGATGAGAAATGAGGTGCGTTTTAGAAACCTTTCCCCATCACACGGTGTACCATCTTCTGGGTTTCTCATGCATGTTTTTGATGTAGGAAGATGCCCTTGAACCTGGAGATTTGGGACCCATGCGATGGGTACCACGCAGTATTCCTTTAAAGGGTCTGCGTTTGCTCACCCAACCTCACCAAACCTCTCAGCCCCAAGAGTGTCCACCCTTATGTCTCATCCAGCTGTGCGTCTAGATATGGTCAATCCAGGTTGCATCACAGCCCCTGAACGCATTGTGTAAGAATTTCTCTCTCTTTCACTGTCTTTGTTTCATGGGTGTTTCAAAGTAATTTATTTTTGTAATGGGGTTTAGCTGCTTTTCACTGCTGTGTTTATGCCGCTTTACACCCACTTGACACACTAACAGAGAGATATCAATACATAGGTTTTACGATTATTATTAGTCAGATATATTCTTGTGCAGTGAATAGGGCGTGCTGAGTCCAGTTCTCTGAGCAAGGAGTAGGTCTTGTCTATTACATATTGGGTTTATGGAACGGTATCTGAGCTAATTTGATACCCTTGTTTTATGTATCACCCCACCTCACCTTTCCCGTTAAGCAGCCATAGTGTGTTTTCTGCATGTGTGACTCTGTTCTGTTTTGTAATTCAGTTCAAGTGTAACGGTTTTTACATTCCCTCTATCAGTGATACCTTATGAGAAGTGTCCTTTTCTGTGTGACTTATTTCACTTAGAATCGTCGTACCTAAATCCACTCATCATGCTGCTACTAACCTTACGACATTGATTTCATGGCTGAGTGATATTCCATTGTACATAAGGACCACAACTTCTTTATCCATTTTTCTCTTTCCTGGGATATTTAAGGTGGAATGAAGTGGAGGTCCTGGTCAACAGAGCAGCCCTAAACTTTGGGGTGCTTGTGTCTTGCTGATTTTTAATTTTCCCAATTTATACCCCCATGAGTGGAAGTGCCCTATGCTCTCTAAGCTGTGTTTTTCAGATGTTTCAGGACTCACCGGACACTTCTCCGGAGTGGCTCTTGGCAATTTACATCCCGCCCATCAGTGTAGCAAGGCTCCCATTTCTCCATGGCCGGTCCTGCATTTCTGGTTTTGACACTTTTTTCAGCATGGCCCTTTTGACCGATGGGAAGCGAGACTTCTTTGTAGCGCTGATTTGCCTTTCCAGGTGGCTTGGTTGGCCAAAAAGGGCGTATGCGTTTTTTCCTGAATATATTCAGGAAAAAACGCATACGCCCTTTTTGGCCAAGGGCATCATTGTCAACGTTTTGCCGCTTTTCATGTGCTTTAAAGGCGATTCGTATCTACCTCCTGAAATCTGTTTCCTGCAATTCTGCCTTGATTTCAAATCCTCTTCTTTGCCTTCCCTCAATATATTTGTGGACGAGAGTTATCATTTATAACTCTGCAGGTTTGTGAATTGCAGTGCCCTGAACCTCCATTTTACAACTCGTTTTTATGGGAGCTGGCCGCAAAATCGCAGAATGGCTTCAGGCCCTGTTCTGGTTCCGGGGGGCAGGCTGAGCCTGTGGTTAATTCTTCTTTCTGATGGGAAAATAGAGTGACCTGTGCCTGTCCCAACACCAAGAGCTAGTCTCTCGTTGGTTCCACGTCTTCCCGTTTATCCTCAGGACAAATTGCAACCTGTATGGAACAGGAGGTTAAAGGTGCTGATGCTCCAAGTAGGGAGCTTGCTAGTAAAGCGGCTGGAATGGCGAACCCGGGCACAAGGAGATGAGAAATGAGGTGCGTTTTAGAAACCTTTCCCCATCACACGGTGTACCATCTTCTGGGTTTCTCATGCATGTTTTTGATGTAGGAAGATGCCCTTGAACCTGGAGATTTGGGACCCATGCGATGGGTACCACGCAGTATTCCTTTAAAGGGTCTGCGTTTGCTCACCCAACCTCACCAAACCTCTCAGCCCCAAGAGTGTCCACCCTTATGTCTCATCCAGCTGTGCGTCTAGATATGGTCAATCCAGGTTGCATCACAGCCCCTGAACGCATTGTGTAAGAATTTCTCTCTCTTTCACTGTCTTTGTTTCATGGGTGTTTCAAAGTAATTTATTTTTGTAATGGGGTTTAGCTGCTTTTCACTGCTGTGTTTATGCCGCTTTACACCCACTTGACACACTAACAGAGAGATATCAATACATAGGTTTTACGATTATTATTAGTCAGATATATTCTTGTGCAGTGAATAGGGCGTGCTGAGTCCAGTTCTCTGAGCAAGGAGTAGGTCTTGTCTATTACATATTGGGTTTATGGAACGGTATCTGAGCTAATTTGATACCCTTGTTTTATGTATCACCCCACCTCACCTTTCCCGTTAAGCAGCCATAGTGTGTTTTCTGCATGTGTGACTCTGTTCTGTTTTGTAATTCAGTTCAAGTGTAACGGTTTTTACATTCCCTCTATCAGTGATACCTTATGAGAAGTGTCCTTTTCTGTGTGACTTATTTCACTTAGAATCGTCGTACCTAAATCCACTCATCATGCTGCTACTAACCTTACGACATTGATTTCATGGCTGAGTGATATTCCATTGTACATAAGGACCACAACTTCTTTATCCATTTTTCTCTTTCCTGGGATATTTAAGGTGGAATGAAGTGGAGGTCCTGGTCAACAGAGCAGCCCTAAACTTTGGGGTGCTTGTGTCTTGCTGATTTTTAATTTTCCCAATTTATACCCCCATGAGTGGAAGTGCCCTATGCTCTCTAAGCTGTGTTTTTCAGATGTTTCAGGACTCACCGGACACTTCTCCGGAGTGGCTCTTGGCAATTTACATCCCGCCCATCAGTGTAGCAAGGCTCCCATTTCTCCATGGCCGGTCCTGCATTTCTGGTTTTGACACTTTTTTCAGCATGGCCCTTTTGACCGATGGGAAGCGAGACTTCTTTGTAGCGCTGATTTGCCTTTCCAGGTGGCTTGGTTGGCCAAAAAGGGCGTATGCGTTTTTTCCTGAATATATTCAGGAAAAAACGCATACGCCCTTTTTGGCCAAGGGCATCATTGTCAACGTTTTGCCGCTTTTCATGTGCTTTAAAGGCGATTCGTATCTACCTCCTGAAATCTGTTTCCTGCAATTCTGCCTTGATTTCAAATCCTCTTCTTTGCCTTCCCTCAATATATTTGTGGACGGGAGTTATCATTTATAACTCTGCAGGTTTGTGAATTGCAGTGCCCTGAACCTCCATTTTACAACTCGTTTTTATGGGAGCTGGCCGCAAAATCGCAGAATGGCTTCAGGCCCTGTTCTGGTTCCGGGGGGCAGGCTGAGCCTGTGGTTAATTCTTCTTTCTGATGGGAAAATAGAGTGACCTGTGCCTGTCCCAACACCAAGAGCTAGTCTCTCGTTGGTTCCACGTCTTCCCGTTTATCCTCAGGACAAATTGCAACCTGCATGGAACAGGAGGTTAAAGGTGCTGATGCTCCAAGTAGGGAGCTTGCTAGTAAAGCGGCTGGAATGGCGAACCCGGGCACAAGGAGATGAGAAATGAGGTGCGTTTTAGAAACCTTTCCCCATCACACGGTGTACCATCTTCTGGGTTTCTCATGCATGTTTTTGATGTAGGAAGATGCCCTTGAACCTGGAGATTTGGGACCCATGCGATGGGTACCACGCAGTATTCCTTTAAAGGGTCTGCGTTTGCTCACCCAACCTCACCAAACCTCTCAGCCCCAAGAGTGTCCACCCTTATGTCTCATCCAGCTGTGCGTCTAGATATGGTCAATCCAGGTTGCATCACAGCCCCTGAACGCATTGTGTAAGAATTTCTCTCTCTTTCACTGTCTGTGTTTCATGGGTGTTTCAAAGTAATTTATTTTTATAATGGGGTTTAGCTGCTTTTCACTGCTGTGTTTATGCCGCTTTACACCCACTTGACACACTAACAGAGAGATATCAATACATAGGTTTTACGATTATTATTAGTCAGATATATTCTTGTGCGTTGAATAGGGCGTGTTGAGTCCAGTTCTCTGAGCAAGGAGTAGGTCTTGTCTATTACATATTGGGTTTATGGAACGGTATCTGAGCTAATTTGATACCCTTGTTTTATGTATCACCCCACCTCACCTTTCCCGTTAAGCAGCCATAGTGTGTTTTCTGCATGTGTGACTCTGTTCTGTTTTGTAATTCAGTTCAAGTGTAACGGTTTTTACATTCCCTCTCTCAGTGATACCTTATGAGAAGTGTCCTTTTCTGTGTGACTTATTTCACTTAGAATCGTCGTACCTAAATCCACTCATCATGCTGCTACTAACCTTACGACATTGATTTCCTGGCTGAGTGATATTCCAATGTACATAAGGACCACAACTTCTTTATCCATTTTTCTCTTTCCTGGGATATTTAAGGTGGAATGAAGTGGAGGTCCTGGTCAACAGAGCAGCCCTAAACTTTGGGGTGCTTGTGTCTTGCTGATTTTTAATTTTCCCAATTTATACCCCCATGAGTGGAAGTGCCCTATGCTCTCTAAGCTGTGTTTTTCAGATGTTTCAGGACTCACCGGACACTTCTCCAGAGTGGCTCTTGGCAATTTACATCCCGCCCATCAGTGTAGCAAGGCTCCCATTTCTCCATGGCCTGTCCTGCATTTCTGGTTTTGACACTTTTTTCAGCATGGCCCTTTTGACCGATGGGAAGCGAGACTTCTTTGTAGCGCTGATTTGCCTTTCCAGGTGGCTTGGTTGGCCAAAAAGGGCGTATGCGTTTTTTCCTGAATATATTCAGGAAAAAACGCATACGCCCTTTTTGGCCAAGGGCATCATTGTCAACGTTTTGCCGCTTTTCATGTGCTTTAAAGGCGATTCGTATCTACCTCCTGAAATCTGTTTCCTGCAATTCTGCCTTGATTTCAAATCCTCTTCTTTGCCTTCCCTCAATATATTTGTGGACGAGAGTTATCATTTATAACTCTGCAGGTTTGTGAATTGCAGTGCCCTGAACCTCCATTTTACAACTCGTTTTTATGGGAGCTGGCCGCAAAATCGCTGAATGGCTTCAGGCCCTGTTCTGGTTCCGGGGGGCAGGCTGAGCCTGTGGTTAATTCTTCTTTCTGATGGGAAAATAGAGTGACCTGTGCCTGTCCCAACACCAAGAGCTAGTCTCTCGTTGGTTCCACGTCTTCCCGTTTATCCTCAGGACAAATTGCAACCTGTATGGAACAGGAGGTTAAAGGTGCTGATGCTCCAAGTAGGGAGCTTGCTAGTAAAGCGGCTGGAATGGTGAACCCGGGCACAAGGAGATGAGAAATGAGGTGCGTTTTAGAAACCTTTCCCCATCACACGGTGTACCATCTTCTGGGTTTCTCATGTATGTTTTTGATGTAGGAAGATGCCCTTGAACCTGGAGATTTGGGACCCATGCGATGGGTACCACGCAGTATTCCTTTAAAGGGTCTGTGTTTGCTCACCCAACCTCACCAAACCTCTCAGCCCCAAGAGTGTCCACCCTTATGTCTCATCCAGCTGTGCGTCTAGATATGGTCAATCCAGGTTGCATCACAGCCCCTGAACGCATTGTGTAAGAATTTCTCTCTCTTTCACTGTCTTTGTTTCATGGGTGTTTCAAAGTAATTTATTTTTATAATGGGGTTTAGCTGCTTTTCACTGCTGTGTTTATGCCGCTTTACACCCACTTGACACACTAACAGAGAGATATCAATACATAGGTTTTACGATTATTATTAGTCAGATATATTCTTGTGCGGTGAATAGGGCGTGTTGAGTCCAGTTCTCTGAGCAAGGAGTAGGTCTTGTCTATTACATATTGGGTTTATGGAACGGTATCTGAGCTAATTTGATACCCTTGTTTTATGTATCACCCCACCTCACCTTTCCCGTTAAGCAGCCATAGTGTGTTTTCTGCATGTGTGACTCTGTTCTGTTTTGTAATTCAGTTCAAGTGTAACGGTTTTTACATTCCCTCTCTCAGTGATACCTTATGAGAAGTGTCCTTTTCTGTGTGACTTATTTCACTTAGAATCGTCGTACCTAAATCCACTCATCATGCTGCTACTAACCTTACGACATTGATTTCCTGGCTGAGTGATATTCCAATGTACATAAGGACCACAACTTCTTTATCCATTTTTCTCTTTCCTGGGATATTTATGGTGGAATGAAGTGGAGGTCCTGGTCAACAGAGCAGCCTTAAACTTTGGGGTGCTTGTGTCTTGCTGATTTTTAATTTTCCCAATTTATACCCCCATGAGTGGAAGTGCCCTATGCTCTCTAAGCTTTGTTTTTCAGATGTTTCAGGACTCACCGGACACTTCTCCAGAGTGGCTCTTGGCAATTTACATCCCGCCCATCAGTGTAGCAAGGCTCCCATTTCTCCATGGCCTGTCCTGCATTTCTGGTTTTGACACTTTTTTCAGCATGGCCCTTTTGACCGATGGGAAGCGAGACTTCTTTGTAGCGCTGATTTGCCTTTCCAGGTGGCTTGGTTGGCCAAAAAGGGCGTATGCGTTTTTTCCTGAATATATTCAGGAAAAAACGCATACGCCCTTTTTGGCCAAGGGCATCATTGTCAACGTTTTGCCGCTTTTCATGTGCTTTAAAGGCGATTCGTATCTACCTCCTGAAATCTGTTTCCTGCAATTCTGCCTTGATTTCAAATCCTCTTCTTTGCCTTCCCTCAATATATTTGTGGACGAGAGTTATCATTTATAACTCTGCAGGTTTGTGAATTGCAGTGCCCTGAACCTCGATTTTACAACTCGTTTTTATGGGAGCTGGCCGCAAAATCGCAGAATGGCTTCAGGCCCTGTTCTGGTTCCGGGGGGCAGGCTGAGCCTGTGGTTAATTCTTCTTTCTGATGGGAAAATAGAGTGACCTGTGCCTGTCCCAACACCAAGAGCTAGTCTCTCGTTGGTTCCACGTCTTCCCGTTTATCCTCAGGACAAATTGCAACCTGTATGGAACAGGAGGTTAAAGGTGCTGATGCTCCAAGTAGGGAGCTTGCTAGTAAAGTGGCTGGAATGGCGAACCCGGGCACAAGGCGATGAGAAATGAGGTGCGTTTTAGAAAGCTTTCCCCATCACACGGTGTACCATCTTCTGGGTTTCTCATGCATGTTTTTGATGTAGGAAGATGCCCTTGAACCTGGAGATTTGGGACCCATGCGATGGGTACCACGCAGTATTCCTTTAAAGGGTCTGCGTTTGCTCACCCAACCTCACCAAACCTCTCAGCCCCAAGAGTGTCCACCCTTATGTCTCATCCAGCTGTGCATCTAGATATGGTCAATCCAGGTTGCATCACAGCCCCTGAACGCATTGTGTAAGAATTTCTCTCTCTTTCACTGTCTTTGTTTCATGGGTGTTTCAAAGTAATTTATTTTTATAATGGGGTTTAGCTGCTTTTCACTGCTGTGTTTATGCCGCTTTACACCCACTTGACACACTAACAGAGAGATATCAATACATAGGTTTTACGATTATTATTAGTCAGATATATTCTTGTGCGGTGAATAGGGCGTGTTGAGTCCAGTTCTCTGAGCAAGGAGTAGGTCTTGTCTATTACATATTGGGTTTATGGAACGGTATCTGAGCTAATTTGATACCCTTGTTTTATGTATCACCCCACCTCACCTTTCCCGTTAAGCAGCCATAGTGTGTTTTCTGCATGTGTGACTCTGTTCTGTTTTGTAATTCAGTTCAAGTGTAACGGTTTTTACATTCCCTCTATCAGTGATACCTTATGAGAAGTGTCCTTTTCTGTGTGACTTATTTCACTTAGAATCGTCGTACCTAAATCCACTCATCATGCTGCTACTAACCTTACGACATTGATTTCCTGGCTGAGTGATATTCCAAAGTACATAAGGACCACAACTTCTTTATCCATTTTTCTCTTTCCTGGGATATTTAAGGTGGAATGAAGTGGAGGTCCTGGTCAACAGAGCAGCCCTAAACTTTGGGGTGCTTGTGTCTTGCTGATTTTTAATTTTCCCAATTTATACCCCCATGAGTGGAAGTGCCCTATGCTCTCTAAGCTGTGTTTTTCAGATGTTTCAGGACTCACCGGACACTTCTCCAGAGTGGCTCTTGGCAATTTACATCCCGCCCATCAGTGTAGCAAGGCTCCCATTTCTCCATGGCCTGTCCTGCATTTCTGGTTTTGACACTTTTTTCAGCATGGCCCTTTTGACCGATGGGAAGCGAGACTTCTTTGTAGCGCTGATTTGCCTTTCCAGGTGGCTTGGTTGGCCAAAAAGGGCGTATGCGTTTTTTCCTGAATATATTCAGGAAAAAACGCATACGCCCTTTTTGGCCAAGGGCATCATTGTCAACGTTTTGCCGCTTTTCATGTGCTTTAAAGGCGATTCGTATCTACCTCCTGAAATCTGTTTCCTGCAATTCTGCCTTGATTTCAAATCCTCTTCTTTGCCTTCCCTCAATATATTTGTGGACGAGAGTTCTCATTTATAACTCTGCAGGTTTGTGAATTGCAGTGCCCTGAACCTCCATTTTACAACTCTTTTTTATGGGAGCTGGCCGCAAAATCGCAGAATGGCTTGAGGCCCTGTTCTGGTTCCGGGGGGCAGGCTGAGCCTGTGGTTAATTCTTCTTTCTGATGGGAAAATAGAGTGACCTGTGCCTGTCCCAACACCAAGAGCTAGTCTCTCGTTGGTTCCACGTCTTCCCGTTTATCCTCAGGACAAATTGCAACCTGTATGGAACAGGAGGTTAAAGGTGCTGATGCTCCAAGTAGGGAGCTTGCTAGTAAAGCGGCTGGAATGGCGAACCCGGGCACAAGGCGATGAGAAATGAGGTGCGTTTTAGAAACCTTTCCCCATCACACGGTGTACCATCTTCTGGGTTTCTCATGCATGTTTTTGATGTAGGAAGATGCCCTTGAACCTGGAGATTTGGGACCCATGCGATGGGTACCACGCAGTATTCCTTTAAAGGGTCTGCGTTTGCTCACCCAACCTCACCAAACCTCTCAGCCCCAAGAGTGTCCACCCTTATGTCTCATCCAGCTGTGCGTCTAGATATGGTCAATCCAGGTTGCATCACAGCCCCTGAACGCATTGTGTAAGAATTTCTCTCTCTTTCACTGTCTTTGTTTCATGGGTGTTTCAAAGTAATTTATTTTTATAATGGGGTTTAGCTGCTTTTCACTGCTGTGTTTATGCCGCTTTACACCCACTTGACACACTAACAGAGAGATATCAATACATAGGTTTTACGATTATTATTAGTCAGATATATTCTTGTGCGGTGAATAGGGCGTGTTGAGTCCAGTTCTCTGAGCAAGGAGTAGGTCTGGTCTATTACATATTGGGTTTATGGAACGGTATCTGAGCTAATTTGATACCCTTGTTTTATGTATCACCCCACCTCACCTTTCCCGTTAAGCAGCCATAGTGTGTTTTCTGCATGTGTGACTCTGTTCTGTTTTGTAATTCAGTTCAAGTGTAACGGTTTTTACATTCCCTCTCTCAGTGATACCTTATGAGAAGTGTCCTTTTCTGTGTGACTTATTTCACTTAGAATCGTCGTACCTAAATCCACTCATCATGCTGCTACTAACCTTACGACATTGATTTCCTGGCTGAGTGATATTCCAATGTACATAAGGACCACAACTTCTTTATCCATTTTTCTCTTTCCTGGGATATTTATGGTGGAATGAAGTGGAGGTCCTGGTCAACAGAGCAGCCTTAAACTTTGGGGTGCTTGTGTCTTGCTGATTTTTAATTTTCCCAATTTATACCCCCATGAGTGGAAGTGCCCTATGCTCTCTAAGCTTTGTTTTTCAGATGTTTCAGGACTCACCGGACACTTCTCCAGAGTGGCTCTTGGCAATTTACATCCCGCCCATCAGTGTAGCAAGGCTCCCATTTCTCCATGGCCTGTCCTGCATTTCTGGTTTTGACACTTTTTTCAGCATGGCCCTTTTGACCGATGGGAAGCGAGACTTCTTTGTAGCGCTGATTTGCCTTTCCAGGTGGCTTGGTTGGCCAAAAAGGGCGTATGCGTTTTTTCCTGAATATATTCAGGAAAAAACGCATACGCCCTTTTTGGCCAAGGGCATCATTGTCAACGTTTTGCCGCTTTTCATGTGCTTTAAAGGCGATTCGTATCTACCTCCTGAAATCTGTTTCCTGCAATTCTGCCTTGATTTCAAATCCTCTTCTTTGCCTTCCCTCAATATATTTGTGGACGAGAGTTATCATTTATAACTCTGCAGGTTTGTGAATTGCAGTGCCCTGAACCTCGATTTTACAACTCGTTTTTATGGGAGCTGGCCGCAAAATCGCAGAATGGCTTCAGGCCCTGTTCTGGTTCCGGGGGGCAGGCTGAGCCTGTGGTTAATTCTTCTTTCTGATGGGAAAATAGAGTGACCTGTGCCTGTCCCAACACCAAGAGCTAGTCTCTCGTTGGTTCCACGTCTTCCCGTTTATCCTCAGGACAAATTGCAACCTGTATGGAACAGGAGGTTAAAGGTGCTGATGCTCCAAGTAGGGAGCTTGCTAGTAAAGTGGCTGGAATGGCGAACCCGGGCACAAGGCGATGAGAAATGAGGTGCGTTTTAGAAAGCTTTCCCCATCACACGGTGTACCATCTTCTGGGTTTCTCATGCATGTTTTTGATGTAGGAAGATGCCCTTGAACCTGGAGATTTGGGACCCATGCGATGGGTACCACGCAGTATTCCTTTAAAGGGTCTGCGTTTGCTCACCCAACCTCACCAAACCTCTCAGCCCCAAGAGTGTCCACCCTTATGTCTCATCCAGCTGTGCATCTAGATATGGTCAATCCAGGTTGCATCACAGCCCCTGAACGCATTGTGTAAGAATTTCTCTCTCTTTCACTGTCTTTGTTTCATGGGTGTTTCAAAGTAATTTATTTTTATAATGGGGTTTAGCTGCTTTTCACTGCTGTGTTTATGCCGCTTTACACCCACTTGACACACTAACAGAGAGATATCAATACATAGGTTTTACGATTATTATTAGTCAGATATATTCTTGTGCGGTGAATAGGGCGTGTTGAGTCCAGTTCTCTGAGCAAGGAGTAGGTCTTGTCTATTACATATTGGGTTTATGGAACGGTATCTGAGCTAATTTGATACCCTTGTTTTATGTATCACCCCACCTCACCTTTCCCGTTAAGCAGCCATAGTGTGTTTTCTGCATGTGTGACTCTGTTCTGTTTTGTAATTCAGTTCAAGTGTAACGGTTTTTACATTCCCTCTATCAGTGATACCTTATGAGAAGTGTCCTTTTCTGTGTGACTTATTTCACTTAGAATCGTCGTACCTAAATCCACTCATCATGCTGCTACTAACCTTACGACATTGATTTCCTGGCTGAGTGATATTCCAATGTACATAAGGACCACAACTTCTTTATCCATTTTTCTCTTTCCTGGGATATTTAAGGTGGAATGAAGTGGAGGTCCTGGTCAACAGAGCAGCCCTAAACTTTGGGGTGCTTGTGTCTTGCTGATTTTTAATTTTCCCAATTTATACCCCCATGAGTGGAAGTGCCCTATGCTCTCTAAGCTGTGTTTTTCAGATGTTTCAGGACTCACCGGACACTTCTCCAGAGTGGCTCTTGGCAATTTACATCCCGCCCATCAGTGTAGCAAGGCTCCCATTTCTCCATGGCCTGTCCTGCATTTCTGGTTTTGACACTTTTTTCAGCATGGCCCTTTTGACCGATGGGAAGCGAGACTTCTTTGTAGCGCTGATTTGCCTTTCCAGGTGGCTTGGTTGGCCAAAAAGGGCGTATGCGTTTTTTCCTGAATATATTCAGGAAAAAACGCATACGCCCTTTTTGGCCAAGGGCATCATTGTCAACGTTTTGCCGCTTTTCATGTGCTTTAAAGGCGATTCGTATCTACCTCCTGAAATCTGTTTCCTGCAATTCTGCCTTGATTTCAAATCCTCTTCTTTGCCTTCCCTCAATATATTTGTGGACGAGAGTTCTCATTTATAACTCTGCAGGTTTGTGAATTGCAGTGCCCTGAACCTCCATTTTACAACTCTTTTTTATGGGAGCTGGCCGCAAAATCGCAGAATGGCTTGAGGCCCTGTTCTGGTTCCGGGGGGCAGGCTGAGCCTGTGGTTAATTCTTCTTTCTGATGGGAAAATAGAGTGACCTGTGCCTGTCCCAACACCAAGAGCTAGTCTCTCGTTGGTTCCACGTCTTCCCGTTTATCCTCAGGACAAATTGCAACCTGTATGGAACAGGAGGTTAAAGGTGCTGATGCTCCAAGTAGGGAGCTTGCTAGTAAAGCGGCTGGAATGGCGAACCCGGGCACAAGGCGATGAGAAATGAGGTGCGTTTTAGAAACCTTTCCCCATCACACGGTGTACCATCTTCTGGGTTTCTCATGCATGTTTTTGATGTAGGAAGATGCCCTTGAACCTGGAGATTTGGGACCCATGCGATGGGTACCACGCAGTATTCCTTTAAAGGGTCTGCGTTTGCTCACCCAACCTCACCAAACCTCTCAGCCCCAAGAGTGTCCACCCTTATGTCTCATCCAGCTGTGCGTCTAGATATGGTCAATCCAGGTTGCATCACAGCCCCTGAACGCATTGTGTAAGAATTTCTCTCTCTTTCACTGTCTTTGTTTCATGGGTGTTTCAAAGTAATTTATTTTTATAATGGGGTTTAGCTGCTTTTCACTGCTGTGTTTATGCCGCTTTACACCCACTTGACACACTAACAGAGAGATATCAATACATAGGTTTTACGATTATTATTAGTCAGATATATTCTTGTGCGGTGAATAGGGCGTGTTGAGTCCAGTTCTCTGAGCAAGGAGTAGGTCTTGTCTATTACATATTGGGTTTATGGAACGGTATCTGAGCTAATTTGATACCCTTGTTTTATGTATCACCCCACCTCACCTTTCCCGTTAAGCAGCCATAGTGTGTTTTCTGCATGTGTGACTCTGTTCTGTTTTGTAATTCAGTTCAAGTGTAACGGTTTTTACATTCCCTCTATCAGTGATACCTTATGAGAAGTGTCCTTTTCTGTGTGACTTATTTCACTTAGAATCGTCGTACCTAAATCCACTCATCATGCTGCTACTAACCTTACGACATTGATTTCCTGGCTGAGTGATATTCCAATGTACATAAGGACCACAACTTCTTTATCCATTTTTCTCTTTCCTGGGATATTTAAGGTGGAATGAAGTGGAGGTCCTGGTCAACAGAGCAGCCCTAAACTTTGGGGTGCTTGTGTCTTGCTGATTTTTAATTTTCCCAATTTATACCCCCATGAGTGGAAGTGCCCTATGCTCTCTAAGCTGTGTTTTTCAGATGTTTCAGGACTCACCGGACACTTCTCCAGAGTGGCTCTTGGCAATTTACATCCCGCCCATCAGTGTAGCAAGGCTCCCATTTCTCCATGGCCTGTCCTGCATTTCTGGTTTTGACACTTTTTTCAGCATGGCCCTTTTGACCGATGGGAAGCGAGACTTGTTTGTAGCGCTGATTTGCCTTTCCAGGTGGCTTGGTTGGCCAAAAAGGGCGTATGCGTTTTTTCCTGAATATATTCAGGAAAAAACGCATACGCCCTTTTTGGCCAAGGGCATCATTGTCAACGTTTTGCCGCTTTTCATGTGCTTTAAAGGCGATTCGTATCTACCTCCTGAAATCTGTTTCCTGCAATTCTGCCTTGATTTCAAATCCTCTTCTTTGCCTTCCCTCAATATATTTGTGGACGAGAGTTATCATTTATAACTCTGCAGGTTTGTGAATTGCAGTGCCCTGAACCTCCATTTTACAACTCGTTTTTATGGGAGCTGGCCGCAAAATCGCAGAATGGCTTGAGGCCCTGTTCTGGTTCCGGGGGGCAGGCTGAGCCTGTGGTTAATTCTTCTTTCTGATGGGAAAATAGAGTGACCTGTGCCTGTCCCAACACCAAGAGCTAGTCTCTCGTTGGTTCCACGTCTTCCCGTTTATCCTCAGGACAAATTGCAACCTGTATGGAACAGGAGGTTAAAGGTGCTGATGCTCCAAGTAGGGAGCTTGCTAGTAAAGCGGCTGGAATGGCGAACCCGGGCACAAGGAGATGAGAAATGAGGTGCGTTTTAGAAACCTTTCCCCATCACACGGTGTACCATCTTCTGGGTTTCTCATGCATGTTTTTGATGTAGGAAGATGCCCTTGAACCTGGAGATTTGGGACCCATGCGATGGGTACCACGCAGTATTCCTTTAAAGGGTCTGCGTTTGCTCACCCAACCTCACCAAACCTCTCAGCCCCAAGAGTGTCCACCCTTATGTCTCATCCAGCTGTGCGTCTAGATATGGTCAATCCAGGTTGCATCACAGCCCCTGAACGCATTGTGTAAGAATTTCTCTCTCTTTCACTGTCTTTGTTTCATGGGTGTTTCAAAGTAATTTATTTTTGTAATGGGGTTTAGCTGCTTTTCACTGCTGTGTTTATGCCGCTTTACACCCACTTGACACACTAACAGAGAGATATCAATACATAGGTTTTACGATTATTATTAGTCAGATATATTCTTGTGCAGTGAATAGGGCGTACTGAGTCCAGTTCTCTGAGCAAGGAGTAGGTCTTGTCTATTACATATTGGGTTTATGGAACGGTATCTGAGCTAATTTGATACCCTTGTTTTATGTATCACCCCACCTCACCTTTCCCGTTAAGCAGCCATAGTGTGTTTTCTGCATGTGTGACTCTGTTCTGTTTTGTAATTCAGTTCAAGTGTAACGGTTTTTACATTCCCTCTATCAGTGATACCTTATGAGAAGTGTCCTTTTCTGTGTGACTTATTTCACTTAGAATCGTCGTACCTAAATCCACTCATCATGCTGCTACTAACCTTACGACATTGATTTCATGGCTGAGTGATATTCCATTGTACATAAGGACCACAACTTCTTTATCCATTTTTCTCTTTCCTGGGATATTTAAGGTGGAATGAAGTGGAGGTCCTGGTCAACAGAGCAGCCCTAAACTTTGGGGTGCTTGTGTCTTGCTGATTTTTAATTTTCCCAATTTATACCCCCATGAGTGGAAGTGCCCTATGCTCTCTAAGCTGTGTTTTTCAGATGTTTCAGGACTCACCGGACACTTCTCCGGAGTGGCTCTTGGCAATTTACATCCCGCCCATCAGTGTAGCAAGGCTCCCATTTCTCCATGGCCGGTCCTGCATTTCTGGTTTTGACACTTTTTTCAGCATGGCCCTTTTGACCGATGGGAAGCGAGACTTCTTTGTAGCGCTGATTTGCCTTTCCAGGTTGCTTGGTTGGCCAAAAAGGGCGTATGCCTTTTTTCCTGAATATATTCAGGAAAAAACGCATACGCCCTTTTTGGCCAAGGGCATCATTGTCAACGTTTTGCCGCTTTTCATGTGCTTTAAAGGCGATTCGTATCTACCTCCTGAAATCTGTTTCCTGCAATTCTGCCTTGATTTCAAATCCTCTTCTTTGCCTTCCCTCAATATATTTGTGGACGAGAGTTATCATTAATAACTCTGCAGGTTTGTGAATTGCAGTGCCCTGAACCTCCATTTTACAACTCGTTTTTATGGGAGCTGGCCGCAAAATCGCAGAATGGCTTCAGGCCCTGTTCTGGTTCCGGGGGGCAGGCTGAGCCTGTGGTTAATTCTTCTTTCTGATGGGAAAATAGAGTGACCTGTGCCTGTCCCAACACCAAGAGCTAGTCTCTCGTTGGTTCCACGTCTTCCCGTTTATCCTCAGGACAAATTGCAACCTGCATGGAACAGGAGGTTAAAGGTGATGATGCTCCAAGTATGGAGCTTGCTAGTAAAGCAGCTGGAATGGCGAACCCGGGCACAAGGAGTTGAGAAATGAGGTGCGTTTTAGAAACCTTTCCCCATCACACGGTGTACCATCTTCTGGGTTTCTCATGCATGTTTTTGATGTAGGAAGATGCCCTTGAACCTGGAGATTTGGGACCCATGCGATGGGTACCACGCAGTATTCCTTTAAAGGGTCTGCGTTTGCTCACCCAACCTCACCAAACCTCTCAGCCCCAAGAGTGTCCACCCTTATGTCTCATCCAGCTGTGCGTCTAGATATGGTCAATCCAGGTTGCATCACAGCCCCTGAACGCATTGTGTAAGAATTTCTCTCTCTTTCACTGTCTTTGTTTCATGGGTGTTTCAAAGTAATTTATTTTTATAATGGGGTTTAGCTGCTTTTCACTGCTGTGTTTATGCCGCTTTACACCCACTTGACACACTAACAGAGAGATATCAATACATAGGTTTTACGATTATTATTAGTCAGATATATTCTTGTGCGGTGAATAGGGCGTGTTGAGTCCAGTTCTCTGAGCAAGGAGTAGGTCTTGTCTATTACATATTGGGTTTATGGAACGGTATCTGAGCTAATTTGATACCCTTGTTTTATGTATCACCCCACCTCACCTTTCCCGTTAAGCAGCCATAGTGTGTTTTCTGCATGTGTGACTCTGTTCTGTTTTGTAATTCAGTTCAAGTGTAACGGTTTTTACATTCCCTCTATCAGTGATACCTTATGAGAAGTGTCCTTTTCTGTGTGACTTATTTCACTTAGAATCGTCGTACCTAAATCCACTCATCATGCTGCTACTTACCTTACGACATTGATTTCATGGCTGAGTGATATTCCATTGTACATAAGGACCACAACTTCTTTATCCATTTTTCTCTTTCCTGGGATATTTAAGGTGGAATGAAGTGGAGGTCCTGGTCAACAGAGCAGCCCTCAACTTTGGGGTGCTTGTGTCTTGCTGATTTTTCATTTTCCCAATTTATACCCCCATGAGTGGAAGTGCCGTATGCTCTCTAAGCTGTGTTTTTCAGATGTTTCAGGACTCACCGGACACTTCTCCAGAGTGGTCCTGGCAATTTACATCCCGCCCATCAGTGTAGCAAGGCTCCCATTTCTCCATGGCCTGTCCTGCATTTCTGGTTTTGACACTTTTTTCAGCATGGCCCTTTTGACCGATGGGAAGCGAGACTTCTTTGTAGCGCTGATTTGCCTTTCCAGGTGGCTTGGTTGGCCAAAAAGGGCGTATGCGTTTTTTCCTGAATATATTCAGGAAAAAACGCATACGCCCTTTTTGGCCAAGGGCATCATTGTCAACGTTTTGCCGCTTTTCATGTGCTTTAAAGGCGATTCGTATCTACCTCCTGAAATCTGTTTCCTGCAATTCTGCCTTGATTTCAAATCCTCTTCTTTGCCTTCCCTCAATATATTTGTGGACGAGAGTTATCATTTATAACTCTGCAGGTTTGTGAATTGCAGTGCCCTGAACCTCCATTTTACAACTCGTTTTTATGGGAGCTGGCCGCAAAATCGCAGAATGGCTTCAGGCCCTGTTCTGGTTCCGGGGGGCAGGCTGAGCCTGTGGTTAATTCTTCTTTCTGATGGGAAAATAGAGTGACCTGTGCCTGTCCCAACACCAAGAGCTAGTCTCTCGTTGGTTCCACGTCTTCCCGTTTATCCTCAGGACAAATTGCAACCTGTATGGAACAGGAGGTTAAAGGTGCTGATGCTCCAAGTAGGGAGATTGCTAGTAAAGCGGCTGGAATGGCGAACCCGGGCACAAGGAGATGAGAAATGAGGTGCGTTTTAGAAACCTTTCCCCATCACACGGTGTACCATCTTCTGGGTTTCTCATGCATGTTTTTGATGTAGGAAGATGCCCTTGAACCTGGAGATTTGGGACCCATGCGATGGGTACCACGCAGTATTCCTTTAAAGGGTCTGCGTTTGCTCACCCAACCTCACCAAACCTCTCAGCCCCAAGAGTGTCCACCCTTATGTCTCATCCAGCTGTGCGTCTAGATATGGTCAATCCAGGTTGCATCACAGCCCCTGAACGCATTGTGTAAGAATTTCTCTCTCTTTCACTGTCTTTGTTTCATGGGTGTTTCAAAGTAATTTATTTTTATAATGGGGTTTAGCTGCTTTTCACTGCTGTGTTTATGCCGCTTTACACCCACTTGACACACTAACAGAGAGATATCAATACATAGGTTTTACGATTATTATTAGTCAGATATATTCTTGTGCGTTGAATAGGGCGTGTTGAGTCCAGTTCTCTGAGCAAGGAGTAGGTCTTGTCTATTACATATTGGGTTTATGGAACGGTATCTGAGCTAATTTGATACCCTTGTTTTATGTATCACCCCACCTCACCTTTCCCGTTAAGCAGCCATAGTGTGTTTTCTGCATGTGTGACTCTGTTCTGTTTAGTAATTCAGTTCAAGTGTAACGGTTTTTACATTCCCTCTATCAGTGATACCTTATGAGAAGTGTCCTTTTCTGTGTGACTTATTTCACTTAGAATCGTCGTACCTAAATCCACTCATCATGCTGCTACTAACCTTACGACATTGATTTCCTGGCTGAGTGATATTCCAATGTACATAAGGACCACAACTTCTTTATCCATTTTTCTCTTTCCTGGGATATTTAAGGTGGAATGAAGTGGAGGTCCTGGTCAACAGAGCAGCCCTAAACTTTGGGGTGCTTGTGTCTTGCTGATTTTTAATTTTCCCAATTTATACCCCCATGAGTGGAAGTGCCCTATGCTCTCTAAGCTGTGTTTTTCAGATGTTTCAGGACTCACCGGACACTTCTCCAGAGTGGCTCTTGGCAATTTACATCCCGCCCATCAGTGTAGCAAGGCTCCCATTTCTCCATGGCCTGTCCTGCATTTCTGGTTTTGACACTTTTTTCAGCATGGCCCTTTTGACCGATGGGAAGCGAGACTTCTTTGTAGCGCTGATTTGCCTTTCCAGGTGGCTTGGTTGGCCAAAAAGGGCGTATGCGTTTTTTCCTGAATATATTCAGGAAAAAACGCATACGCCCTTTTTGGCCAAGGGCATCATTGTCAACGTTTTGCCGCTTTTCATGTGCTTTAAAGGCGATTCGTATCTACCTCCTGAAATCTGTTTCCTGCAATTCTGCCTTGATTTCAAATCCTCTTCTTTGCCTTCCCTCAATATATTTGTGGACGAGAGTTCTCATTTATAACTCTGCAGGTTTGTGAATTGCAGTGCCCTGAACCTCCATTTTACAACTCTTTTTTATGGGAGCTGGCCGCAAAATCGCAGAATGGCTTGAGGCCCTGTTCTGGTTCCGGGGGGCAGGCTGAGCCTGTGGTTAATTCTTCTTTCTGATGGGAAAATAGAGTGACCTGTGCCTGTCCCAACACCAAGAGCTAGTCTCTCGTTGGTTCCACGTCTTCCCGTTTATCCTCAGGACAAATTGCAACCTGTATGGAACAGGAGGTTAAAGGTGCTGATGCTCCAAGTAGGGAGCTTGCTAGTAAAGCGGCTGGAATGGCGAACCCGGGCACAAGGCGATGAGAAATGAGGTGCGTTTTAGAAACCTTTCCCCATCACACGGTGTACCATCTTCTGGGTTTCTCATGCATGTTTTTGATGTAGGAAGATGCCCTTGAACCTGGAGATTTGGGACCCATGCGATGGGTACCACGCAGTATTCCTTTAAAGGGTCTGCGTTTGCTCACCCAACCTCACCAAACCTCTCAGCCCCAAGAGTGTCCACCCTTATGTCTCATCCAGCTGTGCGTCTAGATATGGTCAATCCAGGTTGCATCACAGCCCCTGAACGCATTGTGTAAGAATTTCTCTCTCTTTCACTGTCTTTGTTTCATGGGTGTTTCAAAGTAATTTATTTTTATAATGGGGTTTAGCTGCTTTTCACTGCTGTGTTTATGCCGCTTTACACCCACTTGACACACTAACAGAGAGATATCAATACATAGGTTTTACGATTATTATTAGTCAGATATATTCTTGTGCGGTGAATAGGGCGTGTTGAGTCCAGTTCTCTGAGCAAGGAGTAGGTCTGGTCTATTACATATTGGGTTTATGGAACGGTATCTGAGCTAATTTGATACCCTTGTTTTATGTATCACCCCACCTCACCTTTCCCGTTAAGCAGCCATAGTGTGTTTTCTGCATGTGTGACTCTGTTCTGTTTTGTAATTCAGTTCAAGTGTAACGGTTTTTACATTCCCTCTATCAGTGATACCTTATGAGAAGTGTCCTTTTCTGTGTGACTTATTTCACTTAGAATCGTCGTACCTAAATCCACTCATCATGCTGCTACTAACCTTACGACATTGATTTCCTGGCTGAGTGATATTCCAATGTACATAAGGACCACAACTTCTTTATCCATTTTTCTCTTTCCTGGGATATTTAAGGTGGAATGAAGTGGAGGTCCTGGTCAACAGAGCAGCCCTAAACTTTGGGGTGCTTGTGTCTTGCTGATTTTTAATTTTCCCAATTTATACCCCCATGAGTGGAAGTGCCCTATGCTCTCTAAGCTGTGTTTTTCAGATGTTTCAGGACTCACCGGACACTTCTCCAGAGTGGCTCTTGGCAATTTACATCCCGCCCATCAGTGTAGCAAGGCTCCCATTTCTCCATGGCCTGTCCTGCATTTCTGGTTTTGACACTTTTTTCAGCATGGCCCTTTTGACCGATGGGAAGCGAGACTTGTTTGTAGCGCTGATTTGCCTTTCCAGGTGGCTTGGTTGGCCAAAAAGGGCGTATGCGTTTTTTCCTGAATATATTCAGGAAAAAACGCATACGCCCTTTTTGGCCAAGGGCATCATTGTCAACGTTTTGCCGCTTTTCATGTGCTTTAAAGGCGATTCGTATCTACCTCCTGAAATCTGTTTCCTGCAATTCTGCCTTGATTTCAAATCCTCTTCTTTGCCTTCCCTCAATATATTTGTGGACGAGAGTTATCATTTATAACTCTGCAGGTTTGTGAATTGCAGTGCCCTGAACCTCCATTTTACAACTCGTTTTTATGGGAGCTGGCCGCAAAATCGCAGAATGGCTTCAGGCCCTGTTCTGGTTCCGGGGGGCAGGCTGAGCCTGTGGTTAATTCTTCTTTCTGATGGGAAAATAGAGTGACCTGTGCCTGTCCCAACACCAAGAGCTAGTCTCTCGTTGGTTCCACGTCTTCCCGTTTATCCTCAGGACAAATTGCAACCTGTATGGAACAGGAGGTTAAAGGTGCTGATGCTCCAAGTAGGGAGCTTGCTAGTAAAGCGGCTGGAATGGCGAACCCGGGCACAAGGAGATGAGAAATGAGGTGCGTTTTAGAAACCTTTCCCCATCACACGGTGTACCATCTTCTGGGTTTCTCATGCATGTTTTTGATGTAGGAAGATGCCCTTGAACCTGGAGATTTGGGACCCATGCGATGGGTACCACGCAGTATTCCTTTAAAGGGTCTGCGTTTGCTCACCCAACCTCACCAAACCTCTCAGCCCCAAGAGTGTCCACCCTTATGTCTCATCCAGCTGTGCGTCTAGATATGGTCAATCCAGGTTGCATCACAGCCCCTGAACGCATTGTGTAAGAATTTCTCTCTCTTTCACTGTCTTTGTTTCATGGGTGTTTCAAAGTAATTTATTTTTGTAATGGGGTTTAGCTGCTTTTCACTGCTGTGTTTATGCCGCTTTACACCCACTTGACACACTAACAGAGAGATATCAATACATAGGTTTTACGATTATTATTAGTCAGATATATTCTTGTGCAGTGAATAGGGCGTGCTGAGTCCAGTTCTCTGAGCAAGGAGTAGGTCTTGTCTATTACATATTGGGTTTATGGAACGGTATCTGAGCTAATTTGATACCCTTGTTTTATGTATCACCCCACCTCACCTTTCCCGTTAAGCAGCCATAGTGTGTTTTCTGCATGTGTGACTCTGTTCTGTTTTGTAATTCAGTTCAAGTGTAACGGTTTTTACATTCCCTCTATCAGTGATACCTTATGAGAAGTGTCCTTTTCTGTGTGACTTATTTCACTTAGAATCGTCGTACCTAAATCCACTCATCATGCTGCTACTAACCTTACTACATTGATTTCATGGCTGAGTGATATTCCATTGTACATAAGGACCACAACTTCTTTATCCATTTTTCTCTTTCCTGGGATATTTAAGGTGGAATGAAGTGGAGGTCCTGGTCAACAGAGCAGCCCTAAACTTTGGGGTGCTTGTGTCTTGCTGATTTTTAATTTTCCCAATTTATACCCCCATGAGTGGAAGTGCCCTATGCTCTCTAAGCTGTGTTTTTCAGATGTTTCAGGACTCACCGGACACTTCTCCGGAGTGGCTCTTGGCAATTTACATCCCGCCCATCAGTGTAGCAAGGCTCCCATTTCTCCATGGCCGGTCCTGCATTTCTGGTTTTGACACTTTTTTCAGCATGGCCCTTTTGACCGATGGGAAGCGAGACTTCTTTGTAGCACTGATTTGCCTTTCCAGGTGGCTTGGTTGGCCAAAAAGGGCGTATGCGTTTTTTCCTGAATATATTCAGGAAAAAACGCATACGCCCTTTTTGGCCAAGGGCATCATTGTCAACGTTTTGCCGCTTTTCATGTGCTTTAAAGGCGATTCGTATCTACCTCCTGAAATCTGTTTCCTGCAATTCTGCCTTGATTTCAAATCCTCTTCTTTGCCTTCCCTCAATATATTTGTGGACGGGAGTTATCATTTATAACTCTGCAGGTTTGTGAATTGCAGTGCCCTGAACCTCCATTTTACAACTCGTTTTTATGGGAGCTGGCCGCAAAATCGCAGAATGGCTTCAGGCCCTGTTCTGGTTCCGGGGGGCAGGCTGAGCCTGTGGTTAATTCTTCTTTCTGATGGGAAAATAGAGTGACCTGTGCCTGTCCCAACACCAAGAGCTAGTCTCTCGTTGGTTCCACGTCTTCCCGTTTATCCTCAGGACAAATTGCAACCTGCATGGAACAGGAGGTTAAAGGTGCTGATGCTCCAAGTAGGGAGCTTGCTAGTAAAGCGGCTGGAATGGCGAACCCGGGCACAAGGAGATGAGAAATGAGGTGCGTTTTAGAAACCTTTCCCCATCACACGGTGTACCATCTTCTGGGTTTCTCATGCATGTTTTTGATGTAGGAAGATGCCCTTGAACCTGGAGATTTGGGACCCATGCGATGGGTACCACGCAGTATTCCTTTAAAGGGTCTGCGTTTGCTCACCCAACCTCACCAAACCTCTCAGCCCCAAGAGTGTCCACCCTTATGTCTCATCCAGCTGTGCGTCTAGATATGGTCAATCCAGGTTGCATCACAGCCCCTGAACGCATTGTGTAAGAATTTCTCTCTCTTTCACTGTCTTTGTTTCATGGGTGTTTCAAAGTAATTTATTTTTGTAATGGGGTTTAGCTGCTTTTCACTGCTGTGTTTATGCCGCTTTACACCCACTTGACACACTAACAGAGAGATATCAATACATAGGTTTTACGATTATTATTAGTCAGATATATTCTTGTGCAGTGAATAGGGCGTGCTGAGTCCAGTTCTCTGAGCAAGGAGTAGGTCTTGTCTATTACATATTGGGTTTATGGAACGGTATCTGAGCTAATTTGATACCCTTGTTTTATGTATCACCCCACCTCACCTTTCCCGTTAAGCAGCCATAGTGTGTTTTCTGCATGTGTGACTCTGTTCTGTTTTGTAATTCAGTTCAAGTGTAACGGTTTTTACATTCCCTCTCTCAGTGATACCTTATGAGAAGTGTCCTTTTCTGTGTGACTTATTTCACTTAGAATCGTCGTACCTAAATCCACTCATCATGCTGCTACTAACCTTACGACATTGATTTCATGGCTGAGTGATATTCCATTGTACATAAGGACCACAACTTCTTTATCCATTTTTCTCTTTCCTGGGATATTTAAGGTGGAATGAAGTGGAGGTCCTGGTCAACAGAGCAGCCCTAAACTTTGGGGTGCTTGTGTCTTGCTGATTTTTAATTTTCCCAATTTATACCCCCATGAGTGGAAGTGCCCTATGCTCTCTAAGCTGTGTTTTTCAGATGTTTCAGGACTCACCGGACACTTCTCCGGAGTGGCTCTTGGCAATTTACATCCCGCCCATCAGTGTAGCAAGGCTCCCATTTCTCCATGGCCGGTCCTGCATTTCTGGTTTTGACACTTTTTTCAGCATGGCCCTTTTGACCGATGGGAAGCGAGACTTCTTTGTAGCGCTGATTTGCCTTTCCAGGTGGCTTGGTTGGCCAAAAAGGGCGTATGCGTTTTTTCCTGAATATATTCAGGAAAAAACGCATACGCCCTTTTTGGCCAAGGGCATCATTGTCAACGTTTTGCCGCTTTTCATGTGCTTTAAAGGCGATTCGTATCTACCTCCTGAAATCTGTTTCCTGCAATTCTGCCTTGATTTCAAATCCTCTTCTTTGCCTTCCCTCAATATATTTGTGGACGGGAGTTATCATTTATAACTCTGCAGGTTTGTGAATTGCAGTGCCCTGAACCTCCATTTTACAACTCGTTTTTATGGGAGCTGGCCGCAAAATCGCAGAATGGCTTCAGGCCCTGTTCTGGTTCCGGGGGGCAGGCTGAGCCTGTGGTTAATTCTTCTTTCTGATGGGAAAATAGAGTGACCTGTGCCTGTCCCAACACCAAGAGCTAGTCTCTCGTTGGTTCCACGTCTTCCCGTTTATCCTCAGGACAAATTGCAACCTGCATGGAACAGGAGGTTAAAGGTGCTGATGCTCCAAGTAGGGAGCTTGCTAGTAAAGCGGCTGGAATGGCGAACCCGGGCACAAGGAGATGAGAAATGAGGTGCGTTTTAGAAACCTTTCCCCATCACACGGTGTACCATCTTCTGGGTTTCTCATGCATGTTTTTGATGTAGGAAGATGCCCTTGAACCTGGAGATTTGGGACCCATGCGATGGGTACCACGCAGTATTCCTTTAAAGGGTCTGCGTTTGCTCACCCAACCTCACCAAACCTCTCAGCCCCAAGAGTGTCCACCCTTATGTCTCATCCAGCTGTGCGTCTAGATATGGTCAATCCAGGTTGCATCACAGCCCCTGAACGCATTGTGTAAGAATTTCTCTCTCTTTCACTGTCTGTGTTTCATGGGTGTTTCAAAGTAATTTATTTTTATAATGGGGTTTAGCTGCTTTTCACTGCTGTGTTTATGCCGCTTTACACCCACTTGACACACTAACAGAGAGATATCAATACATAGGTTTTACGATTATTATTAGTCAGATATATTCTTGTGCGGTGAATAGGGCGTGTTGAGTCCAGTTCTCTGAGCAAGGAGTAGGTCTTGTCTATTACATATTGGGTTTATGGAACGGTATCTGAGCTAATTTGATACCCTTGTTTTATGTATCACCCCACCTCACCTTTCCCGTTAAGCAGCCATAGTGTGTTTTCTGCATGTGTGACTCTGTTCTGTTTTGTAATTCAGTTCAAGTGTAACGGTTTTTACATTCCCTCTCTCAGTGATACCTTATGAGAAGTGTCCTTTTCTGTGTGACTTATTTCACTTAGAATCGTCGTACCTAAATCCACTCATCATGCTGCTACTAACCTTACGACATTGATTTCCTGGCTGAGTGATATTCCAATGTACATAAGGACCACAACTTCTTTATCCATTTTTCTCTTTCCTGGGATATTTATGGTGGAATGAAGTGGAGGTCCTGGTCAACAGAGCAGCCCTAAACTTTGGGGTGCTTGTGTCTTGCTGATTTTTAATTTTCCCAATTTATACCCCCATGAGTGGAAGTGCCCTATGCTCTCTAAGCTTTGTTTTTCAGATGTTTCAGGACTCACCGGACACTTCTCCAGAGTGGCTCTTGGCAATTTACATCCCGCCCATCAGTGTAGCAAGGCTCCCATTTCTCCATGGCCTGTCCTGCATTTCTGGTTTTGACACTTTTTTCAGCATGGCCCTTTTGACCGATGGGAAGCGAGACTTCTTTGTAGCGCTGATTTGCCTTTCCAGGTGGCTTGGTTGGCCAAAAAGGGCGTATGCGTTTTTTCCTGAATATATTCAGGAAAAAACGCATACGCCCTTTTTGGCCAAGGGCATCATTGTCAACGTTTTGCCGCTTTTCATGTGCTTTAAAGGCGATTCGTATCTACCTCCTGAAATCTGTTTCCTGCAATTCTGCCTTGATTTCAAATCCTCTTCTTTGCCTTCCCTCAATATATTTGTGGACGAGAGTTATCATTTATAACTCTGCAGGTTTGTGAATTGCAGTGCCCTGAACCTCGATTTTACAACTCGTTTTTATGGGAGCTGGCCGCAAAATCGCAGAATGGCTTCAGGCCCTGTTCTGGTTCCGGGGGGCAGGCTGAGCCTGTGGTTAATTCTTCTTTCTGATGGGAAAATAGAGTGACCTGTGCCTGTCCCAACACCAAGAGCTAGTCTCTCGTTGGTTCCACGTCTTCCCGTTTATCCTCAGGACAAATTGCAACCTGTATGGAACAGGAGGTTAAAGGTGCTGATGCTCCAAGTAGGGAGCTTGCTAGTAAAGCGGCTGGAATGGCGAACCCGGGCACAAGGCGATGAGAAATGAGGTGCGTTTTAGAAACCTTTCCCCATCACACGGTGTACCATCTTCTGGGTTTCTCATGCATGTTTTTGATGTAGGAAGATGCCCTTGAACCTGGAGATTTGGGACCCATGCGATGGGTACCACGCAGTATTCCTTTAAAGGGTCTGCGTTTGCTCACCCAACCTCACCAAACCTCTCAGCCCCAAGAGTGTCCACCCTTATGTCTCATCCAGCTGTGCGTCTAGATATGGTCAATCCAGGTTGCATCACAGCCCCTGAACGCATTGTGTAAGAATTTCTCTCTCTTTCACTGTCTTTGTTTCATGGGTGTTTCAAAGTAATTTATTTTTATAATGGGGTTTAGCTGCTTTTCACTGCTGTGTTTATGCCGCTTTACACCCACTTGACACACTAACAGAGAGATATCAATACATAGGTTTTACGATTATTATTAGTCAGATATATTCTTGTGCGGTGAATAGGGCGTGTTGAGTCCAGTTCTCTGAGCAAGGAGTAGGTCTTGTCTATTACATATTGGGTTTATGGAACGGTATCTGAGCTAATTTGATACCCTTGTTTTATGTATCACCCCACCTCACCTTTCCCGTTAAGCAGCCATAGTGTGTTTTCTGCATGTGTGACTCTGTTCTGTTTTGTAATTCAGTTCAAGTGTAACGGTTTTTACATTCCCTCTATCAGTGATACCTTATGAGAAGTGTCCTTTTCTGTGTGACTTATTTCACTTAGAATCGTCGTACCTAAATCCACTCATCATGCTGCTACTAACCTTACGACATTGATTTCCTGGCTGAGTGATATTCCAATGTACATAAGGACCACAACTTCTTTATCCATTTTTCTCTTTCCTGGGATATTTAAGGTGGAATGAAGTGGAGGTCCTGGTCAACAGAGCAGCCCTAAACTTTGGGGTGCTTGTGTCTTGCTGATTTTTAATTTTCCCAATTTATACCCCCATGAGTGGAAGTGCCCTATGCTCTCTAAGCTGTGTTTTTCAGATGTTTCAGGACTCACCGGACACTTCTCCAGAGTGGCTCTTGGCAATTTACATCCCGCCCATCAGTGTAGCAAGGCTCCCATTTCTCCATGGCCTGTCCTGCATTTCTGGTTTTGACACTTTTTTCAGCATGGCCCTTTTGACCGATGGGAAGCGAGACTTCTTTGTAGCGCTGATTTGCCTTTCCAGGTGGCTTGGTTGGCCAAAAAGGGCGTATGCGTTTTTTCCTGAATATATTCAGGAAAAAACGCATACGCCCTTTTTGGCCAAGGGCATCATTGTCAACGTTTTGCCGCTTTTCATGTGCTTTAAAGGCGATTCGTATCTACCTCCTGAAATCTGTTTCCTGCAATTCTGCCTTGATTTCAAATCCTCTTCTTTGCCTTCCCTCAATATATTTGTGGACGAGAGTTCTCATTTATAACTCTGCAGGTTTGTGAATTGCAGTGCCCTGAACCTCCATTTTACAACTCTTTTTTATGGGAGCTGGCCGCAAAATCGCAGAATGGCTTGAGGCCCTGTTCTGGTTCCGGGGGGCAGGCTGAGCCTGTGGTTAATTCTTCTTTCTGATGGGAAAATAGAGTGACCTGTGCCTGTCCCAACACCAAGAGCTAGTCTCTCGTTGGTTCCACGTCTTCCCGTTTATCCTCAGGACAAATTGCAACCTGTATGGAACAGGAGGTTAAAGGTGCTGATGCTCCAAGTAGGGAGCTTGCTAGTAAAGCGGCTGGAATGGCGAACCCGGGCACAAGGCGATGAGAAATGAGGTGCGTTTTAGAAACCTTTCCCCATCACACGGTGTACCATCTTCTGGGTTTCTCATGCATGTTTTTGATGTAGGAAGATGCCCTTGAACCTGGAGATTTGGGACCCATGCGATGGGTACCACGCAGTATTCCTTTAAAGGGTCTGCGTTTGCTCACCCAACCTCACCAAACCTCTCAGCCCCAAGAGTGTCCACCCTTATGTCTCATCCAGCTGTGCGTCTAGATATGGTCAATCCAGGTTGCATCACAGCCCCTGAACGCATTGTGTAAGAATTTCTCTCTCTTTCACTGTCTTTGTTTCATGGGTGTTTCAAAGTAATTTATTTTTATAATGGGGTTTAGCTGCTTTTCACTGCTGTGTTTATGCCGCTTTACACCCACTTGACACACTAACAGAGAGATATCAATACATAGGTTTTACGATTATTATTAGTCAGATATATTCTTGTGCGGTGAATAGGGCGTGTTGAGTCCAGTTCTCTGAGCAAGGAGTAGGTCTGGTCTATTACATATTGGGTTTATGGAACGGTATCTGAGCTAATTTGATACCCTTGTTTTATGTATCACCCCACCTCACCTTTCCCGTTAAGCAGCCATAGTGTGTTTTCTGCATGTGTGACTCTGTTCTGTTTTGTAATTCAGTTCAAGTGTAACGGTTTTTACATTCCCTCTATCAGTGATACCTTATGAGAAGTGTCCTTTTCTGTGTGACTTATTTCACTTAGAATCGTCGTACCTAAATCCACTCATCATGCTGCTACTAACCTTACGACATTGATTTCCTGGCTGAGTGATATTCCAATGTACATAAGGACCACAACTTCTTTATCCATTTTTCTCTTTCCTGGGATATTTAAGGTGGAATGAAGTGGAGGTCCTGGTCAACAGAGCAGCCCTAAACTTTGGGGTGCTTGTGTCTTGCTGATTTTTAATTTTCCCAATTTATACCCCCATGAGTGGAAGTGCCCTATGCTCTCTAAGCTGTGTTTTTCAGATGTTTCAGGACTCACCGGACACTTCTCCGGAGTGGCTCTTGGCAATTTACATCCCGCCCATCAGTGTAGCAAGGCTCCCATTTCTCCATGGCCGGTCCTGCATTTCTGGTTTTGACACTTTTTTCAGCATGGCCCTTTTGACCGATGGGAAGCGAGACTTGTTTGTAGCGCTGATTTGCCTTTCCAGGTGGCTTGGTTGGCCAAAAAGGGCGTATGCGTTTTTTCCTGAATATATTCAGGAAAAAACGCATACGCCCTTTTTGGCCAAGGGCATCATTGTCAACGTTTTGCCGCTTTTCATGTGCTTTAAAGGCGATTCGTATCTACCTCCTGAAATCTGTTTCCTGCAATTCTGCCTTGATTTCAAATCCTCTTCTTTGCCTTCCCTCAATATATTTGTGGACGAGAGTTATCATTTATAACTCTGCAGGTTTGTGAATTGCAGTGCCCTGAACCTCCATTTTACAACTCGTTTTTATGGGAGCTGGCCGCAAAATCGCAGAATGGCTTCAGGCCCTGTTCTGGTTCCGGGGGGCAGGCTGAGCCTGTGGTTAATTCTTCTTTCTGATGGGAAAATAGAGTGACCTGTGCCTGTCCCAACACCAAGAGCTAGTCTCTCGTTGGTTCCACGTCTTCCCGTTTATCCTCAGGACAAATTGCAACCTGTATGGAACAGGAGGTTAAAGGTGCTGATGCTCCAAGTAGGGAGCTTGCTAGTAAAGCGGCTGGAATGGCGAACCCGGGCACAAGGAGATGAGAAATGAGGTGCGTTTTAGAAACCTTTCCCCATCACACGGTGTACCATCTTCTGGGTTTCTCATGCATGTTTTTGATGTAGGAAGATGCCCTTGAACCTGGAGATTTGGGACCCATGCGATGGGTACCACGCAGTATTCCTTTAAAGGGTCTGCGTTTGCTCACCCAACCTCACCAAACCTCTCAGCCCCAAGAGTGTCCACCCTTATGTCTCATCCAGCTGTGCGTCTAGATATGGTCAATCCAGGTTGCATCACAGCCCCTGAACGCATTGTGTAAGAATTTCTCTCTCTTTCACTGTCTTTGTTTCATGGGTGTTTCAAAGTAATTTATTTTTGTAATGGGGTTTAGCTGCTTTTCACTGCTGTGTTTATGCCGCTTTACACCCACTTGACACACTAACAGAGAGATATCAATACATAGGTTTTACGATTATTATTAGTCAGATATATTCTTGTGCAGTGAATAGGGCGTGCTGAGTCCAGTTCTCTGAGCAAGGAGTAGGTCTTGTCTATTACATATTGGGTTTATGGAACGGTATCTGAGCTAATTTGATACCCTTGTTTTATGTATCACCCCACCTCACCTTTCCCGTTAAGCAGCCATAGTGTGTTTTCTGCATGTGTGACTCTGTTCTGTTTTGTAATTCAGTTCAAGTGTAACGGTTTTTACATTCCCTCTATCAGTGATACCTTATGAGAAGTGTCCTTTTCTGTGTGACTTATTTCACTTAGAATCGTCGTACCTAAATCCACTCATCATGCTGCTACTAACCTTACGACATTGATTTCATGGCTGAGTGATATTCCATTGTACATAAGGACCACAACTTCTTTATCCATTTTTCTCTTTCCTGGGATATTTAAGGTGGAATGAAGTGGAGGTCCTGGTCAACAGAGCAGCCCTAAACTTTGGGGTGCTTGTGTCTTGCTGATTTTTAATTTTCCCAATTTATACCCCCATGAGTGGAAGTGCCCTATGCTCTCTAAGCTGTGTTTTTCAGATGTTTCAGGACTCACCGGACACTTCTCCGGAGTGGCTCTTGGCAATTTACATCCCGCCCATCAGTGTAGCAAGGCTCCCATTTCTCCATGGCCGGTCCTGCATTTCTGGTTTTGACACTTTTTTCAGCATGGCCCTTTTGACCGATGGGAAGCGAGACTTCTTTGTAGCGCTGATTTGCCTTTCCAGGTTGCTTGGTTGGCCAAAAAGGGCGTATGCCTTTTTTCCTGAATATATTCAGGAAAAAACGCATACGCCCTTTTTGGCCAAGGGCATCATTGTCAACGTTTTGCCGCTTTTCATGTGCTTTAAAGGCGATTCGTATCTACCTCCTGAAATCTGTTTCCTGCAATTCTGCCTTGATTTCAAATCCTCTTCTTTGCCTTCCCTCAATATATTTGTGGACGAGAGTTATCATTAATAACTCTGCAGGTTTGTGAATTGCAGTGCCCTGAACCTCCATTTTACAACTCGTTTTTATGGGAGCTGGCCGCAAAATCGCAGAATGGCTTCAGGCCCTGTTCTGGTTCCGGGGGGCAGGCTGAGCCTGTGGTTAATTCTTCTTTCTGATGGGAAAATAGAGTGACCTGTGCCTGTCCCAACACCAAGAGCTAGTCTCTCGTTGGTTCCACGTCTTCCCGTTTATCCTCAGGACAAATTGCAACCTGCATGGAACAGGAGGTTAAAGGTGCTGATGCTCCAAGTAGGGAGCTTGCTAGTAAAGCGGCTGGAATGGCGAACCCGGGCACAAGGAGATGAGAAATGAGGTGCGTTTTAGAAACCTTTCCCCATCACACGGTGTACCATCTTCTGGGTTTCTCATGCATGTTTTTGATGTAGGAAGATGCCCTTGAACCTGGAGATTTGGGACCCATGCGATGGGTACCACGCAGTATTCCTTTAAAGGGTCTGCGTTTGCTCACCCAACCTCACCAAACCTCTCAGCCCCAAGAGTGTCCACCCTTATGTCTCATCCAGCTGTGCGTCTAGATATGGTCAATCCAGGTTGCATCACAGCCCCTGAACGCATTGTGTAAGAATTTCTCTCTCTTTCACTGTCTGTGTTTCATGGGTGTTTCAAAGTAATTTATTTTTATAATGGGGTTTAGCTGCTTTTCACTGCTGTGTTTATGCCGCTTTACACCCACTTGACACACTAACAGAGAGATATCAATACATAGGTTTTACGATTATTATTAGTCAGATATATTCTTGTGCGGTGAATAGGGCGTGTTGAGTCCAGTTCTCTGAGCAAGGAGTAGGTCTTGTCTATTACATATTGGGTTTATGGAACGGTATCTGAGCTAATTTGATACCCTTGTTTTATGTATCACCCCACCTCACCTTTCCCGTTAAGCAGCCATAGTGTGTTTTCTGCATGTGTGACTCTGTTCTGTTTTGTAATTCAGTTCAAGTGTAACGGTTTTTACATTCCCTCTCTCAGTGATACCTTATGAGAAGTGTCCTTTTCTGTGTGACTTATTTCACTTAGAATCGTCGTACCTAAATCCACTCATCATGCTGCTACTAACCTTATGACATTGATTTCCTGGCTGAGTGATATTCCAATGTACATAAGGACCACAACTTCTTTATCCATTTTTCTCTTTCCTGGGATATTTAAGGTGGAATGAAGTGGAGGTCCTGGTCAACAGAGCAGCCCTAAACTTTGGGGTGCTTGTGTCTTGCTGATTTTTAATTTTCCCAATTTATACCCCCATGAGTGGAAGTGCCCTATGCTCTCTAAGCTGTGTTTTTCAGATGTTTCAGGACTCACCGGACACTTCTCCAGAGTGGCTCTTGGCAATTTACATCCCGCCCATCAGTGTAGCAAGGCTCCCATTTCTCCATGGCCTGTCCTGCATTTCTGGTTTTGACACTTTTTTCAGCATGGCCCTTTTGACCGATGGGAAGCGAGACTTCTTTGTAGCGCTGATTTGCCTTTCCAGGTGGCTTGGTTGGCCAAAAAGGGCGTATGCGTTTTTTCCTGAATATATTCAGGAAAAAACGCATACGCCCTTTTTGGCCAAGGGCATCATTGTCAACGTTTTGCCGCTTTTCATGTGCTTTAAAGGCGATTCGTATCTACCTCCTGAAATCTGTTTCCTGCAATTCTGCCTTGATTTCAAATCCTCTTCTTTGCCTTCCCTCAATATATTTGTGGACGAGAGTTATCATTTATAACTCTGCAGGTTTGTGAATTGCAGTGCCCTGAACCTCCATTTTACAACTCGTTTTTATGGGAGCTGGCCGCAAAATCGCAGAATGGCTTCAGGCCCTGTTCTGGTTCCGGGGGGCAGGCTGAGCCTGTGGTTAATTCTTCTTTCTGATGGGAAAATAGAGTGACCTGTGCCTGTCCCAACACCAAGAGCTAGTCTCTCGTTGGTTCCACGTCTTCCCGTTTATCCTCAGGACAAATTGCAACCTGTATGGAACAGGAGGTTAAAGGTGCTGATGCTCCAAGTAGGGAGCTTGCTAGTAAAGCGGCTGGAATGGCGAACCCGGGCACAAGGAGATGAGAAATGAGGTGCGTTTTAGAAACCTTTCCCCATCACACGGTGTACCATCTTCTGGGTTTCTCATGCATGTTTTTGATGTAGGAAGATGCCCTTGAACCTGGAGATTTGGGACCCATGCAATGGGTACCACGCAGTATTCCTTTAAAGGGTCTGCGTTTGCTCACCCAACCTCACCAAACCTCTCAGCCCCAAGAGTGTCCACCCTTATGTCTCATCCAGCTGTGCGTCTAGATATGGTCAATCCAGGTTGCATCACAGCCCCTGAACGCATTGTGTAAGAATTTCTCTCTCTTTCACTGTCTTTGTTTCATGGGTGTTTCAAAGTAATTTATTTTTGTAATGGGGTTTAGCTGCTTTTCACTGCTGTGTTTATGCCGCTTTACACCCACTTGACACACTAACAGAGAGATATCAATACATAGGTTTTACGATTATTATTAGTCAGATATATTCTTGTGCAGTGAATAGGGCGTGCTGAGTCCAGTTCTCTGAGCAAGGAGTAGGTCTTGTCTATTACATATTGGGTTTATGGAACGGTATCTGAGCTAATTTGATACCCTTGTTTTATGTATCACCCCACCTCACCTTTCCCGTTAAGCAGCCATAGTGTGTTTTCTGCATGTGTGACTCTGTTCTGTTTTGTAATTCAGTTCAAGTGTAACGGTTTTTACATTCCCTCTATCAGTGATACCTTATGAGAAGTGTCCTTTTCTGTGTGACTTATTTCACTTAGAATCATCGTACCTAAATCCACTCATCATGCTGCTACTAACCTTACGACATTGATTTCATGGCTGAGTGATATTCCATTGTACATAAGGACCACAACTTCTTTATCCATTTTTCTCTTTCCTGGGATATTTAAGGTGGAATGAAGTGGAGGTCCTGGTCAACAGAGCAGCCCTAAACTTTGGGGTGCTTGTGTCTTGCTGATTTTTAATTTTCCCAATTTATACCCCCATGAGTGGAAGTGCCCTATGCTCTCTAAGCTGTGTTTTTCAGATGTTTCAGGACTCACCGGACACTTCTCCGGAGTGGCTCTTGGCAATTTACATCCCGCCCATCAGTGTAGCAAGGCTCCCATTTCTCCATGGCCGGTCCTGCATTTCTGGTTTTGACACTTTTTTCAGCATGGCCCTTTTGACCGATGGGAAGCGAGACTTCTTTGTAGCGCTGATTTGCCTTTCCAGGTGGCTTGGTTGGCCAAAAAGGGCGTATGCCTTTTTTCCTGAATATATTCAGGAAAAAACGCATACGCCCTTTTTGGCCAAGGGCATCATTGTCAACGTTTTGCCGCTTTTCATGTGCTTTAAAGGCGATTCGTATCTACCTCCTGAAATCTGTTTCCTGCAATTCTGCCTTGATTTCAAATCCTCTTCTTTGCCTTCCCTCAATATATTTGTGGACGGGAGTTATCATTTATAACTCTGCAGGTTTGTGAATTGCAGTGCCCTGAACCTCCATTTTACAACTCGTTTTTATGGGAGCTGGCCGCAAAATCGCAGAATGGCTTCAGGCCCTGTTCTGGTTCCGGGGGGCAGGCTGAGCCTGTGGTTAATTCTTCTTTCTGATGGGAAAATAGAGTGACCTGTGCCTGTCCCAACACCAAGAGCTAGTCTCTCGTTGGTTCCACGTCTTCCCGTTTATCCTCAGGACAAATTGCAACCTGCATGGAACAGGAGGTTAAAGGTGCTGATGCTCCAAGTAGGGAGCTTGCTAGTAAAGCGGCTGGAATGGCGAACCCGGGCACAAGGAGATGAGAAATGAGGTGCGTTTTAGAAACCTTTCCCCATCACACGGTGTACCATCTTCTGGGTTTCTCATGCATGTTTTTGATGTAGGAAGATGCCCTTGAACCTGGAGATTTGGGACCCATGCGATGGGTACCACGCAGTATTCCTTTAAAGGGTCTGCGTTTGCTCACCCAACCTCACCAAACCTCTCAGCCCCAAGAGTGTCCACCCTTATGTCTCATCCAGCTGTGCGTCTAGATATGGTCAATCCAGGTTGCATCACAGCCCCTGAACGCATTGTGTAAGAATTTCTCTCTCTTTCACTGTCTGTGTTTCATGGGTGTTTCAAAGTAATTTATTTTTATAATGGGGTTTAGCTGCTTTTCACTGCTGTGTTTATGCCGCTTTACACCCACTTGACACACTAACAGAGAGATATCAATACATAGGTTTTACGATTATTATTAGTCAGATATATTCTTGTGCGGTGAATAGGGCGTGTTGAGTCCAGTTCTCTGAGCAAGGAGTAGGTCTTGTCTATTACATATTGGGTTTATGGAACGGTATCTGAGCTAATTTGATACCCTTGTTTTATGTATCACCCCACCTCACCTTTCCCGTTAAGCAGCCATAGTGTGTTTTCTGCATGTGTGACTCTGTTCTGTTTTGTAATTCAGTTCAAGTGTAACGGTTTTTACATTCCCTCTCTCAGTGATACCTTATGAGAAGTGTCCTTTTCTGTGTGACTTATTTCACTTAGAATCGTCGTACCTAAATCCACTCATCATGCTGCTACTAACCTTATGACATTGATTTCCTGGCTGAGTGATATTCCAATGTACATAAGGACCACAACTTCTTTATCCATTTTTCTCTTTCCTGGGATATTTAAGGTGGAATGAAGTGGAGGTCCTGGTCAACAGAGCAGCCCTAAACTTTGGGGTGCTTGTGTCTTGCTGATTTTTAATTTTCCCAATTTATACCCCCATGAGTGGAAGTGCCCTATGCTCTCTAAGCTGTGTTTTTCAGATGTTTCAGGACTCACCGGACACTTCTCCAGAGTGGCTCTTGGCAATTTACATCCCGCCCATCAGTGTAGCAAGGCTCCCATTTCTCCATGGCCGGTCCTGCATTTCTGGTTTTGACACTTTTTTCAGCATGGCCCTTTTGACCGATGGGAAGCGAGACTTCTTTGTAGCGCTGATTTGCCTTTCCAGGTTGCTTGGTTGGCCAAAAAGGGCGTATGCCTTTTTTCCTGAATATATTCAGGAAAAAACGCATACGCCCTTTTTGGCCAAGGGCATCATTGTCAACGTTTTGCCGCTTTTCATGTGCTTTAAAGGCGATTCGTATCTACCTCCTGAAATCTGTTTCCTGCAATTCTGCCTTGATTTCAAATCCTCTTCTTTGCCTTCCCTCAATATATTTGTGGACGAGAGTTATCATTTATAACTCTGCAGGTTTGTGAATTGCAGTGCCCTGAACCTCCATTTTACAACTCGTTTTTATGGGAGCTGGCCGCAAAATCGCAGAATGGCTTCAGGCCCTGTTCTGGTTCCGGGGGGCAGGCTGAGCCTGTGGTTAATTCTTCTTTCTGATGGGAAAATAGAGTGACCTGTGCCTGTCCCAACACCAAGAGCTAGTCTCTCGTTGGTTCCACGTCTTCCCGTTTATCCTCAGGACAAATTGCAACCTGCATGGAACAGGAGGTTAAAGGTGATGATGCTCCAAGTATGGAGCTTGCTAGTAAAGCAGCTGGAATGGCGAACCCGGGCACAAGGAGTTGAGAAATGAGGTGCGTTTTAGAAACCTTTCCCCATCACACGGTGTACCATCTTCTGGGTTTCTCATGCATGTTTTTGATGTAGGAAGATGCCCTTGAACCTGGAGATTTGGGACCCATGCGATGGGTACCACGCAGTATTCCTTTAAAGGGTCTGCGTTTGCTCACCCAACCTCACCAAACCTCTCAGCCCCAAGAGTGTCCACCCTTATGTCTCATCCAGCTGTGCGTCTAGATATGGTCAATCCAGGTTGCATCACAGCCCCTGAACGCATTGTGTAAGAATTTCTCTCTCTTTCACTGTCTTTGTTTCATGGGTGTTTCAAAGTAATTTATTTTTATAATGGGGTTTAGCTGCTTTTCACTGCTGTGTTTATGCCGCTTTACACCCACTTGACACACTAACAGAGAGATATCAATACATAGGTTTTACGATTATTATTAGTCAGATATATTCTTGTGCGGTGAATAGGGCGTGTTGAGTCCAGTTCTCTGAGCAAGGAGTAGGTCTGGTCTATTACATATTGGGTTTATGGAACGGTATCTGAGCTAATTTGATACCCTTGTTTTATGTATCACCCCACCTCACCTTTCCCGTTAAGCAGCCATAGTGTGTTTTCTGCATGTGTGACTCTGTTCTGTTTTGTAATTCAGTTCAAGTGTAACGGTTTTTACATTCCCTCTATCAGTGATACCTTATGAGAAGTGTCCTTTTCTGTGTGACTTATTTCACTTAGAATCGTCGTACCTAAATCCACTCATCATGCTGCTACTAACCTTACGACATTGATTTCCTGGCTGAGTGATATTCCAATGTACATAAGGACCACAACTTCTTTATCCATTTTTCTCTTTCCTGGGATATTTAAGGTGGAATGAAGTGGAGGTCCTGGTCAACAGAGCAGCCCTAAACTTTGGGGTGCTTGTGTCTTGCTGATTTTTAATTTTCCCAATTTATACCCCCATGAGTGGAAGTGCCCTATGCTCTCTAAGCTGTGTTTTTCAGATGTTTCAGGACTCACCGGACACTTCTCCAGAGTGGCTCTTGGCAATTTACATCCCGCCCATCAGTGTAGCAAGGCTCCCATTTCTCCATGGCCTGTCCTGCATTTCTGGTTTTGACACTTTTTTCAGCATGGCCCTTTTGACCGATGGGAAGCGAGACTTGTTTGTAGCGCTGATTTGCCTTTCCAGGTGGCTTGGTTGGCCAAAAAGGGCGTATGCGTTTTTTCCTGAATATATTCAGGAAAAAACGCATACGCCCTTTTTGGCCAAGGGCATCATTGTCAACGTTTTGCCGCTTTTCATGTGCTTTAAAGGCGATTCGTATCTACCTCCTGAAATCTGTTTCCTGCAATTCTGCCTTGATTTCAAATCCTCTTCTTTGCCTTCCCTCAATATATTTGTGGACGAGAGTTATCATTTATAACTCTGCAGGTTTGTGAATTGCAGTGCCCTGAACCTCCATTTTACAACTCGTTTTTATGGGAGCTGGCCGCAAAATCGCAGAATGGCTTCAGGCCCTGTTCTGGTTCCGGGGGGCAGGCTGAGCCTGTGGTTAATTCTTCTTTCTGATGGGAAAATAGAGTGACCTGTGCCTGTCCCAACACCAAGAGCTAGTCTCTCGTTGGTTCCACGTCTTCCCGTTTATCCTCAGGACAAATTGCAACCTGTATGGAACAGGAGGTTAAAGGTGCTGATGCTCCAAGTAGGGAGCTTGCTAGTAAAGCGGCTGGAATGGCGAACCCGGGCACAAGGAGATGAGAAATGAGGTGCGTTTTAGAAACCTTTCCCCATCACACGGTGTACCATCTTCTGGGTTTCTCATGCATGTTTTTGATGTAGGAAGATGCCCTTGAACCTGGAGATTTGGGACCCATGCGATGGGTACCACGCAGTATTCCTTTAAAGGGTCTGCGTTTGCTCACCCAACCTCACCAAACCTCTCAGCCCCAAGAGTGTCCACCCTTATGTCTCATCCAGCTGTGCGTCTAGATATGGTCAATCCAGGTTGCATCACAGCCCCTGAACGCATTGTGTAAGAATTTCTCTCTCTTTCACTGTCTTTGTTTCATGGGTGTTTCAAAGTAATTTATTTTTGTAATGGGGTTTAGCTGCTTTTCACTGCTGTGTTTATGCCGCTTTACACCCACTTGACACACTAACAGAGAGATATCAATACATAGGTTTTACGATTATTATTAGTCAGATATATTCTTGTGCAGTGAATAGGGCGTGCTGAGTCCAGTTCTCTGAGCAAGGAGTAGGTCTTGTCTATTACATATTGGGTTTATGGAACGGTATCTGAGCTAATTTGATACCCTTGTTTTATGTATCACCCCACCTCACCTTTCCCGTTAAGCAGCCATAGTGTGTTTTCTGCATGTGTGACTCTGTTCTGTTTTGTAATTCAGTTCAAGTGTAACGGTTTTTACATTCCCTCTATCAGTGATACCTTATGAGAAGTGTCCTTTTCTGTGTGACTTATTTCACTTAGAATCGTCGTACCTAAATCCACTCATCATGCTGCTACTAACCTTACGACATTGATTTCATGGCTGAGTGATATTCCATTGTACATAAGGACCACAACTTCTTTATCCATTTTTCTCTTTCCTGGGATATTTAAGGTGGAATGAAGTGGAGGTCCTGGTCAACAGAGCAGCCCTAAACTTTGGGGTGCTTGTGTCTTGCTGATTTTTAATTTTCCCAATTTATACCCCCATGAGTGGAAGTGCCCTATGCTCTCTAAGCTGTGTTTTTCAGATGTTTCAGGACTCACCGGACACTTCTCCGGAGTGGCTCTTGGCAATTTACATCCCGCCCATCAGTGTAGCAAGGCTCCCATTTCTCCATGGCCGGTCCTGCATTTCTGGTTTTGACACTTTTTTCAGCATGGCCCTTTTGACCGATGGGAAGCGAGACTTCTTTGTAGCGCTGATTTGCCTTTCCAGGTTGCTTGGTTGGCCAAAAAGGGCGTATGCCTTTTTTCCTGAATATATTCAGGAAAAAACGCATACGCCCTTTTTGGCCAAGGGCATCATTGTCAACGTTTTGCCGCTTTTCATGTGCTTTAAAGGCGATTCGTATCTACCTCCTGAAATCTGTTTCCTGCAATTCTGCCTTGATTTCAAATCCTCTTCTTTGCCTTCCCTCAATATATTTGTGGACGAGAGTTATCATTTATAACTCTGCAGGTTTGTGAATTGCAGTGCCCTGAACCTCCATTTTACAACTCGTTTTTATGGGAGCTGGCCGCAAAATCGCAGAATGGCTTCAGGCCCTGTTCTGGTTCCGGGGGGCAGGCTGAGCCTGTGGTTAATTCTTCTTTCTGATGGGAAAATAGAGTGACCTGTGCCTGTCCCAACACCAAGAGCTAGTCTCTCGTTGGTTCCACGTCTTCCCGTTTATCCTCAGGACAAATTGCAACCTGCATGGAACAGGAGGTTAAAGGTGATGATGCTCCAAGTATGGAGCTTGCTAGTAAAGCAGCTGGAATGGCGAACCCGGGCACAAGGAGTTGAGAAATGAGGTGCGTTTTAGAAACCTTTCCCCATCACACGGTGTACCATCTTCTGGGTTTCTCATGCATGTTTTTGATGTAGGAAGATGCCCTTGAACCTGGAGATTTGGGACCCATGCGATGGGTACCACGCAGTATTCCTTTAAAGGGTCTGCGTTTGCTCACCCAACCTCACCAAACCTCTCAGCCCCAAGAGTGTCCACCCTTATGTCTCATCCAGCTGTGCGTCTAGATATGGTCAATCCAGGTTGCATCACAGCCCCTGAACGCATTGTGTAAGAATTTCTCTCTCTTTCACTGTCTTTGTTTCATGGGTGTTTCAAAGTAATTTATTTTTATAATGGGGTTTAGCTGCTTTTCACTGCTGTGTTTATGCCGCTTTACACCCACTTGACACACTAACAGAGAGATATCAATACATAGGTTTTACGATTATTATTAGTCAGATATATTCTTGTGCGGTGAATAGGGCGTGTTGAGTCCAGTTCTCTGAGCAAGGAGTAGGTCTTGTCTATTACATATTGGGTTTATGGAACGGTATCTGAGCTAATTTGATACCCTTGTTTTATGTATCACCCCACCTCACCTTTCCCGTTAAGCAGCCATAGTGTGTTTTCTGCATGTGTGACTCTGTTCTGTTTTGTAATTCAGTTCAAGTGTAACGGTTTTTACATTCCCTCTATCAGTGATACCTTATGAGAAGTGTCCTTTTCTGTGTGACTTATTTCACTTAGAATCGTCGTACCTAAATCCACTCATCATGCTGCTACTTACCTTACGACATTGATTTCATGGCTGAGTGATATTCCATTGTACATAAGGACCACAACTTCTTTATCCATTTTTCTCTTTCCTGGGATATTTAAGGTGGAATGAAGTGGAGGTCCTGGTCAACAGAGCAGCCCTCAACTTTGGGGTGCTTGTGTCTTGCTGATTTTTAATTTTCCCAATTTATACCCCCATGAGTGGAAGTGCCCTATGCTCTCTAAGCTGTGTTTTTCAGATGTTTCAGGACTCACCGGACACTTCTCCAGAGTGGCTCTTGGCAATTTACATCCCGCCCATCAGTGTAGCAAGGCTCCCATTTCTCCATGGCCTGTCCTGCATTTCTGGTTTTGACACTTTTTTCAGCATGGCCCTTTTGACCGATGGGTAGCGAGACTTCTTTGTAGCGCTGATTTGCCTTTCCAGGTGGCTTGGTTGGCCAAAAAGGGCGTATGCGTTTTTTCCTGAATATATTCAGGAAAAAACGCATACGCCCTTTTTAGCCAAGGGCATCATTGTCAACGTTTTGCCGCTTTTCATGTGCTTTAAAGGCGATTCGTATCTACCTCCTGAAATCTGTTTCCTGCAATTCTGCCTTGATTTCAAATCCTCTTCTTTGCCTTCCCTCAATATATTTGTGGACGAGAGTTATCATTTATAACTCTGCAGGTCTGTGAATTGCAGTGCCCTGAACCTCCATTTTACAACTCGTTTTTATGGGAGCTGGCCGCAAAATCGCAGAATGGCTTCAGGCCCTGTTCTGGTTCCGGGGGGCAGGCTGAGCCTGTGGTTAATTCTTCTTCCTGATGGGAAAATAGAGTGACCTGTGCCTGTCCCAACACCAAGAGCTAGTCTCTCGTTGGTTCCACGTCTTCCCGTTTATCCTCAGGACAAATTGCAACCTGTATGGAACAGGAGGTTAAAGGTGCTGATGCTCCAAGTAGGGAGCTTGCTAGTAAAGCGGCTGGAATGGCGTACCCGGGCACAAGGAGATGAGAAATGAGGTGCGTTTTAGAAACCTTTCCCCATCACACGGTGTACCATCTTCTGGGTTTCTCATGCATGTTTTTGATGTAGGAAGATGCCCTTGAACCTGGAGATTTGGGACCCATGCGATGGATACCACGCAGTATTCCTTTAAAGGGTCTGCGTTTGCTCACCCAACCTCACCAAACCTCTCAGCCCCAAGAGTGTCCACCCTTATGTCTCATCCAGCTGTGCGTCTAGATATGGTCAATCCAGGTTGCATCACAGCCCCTGAACGCATTGTGTAAAAATTTCTCTCTCTTTCACTGTCTTTGTTTCATGGGTGTTTCAAAGTAATTTATTTTTATAATGGGGTTTAGCTGCTTTTCACTGCTGTGTTTATGCCGCTTTACACCCACTTGACACACTAACAGAGAGATATCAATACATAGGTTTTACGATTATTATTAGTCAGATATATTCTTGTGCGGTGAATAGGGCGTGTTGAGTCCAGTTCTCTGAGCAAGGAGTAGGTCTTGTCTATTACATATTGGGTTTATGGAACGGTATCTGAGCTAATTTGATACCCTTGTTTTATGTATCACCCCACCTCACCTTTCCCGTTAAGCAGCCATAGTGTGTTTTCTGCATGTGTGACTCTGTTCTGTTTTGTAATTCAGTTCAAGTGTAACGGTTTTTACATTCCCTCTATCAGTGATACCTTATGAGAAGTGTCCTTTTCTGTGTGACTTATTTCACTTAGAATCGTCGTACCTAAATCCACTCATCATGCTGCTACTTACCTTACGACATTGATTTCATGGCTGAGTGATATTCCATTGTACATAAGGACCACAACTTCTTTATCCATTTTTCTCTTTCCTGGGATATTTAAGGTGGAATGAAGTGGAGGTCCTGGTCAACAGAGCAGCCCTAAACTTTGGGGTGCTTGTGTCTTGCTGATTTTTAATTTTCCCAATGTATACCCCCATGAGTGGAAGTGCCCTATGCTCTCTAAGCTGTGTTTTTCAGATGTTTCAGGACTCACCGGACACTTCTCCAGAGTGGCTCTTGGCAATTTACATCCCGCCCATCAGTGTAGCAAGGCTCCCATTTCTCCATGGCCTGTCCTGCATTTCTGGTTTTGACACTTTTTTCAGCATGGCCCTTTTGACCGATGGGTAGCGAGACTTCTTTGTAGCGCTGATTTGCCTTTCCAGGTGGCTTGGTTGGCCAAAAAGGGCGTATGCGTTTTTTCCTGAATATATTCAGGAAAAAACGCATACGCCCTTTTTGGCCAAGGGCATCATTGTCAACGTTTTGCCGCTTTTCATGTGCTTTAAAGGCGATTCGTATCTACCTCCTGAAATCTGTTTCCTGCAATTCTGCCTTGATTTCAAATCCTCTTCTTTGCCTTCCCTCAATATATTTGTGGACGAGAGTTATCATTTATAACTCTGCAGGTCTGTGAATTGCAGTGCCCTGAACCTCCATTTTACAACTCGTTTTTATGGGAGCTGGCCGCAAAATCGCAGAATGGCTTCAGGCCCTGTTCTGGTTCCGGGGGGCAGGCTGAGCCTGTGGTTAATTCTTCTTTCTGATGGGAAAATAGAGTGACCTGTGCCTGTCCCAACACCAAGAGCTAGTCTCTCGTTGGTTCCACGTCTTCCCGTTTATCCTCAGGACAAATTGCAACCTGTATGGAACAGGAGGTTAAAGGTGCTGATGCTCCAAGTAGGGAGCTTGCTAGTAAAGCGGCTGGAATGGCGAACCCGGGCACAAGGAGATGAGAAATGAGGTGCGTTTTAGAAACCTTTCCCCATCACACGGTGTACCATCTTCTGGGTTTCTCATGCATGTTTTTGATGTAGGAAGATGCCCTTGAACCTGGAGATTTGGGACCCATGCGATGGATACCACGCAGTATTCCTTTAAAGGGTCTGCGTTTGCTCACCCAACCTCACCAAACCTCTCAGCCCCAAGAGTGTCCACCCTTATGTCTCATCCAGCTGTGCGTCTAGATATGGTCAATCCAGGTTGCATCACAGCCCCTGAACGCATTGTGTAAGAATTTCTCTCTCTTTCACTGTCTTTGTTTCATGGGTGTTTCAAAGTAATTTATTTTTATAATGGGGTTTAGCTGCTTTTCACTGCTGTGTTTATGCCGCTTTACACCCACTTGACACACTAACAGAGAGATATCAATACATAGGTTTTACGATTATTATTAGTCAGATATATTCTTGTGCGGTGAATAGGGCGTGTTGAGTCCAGTTCTCTGAGCAAGGAGTAGGTCTTGTCTATTACATATTGGGTTTATGGAATGGTATCTGAGCTAATTTGATACCCTTGTTTTATGTATCACCCCACCTCACCTTTCCCGTTAAGCAGCCATAGTGTGTTTTCTGCATGTGTGACTCTGTTCTGTTTTGTAATTCAGTTCAAGTGTAACGGTTTTTACATTCCCTCTATCAGTGATACCTTATGAGAAGTGTCCTTTTCTGTGTGACTTATTTCACTTAGAATCGTCGTACCTAAATCCACTCATCATGCTGCTACTTACCTTACGACATTGATTTCATGGCTGAGTGATATTCCATTGTACATAAGGACCACAACTTCTTTATCCATTTTTCTCTTTCCTGGGATATTTAAGGTGGAATGAAGTGGAGGTCCTGGTCAACAGAGCAGCCCTAAACTTTGGGGTGCTTGTGTCTTGCTGATTTTTAATTTTCCCAATTTATACCCCCATGAGTGGAAGTGCCCTATGCTCTCTAAGCTGTGTTTCACAGATGTTTCAGGACTCACCGGACACTTCTCCGGAGTGGCTCTTGGCAATTTACATCCCGCCCATCAGTGTAGCAAGGCTCCCATTTCTCCATGGCCGGTCCTGTATTTCTGGTTTTGACACTTTTTTCAGCATGGCCCTTTTGACCGATGGGAAGCGAGACTTGTTTGTAGCGCTGATTTGCCTTTCCAGGTGGCTTGGTTGGCCAAAAAGGGCGTATGCGTTTTTTCCTGAATATATTCAGGAAAAAACGCATACGCCCTTTTTGGCCAAGGGCATCATTGTCAACGTTTTGCCGCTTTTCATGTGCTTTAAAGGCGATTCGTATCTACCTCCTGAAATCTGTTTCCTGCAATTCTGCCTTGATTTCAAATCCTCTTCTTTGCCTTCCCTCAATATATTTGTGGACGAGAGTTATCATTTATAACTCTGCAGGTTTGTGAATTGCAGTGCCCTGAACCTCCATTTTACAACTCGTTTTTATGGGAGCTGGCCGCAAAATCGCAGAATGGCTTCAGGCCCTGTTCTGGTTCCGGGGGGCAGGCTGAGCCTGTGGTTAATTCTTCTTTCTGATGGGAAAATAGAGTGACCTGTGCCTGTCCCAACACCAAGAGCTAGTCTCTCGTTGGTTCCACGTCTTCCCGTTTATCCTCAGGACAAATTGCAACCTGTATGGAACAGGAGGTTAAAGGTGCTGATGCTCCAAGTAGGGAGCTTGCTAGTAAAGCGGCTGGAATGGCGAACCCGGGCACAAGGAGATGAGAAATGAGGTGCGTTTTAGAAACCTTTCCCCATCACACGGTGTACCATCTTCTGGGTTTCTCATGCATGTTTTTGATGTAGGAAGATGCCCTTGAACCTGGAGATTTGGGACCCATGCGATGGGTACCACGCAGTATTCCTTTAAAGGGTCTGCGTTTGCTCACCCAACCTCACCAAACCTCTCAGCCCCAAGAGTGTCCACCCTTATGTCTCATCCAGCTGTGCGTCTAGATATGGTCAATCCAGGTTGCATCACAGCCCCTGAACGCATTGTGTAAGAATTTCTCTCTCTTTCACTGTCTTTGTTTCATGGGTGTTTCAAAGTAATTTATTTTTGTAATGGGGTTTAGCTGCTTTTCACTGCTGTGTTTATGCCGCTTTACACCCACTTGACACACTAACAGAGAGATATCAATACATAGGTTTTACGATTATTATTAGTCAGATATATTCTTGTGCGGTGAATAGGGCGTGTTGAGTCCAGTTCTCTGAGCAAGGAGTAGGTCTTGTCTATTACATATTGGGTTTATGGAACGGTATCTGAGCTAATTTGATACCCTTGTTTTATGTATCACCCCACCTCACCTTTCCCGTTAAGCAGCCATAGTGTGTTTTCTGCATGTGTGACTCTGTTCTGTTTTGTAATTCAGTTCAAGTGTAACGGTTTTTACATTCCCTCTATCAGTGATACCTTATGAGAAGTGTCCTTTTCTGTGTGACTTATTTCACTTAGAATCGTCGTACCTAAATCAAATCATCATGCTGCTACTTACCTTACGACATTGATTTCATGGCTGAGTGATATTCCATTGTACATAAGGACCACAACTTCTTTATCCATTTTTCTCTTTCCTGGGATATTTAAGGTGGAATGAAGTGGAGGTCCTGGTCAACAGAGCAGCCCTAAACTTTGGGGTGCTTGTGTCTTGCTGATTTTTAATTTTCCCAATGTATACCCCCATGAGTGGAAGTGCCCTATGCTCTCTAAGCTGTGTTTTTCAGATGTTTCAGGACTCACCGGACACTTCTCCAGAGTGGCTCTTGGCAATTTACATCCCGCCCATCAGTGTAGCAAGGCTCCCATTTCTCCATGGCCTGTCCTGCATTTCTGGTTTTGACACTTTTTTCAGCATGGCCCTTTTGACCGATGGGTAGCGAGACTTCTTTGTAGCGCTGATTTGCCTTTCCAGGTGGCTTGGTTGGCCAAAAAGGGCGTATGTGTTTTTTCCTGAATATATTCAGGAAAAAACGCATACGCCCTTTTTGGCCAAGGGCATCATTGTCAACGTTTTGCCGCTTTTCATGTGCTTTAAAGGCGATTCGTATCTACCTCCTGAAATCTGTTTCCTGCAATTCTGCCTTGATTTCAAATCCTCTTCTTTGCCTTCCCTCAATATATTTGTGGACGAGAGTTATCATTTATAACTCTGCAGGTCTGTGAATTGCAGTGCCCTGAACCTCCATTTTACAACTCGTTTTTATGGGAGCTGGCCGCAAAATCGCAGAATGGCTTCAGGCCCTGTTCTGGTTCCGGGGGGCAGGCTGAGCCTGTGGTTAATTCTTCTTTCTGATGGGAAAATAGAGTGACCTGTGCCTGTCCCAACACCAAGAGCTAGTCTCTCGTTGGTTCCACGTCTTCCCGTTTATCCTCAGGACAAATTGCAACCTGTATGGAACAGGAGGTTAAAGGTGCTGATGCTCCAAGTAGGGAGCTTGCTAGTAAAGCGGCTGGAATGGCGTACCCGGGCACAAGGAGATGAGAAATGAGGTGCGTTTTAGAAACCTTTCCCCATCACACGGTGTACCATCTTCTGGGTTTCTCATGCATGTTTTTGATGTAGGAAGATGCCCTTGAACCTGGAGATTTGGGACCCATGCGATGGATACCACGCAGTATTCCTTTAAAGGGTCTGCGTTTGCTCACCCAACCTCACCAAACCTCTCAGCCCCAAGAGTGTCCACCCTTATGTCTCATCCAGCTGTGCGTCTAGATATGGTCAATCCAGGTTGCATCACAGCCCCTGAACGCATTGTGTAAGAATTTCTCTCTCTTTCACTGTCTTTGTTTCATGGGTGTTTCAAAGTAATTTATTTTTATAATGGGGTTTAGCTGCTTTTCACTGCTGTGTTTATGCCGCTTTACACCCACTTGACACACTAACAGAGAGATATCAATACATAGGTTTTACGATTATTATTAGTCAGATATATTCTTGTGCGGTGAATAGGGCGTGTTGAGTCCAGTTCTCTGAGCAAGGAGTAGGTCTTGTCTATTACATATTGGGTTTATGGAATGGTATCTGAGCTAATTTGATACCCTTGTTTTATGTATCACCCCACCTCACCTTTCCCGTTAAGCAGCCATAGTGTGTTTTCTGCATGTGTGACTCTGTTCTGTTTTGTAATTCAGTTCAAGTGTAACGGTTTTTACATTCCCTCTATCAGTGATACCTTATGAGAAGTGTCCTTTTCTGTGTGACTTATTTCACTTAGAATCGTCGTACCTAAATCCACTCATCATGCTGCTACTTACCTTACGACATTGATTTCATGGCTGAGTGATATTCCATTGTACATAAGGACCACAACTTCTTTATCCATTTTTCTCTTTCCTGGGATATTTAAGGTGGAATGAAGTGGAGGTCCTGGTCAACAGAGCAGCCCTAAACTTTGGGGTGCTTGTGTCTTGCTGATTTTTAATTTTCCCAATTTATACCCCCATGAGTGGAAGTGCCCTATGCTCTCTAAGCTGTGTTTTACAGATGTTTCAGGACTCACCGGACACTTCTCCGGAGTGGCTCTTGGCAATTTACATCCCGCCCATCAGTGTAGCAAGGCTCCCATTTCTCCATGGCCGGTCCTGTATTTCTGGTTTTGACACTTTTTTCAGCATGGCCCTTTTGACCGATGGGAAGCGAGACATGTTTGTAGCGCTGATTTGCCTTTCCAGGTGGCTTGGTTGGCCAAAAAGGGCGTATGCGTTTTTTCCTGAATATATTCAGGAAAAAACGCATACGCCCTTTTTGGCCAAGGGCATCATTGTCAACGTTTTGCCGCTTTTCATGTGCTTTAAAGGCGATTCGTATCTACCTCCTGAAATCTGTTTCCTGCAATTCTGCCTTGATTTCAAATCCTCTTCTTTGCCTTCCCTCAATATATTTGTGGACGAGAGTTATCATTTATAACTCTGCAGGTTTGTGAATTGCAGTGCCCTGAACCTCCATTTTACAACTCGTTTTTATGGGAGCTGGCCGCAAAATCGCAGAATGGCTTCAGGCCCTGTTCTGGTTCCGGGGGGCAGGCTGAGCCTGTGGTTAATTCTTCTTTCTGATGGGAAAATAGAGTGACCTGTGCCTGTCCCAACACCAAGAGCTAGTCTCTCGTTGGTTCCACGTCTTCCCGTTTATCCTCAGGACAAATTGCAACCTGTATGGAACAGGAGGTTAAAGGTGCTGATGCTCCAAGTAGGGAGCTTGCTAGTAAAGCGGCTGGAATGGCGAACCCGGGCACAAGGAGATGAGAAATGAGGTGCGTTTTAGAAACCTTTCCCCATCACACGGTGTACCATCTTCTGGGTTTCTCATGCATGTTTTTGATGTAGGAAGATGCCCTTGAACCTGGAGATTTGGGACCCATGCGATGGGTACCACGCAGTATTCCTTTAAAGGGTCTGCGTTTGCTCACCCAACCTCACCAAACCTCTCAGCCCCAAGAGTGTCCACCCTTATGTCTCATCCAGCTGTGCGTCTAGATATGGTCAATCCAGGTTGCATCACAGCCCCTGAACGCATTGTGTAAGAATTTCTCTCTCTTTCACTGTCTTTGTTTCATGGGTGTTTCAAAGTAATTTATTTTTGTAATGGGGTTTAGCTGCTTTTCACTGCTGTGTTTATGCCGCTTTACACCCACTTGACACACTAACAGAGAGATATCAATACATAGGTTTTACGATTATTATTAGTCAGATATATTCTTGTGCAGTGAATAGGGCGTGCTGAGTCCAGTTCTCTGAGCAAGGAGTAGGTCTTGTCTATTACATATTGGGTTTATGGAACGGTATCTGAGCTAATTTGATACCCTTGTTTTATGTATCACCCCACCTCACCTTTCCCGTTAAGCAGCCATAGTGTGTTTTCTGCATGTGTGACTCTGTTCTGTTTTGTAATTCAGTTCAAGTGTAACGGTTTTTACATTCCCTCTATCAGTGATACCTTATGAGAAGTGTCCTTTTCTGTGTGACTTATTTCACTTAGAATCGTCGTACCTAAATCCACTCATCATGCTGCTACTAACCTTACGACATTGATTTCATGGCTGAGTGATATTCCATTGTACATAAGGACCACAACTTCTTTATCCATTTTTCTCTTTCCTGGGATATTTAAGGTGGAATGAAGTGGAGGTCCTGGTCAACAGAGCAGCCCTAAACTTTGGGGTGCTTGTGTCTTGCTGATTTTTAATTTTCCCAATTTATACCCCCATGAGTGGAAGTGCCCTATGCTCTCTAAGCTGTGTTTTTCAGATGTTTCAGGACTCACCGGACACTTCTCCGGAGTGGCTCTTGGCAATTTACATCCCGCCCATCAGTGTAGCAAGGCTCCCATTTCTCCATGGCCGGTCCTGCATTTCTGGTTTTGACACTTTTTTCAGCATGGCCCTTTTGACCGATGGGAAGCGAGACTTCTTTGTAGCGCTGATTTGCCTTTCCAGGTTGCTTGGTTGGCCAAAAAGGGCGTATGCCTTTTTTCCTGAATATATTCAGGAAAAAACGCATACGCCCTTTTTGGCCAAGGGCATCATTGTCAACGTTTTGCCGCTTTTCATGTGCTTTAAAGGCGATTCGTATCTACCTCCTGAAATCTGTTTCCTGCAATTCTGCCTTGATTTCAAATCCTCTTCTTTGCCTTCCCTCAATATATTTGTGGACGAGAGTTATCATTTATAACTCTGCAGGTTTGTGAATTGCAGTGCCCTGAACCTCCATTTTACAACTCGTTTTTATGGGAGCTGGCCGCAAAATCGCAGAATGGCTTCAGGCCCTGTTCTGGTTCCGGGGGGCAGGCTGAGCCTGTGGTTAATTCTTCTTTCTGATGGGAAAATAGAGTGACCTGTGCCTGTCCCAACACCAAGAGCTAGTCTCTCGTTGGTTCCACGTCTTCCCGTTTATCCTCAGGACAAATTGCAACCTGCATGGAACAGGAGGTTAAAGGTGATGATGCTCCAAGTATGGAGCTTGCTAGTAAAGCTGCTGGAATGGCGAACCCGGGCACAAGGAGTTGAGAAATGAGGTGCGTTTTAGAAACCTTTCCCCATCACACGGTGTACCATCTTCTGGGTTTCTCATGCATGTTTTTGATGTAGGAAGATGCCCTTGAACCTGGAGATTTGGGACCCATGCGATGGGTACCACGCAGTATTCCTTTAAAGGGTCTGCGTTTGCTCACCCAACCTCACCAAACCTCTCAGCCCCAAGAGTGTCCACCCTTATGTCTCATCCAGCTGTGCGTCTAGATATGGTCAATCCAGGTTGCATCACAGCCCCTGAACGCATTGTGTAAGAATTTCTCTCTCTTTCACTGTCTTTGTTTCATGGGTGTTTCAAAGTAATTTATTTTTATAATGGGGTTTAGCTGCTTTTCACTGCTGTGTTTATGCCGCTTTACACCCACTTGACACACTAACAGAGAGATATCAATACATAGGTTTTACGATTATTATTAGTCAGATATATTCTTGTGCGGTGAATAGGGCGTGTTGAGTCCAGTTCTCTGAGCAAGGAGTAGGTCTTGTCTATTACATATTGGGTTTATGGAACGGTATCTGAGCTAATTTGATACCCTTGTTTTATGTATCACCCCACCTCACCTTTCCCGTTAAGCAGCCATAGTGTGTTTTCTGCATGTGTGACTCTGTTCTGTTTTGTAATTCAGTTCAAGTGTAACGGTTTTTACATTCCCTCTATCAGTGATACCTTATGAGAAGTGTCCTTTTCTGTGTGACTTATTTCACTTAGAATCGTCGTACCTAAATCCACTCATCATGCTGCTACTTACCTTACGACATTGATTTCATGGCTGAGTGATATTCCATTGTACATAAGGACCACAACTTCTTTATCCATTTTTCTCTTTCCTGGGATATTTAAGGTGGAATGAAGTGGAGGTCCTGGTCAACAGAGCAGCCCTCAACTTTGGGGTGCTTGTGTCTTGCTGATTTTTAATTTTCCCAATTTATACCCCCATGAGTGGAAGTGCCCTATGCTCTCTAAGCTGTGTTTTTCAGATGTTTCAGGACTCACCGGACACTTCTCCAGAGTGGCTCTTGGCAATTTACATCCCGCCCATCAGTGTAGCAAGGCTCCCATTTCTCCATGGCCTGTCCTGCATTTCTGGTTTTGACACTTTTTTCAGCATGGCCCTTTTGACCGATGGGTAGCGAGACTTCTTTGTAGCGCTGATTTGCCTTTCCAGGTGGCTTGGTTGGCCAAAAAGGGCGTATGCGTTTTTTCCTGAATATATTCAGGAAAAAACGCATACGCCCTTTTTGGCCAAGGGCATCATTGTCAACGTTTTGCCGCTTTTCATGTGCTTTAAAGGCGATTCGTATCTACCTCCTGAAATCTGTTTCCTGCAATTCTGCCTTGATTTCAAATCCTCTTCTTTGCCTTCCCTCAATATATTTGTGGACGAGAGTTATCATTTATAACTCTGCAGGTCTGTGAATTGCAGTGCCCTGAACCTCCATTTTACAACTCGTTTTTATGGGAGCTGGCCGCAAAATCGCAGAATGGCTTCAGGCCCTGTTCTGGTTCCGGGGGGCAGGCTGAGCCTGTGGTTAATTCTTCTTCCTGATGGGAAAATAGAGTGACCTGTGCCTGTCCCAACACCAAGAGCTAGTCTCTCGTTGGTTCCACGTCTTCCCGTTTATCCTCAGGACAAATTGCAACCTGTATGGAACAGGAGGTTAAAGGTGCTGATGCTCCAAGTAGGGAGCTTGCTAGTAAAGCGGCTGGAATGGCGTACCCGGGCACAAGGAGATGAGAAATGAGGTGCGTTTTAGAAACCTTTCCCCATCACACGGTGTACCATCTTCTGGGTTTCTCATGCATGTTTTTGATGTAGGAAGATGCCCTTGAACCTGGAGATTTGGGACCCATGCGATGGATACCACGCAGTATTCCTTTAAAGGGTCTGCGTTTGCTCACCCAACCTCACCAAACCTCTCAGCCCCAAGAGTGTCCACCCTTATGTCTCATCCAGCTGTGCGTCTAGATATGGTCAATCCAGGTTGCATCACAGCCCCTGAACGCATTGTGTAAGAATTTCTCTCTCTTTCACTGTCTTTGTTTCATGGGTGTTTCAAAGTAATTTATTTTTATAATGGGGTTTAGCTGCTTTTCACTGCTGTGTTTATGCCGCTTTACACCCACTTGACACACTAACAGAGAGATATCAATACATAGGTTTTACGATTATTATTAGTCAGATATATTCTTGTGCGGTGAATAGGGCGTGTTGAGTCCAGTTCTCTGAGCAAGGAGTAGGTCTTGTCTATTACATATTGGGTTTATGGAACGGTATCTGAGCTAATTTGATACCCTTGTTTTATGTATCACCCCACCTCACCTTTCCCGTTAAGCAGCCATAGTGTGTTTTCTGCATGTGTGACTCTGTTCTGTTTTGTAATTCAGTTCAAGTGTAACGGTTTTTACATTCCCTCTATCAGTGATACCTTATGAGAAGTGTCCTTTTCTGTGTGACTTATTTCACTTAGAATCGTCGTACCTAAATCAAATCATCATGCTGCTACTTACCTTACGACATTGATTTCATGGCTGAGTGATATTCCATTGTACATAAGGACCACAACTTCTTTATCCATTTTTCTCTTTCCTGGGATATTTAAGGTGGAATGAAGTGGAGGTCCTGGTCAACAGAGCAGCCCTAAACTTTGGGGTGCTTGTGTCTTGCTGATTTTTAATTTTCCCAATGTATACCCCCATGAGTGGAAGTGCCCTATGCTCTCTAAGCTGTGTTTTTCAGATGTTTCAGGACTCACCGGACACTTCTCCAGAGTGGCTCTTGGCAATTTACATCCCGCCCATCAGTGTAGCAAGGCTCCCATTTCTCCATGGCCTGTCCTGCATTTCTGGTTTTGACACTTTTTTCAGCATGGCCCTTTTGACCGATGGGTAGCGAGACTTCTTTGTAGCGCTGATTTGCCTTTCCAGGTGGCTTGGTTGGCCAAAAAGGGCGTATGCGTTTTTTCCTGAATATATTCAGGAAAAAACGCATACGCCCTTTTTGGCCAAGGGCATCATTGTCAACGTTTTGCCGCTTTTCATGTGCTTTAAAGGCGATTCGTATCTACCTCCTGAAATCTGTTTCCTGCAATTCTGCCTTGATTTCAAATCCTCTTCTTTGCCTTCCCTCAATATATTTGTGGACGAGAGTTATCATTTATAACTCTGCAGGTCTGTGAATTGCAGTGCCCTGAACCTCCATTTTACAACTCGTTTTTATGGGAGCTGGCCGCAAAATCGCAGAATGGCTTCAGGCCCTGTTCTGGTTCCGGGGGGCAGGCTGAGCCTGTGGTTAATTCTTCTTTCTGATGGGAAAATAGAGTGACCTGTGCCTGTCCCAACACCAAGAGCTAGTCTCTCGTTGGTTCCACGTCTTCCCGTTTATCCTCAGGACAAATTGCAACCTGTATGGAACAGGAGGTTAAAGGTGCTGATGCTCCAAGTAGGGAGCTTGCTAGTAAAGCGGCTGGAATGGCGTACCCGGGCACAAGGAGATGAGAAATGAGGTGCGTTTTAGAAACCTTTCCCCATCACACGGTGTACCATCTTCTGGGTTTCTCATGCATGTTTTTGATGTAGGAAGATGCCCTTGAACCTGGAGATTTGGGACCCATGCGATGGATACCACGCAGTATTCCTTTAAAGGGTCTGCGTTTGCTCACCCAACCTCACCAAACCTCTCAGCCCCAAGAGTGTCCACCCTTATGTCTCATCCAGCTGTGCGTCTAGATATGGTCAATCCAGGTTGCATCACAGCCCCTGAACGCATTGTGTAAGAATTTCTCTCTCTTTCACTGTCTTTGTTTCATGGGTGTTTCAAAGTAATTTATTTTTATAATGGGGTTTAGCTGCTTTTCACTGCTGTGTTTATGCCGCTTTACACCCACTTGACACACTAACAGAGAGATATCAATACATAGGTTTTACGATTATTATTAGTCAGATATATTCTTGTGCGGTGAATAGGGCGTCTTGAGTCCAGTTCTCTGAGCAAGGAGTAGGTCTTGTCTATTACATATTGGGTTTATGGAACGGTATCTGAGCTAATTTGATACCCTTGTTTTATGTATCACCCCACCTCACCTTTCCCGTTAAGCAGCCATAGTGTGTTTTCTGCATGTGTGACTCTGTTCTGTTTTGTAATTCAGTTCAAGTGTAACGGTTTTTACATTCCCTCTATCAGTGATACCTTATGAGAAGTGTCCTTTTCTGTGTGACTTATTTCACTTAGAATCGTCGTACCTAAATCCACTCATCATGCTGCTACTAACCTTACGACATTGATTTCCTGGCTGAGTGATATTCCAATGTACATAAGGACCACAACTTCTTTATCCATTTTTCTCTTTCCTGGGATATTTAAGGTGGAATGAAGTGGAGGTCCTGGTCAACAGAGCAGCCCTAAACTTTGGGGTGCTTGTGTCTTGCTGATTTTTAATTTTCCCAATTTATACCCCCATGAGTGGAAGTGCCCTATGCTCTCTAAGCTGTGTTTTTCAGATGTTTCAGGACTCACCGGACACTTCTCCGGAGTGGCTCTTGGCAATTTACATCCCGCCCATCAGTGTAGCAAGGCTCCCATTTCTCCATGGCCGGTCCTGCATTTCTGGTTTTGACACTTTTTTCAGCATGGCCCTTTTGACCGATGGGAAGCGAGACTTCTTTGTAGCGCTGATTTGCCTTTCCAGGTTGCTTGGTTGGCCAAAAAGGGCGTATGCGTTTTTTCCTGAATATATTCAGGAAAAAACGCATACGCCCTTTTTGGCCAAGGGCATCATTGTCAACGTTTTGCCGCTTTTCATGTGCTTTAAAGGCGATTCGTATCTACCTCCTGAAATCTGTTTCCTGCAATTCTGCCTTGATTTCAAATCCTCTTCTTTGCCTTCCCTCAATACATTTGTGGACGACAGTTATCATTTATAACTCTGCAGGTTTGTGAATTGCAGTGCCCTGAACCTCCATTTTACAACTCGTTTTTATGGGAGCTGGCCGCAAAATCGCAGAATGGCTTCAGGCCCTGTTCTGGTTCCGGGGGGCAGGCTGAGCCTGTGGTTAATTCTTCTTTCTGATGGGAAAATAGAGTGACCTGTGCCTGTCCCAACACCAAGAGCTAGTCTCTCGTTGGTTCCACGTCTTCCCGTTTATCCTCAGGACAAATTGCAACCTGCATGGAACAGGAGGTTAAAGGTGCTGATGCTCCAAGTATGGAGCTTGCTAGTAAAGCTGCTGGAATGGCGAACCCGGGCACAAGGAGATGAGAAATGAGGTGCGTTTTAGAAACCTTTCTCCATCACACGGTGTACCATCTTCTGGGTTTCTCATGCATGTTTTTGATGTAGGAAGATGCCCTTGAACCTGGAGATTTGGGACCCATGCGATGGGTACCACGCAGTATTCCTTTAAAGGGTCTGCGTTTGCTCACCCAACCTCACCAAACCTCTCAGCCCCAAGAGTGTCCACCCTTATGTCTCATCCAGCTGTGCGTCTAGATATGGTCAATCCAGGTTGCATCACAGCCCCTGAACGCATTGTGTAAGAATTTCTCTCTCTTTCACTGTCTTTGTTTCATGGGTGTTTCAAAGTAATTTATTTTTATAATGGGGTTTAGCTGCTTTTCACTGCTGTGTTTATGCCGCTTTACACCCACTTGACACACTAACAGAGAGATATCAATACATAGGTTTTACGATTATTATTAGTCAGATATATTCTTGTGCGGTGAATAGGGCGTGTTGAGTCCAGTTCTCTGAGCAAGGAGTAGGTCTTGTCTATTACATATTGGGTTTATGGAACGGTATCTGAGCTAATTTGATACCCTTGTTTTATGTATCACCCCACCTCACCTTTCCCGTTAAGCAGCCATAGTGTGTTTTCTGCATGTGTGACTCTGTTCTGTTTTGTAATTCAGTTCAAGTGTAACGGTTTTTACATTCCCTCTATCAGTGATACCTTATGAGAAGTGTCCTTTTCTGTGTGACTTATTTCACTTAGAATCGTCGTACCTAAATCCACTCATCATGCTGCTACTTACCTTACGACATTGATTTCATGGCTGAGTGATATTCCATTGTACATAAGGACCACAACTTCTTTATCCATTTTTCTCTTTCCTGGGATATTTAAGGTGGAATGAAGTGGAGGTCCTGGTCAACAGAGCAGCCCTCAACTTTGGGGTGCTTGTGTCTTGCTGATTTTTAATTTTCCCAATTTATACCCCCATGAGTGGAAGTGCCCTATGCTCTCTAAGCTGTGTTTTTCAGATGTTTCAGGACTCACCGGACACTTCTCCAGAGTGGCTCTTGGCAATTTACATCCCGCCCATCAGTGTAGCAAGTCTCCCATTTCTCCATGGCCTGTCCTGCATTTCTGGTTTTGACACTTTTTTCAGCATGGCCCTTTTGACCGATGGGTAGCGAGACTTCTTTGTAGCGCTGATTTGCCTTTCCAGGTGGCTTGGTTGGCCAAAAAGGGCGTATGCGTTTTTTCCTGAATATATTCAGGAAAAAACGCATACGCCCTTTTTGGCCAAGGGCATCATTGTCAACGTTTTGCCGCTTTTCATGTGCTTTAAAGGCGATTCGTATCTACCTCCTGAAATCTGTTTCCTGCAATTCTGCCTTGATTTCAAATCCTCTTCTTTGCCTTCCCTCAATATATTTGTGGACGAGAGTTATCATTTATAACTCTGCAGGTTTGTGAATTGCAGTGCCCTGAACCTCCATTTTACAACTCGTTTTTATGGGAGCTGGCCGCAAAATCGCAGAATGGCTTCAGGCCCTGTTCTGGTTCCGGGGGGCAGGCTGAGCCTGTGGTTAATTCTTCTTTCTGATGGGAAAATAGAGTGACCTGTGCCTGTCCCAACACCAAGAGCTAGTCTCTCGTTGGTTCCACGTCTTCCCGTTTATCCTCAGGACAAATTGCAACCTGTATGGAACAGGAAGTTAAAGGTGCTGATGCTCCAAGTAGGGAGCTTGCTAGTAAAGCGGCTGGAATGGCGAACCCGGGCACAAGGAGATGAGAAATGAGGTGCGTTTTAGAAACCTTTCCCCATCACACGGTGTACCATCTTCTGGGTTTCTCATGCATGTTTTTGATGTAGGAAGATGCCCTTGAACCTGGAGATTTGGGACCCATGCGATGGATACCACGCAGTATTCCTTTAAAGGGTCTGCGTTTGCTCACCCAACCTCACCAAACCTCTCAGCCCCAAGAGTGTCCACCCTTATGTCTCATCCAGCTGTGCGTCTAGATATGGTCAATCCAGGTTGCATCACAGCCCCTGAACGCATTGTGTAAGAATTTCTCTCTCTTTCACTGTCTTTGTTTCATGGGTGTTTCAAAGTAATTTATTTTTATAATGGGGTTTAGCTGCTTTTCACTGCTGTGTTTATGCCACTTTACACCCACTTGACACACTAACAGAGAGATATCAATACATAGGTTTTACGATTATTATTAGTCAGATATATTCTTGTGCGGTGAATAGGGCGTGTTGAGTCCAGTTCTCTGAGCAAGGAGTAGGTCTTGTCTATTACATATTGGGTTTATGGAACGGTATCTGAGCTAATTTGATACCCTTGTTTTATGTATCACCCCACCTCACCTTTCCCGTTAAGCAGCCATAGTGTGTTTTCTGCATGTGTGACTCTGTTCTGTTTTGTAATTCAGTTCAAGTGTAACGGTTTTTACATTCGCTCTATCAGTGATACCTTATGAGAAGTGTCCTTTTCTGTGTGACTTATTTCACTTAGAATCGTCGTACCTAAATCCACTCATCATGCTGCTACTAACCTTACGACATTGATTTCCTGGCTGAGTGATATTCCAATGTACATAAGGACCACAACTTCTTTATCCATTTTTCTCTTTCCTGGGATATTTAAGGTGGAATGAAGTGGAGGTCCTGGTCAACAGAGCAGCCCTAAACTTTGGGGTGCTTGTGTCTTGCTGATTTTTAATTTTCCCAATTTATACCCCCATGAGTGGAAGTGCCCTATGCTCTCTAAGCTGTGTTTTTCAGATGTTTCAGGACTCACCGGACACTTCTCCGGAGTGGCTCTTGGCAATTTACATCCCGCCCATCAGTGTAGCAAGGCTCCCATTTCTCCATGGCCTGTCCTGCATTTCTGGTTTTGACACTTTTTTCAGCATGGCCCTTTTGACCGATGGGAAGCGAGACTTCTTTGTAGTGCTGATTTGCCTTTCCAGGTTGCTTGGTTGGCCAAAAAGGGCGTATGCGTTTTTTCCTGAATATATTCAGGAAAAAACGCATACGCCCTTTTTGGCCAAGGGCATCATTGTCAACGTTTTGCTGCTTTTCATGTGCTTTAAAGGCGATTCGAATCTACCTCCTGAAATCTGTTTCCTGCAATTCTGCCTTGATTTCAAATCCTCTTCTTTGCCTTCCCTCAATATATTTGTGGACGAGAGTTATCATTAATAACTCTGCAGGTTTGTGAATTGCAGTGCCCTGAACCTCCATTTTACAACTCGTTTTTATGGGAGCTGGCCGCAAAATCGCAGAATGGCTTGAGGCCCTGTTCTGGTTCCGGGGGGCAGGCTGAACCTGTGGTTAATTCTTCTTTCTGATGGGAAAATAGAGTGACCTGTGCCTGTCCCAACACCAAGAGCTAGTCTCTCGTTGGTTCCACGTCTTCCCGTTTATCCTCAGGACAAATTGCAACCTGTACGGAACAGGAGGTTAAAGGTGCTGATGCTCCAAGTAGGGAGCTTGCTAGTAAAGCGGCTGGAATGGCGAACCCGGGCACAAGGAGATGAGAAATGAGGTGCGTTTTAGAAACCTTTCCCCATCACACGGTGTACCATCTTCTGGGTTTCTCATGCATGTTTTTGATGTAGGAAGATGCCCTTGAACCTGGAGATTTGGGACCCATGCGATGGGTACCACGCAGTATTCCTTTAAAGGGTCTGCGTTTGCTCACCCAACCTCACCAAACCTCTCAGCCCCAAGAGTGTCCACCCTTATGTCTCATCCAGCTGTGCGTCTAGATATGGTCAATCCAGGTTGCATCACAGCCCCTGAACGCATTGTGTAAGAATTTCTCTCTCTTTCACTGTCTTTGTTTCATGGGTGTTTCAAAGTAATTTATTTTTATAATGGGGTTTAGCTGCTTTTCACTGCTGTGTTTATGCCGCTTTACACCCCCTTGACACACTAACAGAGAGATATCAATACATAGGTTTTACGATTATTATTAGTCAGATATATTCTTGTGCGGTGAATAGGGCGTGTTGAGTCCAGTTCTCTGAGCAAGGAGTAGGTCTTGTCTATTACATATTGGGTTTATGGAACGGTATCTGAGCTAATTTGATACCCTTGTTTTATGTATCACCCCACCTCACCTTTCCCGTTAAGCAGCCATAGTGTGTTTTCTGCATGTGTGACTCTGTTCTGTTTTGTAATTCAGTTCAAGTGTAACGGTTTTTACATTCGCTCTATCAGTGATACCTTATGAGAAGTGTCCTTTTCTGTGTGACTTATTTCACTTAGAATCGTCGTACCTAAATCCACTCATCATGCTGCTACTAACCTTACGACATTGATTTCCTGGCTGAGTGATATTCCAATGTACATAAGGACCACAACTTCTTTATCCATTTTTCTCTTTCCTGGGATATTTAAGGTGGAATGAAGTGGAGGTCCTGGTCAACAGAGCAGCCCTAAACTTTGGGGTGCTTGTGTCTTGCTGATTTTTAATTTTCCCAATTTATACCCCCATGAGTGGAAGTGCCCTATGCTCTCTAAGCTGTGTTTTTCAGATGTTTCAGGACTCACCGGACACTTCTCCAGAGTGGCTCTTGGCAATTTACATCCCGCCCATCAGTGTAGCAAGGCTCCCATTTCTCCATGGCCTGTCCTGCATTTCTGGTTTTGACACTTTTTTCAGCATGGCCCTTTTGACCGATGGGAAGCGAGACTTCTTTGTAGCGCTGATTTGCCTTTCCAGGTTGCTTGGTTGGCCAAAAAGGGCGTATGCGTTTTTTCCTGAATATATTCAGGAAAAAACGCATACGCCCTTTTTGGCCAAGGGCATCATTGTCAACGTTTTGCCGCTTTTCATGTGCTTTAAAGGCGATTCGAATCTACCTCCTGAAATCTGTTTCCTGCAATTCTGCCTTGATTTCAAATCCTCTTCTTTGCCTTCCCTCAATATATTTGTGGACGAGAGTTATCATTTATAACTCTGCAGGTTTGTGAATTGCAGTGCCCTGAACCTCCATTTTACAACTCGTTTTTATGGGAGCTGGCCGCAAAATCGCAGAATGGCTTCAGGCCCTGTTCTGGTTCCGGGGGGCAGGCTGAACCTGTGGTTAATTCTTCTTTCTGATGGGAAAATAGAGTGACCTGTGCCTGTCCCAACACCAAGAGCTAGTCTCTCGTTGGTTCCACGTCTTCCCGTTTATCCTCAGGACAAATTGCAACCTGCATGGAACAGGAGGTTAAAGGTGCTGATGCTCCAAGTATGGAGCTTGCTAGTAAAGCAGCTGGAATGGCGAACCCGGGCACAAGGAGTTGAGAAATGAGGTGCGTTTTAGAAACCTTTCCCCATCACACGGTGTACCATCTTCTGGGTTTCTCATGCATGTTTTTGATGTAGGAAGATGCCCTTGAACCTGGAGATTTGGGACCCATGCGATGGGTACCACGCAGTATTCCTTTAAAGGGTCTGCGTTTGCTCACCCAACCTCACCAAACCTCTCAGCCCCAAGAGTGTCCACCCTTATGTCTCATCCAGCTGTGCGTCTAGATATGGTCAATCCAGGTTGCATCACAGCCCCTGAACGCATTGTGTAAGAATTTCTCTCTCTTTCACTGTCTTTGTTTCATGGGTGTTTCAAAGTAATTTATTTTTATAATGGGGTTTAGCTGCTTTTCACTGCTGTGTTTATGCCGCTTTACACCCACTTGACACACTAACAGAGAGATATCAATACATAGGTTTTACGATTATTATTAGTCAGATATATTCTTGTGCGGTGAATAGGGCGTGTTGAGTCCAGTTCTCTGAGCAAGGAGTAGGTCTTGTCTATTACATATTGGGTTTATGGAACGGTATCTGAGCTAATTTGATACCCTTGTTTTATGTATCACCCCACCTCACCTTTCCCGTTAAGCAGCCATAGTGTGTTTTCTGCATGTGTGACTCTGTTCTGTTTTGTAATTCAGTTCAAGTGTAACGGTTTTTACATTCCCTCTATCAGTGATACCTTATGAGAAGTGTCCTTTTCTGTGTGACTTATTTCACTTAGAATCGTCGTACCTAAATCCACTCATCATGCTGCTACTAACCTTACGACATTGATTTCATGGCTGAGTGATATTCCATTGTACATAAGGACCACAACTTCTTTATCCATTTTTCTCTTTCCTGGGATATTTAAGGTGGAATGAAGTGGAGGTCCTGGTCAACAGAGCAGCCCTAAACTTTGGGGTGCTTGTGTCTTGCTGATTTTTAATTTTCCCAATTTATACCCCCATGAGTGGAAGTGCCCTATGCTCTCTAAGCTGTGTTTTTCAGATGTTTCAGGACTCACCGGACACTTCTCCGGAGTGGCTCTTGGCAATTTACATCCCGCCCATCAGTGTAGCAAGGCTCCCATTTCTCCATGGCCGGTCCTGCATTTCTGGTTTTGACACTTTTTTCAGCATGGCCCTTTTGACCGATGGAAAGCGAGACTTCTTTGTAGCGCTGATTTGCCTTTCCAGGTTGCTTGGTTGGCCAAAAAGGGCGTATGCGTTTTTTCCTGAATATATTCAGGAAAAAACGCATACGCCCTTTTTGGCCAAGGGCATCATTGTCAACGTTTTGCCGCTTTTCATGTGCTTTAAAGGCGATTCGTATCTACCTCCTGAAATCTGTTTCCTGCAATTCTGCCTTGATTTCAAATCCTCTTCTTTGCCTTCCCTCAATATATTTGTGGACGAGAGTTATCATTTATAACTCTGCAGGTTTGTGAATTGCAGTGCCCTGAACCTCCATTTTACAACTCGTTTTTATGGGAGCTGGCCGCAAAATCGCAGAATGGCTTCAGGCCCTGTTCTGGTTCCGGGGGGCAGGCTGAGCCTGTGGTTAATTCTTCTTTCTGATGGGAAAATAGAGTGACCTGTGCCTGTCCCAACACCAAGAGCTAGTCTCTCGTTGGTTCCACGTCTTCCCGTTTATCCTCAGGACAAATTGCAACCTGCATGGAACAGGAGGTTAAAGGTGCTGATGCTCCAAGTATGGAGCTTGCTAGTAAAGCAGCTGGAATGGCGAACCCGGGCACAAGGAGTTGAGAAATGAGGTGCGTTTTAGAAACCTTTCCCCATCACACGGTGTACCATCTTCTGGGTTTCTCATGCATGTTTTTGATGTAGGAAGATGCCCTTGAACCTGGAGATTTGGGACCCATGCGATGGGTACCACGCAGTATTCCTTTAAAGGGTCTGCGTTTGCTCACCCAACCTCACCAAACCTCTCAGCCCCAAGAGTGTCCACCCTTATGTCTCATCCAGCTGTGCGTCTAGATATGGTCAATCCAGGTTGCATCACAGCCCCTGAACGCATTGTGTAAGAATTTCTCTCTCTTTCACTGTCTTTGTTTCATGGGTGTTTCAAAGTAATTTATTTTTATAATGGGTTTTAGCTGCTTTTCACTGCTGTGTTTATGCCGCTTTACACCCACTTGACACACTAACAGAGAGATATCAATACATAGGTTTTACGATTATTATTAGTCAGATATATTTTTGTGCGGTGAATAGGGCGTGTTGAGTCCAGTTCTCTGAGCAAGGAGTAGGTCTTGTCTATTACATATTGGGTTTATGGAACGGTATCTGAGCTAATTTGATACCCTTGTTTTATGTATCACCCCACCTCACCTTTCCCGTTAAGCAGCCATAGTGTGTTTTCTGCATGTGTGACTCTGTTCTGTTTTGTAATTCAGATCAAGTGTAACGGTTTTTACATTCCCTCTATCAGTGATACCTTATGAGAAGTGTCCTTTTCTGTGTGACTTATTTCACTTAGAATCGTCGTACCTAAATCCACTCATCATGCTGCTACTAACCTTACGACATTGATTTCATGGCTGAGTGATATTCCATTGTACATAAGGACCACAACTTCTTTATCCATTTTTCTCTTTCCTGGGATATTTAAGGTGGAATGAAGTGGAGGTCCTGGTCAACAGAGCAGCCCTAAACTTTGGGGTGCTTGTGTCTTGCTGATTTTTAATTTTCCCAATTTATACCCCCATGAGTGGAAGTGCCCTATGCTCTCTAAGCTGTGTTTTTCAGATGTTTCAGGACTCACCGGACACTTCTCCGGAGTGGCTCTTGGCAATTTACATCCCGCCCATCAGTGTAGCAAGGCTCCCATTTCTCCATGGCCGGTCCTGCATTTCTGGTTTTGACACTTTTTTCAGCATGGCCCTTTTGACCGATGGGAAGCGAGACTTCTTTGTAGCGCTGATTTGCCTTTCCAGGTTGCTTGGTTGGCCAAAAAGGGCGTATGCCTTTTTTCCTGAATATATTCAGGAAAAAACGCATACGCCCTTTTTGGCCAAGGGCATCATTGTCAACGTTTTGCCGCTTTTCATGTGCTTTAAAGGCGATTCGTATCTACCTCCTGAAATCTGTTTCCTGCAATTCTGCCTTGATTTCAAATCCTCTTCTTTGCCTTCCCTCAATATATTTGTGGACGAGAGTTATCATTTATAACTCTGCAGGTTTGTGAATTGCAGTGCCCTGAACCTCCATTTTACAACTCGTTTTTATGGGAGCTGGCCGCAAAATCGCAGAATGGCTTCAGGCCCTGTTCTGGTTCCGGGGGGCAGGCTGAGCCTGTGGTTAATTCTTCTTTCTGATGGGAAAATAGAGTGACCTGTGCCTGTCCCAACACCAAGAGCTAGTCTCTCGTTGGTTCCACGTCTTCCCGTTTATCCTCAGGACAAATTGCAACCTGCATGGAACAGGAGGTTAAAGGTGCTGATGCTCCAAGTATGGAGCTTGCTAGTAAAGCAGCTGGAATGGCGAACCCGGGCACAAGGAGTTGAGAAATGAGGTGCGTTTTAGAAACCTTTCCCCATCACACGGTGTACCATCTTCTGGGTTTCTCATGCATGTTTTTGATGTAGGAAGATGCCCTTGAACCTGGAGATTTGGGACCCATGCGATGGGTACCACGCAGTATTCCTTTAAAGGGTCTGCGTTTGCTCACCCAACCTCACCAAACCTCTCAGCCCCAAGAGTGTCCACCCTTATGTCTCATCCAGCTGTGCGTCTAGATATGGTCAATCCAGGTTGCATCACAGCCCCTGAACGCATTGTGTAAGAATTTCTCTCTCTTTCACTGTCTTTGTTTCATGGGTGTTTCAAAGTAATTTATTTTTATAATGGGGTTTAGCTGCTTTTCACTGCTGTGTTTATGCCGCTTTACACCCACTTGACACACTAACAGAGAGATATCAATACATAGGTTTTACGATTATTATTAGTCAGATATATTCTTGTGCGGTGAATAGGGCGTGTTGAGTCCAGTTCTCTGAGCAAGGAGTAGGTCTTGTCTATTACATATTGGGTTTATGGAACGGTATCTGAGCTAATTTGATACCCTTGTTTTATGTATCACCCCACCTCACCTTTCCCGTTAAGCAGCCATAGTGTGTTTTCTGCATGTGTGACTCTGTTCTGTTTTGTAATTCAGTTCAAGTGTAACGGTTTTTACATTCCCTCTATCAGTGATACCTTATGAGAAGTGTCCTTTTCTGTGTGACTTATTTCACTTAGAATCGTCGTACCTAAATCCACTCATCATGCTGCTACTTACCTTACGACATTGATTTCATGGCTGAGTGATATTCCATTGTACATAAGGACCACAACTTCTTTATCCATTTTTCTCTTTCCTGGGATATTTAAGGTGGAATGAAGTGGAGGTCCTGGTCAACAGAGCAGCCCTAAACTTTGGGGTGCTTGTGTCTTGCTGATTTTTAATTTTCCCAATTTATACCCCCATGAGTGGAAGTGCCCTATGCTCTCTAAGCTGTGTTTTTCAGATGTTTCAGGACTCACCGGACACTTCTCCGGAGTGGCTCTTGGCAATTTACATCCCGCCCATCAGTGTAGCAAGGCTCCCATTTCTCCATGGCCGGTCCTGTATTTCTGGTTTTGACACTTTTTTCAGCATGGCCCTTTTGACCGATGGGAAGCGAGACTTCTTTGTAGCGCTGATTTGCCTTTCCAGGTTGCTTGGTTGGCCAAAAAGGGCGTATGCGTTTTTTCCTGAATATATTCAGGAAAAAACGCATACGCCCTTTTTGGCCAAGGGCATCATTGTCAACGTTTTGCCGCTTTTCATGTGCTTTAAAGGCGATTCGTATCTACCTCCTGAAATCTGTTTCCTGCAATTCTGCCTTGATTTCAAATCCTCTTCTTTGCCTTCCCTCAATACATTTGTGGACGACAGTTATCATTTATAACTCTGCAGGTTTGTGAATTGCAGTGCCCTGAACCTCCATTTTACAACTCGTTTTTATGGGAGCTGGCCGCAAAATCGCAGAATGGCTTCAGGCCCTGTTCTGGTTCCGGGGGGCAGGCTGAGCCTGTGGTTAATTCTTCTTTCTGATGGGAAAATAGAGTGACCTGTGCCTGTCCCAACACCAAGAGCTAGTCTCTCGTTGGTTCCACGTCTTCCCGTTTATCCTCAGGACAAATTGCAACCTGCATGGAACAGGAGGTTAAAGGTGCTGATGCTCCAAGTATGGAGCTTGCTAGTAAAGCAGCTGGAATGGCGAACCCGGGCACAAGGAGTTGAGAAATGAGGTGCGTTTTAGAAACCTTTCTCCATCACACGGTGTACCATCTTCTGGGTTTCTCATGCATGTTTTTGATGTAGGAAGATGCCCTTGAACCTGGAGATTTGGGACCCATGCGATGGGTACCACGCAGTATTCCTTTAAAGGGTCTGCGTTTGCTCACCCAACCTCACCAAACCTCTCAGCCCCAAGAGTGTCCACCCTTATGTCTCATCCAGCTGTGCGTCTAGATATGGTCAATCCAGGTTGCATCACAGCCCCTGAACGCATTGTGTAAGAATTTCTCTCTCTTTCACTGTCTTTGTTTCATGGGTGTTTCAAAGTAATTTATTTTTATAATGGGGTTTAGCTGCTTTTCACTGCTGTGTTTATGCCGCTTTACACCCACTTGACACACTAACAGAGAGATATCAATACATAGGTTTTACGATTATTATTAGTCAGATATATTCTTGTGCGGTGAATAGGGCGTGTTGAGTCCAGTTCTCTGAGCAAGGAGTAGGTCTTGTCTATTACATATTGGGTTTATGGAACGGTATCTGAGCTAATTTGATACCCTTGTTTTATGTATCACCCCACCTCACCTTTCCCGTTAAGCAGCCATAGTGTGTTTTCTGCATGTGTGACTCTGTTCTGTTTTGTAATTCAGTTCAAGTGTAACGGTTTTTACATTCCCTCTATCAGTGATACCTTATGAGAAGTGTCCTTTTCTGTGTGACTTATTTCACTTAGAATCGTCGTACCTAAATCCACTCATCATGCTGCTACTTACCTTACGACATTGATTTCATGGCTGAGTGATATTCCATTGTACATAAGGACCACAACTTCTTTATCCATTTTTCTCTTTCCTGGGATATTTAAGGTGGAATGAAGTGGAGGTCCTGGTCAACAGAGCAGCCCTAAACTTTGGGGTGCTTGTGTCTTGCTGATTTTTAATTTTCCCAATTTATACCCCCATGAGTGGAAGTGCCGTATGCTCTCTAAGCTGTGTTTTTCAGATGTTTCAGGACTCACCAGACACTTCTCCAGAGTGGCTCTTGGCAATTTACATCCCGCCCATCAGTGTAGCAAGGCTCCCATTTCTCCATGGCCTGTCCTGCATTTCTGGTTTTGACACTTTTTTCAGCATGGCCCTTTTGACCGATGGGTAGCGAGACTTCTTTGTAGCGCTGATTTGCCTTTCCAGGTGGCTTGGTTGGCCAAAAAGGGCGTATGCGTTTTTTCCTGAATATATTCAGGAAAAAACGCATATGCCCTTTTTGGCCAAGGGCATCATTGTCAACATTTTGCCGCTTTTCATGTGCTTTAAAGGCGATTCGTATCTACCTCCTGAAATCTGTTTCCTGCAATTCTGCCTTGATTTCAAATCCTCTTCTTTGCCTTCCCTCAATATATTTGTGGACGAGAGTTATCATTTATAACTCTGCAGGTTTGTGAATTGCAGTGCCCTGAACCTCCATTTTACAACTCGTTTTTATGGGAGCTGGCCGCAAAATCGCAGAATGGCTTCAGGCCCTGTTCTGGTTCCGGGGGGCAGGCTGAGCCTGTGGTTAATTCTTCTTTCTGATGGGAAAATAGAGTGACCTGTGCCTGTCCCAACACCAAGAGCTAGTCTCTCGTTGGTTCCACGTCTTCCCGTTTATCCTCAGGACAAATTGCAACCTGCATGGAACAGGAGGTTAAAGGTGCTGATGCTCCAAGTAGGGAGCTTGCTAGTAAAGCGGCTGGAATGGCGTACCCGGGCACAAGGAGATGAGAAATGAGGTGCGTTTTAGAAACCTTTCCCCATCACACGGTGTACCATCTTCTGGGTTTCTCATGCATGTTTTTGATGTAGGAAGATGCCCTTGAACCTGGAGATTTGGGACCCATGCGATGGGTACCACGCAGTATTCCTTTAAAGGGTCTGCGTTTGCTCACCCAACCTCACCAAACCTCTCAGCCCCAAGAGTGTCCACCCTTATGTCTCATCCAGCTGTGCGTCTAGATATGGTCAATACAGGTTGCATCACAGCCCATGAACTCATTGTGTAAGAATTTCTCTCTCTTTCACTGTCTTTGTTTCATGGGTGTTTCAAAGTAATTTATTTTTATAATGGGGTTTAGCTGCTTTTCACTGCTGTGTTTATGCCGCTTTACACCCACTTGACACACTAACAGAGAGATATCAATACATAGGTTTTACGATTATTATTAGTCAGATATATTCTAGTGTGGTGAATAGGGCGTGTTGAGTCCAGTTCTCTGAGCAAGGAGTAGGTCTTGTCTATTACATATTGGGTTTATGGAACGGTATCTGAGCTAATTTGATACCCTTGTTTTATGTATCACCCCACCTCACCTTTCCCGTTAAGCAGCCATAGTGTGTTTTCTGCATGTGTGACTCTGTTCTGTTTTGTAATTCAGTTCAAGTGTAACGGTTTTTACATTCCCTCTATCAGTGATACCTTATGAGAAGTGTCCTTTTCTGTGTGACTTATTTCACTTAGAATCGTCGTACCTAAATCCACTCATCATGCTGCTACTAACCTTACGACATTGATTTCATGGCTGAGTGGTATTCCATTGTACATAAGGACCACAACTTCTTTATCCATTTTTCTCTTTCCTGGGATATTTAAGGTGGAATGAAGTGGAGGTCCTGGTCAACAGAGCAGCCCTAAACTTTGGGGTGCTTGTGTCTTGCTGATTTTTAATTTTCCCAATTTATACCCCCATGAGTGGAAGTGCCCTATGCTCTCTAAGCTGTGTTTTTCAGATGTTTCAGGACTCACGGGACACTTCTCCGGAGTGGCTCTTGGCAATTTACATCCCGCCCATCAGTGTAGCAAGGCTCCCATTTCTCCATGGCCTGTCCTGCATTTCTGGTTTTGACACTTTTTTCAGCATGGCCCTTTTGACCGATGGGAAGCGAGACTTCTTTGTAGCGCTGATTTGCCTTTCCAGGTGGCTTGGTTGGCCAAAAAGGGCGTATGCGTTTTTTCCTGAATATATTCAGGAAAAAACACATACGCCCTTTTTGGCCAAGGGCATCATTCTCAACGTTTTGCCGCTTTTCATGTGCTTTAAAGGTGATTCGTATCTACCTCCTGAAATCTGTTTCCTGCAATTCTGCCTTGATTTCAAATCCTCTTCTTTGCCTTCCCTCAATATATTTGTGGACGAGAGTTATCATTTATAACTCTGCAGGTTTGTGAATTGCAGTGCCCTGAACCTCCATTTTACAACTCGTTTTTATGGGAGCTGGCCGCAAAATCGCAGAATGGCTTCAGGCCCTGTTCTGGTTCCTGGGGGCAGGCTGAGCCTGTGGTTAATTCTTCTTTCTGATGGGAAAATAGAGTGACCTGTGCCTGTCCCAACACCAAGAGCTAGTCTCTCGTTGGTTCCACGTCTTCCCGTTTATCCTCAGGACAAATTGCAACCTGTATGGAACAGGAGGTTAAAGGTGCTGATGCTCCAAGTAGGGAGCTTGCTAGTAAAGCAGCTGGAATGGCGAACCCGGGCACAAGGAGATGAGAAATGAGGTGCGTTTTAGAAACCTTTCCCCATCACACGGTGTACCATCTTCTGGGTTTCTCATGCATGTTTTGGATGTAGGAAGATGCCCTTGAACCTGGAGATTTGGGACCCATGCGATGGGTACCACGCAGTATTCCTTTAAAGGGTCTGCGTTTGCTCACCCAACCTCACCAAACCTCTCAGCCCCAAGAGTGTCCACCCTTATGTCTCATCCAGCTGTGGGTCTAGATATGGTCAATCCAGGTTGCATCACAGCCCCTGAACGCATTGTGTAAGAATTTCTCTCTCTTTCACTGTCTTTGTTTCATGGGTGTTTCAAAGTAATTTATTTTTATAATGGGGTTTAGCTGCTTTTCACTGCTGTGTTTATGCCGCTTTACACCCACGTGACACACTAACAGACAGATATCAATACATAGGTTTTACGATTATTATTAGTCAGATATATTCTTGTGCGGTGAATAGGGCATGTTGAGTCCAGTTCTCTGAGCAAGGAGTAGGTCTTGTCTATTACATATTGGGTTTATGGAACGGTATCTGAGCTAATTTGATACCCTTGTTTTATGTAACACCCCACCTCACCTTTCCCGTTAAGCAGCCATAGTGTGTTTTCTGCATGTGTGACTCTGTTCTGTTTTGTAATTCAGTTCAAGTGTAACGGTTTTTACATTCCCTCTATCAGTGATACCTTATGAGAAGTGTCCTTTTCTGTGTGACTTATTTCACTTAGAATCGTCGTACCTAAATCCACTCATCATGCTGCTACTAATCTTACGACATTGATTTCATGGCTGAGTGATATTCCATTGTACATAAGGACCACAACTTCTTTATCCATTTTTCTCTTTCCTGGGATATTTAAGGTGGAATGAAGTGGAGGTCCTGGTCAACAGAGCAGCCCTAAACTTTGGGGTGCTTGTGTCTTGCTGATTTTTAATTTTCCCAATTTATACCCCCATGAGTGGAAGTGCCCTATGCTCTCTAAGCTGTGTTTTTCAGATGTTTCAGGACTCACCGGACACTTCTCCAGAGTGGCTCTTGGCAATTTACATCCCGCCCATCAGTGTAGCAAGGCTCCCATTTCTCCATGGCCTGTCCTGCATTTCTGGTTTTGACACTTTTTTCAGCATGGCCCTTTTGACCGATGGGAAGCGAGACTTCTTTGTAGCGCTGATTTGCCTTTCCAGGTTCCTTGGTTGGCCAAAAAGGGCGTATGCGTTTTTTCCTGAATATATTCAGGAAAAAACGCATACGCCCTTTTTGGCCAAGGGCATCATTGTCAACGTTTTGCCGCTTTTCATGTGCTTTAAAGGCGATTCGTATCTACCTCCTGAAATCTGTTTCCTGCAATTCTGCCTTGATTTCAAATCCTCTTCTTTGCCTTCCCTCAATATATTTGTGGACGAGAGTTATCATTTATAACTCTGCAGGTTTGTGAATTGCAGTGCCCTGAACCTCCATTTTACAACTCGTTTTTATGGGAGCTGGCCGCAAAATCGCAGAATGGCTTCAGGCCCTGTTCTGGTTCCGGGGGTCAGGCTGAGCCTGTGGTTAATTCTTCTTTCTGATGGGAAAATAGAGTGACCTGTGCCTGTCCCAACACCAAGAGCTAGTCTCTCATTGGTTCCACGTCTTCCCGTTTATCCTCAGGACAAATTGCAACCTGTATGGAACAGGAGGTTAAAGGTGCTGATGCTCCAAGTAGGGAACTTGCTAGTAAAGCAGCTGGAATGGCGAACCCGGGCACAAGGAGATGAGAAATGAGGTGCGTTTTAGAAACCTTTCCCCATCACACGGTGTACCATCTTCTGGGTTTCTCATGCATGTTTTTGATGTAGGAAGATGCCCTTGAACCTGGAGATTTGGGACCCATGCGATGGGTACCACGCAGTATTCCTTTAAAGGGTCTGCGTTTGCTCACCCAACCTCACCAAACCTCTCAGCCCCAAGAGTGTCCACCCTTATGTCTCATCCAGCTGTGCGTCTAGATATGGTCAATCCAGGTTGCATCACAGCCCCTGAACGCATTGTGTAAGAATTTCTCTCTCTTTCACTGTCTTTGTTTCATGGGTGTTTCAAAGTAATTTATTTTTATAATGGGGTTTAGCTGCTTTTCACTGCTGTGTTTATGCCGCTTTACACCCACTTGACACACTAACAGAGAGATATCAATACATAGGTTTTACGATTATTATTAGTCAGATATATTCTTGTGCGGTGAATAGGGCGTGTTGAGTCCAGTTCTCTGAGCAAGGAGTAGGTCTTGTCTATTACATATTGGGTTTATGGAACGGTATCTGAGCTAATTTGATACCCTTGTTTTATGTATCACCCCACCTCACCTTTCCCGTTAAGCAGCCATAGTGTGTTTTCTGCATGTGTGACTCTGTTCTGTTTTGTAATTCAGTTCAAGTGTAACGGTTTTTACATTCCCTCTATCAGTGATACCTTATGAGAAGTGTCCTTTTCTGTGTGACTTATTTCACTTAGAATCGTTGTACCTAAATCCACTCATCATGCTGCTACTTACCTTACGACATTGATTTCATGGCTGAGTGATATTCCATTGTACATAAGGACCACAACTTCTTTATCCATTTTTCTCTTTCCTGGGATATTTAAGGTGGAATGAAGTGGAGGTCCTGGTCAACAGAGCAGCCCTAAACTTTGGGGTGCTTGTGTCTTGCTGATTTTTAATTTTCCAAATTTATACCCCCATGAGTGGAAGTGCCGTATGCTCTCTAAGCTGTGTTTTTCAGATGTTTCAGGACTCACCGGACACTTCTCCAGAGTGGCTCTTGGCAATTTACATCCCGCCCATCAGTGTAGCAAGGCTCCCATTTCTCCATGGCCTGTCCTGCATTTCTGGTTTTGACACTTTTTTCAGCATGGCCCTTTTGACCGATGGGTAGCGAGACTTCTTTGTAGCGCTGATTTGCCTTTCCAGGTGGCTTGGTTGGCCAAAAAGGGCGTATGCGTTTTTTCCTGAATATATTCAGGAAAAAACGCATACGCCCTTTTTGGCCAAGGGCATCATTGTCAACATTTTGCCGCTTTTCATGTGCTTTAAAGGCGATTCGTATCTACCTCCTGAAATCTGTTTCCTGCAATTCTGCCTTGATTTCAAATCCTCTTCTTTGCCTTCCCTCAATATATTTGTGGACGAGAGTTATCATTTATAACTCTGCAGGTTTGTGAATTGCAGTGCCCTGAACCTCCATTTTACAACTCGTTTTTATGGGAGCTGGCCCCAAAATCGCAGAATGGCTTCAGGCCCTGTTCTGGTTCCGGGGGGCAGGCTGAGCCTGTGGTTAATTCTTCTTTCTGATGGGAAAATAGAGTGACCTGTGCCTGTCCCAACACCAAGAGCTAGTCTCTCGTTGGTTCCACGTCTTCCCGTTTATCCTCAGGACAAATTGCAACCTGCATGGAACAGGAGGTTAAAGGTGCTGATGCTCCAAGTAGGGAGCTTGCTAGTAAAGCGGCTGGAACGGCGTACCCGGGCACAAGGAGATGAGAAATGAGGTGCGTTTTAGAAACCTTTCCCCATCACACGGTGTACCATCTTCTGGGTTTCTCATGCATGTTTTTGATGTAGGAAGATGCCCTTGAACCTGGAGATTTGGGACCCATGCGATGGATACCACGCAGTATTCCTTTAAAGGGTCTGCGTTTGCTCACCCAACCTCACCAAACCTCTCAGCCCCAAGAGTGTCCACCCTTATGTCTCATCCAGCTGTGCGTCTAGATATGGTCAATCCAGGTTGCATCACAGCCCCTGAACGCATTGTGTAAGAATTTCTCTCTCTTTCACTGTCTTTGTTTCATGGGTGTTTCAAAGTAATTTATTTTTATAATGGGGTTTAGCTGCTTTTCACTGCTGTGTTTATGCCGCTTTACACCCACTTGACACACTAACAGAGAGATATCAATACATAGGTTTTACGATTATTATTAGTGAGATATATTCTTGTGCGGTGAATAGGGCGTGTTGAGTCCAGTTCTCTGAGCAAGGAGTAGGTCTTGTCTATTACATATTGGGTTTATGGAACGGTATCTGAGCTAATTTGATACCCTTGTTTTATGTATCACCCCACCTCACCTTTCCCGTTAAGCAGCCATAGTGTGTTTTCTGCATGTGTGACTCTGTTCTGTTTTGTAATTCAGTTCAAGTGTAACGGTTTTTACATTCGCTCTATCAGTGATACCTTATGAGAAGTGTCCTTTTCTGTGTGACTTATTTCACTTAGAATCGTCGTACCTAAATCCACTCATCATGCTGCTACTAACCTTACGACATTGATTTCCTGGCTGAGTGATATTCCAATGTACATAAGGACCACAACTTCTTTATCCATTTTTCTCTTTCCTGGGATATTTAAGGTGGAATGAAGTGGAGGTCCTGGTCAACAGAGCAGCCCTAAACTTTGGGGTGCTTGTGTCTTGCTGATTTTTAATTTTCCCAATTTATACCCCCATGAGTGGAAGTGCCCTATGCTCTCTAAGCTGTGTTTTTCAGATGTTTCAGGACTCACCGGACACTTCTCCAGAGTGGCTCTTGGCAATTTACATCCCGCCCATCAGTGTAGCAAGGCTCCCATTTCTCCATGGCCTGTCCTGCATTTCTGGTTTTGACACTTTTTTCAGCATGGCCCTTTTGACCGATGGGAAGCGAGACTTCTTTGTAGTGCTGATTTGCCTTTCCAGGTTGCTTGGTTGGCCAAAAAGGGCGTATGCGTTTTTTCCTGAATATATTCAGGAAAAAACGCATACGCCCTTTTTGGCCAAGGGCATCATTGTCAACGTTTTGCCGCTTTTCATGTGCTTTAAAGGCGATTCGAATCTACCTCCTGAAATCTGTTTCCTGCAATTCTGCCTTGATTTCAAATCCTCTTCTTTGCCTTCCCTCAATATATTTGTGGACGAGAGTTATCATTAATAACTCTGCAGGTTTGTGAATTGCAGTGCCCTGAACCTCCATTTTACAACTCGTTTTTATGGGAGCTGGCCGCAAAATCGCAGAATGGCTTGAGGCCCTGTTCTGGTTCCGGGGGGCAGGCTGAACCTGTGGTTAATTCTTCTTTCTGATGGGAAAATAGAGTGACCTGTGCCTGTCCCAACACCAAGAGCTAGTCTCTCGTTGGTTCCACGTCTTCCCGTTTATCCTCAGGACAAATTGCAACCTGTACGGAACAGGAGGTAAAAGGTGCTGATGCTCCAAGTAGGGAGCTTGCTAGTAAAGCGGCTGGAATGGCGAACCCGGGCACAAGGAGATGAGAAATGAGGTGCGTTTTAGAAACCTTTCCCCATCACACGGTGTACCATCTTCTGGGTTTCTCATGCATGTTTTTGATGTAGGAAGATGCCCTTGAACCTGGAGATTTGGGACCCATGCGATGGGTACCACGCAGTATTCCTTTAAAGGGTCTGCGTTTGCTCACCCAACCTCACCAAACCTCTCAGCCCCAAGAGTGTCCACCCTTATGTCTCATCCAGCTGTGCGTCTAGATATGGTCAATACAGGTTGCATCACAGCCCATGAACTCATTGTGTAAGAATTTCTCTCTCTTTCACTGTCTTTGTTTCATGGGTGTTTCAAAGTAATTTATTTTTATAATGGGGTTTAGCTGCTTTTCACTGCTGTGTTTATGCCGCTTTACACCCACTTGACACACTAACAGAGAGATATCAATACATAGGTTTTACGATTATTATTAGTCAGATATATTCTAGTGTGGTGAATAGGGCGTGTTGAGTCCAGTTCTCTGAGCAAGGAGTAGGTCTTGTCTATTACATATTGGGTTTATGGAACGGTATCTGAGCTAATTTGATACCCTTGTTTTATGTATCACCCCACCTCACCTTTCCCGTTAAGCAGCCATAGTGTGTTTTCTGCATGTGTGACTCTGTTCTGTTTTGTAATTCAGTTCAAGTGTAACGGTTTTTACATTCCCTCTATCAGTGATACCTTATGAGAAGTGTCCTTTTCTGTGTGACTTATTTCACTTAGAATCGTCGTACCTAAATCCACTCATCATGCTGCTACTAACCTTACGACATTGATTTCATGGCTGAGTGGTATTCCATTGTACATAAGGACCACAACTTCTTTATCCATTTTTCTCTTTCCTGGGATATTTAAGGTGGAATGAAGTGGAGGTCCTGGTCAACAGAGCAGCCCTAAACTTTGGGGTGCTTGTGTCTTGCTGATTTTTAATTTTCCCAATTTATACCCCCATGAGTGGAAGTGCCCTATGCTCTCTAAGCTGTGTTTTTCAGATGTTTCAGGACTCACGGGACACTTCTCCGGAGTGGCTCTTGGCAATTTACATCCCGCCCATCAGTGTAGCAAGGCTCCCATTTCTCCATGGCCTGTCCTGCATTTCTGGTTTTGACACTTTTTTCAGCATGGCCCTTTTGACCGATTGGAAGCGAGACTTCTTTGTAGTGCTGATTTGCCTTTCCAGGTTGCTTGGTTGGCCAAAAAGGGCGTATGCGTTTTTTCCTGAATATATTCAGGAAAAAACGCATACGCCCTTTTTGGCCAAGGGCATCATTGTCAACGTTTTGCCGCTTTTCATGTGCTTTAAAGGCGATTCGTATCTACCTCCTGAAATCTGTTTCCTGCAATTCTGCCTTGATTTCAAATCCTCTTCTTTGCCTTCCCTCAATATATTTGTGGACGGGAGTTATCATTTATAACTCTGCAGGTTTGTGAATTGCAGTGCCCTGAACCTCCATTTTACAACTCGTTTTTATGGGAGCTGGCCGCAAAATCGCAGAATGGCTTCAGGCCCTGTTCTGGTTCCGGGGGGCAGGCTGAGCCTGTGGTTAATTCTTCTTTCTGATGGGAAAATAGAGTGACCTGTGCCTGTCCCAACACCAAGAGCTAGTCTCTCGTTGGTTCCACGTCTTCCCGTTTATCCTCAGGACAAATTGCAACCTGTATGGAACAGGAGGTTAAAGGTGCTGATGCTCCAAGTAGGGAGCTTGCTAGTAAAGCGGCTGGAATGGCGAACCCGGGCACAAGGAGATGAGAAATGAGGTGCGTTTTAGAAACCTTTCCCCATCACACGGTGTACCATCTTCTGGGTTTCTCATGCATGTTTTTGATGTAGGAAGATGCCCTTGAACCTGGAGATTTGGGACCCATGCGATGGGTACCACGCAGTATTCCTTTAAAGGGTCTGCGTTTGCTCACCCAACCTCACCAAACCTCTCAGCCCCAAGAGTGTCCACCCTTATGTCTCATCCAGCTGTGCGTCTAGATATGGTCAATCCAGGTTGCATCACAGCCCCTGAACGCATTGTGTAAGAATTTCTCTCTCTTTCACTGTCTTTGTTTCATGGGTGTTTCAAAGTAATTTATTTTTATAATGGGGTTTAGCTGCTTTTCACTGCTGTGTTTATGCCGCTTTACACCCATTTGACACACTAACAGAGAGATATCAATACATAGGTTTTACGATTATTATTAGTCAGATATATTCTTGTGCGGTGAATAGGGCGTGTTGAGTCCAATTCTCTGAGCAAGGAGTAGGTCTTGTCTATTACATATTGGGTTTATGGAACGGTATCTGAGCTAATTTGATACCCTTGTTTTATGTATCACCCCACCTCACCTTTCCCGTTAAGCAGCCATAGTGTGTTTTCTGCATGTGTGACTCTGTTCTGTTTTGTAATTCAGTTCAAGTGTAACGGTTTTTACATTCCCTCTATCAGTGATACCTTATGAGAAGTGTCCTTTTCTGTGTGACTTATTTCACTTAGAATCGTCGTACCTAAATCCACTCATCATGCTGCTACTAACCTTACGACATTGATTTCCTGGCTGAGTGATATTCCAATGTACATAAGGACCACAACTTCTTTATCCATTTTTCTCTTTCCTGGGATATTTAAGGTGGAATGAAGTGGAGGTCCTGGTCAACAGAGCAGCCCTAAACTTTGGGGTGCTTGTGTCTTGCTGATTTTTAATTTTCCCAATTTATACCCCCATGAGTGGAAGTGCCCTATGCTCTCTAAGCTGTGTTTTTCAGATGTTTCAGGACTCACCGGACACTTCTCCGGAGTGGCTCTTGGCAATTTACATCCCGCCCATCAGTGTAGCAAGGCTCCCATTTCTCCATGGCCTGTCCTGCATTTCTGGTTTTGACACTTTTTTCAGCATGGCCCTTTTGACCGATGGGAAGCGAGACTTCTTTGTAGCGCTGATTTGCCTTTCCAGGTGGCTTGGTTGGCCAAAAAGGGCGTATGCGTTTTTTCCTGAATATATTCAGGAAAAAACGCATACGCCCTTTTTGGCCAAGGGCATCATTGTCAACGTTTTGCCGCTTTTCATGTGCTTTAAAGGCGATTTGTATCTACCTCCTGAAATCTGTTTCCTGCAATTCTGCCTTGATTTCAAATCCTCTTCTTTGCCTTCCCTCAATATATTTGTGGACGAGAGTTATCATTTATAACTCTGCAGGTTTGTGAATTGCAGTGCCCTGAACCTCCATTTTACAACTCGTTTTTATGGGAGCTGGCCGCAAAATCGCAGAATGGCTTCAGGCCCTGTTCTGGTTCCGGGGGGCAGGCTGAGCCTGTGGTTAATTCTTCTTTCTGATGGGAAAATAGAGTGACCTGTGCCTGTCCCAACACCAAGAGCTAGTCTCTCATTGGTTCCACGTCTTCCCGTTTATCCTCAGGACAAATTGCAACCTGTACGGAACAGGAGGTTAAAGGTGCTGATGCTCCAAGTAGGGAACTTGCTAGTAAAGCAGCTGGAATGGCGAACCCGGGCACAAGGAGATGAGAAATGAGGTGCGTTTTAGAAACCTTTCCCCATCACACGGTGTACCATCTTCTGGGTTTCTCATGCATGTTTTTGATGTAGGAAGATGCCCTTGAACCTGGAGATTTGGGACCCATGCGATGGGTACCACGCAGTATTCCTTTAAAGGGTCTGCGTTTGCTCACCCAACCTCACCAAACCTCTCAGCCCCAAGAGTGTCCACCCTTATGTCTCATCCAGCTGTGCGTCTAGATATGGTCAATCCAGGTTGCATCACAGCCCCTGAACGCATTGTGTAAGAATTTCTCTCTCTTTCACTGTCTTTGTTTCATGGGTGTTTCAAAGTAATTTATTTTTATAATGGGGTTTAGCTGCTTTTCACTGCTGTGTTTATGCCGCTTTACACCCACTTGACACACTAACAGAGAGATATCAATACATAGGTTTTACGATTATTATTAGTCAGATATATTCTTGTGCGGTGAATAGGGCGTGTTGAGTCCAGTTCTCTGAGCAAGGAGTAGGTCTTGTCTATTACATATTGGGTTTATGGAACGGTATCTGAGCTAATTTGATACCCTTGTTTTATGTATCACCCCACCTCACCTTTCCCGTTAAGCAGCCATAGTGTGTTTTCTGCATGTGTGACTCTGTTCTGTTTTGTAATTCAGTTCAAGTGTAACGGTTTTTACATTCCCTCTATCAGTGATACCTTATGAGAAGTGTCCTTTTCTGTGTGACTTATTTCACTTAGAATCGTTGTACCTAAATCCACTCATCATGCTGCTACTTACCTTACGACATTGATTTCATGGCTGAGTGATATTCCATTGTACATAAGGACCACAACTTCTTTATCCATTTTTCTCTTTCCTGGGATATTTAAGGTGGAATGAAGTGGAGGTCCTGGTCAACAGAGCAGCCCTAAACTTTGGGGTGCTTGTGTCTTGCTGATTTTTAATTTTCCCAATTTATACCCCCATGAGTGGAAGTGCCGTATGCTCTCTAAGCTGTGTTTTTCAGATGTTTCAGGACTCACCGGACACTTCTCCAGAGTGGCTCTTGGCAATTTACATCCCGCCCATCAGTGTAGCAAGTCTCCCATTTCTCCATGGCCTGTCCTGCATTTCTGGTTTTGACACTTTTTTCAGCATGGCCCTTTTGACCGATGGGTAGCGAGACTTCTTTGTAGCGCTGATTTGCCTTTCCAGGTGGCTTGGTTGGCCAAAAAGGGCGTATGCGTTTTTTCCTGAATATATTCAGGAAAAAACGCATACGCCCTTTTTGGCCAAGGGCATCATTGTCAACATTTTGCCGCTTTTCATGTGCTTTAAAGGCGATTCGTATCTACCTCCTGAAATCTGTTTCCTGCAATTCTGCCTTGATTTCAAATCCTCTTCTTTGCCTTCCCTCAATATATTTGTGGACGAGAGTTATCATTTATAACTCTGCAGGTTTGTGAATTGCAGTGCCCTGAACCTCCATTTTACAACTCGTTTTTATGGGAGCTGGCCCCAAAATCGCAGAATGGCTTCAGGCCCTGTTCTGGTTCCGGGGGGCAGGCTGAGCCTGTGGTTAATTCTTCTTTCTGATGGGAAAATAGAGTGACCTGTGCCTGTCCCAACACCAAGAGCTAGTCTCTCGTTGGTTCCACGTCTTCCCGTTTATCCTCAGGACAAATTGCAACCTGCATGGAACAGGAGGTTAAAGGTGCTGATGCTCCAAGTAGGGAGCTTGCTAGTAAAGCGGCTGGAATGGCGTACCCGGGCACAAGGAGATGAGAAATGAGGTGCGTTTTAGAAACCTTTCCCCATCACACGGTGTACCATCTTCTGGGTTTCTCATGCATGTTTTTGATGTAGGAAGATGCCCTTGAACCTGGAGATTTGGGACCCATGCGATGGATACCACGCAGTATTCCTTTAAAGGGTCTGCGTTTGCTCACCCAACCTCACCAAACCTCTCAGCCCCAAGAGTGTCCACCCTTATGTCTCATCCAGCTGTGCGTCTAGATATGGTCAATCCAGGTTGCATCACAGCCCCTGAACGCATTGTGTAAGAATTTCTCTCTCTTTCACTGTCTTTGTTTCATGGGTGTTTCAAAGTAATTTATTTTTATAATGGGGTTTAGCTGCTTTTCACTGCTGTGTTTATGCCGCTTTACACCCACTTGACACACTAACAGAGAGATATCAATACATAGGTTTTACGATTATTATTAGTCAGATATATTCTTGTGCGGTGAATAGGGCGTGTTGAGTCCAGTTCTCTGAGCAAGGAGTAGGTCTTGTCTATTACATATTGGGTTTATGGAACGGTATCTGAGCTAATTTGATACCCTTGTTTTATGTATCACCCCACCTCACCTTTCCCGTTAAGCAGCCATAGTGTGTTTTCTGCATGTGTGACTCTGTTCTGTTTTGTAATTCAGTTCAAGTGTAACGGTTTTTACATTCGCTCTATCAGTGATACCTTATGAGAAGTGTCCTTTTCTGTGTGACTTATTTCACTTAGAATCGTCGTACCTAAATCCACTCATCATGCTGCTACTAACCTTACGACATTGATTTCCTGGCTGAGTGATATTCCAATGTACATAAGGACCACAACTTCTTTATCCATTTTTCTCTTTCCTGGGATATTTAAGGTGGAATGAAGTGGAGGTCCTGGTCAACAGAGCAGCCCTAAACTTTGGGGTGCTTGTGTCTTGCTGATTTTTAATTTTCCCAATTTATACCCCCATGAGTGGAAGTGCCCTATGCTCTCTAAGCTGTGTTTTTCAGATGTTTCAGGACTCACCGGACACTTCTCCAGAGTGGCTCTTGGCAATTTACATCCCGCCCATCAGTGTAGCAAGGCTCCCATTTCTCCATGGCCTGTCCTGCATTTCTGGTTTTGACACTTTTTTCAGCATGGCCCTTTTGACCGATGGGAAGCGAGACTTCTTTGTAGTGCTGATTTGCCTTTCCAAGTTGCTTGGTTGGCCAAAAAGGGCGTATGCGTTTTTTCCTGAATATATTCAGGAAAAAACGCATACGCCCTTTTTGGCCAAGGGCATCATTGTCAACGTTTTGCCGCTTTTCATGTGCTTTAAAGGCGATTCGAATCTACCTCCTGAAATCTGTTTCCTGCAATTCTGCCTTGATTTCAAATCTTCTTCTTTGCCTTCCCTCAATATATTTGTGGACGAGAGTTATCATTAATAACTCTGCAGGTTTGTGAATTGCAGTGCCCTGAACCTCCATTTTACAACTCGTTTTTATGGGAGCTGGCCGCAAAATCGCAGAATGGCTTGAGGCCCTGTTCTGGTTCCGGGGGGCAGGCTGAACCTGTGGTTAATTCTTCTTTCTGATGGGAAAATAGAGTGACCTGTGCCTGTCCCAACACCAAGAGCTAGTCTCTCGTTGGTTCCACGTCTTCCCGTTTATCCTCAGGACAAATTGCAACCTGTACGGAACAGGAGGTTAAAGGTGCTGATGCTCCAAGTAGGGAGCTTGCTAGTAAAGCGGCTGGAATGGCGAACCCGGGCACAAGGAGATGAGAAATGAGGTGCGTTTTAGAAACCTTTCCCCATCACACGGTGTACCATCTTCTGGGTTTCTCATGCATGTTTTTGATGTAGGAAGATGCCCTTGAACCTGGAGATTTGGGACCCATGCGATGGGTACCACGCAGTATTCCTTTAAAGGGTCTGCGTTTGCTCACCCAACCTCACCAAACCTCTCAGCCCCAAGAGTGTCCACCCTTATGTCTCATCCAGCTGTGCATCTAGATATGGTCAATACAGGTTGCATCACAGCCCATGAACTCATTGTGTAAGAATTTCTCTCTCTTTCACTGTCTTTGTTTCATGGGTGTTTCAAAGTAATTTATTTTTATAATGGGGTTTAGCTGCTTTTCACTGCTGTGTTTATGCCGCTTTACACCCACTTGACACACTAACAGAGAGATATCAATACATAGGTTTTACGATTATTATTAGTCAGATATATTCTAGTGTGGTGAATAGGGCGTGTTGAGTCCAGTTCTCTGAGCAAGGAGTAGGTCTTGTCTATTACATATTGGGTTTATGGAACGGTATCTGAGCTAATTTGATACCCTTGTTTTATGTATCACCCCACCTCACCTTTCCCGTTAAGCAGCCATAGTGTGTTTTCTGCATGTGTTTCTCTGTTCTGTTTTGTAATTCAGTTCAAGTGTAACGGTTTTTACATTCGCTCTATCAGTGATACCTTATGAGAAGTGTCCTTTTCTGTGTGACTTATTTCACTTAGAATCGTCGTACCTAAATCCACTCATCATGCTGCTACTAACCTTACGACATTGATTTCATGGCTGAGTGGTATTCCATTGTACATAAGGACCACAACTTCTTTATCCATTTTTCTCTTTCCTGGGATATTTAAGGTGGAATGAAGTGGAGGTCCTGGTCAACAGAGCAGCCCTAAACTTTGGGGTGCTTGTGTCTTGCTGATTTTTAATTTTCCCAATTTATACCCCCATGAGTGGAAGTGCCCTATGCTCTCTAAGCTGTGTTTTTCAGATGTTTCAGGACTCACCGGACACTTCTCCGGAGTGGCTCTTGGCAATTTACATCCCGCCCATCAGTGTAGCAAGGCTCCCATTTCTCCATGGCCTGTCCTGCATTTCTGGTTTTGACACTTTTTTCAGCATGGCCCTTTTGACCGATGGGAAGCGAGACTTCTTTGTAGCGCTGATTTGCCTTTCCAGGTGGCTTGGTTGGCCAAAAAGGGCGTATGCGTTTTTTCCTGAATATATTCAGGAAAAAACACATACGCCCTTTTTGGCCAAGGGCATCATTCTCAACGTTTTGCCGCTTTTCATGTGCTTTAAAGGTGATTCGTATCTACCTCCTGAAATCTGTTTCCTGCAATTCTGCCTTGATTTCAAATCCTCTTCTTTGCCTTCCCTCAATATATTTGTGGACGAGAGTTATCATTTATAACTCTGCAGGTTTGTGAATTGCAGTGCCCTGAACCTCCATTTTACAACTCGTTTTTATGGGAGCTGGCCGCAAAATCGCAGAATGGCTTCAGGCCCTGTTCTGGTTCCTGGGGGCAGGCTGAGCCTGTGGTTAATTCTTCTTTCTGATGGGAAAATAGAGTGACCTGTGCCTGTCCCAACACCAAGAGCTAGTCTCTCGTTGGTTCCACGTCTTCCCGTTTATCCTCAGGACAAATTGCAACCTGTATGGAACAGGAGGTTAAAGGTGCTGATGCTCCAAGTAGGGAGCTTGCTAGTAAAGCAGCTGGAATGGCGAACCCGGGCACAAGGAGATGAGAAATGAGGTGCGTTTTAGAAACCTTTCCCCATCACACGGTGTACCATCTTCTGGGTTTCTCATGCATGTTTTGGATGTAGGAAGATGCCCTTGAACCTGGAGATTTGGGACCCATGCGATGGGTACCACGCAGTATTCCTTTAAAGGGTCTGCGTTTGCTCACCCAACCTCACCAAACCTCTCAGCCCCAAGAGTGTCCACCCTTATGTCTCATCCAGCTGTGGGTCTAGATATGGTCAATCCAGGTTGCATCACAGCCCCTGAACGCATTGTGTAAGAATTTCTCTCTCTTTCACTGTCTTTGTTTCATGGGTGTTTCAAAGTAATTTATTTTTATAATGGGGTTTAGCTGCTTTTCACTGCTGTGTTTATGCCGCTTTACACCCACTTGACACACTAACAGAGAGATATCAATACATAGGTTTTACGATTATTATTAGTCAGATATATTCTTGTGCGGTGAATAGGGCATGTTGAGTCCAGTTCTCTGAGCAAGGAGTAGGTCTTGTCTATTACATATTGGGTTTATGGAACGGTATCTGAGCTAATTTGATACCCTTGTTTTATGTATCACCCCACCTCACCTTTCCCGTTAAGCAGCCATAGTGTGTTTTCTGCATGTGTGACTCTGTTCTGTTTTGTAATTCAGTTCAAGTGTAACAGTTTTTACATTCCCTCTATCAGTGATACCTTAGGAGAAGTGTCCTTTTCTGTGTGACTTATTTCACTTAGAATCGTCGTACCTAAATCCACTCATCATGCTGCTACTAATCTTACGACATTGATTTCATGGCTGAGTGATATTCCATTGTACATAAGGACCACAACTTCTTTATCCATTTTTCTCTTTCCTGGGATATTTAAGGTGGAATGAAGTGGAGGTCCTGGTCAACAGAGCAGCCCTAAACTTTGGGGTGCTTGTGTCTTGCTGATTTTTAATTTTCCCAATTTATACCCCCATGAGTGGAAGTGCCCTATGCTCTCTAAGCTGTGTTTTTCAGATGTTTCAGGACTCACCGGACACTTCTCCAGAGTGGCTCTTGGCAATTTACATCCCGCCCATCAGTGTAGCAAGGCTCCCATTTCTCCATGGCCTGTCCTGCATTTCTGGTTTTGACACTTTTTGCAGCATGGCCCTTTTGACCGATGGGAAGCGAGACTTCTTTGTAGCGCTGATTTGCCTTTCCAGGTTCCTTGGTTGGCCAAAAAGGGCGTATGCGTTTTTTCCTGAATATATTCAGGAAAAAACGCATACGCCCTTTTTGGCCAAGGGCATCATTGTCAACGTTTTGCCGCTTTTCATGTGCTTTAAAGGCGATTCGTATCTACCTCCTGAAATCTGTTTCCTGCAATTCTGCCTTGATTTCAAATCCTCTTCTTTGCCTTCCCTCAATATATTTGTGGACGAGAGTTATCATTTATAACTCTGCAGGTTTGTGAATTGCAGTGCCCTGAACCTCCATTTTACAACTCGTTTTTATGGGAGCTGGCCGCAAAATCGCAGAATGGCTTCAGGCCCTGTTCTGGTTCCGGGGGGCAGGCTGAGCCTGTGGTTAATTCTTCTTTCTGATGGGAAAATAGAGTGACCTGTGCCTGTCCCAACACCAAGAGCTAGTCTCTCATTGGTTCCACGTCTTCCCGTTTATCCTCAGGACAAATTGCAACCTGTATGGAACAGGAGGTTAAAGGTGCTGATGCTCCAAGTAGGGAACTTGCTAGTAAAGCAGCTGGAATGGCGAACCCGGGCACAAGGAGATGAGAAATGAGGTGCGTTTTAGAAACCTTTCCCCATCACACGGTGTACCATCTTCTGGGTTTCTCATGCATGTTTTTGATGTAGGAAGATGCCCTTGAACCTGGAGATTTGGGACCCATGCGATGGGTACCACGCAGTATTACTTTAAAGGGTCTGCGTTTGCTCACCCAACCTCACCAAACCTCTCAGCCCCAAGAGTGTCCACCCTTATGTCTCATCCAGCTGTGCGTCTAGATATGGTCAATCCAGGTTGCATCACAGCCCCTGAACGCATTGTGTAAGAATTTCTCTCTCTTTCACTGTCTTTGTTTCATGGGTGTTTCAAAGTAATTTATTTTTATAATGGGGTTTAGCTGCTTTTCACTGCTGTGTTTATGCCGCTTTACACCCACTTGACACACTAACAGACAGATATCAATACATAGGTTTTACGATTATTATTAGTCAGATATATTCTTGTGCGGTGAATAGGGCGTGCTGAGTCCAGTTCTCTGAGCAAGGAGTAGGTCTTGTCTATTACATATTGGGTTTATGGAACGGTATCTGAGCTAATTTGATACCCTTGTTTTATGTATCACCCCACCTCACCTTTCCCGTTAAGCAGCCATAGTGTGTTTTCTGCATGTGTGACTCTGTTCTGTTTTGTAATTCAGTTCAAGTGTAACGGTTTTTACATTCCCTCTATCAGTGATACCTTATGAGAAGTGTCCTTTTCTGTGTGACTTATTTCACTTAGAATCGTCGTACCTAAATCCACTCATCATGCTGCTACTAACCTTACGACATTGATTTCCTGGCTGAGTGATATTCCAATGTACATAAGGACCACAACTTCTTTATCCATTTTTCTCTTTCCTGGGATATTTAAGGTGGAATGAAGTGGAGGTCCTGGTCAACAGAGCAGCCCTAAACTTTGGGGTGCTTGTGTCTTGCTGATTTTTCATTTTCCCAATTTATACCCCCATGAGTGGAAGTGCCCTATGCTCTCTAAGCTGTGTTTTTCAGATGTTTCAGGACTCACCGGACACTTCTCCAGAGTGGCTCTTGGCAATTTACATCCCGCCCATCAGTGTAGCAAGGCTCCCATTTCTCCATGGCCTGTCCTGCATTTCTGGTTTTGACACTTTTTTCAGCATGGCCCTTTTGACCGATGGGAAGCGAGACTTCTTTGTAGCGCTGATTTGCCTTTCCAGGTGGCTTGGTTGGCCAAAAAGGGCGTATGCGTTTTTTCCTGAATATATTCAGGAAAAAACGCATACGCCCTTTTTGGCCAAGGGCATCATTGTCAACGTTTTGCCGCTTTTCATGTGCTTTAAAGGCGATTCGTATCTACCTCCTGAAATCTGTTTCCTGCAATTCTGCCTTGATTTCAAATCCTCTTCTTTGCCTTCCCTCAATATATTTGTGGACGACAGTTATCATTTATAACTCTGCAGGTTTGTGAATTGCAGTGCCCTGAACCTCCATTTTACAACTCGTTTTTATGGGAGCTGGCCACAAAATCGCAGAATGGCTTCAGGCCCTGTTCTGGTTCCGGGGGTCAGGCTGAGCCTGTGGTTAATTCTTCTTTCTGATGGGAAAATAGAGTGACCTGTGCCTGTCCCAACACCAAGAGCTAGTCTCTCGTTGGTTCCACGTCTTCCCGTTTATCCTCAGGACAAATTGCAACCCGCATGGTACAGGAGGTTAAGGGTGCTGATGCTCCAAGTAGGGAGCTTGCTAGTAAAGCGGCTGGAATGGCGAACCCGGGCACAAGGCGATGAGAAATGAGGTGCGTTTTAGAAACCTTTCTCCATCACACGGTGTACCATCTTCTGGGTTTCTCATGCATGTTTTTGATGTAGGAAGATGCCCTTGAACCTGGAGATTTGGGACCCATGCGATGGGTACCACGCAGTATTCCTTTAAAGGGTCTGCGTTTGCTCACCCAACCTCACCAAACCTCTCAGCCCGAAGAGTGTCCACCCTTATGTCTCATCCAGCTGTGCGTCTAGATATGGTCAATCCAGGTTGCATCACAGCCCCTGAACGCATTGTGTAAGAATTTCTCTCTCTTTCACTGTCTTTGTTTCATGGGTGTTTCAAAGTAATTTATTTTTATAATGGGGTTTAGCTGCTTTTCACTGCTGTGTTTATGCCGCTTTACACCCACTTGACACACTAACAGAGAGATATCAATACATAGGTTTTACGATTATTATTAGTCAGATATATTCTTGTGCGGTGAATAGGGCGTGTTGAGTCCAGTTCTCTGAGCAAGGAGTAGGTCTTGTCTATTACATATTGGGTTTATGGAACGGTATCTGAGCTAATTTGATACCCTTGTTTTATGTATCACCCCACCTCACCTTTCCCGTTAAGCAGCCATAGTGTGTTTTCTGCATGTGTGACTCTGTTCTGTTTTGTAATTCAGTTCAAGTGTAACGGTTTTTACATTCCCTCTATCAGTGATACCTTATGAGAAGTGTCCTTTTCTGTGTGACTTATTTCACTTAGAATCGTCGTACCTAAATCCACTCATCATGCTGCTACTAACCTTACGACATTGATTTCCTGGCTGAGTGATATTCCAATGTACATAAGGACCACAACTTCTTTATCCATTTTTCTCTTTCCTGGGATATTTAAGGTGGAATGAAGTGGAGGTCCTGGTCAACAGAGCAGCCCTAAACTTTGGGGTGCTTGTGTCTTGCTGATTTTTCATTTTCCCAATTTATACCCCCATGAGTGGAAGTGCCCTATGCTCTCTAAGCTGTGTTTTTCAGATGTTTCAGGACTCACCGGACACTTCTCCAGAGTGGCTCTTGGCAATTTACATCCCGCCCATCAGTGTAGCAAGGCTCCCATTTCTCCATGGCCTGTCCTGCATTTCTGGTTTTGACACTTTTTTCAGCATGGCCCTTTTGACCGATGGGAAGCGAGACTTCTTTGTAGCGCTGATTTGCCTTTCCAGGTTCCTTGGTTGGCCAAAAAGGGCGTATGCGTTTTTTCCTGAATATATTCAGGAAAAAACGCATACGCCCTTTTTGGCCAAGGGCATCATTGTCAACGTTTTGCCGCTTTTCATGTGCTTTAAAGGCGATTCGTATCTACCTCCTGAAATCTGTTTCCTGCAATTCTGCCTTGATTTCAAATCCTCTTCTTTGCCTTCCCTCAATATATTTGTGGACGAGAGTTATCATTTATAACTCTGCAGGTTTGTGAATTGCAGTGCCCTGAACCTCCATTTTACAACTCGTTTTTATGGGAGCTGGCCGCAAAATCGCAGAATGGCTTCAGGCCCTGTTCTGGTTCCGGGGGGCAGGCTGAGCCTGTGGTTAATTCTTCTTTCTGATGGGAAAATAGAGTGACCTGTGCCTGTCCCAACACCAAGAGCTAGTCTCTCGTTGGTTCCACGTCTTCCCGTTTATCCTCAGGACAAATTGCAACCTGTATGGAACAGGAGGTTAAAGGTGCTGATGCTCCAAGTAGGGAGCTTGCTAGTAAAGCGGCTGGAATGGCGAACCCGGGCACAAGGAGATGAGAAATGAGGTGCGTTTTAGAAACCTTTCCCCATCACACGGTGTACCATCTTCTGGGTTTCTCATGCATGTTTTTGATGTAGGAAGATGCCCTTGAACCTGGAGATTTGGGACCCATGCGATGGGTACCACGCAGTATTCCTTTAAAGGGTCTGCGTTTGCTCACCCAACCTCACCAAACCTCTCAGCCCCAAGAGTGTCCACCCTTATGTCTCATCCAGCTGTGCGTCTAGATATGGTCAATCCAGGTTGCATCACAGCCCCTGAACGCATTGTGTAAGAATTTCTCTCTCTTTCACTGTCTTTGTTTCATGGGTGTTTCAAAGTAATTTATTTTTATAATGGGGTTTAGCTGCTTTTCACTGCTGTGTTTATGCCGCTTTACACCCACTTGACACACTAACAGAGAGATATCAATACATAGGTTTTACGATTATTATTAGTCAGATATATTCTTGTGCGGTGAATAGGGCGTGTTGAGTCAAGTTCTCTGAGCAAGGAGTAGGTCTTGTCTATTACATATTGGGTTTATGGAATGGTATCTGAGCTAATTTGATACCCTTGTTTTATGTATCACCCCACCTCACCTTTCCCGTTAAGCAGCCATAGTGTGTTTTCTGCATGTGTGACTCTGTTCTGTTTTGTAATTCAGTTCAAGTGTAACGGTTTTTACATTCCCTCTATCAGTGATACCTTATGAGAAGTGTCCTTTTCTGTGTGACTTATTTCACTTAGAATCGTCGTACCTAAATCCACTCATCATGCTGCTACTAACCTTACGACATTGATTTCCTGGCTGAGTGATATTCCAATGTACATAAGGACCACAACTTCTTTATCCATTTTTCTCTTTCCTGGGATATTTAAGGTGGAATGAAGTGGAGGTCCTGGTCAACAGAGCAGCCCTAAACTTTGGGGTGCTTGTGTCTTGCTGATTTTTCATTTTCCCAATTTATACCCCCATGAGTGGAAGTGCCCTATGCTCTCTAAGCTGTGTTTTTCAGATGTTTCAGGACTCACCGGACACTTCTCCAGAGTGGCTCTTGGCAATTTACATCCCGCCCATCAGTGTAGCAAGGCTCCCATTTCTCCATGGCCTGTCCTGCATTTCTGGTTTTGACACTTTTTTCAGCATGGCCCTTTTGACCGATGGGAAGCGAGACTTCTTTGTAGCGCTGATTTGCCTTTCCAGGTTCCTTGGTTGGCCAAAAAGGGCGTATGCGTTTTTTCCTGAATATATTCAGGAAAAAACGCATACGCCCTTTTTGGCCAAGGGCATCATTGTCAACGTTTTGCCGCTTTTCATGTGCTTTAAAGGCGATTCGTATCTACCTCCTGAAATCTGTTTCCTGCAATTCTGCCTTGATTTCAAATCCTCTTCTTTGCCTTCCCTCAATATATTTGTGGACGAGAGTTATCATTTATAACTCTGCAGGTTTGTGAATTGCAGTGCCCTGAACCTCCATTTTACAACTCGTTTTTATGGGAGCTGGCCGCAAAATCGCAGAATGGCTTCAGGCCCTGTTCTGGTTCCGGGGGGCAGGCTGAGCCTGTGGTTAATTCTTCTTTCTGATGGGAAAATAGAGTGACCTGTGCCTGTCCCAACACCAAGAGCTAGTCTCTCGTTGGTTCCACGTCTTCCCGTTTATCCTCAGGACAAATTGCAACCTGTATGGAACAGGAGGTTAAAGGTGCTGATGCTCCAAGTAGGGAGCTTGCTAGTAAAGCGGCTGGAATGGCGAACCCGGGCACAAGGAGATGAGAAATGAGGTGCGTTTTAGAAACCTTTCCCCATCACACGGTGTACCATCTTCTGGGTTTCTCATGCATGTTTTTGATGTAGGAAGATGCCCTTGAACCTGGAGATTTGGGACCCATGCGATGGGTACCACGCAGTATTCCTTTAAAGGGTCTGCGTTTGCTCACCCAACCTCACCAAACCTCTCAGCCCCAAGAGTGTCCACCCTTATGTCTCATCCAGCTGTGCGTCTAGATATGGTCAATCCAGGTTGCATCACAGCCCCTGAACGCATTGTGTAAGAATTTCTCTCTCTTTCACTGTCTTTGTTTCATGGGTGTTTCAAAGTAATTTATTTTTATAATGGGGTTTAGCTGCTTTTCACTGCTGTGTTTATGCCGCTTTACACCCACTTGACACACTAACAGAGAGATATCAATACATAGGTTTTACGATTATTATTAGTCAGATATATTCTTGTGCGGTGAATAGGGCGTGTTGAGTCAAGTTCTCTGAGCAAGGAGTAGGTCTTGTCTATTACATATTGGGTTTATGGAATGGTATCTGAGCTAATTTGATACCCTTGTTTTATGTATCACCCCACCTCACCTTTCCCGTTAAGCAGCCATAGTGTGTTTTCTGCATGTGTGACTCTGTTCTGTTTTGTAATTCAGTTCAAGTGTAACGGTTTTTACATTCCCTCTATCAGTGATACCTTATGAGAAGTGTCCTTTTCTGTGTGACTTATTTCACTTAGAATCGTCGTACCTAAATCCACTCATCATGCTGCTACTAACCTTACGACATTGATTTCCTGGCTGAGTGATATTCCAATGTACATAAGGACCACAACTTCTTTATCCATTTTTCTCTTTCCTGGGATATTTAAGGTGGAATGAAGTGGAGGTCCTGGTCAACAGAGCAGCCCTAAACTTTGGGGTGCTTGTGTCTTGCTGATTTTTAATTTTCCCAATTTATACCCCCATGAGTGGAAGTGCCCTATGCTCTCTAAGCTGTGTTTTTCAGATGTTTCAGGACTCACCGGACACTTCTCCGGAGTGGCTCTTGGCAATTTACATCCCGCCCATCAGTGTAGCAAGGCTCCCATTTCTCCATGGCCTGTCCTGCATTTCTGGTTTTGACACTTTTTTCAGCATGGGCCTTTTGACCGATGGGAAGCGAGACTTCTTTGTAGCGCTGATTTGCCTTTCCAGGTGGCTTGGTTGGCCAAAAAGGGCGTATGCGTTTTTTCCTGAATATATTCAGGAAAAAACGCATACGCCCTTTTTGGCCAAGGGCATCATTGTCAACGTTTTGCCGCTTTTCATGTGCTTTAAAGGCGATTCGTATCTACCTCCTGAAATCTGTTTCCTGCAATTCTGCCTTGATTTCAAATCCTCTTCTTTGCCTTCCCTCAATATATTTGTGGACGAGAGTTATCATTTATAACTCTGCAGGTTTGTGAATTGCAGTGCCCTGAACCTCCATTTTACAACTCGTTTTTATGGGAGCTGGCCGCAAAATCGCAGAATGGCTTCAGGCCCTGTTCTGGTTCCGGGGGGCAGGCTGAGCCTGTGGTTAATTCTTCTTTCTGATGGGAAAATAGAGTGACCTGTGCCTGTCCCAACACCAAGAGCTAGTCTCTCGTTGGTTCCACGTCTTCCCGTTTATCCTCAGGACAAATTGCAACCTGTATGGAACAGGAGGTTAAAGGTGCTGATGCTCCAAGTAGGGAACTTGCTAGTAAAGCGGCTGGAATGGCGAACCCGGGCACAAGGAGATGAGAAATGAGGTGCGTTTTAGAAACCTTTCCCCATCACACGGTGTACCATCTTCTGGGTTTCTCATGCATGTTTTTGATGTAGGAAGATGCCCTTGAACCTGGAGATTTGGGACCCATGCGATGGGTACCACGCAGTATTACTTTAAAGGGTCTGCGTTTGCTCACCCAACCTCACCAAACCTCTCAGCCCCAAGAGTGTCCACCCTTATGTCTCATCCAGCTGTGCATCTTGATATGGTCAATCCAGGTTGCATCACAGCCCCTGAACGCATTGTTTAAGAATTTCTCTCTCTTTCACTGTCTTTGTTTCATGGGTGTTTCAAAGTAATTTATTTTTATAATGGGGTTTAGCTGCTTTTCACTGCTGTGTTTATGCCGCTTTACACCCACTTGACACACTAACAGAGAGATATCAATACATAGGTTTTACGATTATTATTAGTCAGATATATTCTTGTGCGGTGAATAGGGCGTGTTGAGTCCAGTTCTCTGAGCAAGGAGTAGGTCTTGTCTATTACATATTGGGTTTATGGAACGGTATCTGAGCTAATTTGATACCCTTGTTTTATGTATCACCCCACCTCACCTTTCCCGTTAAGCAGCCATAGTGTGTTTTCTGCATGTGTGACTCTGTTCTGTTTTGTAATTCAGTTCAAGTGTAACGGTTTTTACATTCCCTCTATCAGTGATACCTTATGAGAAGTGTCCTTTTCTGTGTGACTTATTTCACTTAGAATCGTTGTACCTAAATCCTCTCATCATGCTGCTACTAACCTTACGACATTGATTTCATGGCTGAGTGATATTCCATTGTACATAAGGATCACAACTTCTTTATCCATTTTTCTCTTTCCTGGGATATTTAAGGTGGAATGAAGTGGAGGTCCTGGTCAACAGAGCAGCCCTAAACTTTGGGGTGCTTGTGTCTTGCTGATTTTTAATTTTCCCAATTTATACCCCCATGAGTGGAAGTGCCCTATGCTCTCTAAGCTGTGTTTTTCAGATGTTTCAGGACTCACCGGACACTTCTCCGGAGTGGCTCTTGGCAATTTACATCCCGCCCATCAGTGTAGCAAGGCTCCCATTTCTCCATGGCCTGTCCTGCATTTCTGGTTTTGACACTTTTTTCAGCATGACCCTTTTGACCGATGGGAAGCGAGACTTCTTTGTAGCGCTGATTTGCCTTTCCAGGTTGCTTGGTTGGCCAAAAAGGGCGTATGCGTTTTTTCCTGAATATATTCAGGAAAAAACGCATACGCCCTTTTTGGCCAAGGGCATCATTGTCAACGTTTTGCCGCTTTTCATGTGCTTTAAAGGCGATTCGTATCTACCTCCTGAAATCTGTTTCCTGCAATTCTGCCTTGATTTCAAATCCTCTTCTTTGCCTTCCCTCAATATATTTGTGGACGAGAGTTATCATTAATAACTCTGCAGGTTTGTGAATTGCAGTGCCCTGAACCTCCATTTTACAACTCGTTTTTATGGGAGCTGGCCGCAAAATCGCAGAATGGCTTCAGGCCCTATTCTGGTTCCGTGGGGCAGGCTGAGCCTGTGGTTAATTCTTCTTTCTGATGGGAAAATAGAGTGACCTGTGCCTGTCCCAACACCAAGAGCTAGTCTCTCGTTGGTTCCACGTCTTCCCGTTTATCCTCAGGACAAATTGCAACCTGTATGGAACAGGAGGTTAAAGGTGCTGATGCTCCAAGTAGGGAGCTTGCTAGTAAAGCGGCTGGAATGGCGAACCCGGGCACAAGGAGATGAGAAATGAGGTGCGTTTTAGAAACCTTTCTCCATCACACGGTGTACCATCTTCTGGGTTTCTCATGTATGTTTTTGATGTAGGAAGATGCCCTTGAACCTGGAGATTTGGGACCCATGCGATGGGTACCACGCAGTATTACTTTAAAGGGTCTGCGTTTGCTCACCCAACCTCACCAAACCTCTCAGCCCCAAGAGTGTCCACCCTTATGTCTCATCCAGCTGTGCGTCTAGATATGGTCAATCCAGGTTGCATCACAGCCCCTGAACGCATTGTGTAAGAATTTCTCTCTCTTTCACTGTCTTTGTTTCATGGGTGTTTCAAAGTAATTTATTTTTATAATGGGGTTTAGCTGCTTTTCACTGCTGTGTTTATGCCGCTTTACACCCACTTGACACACTAACAGAGAGATATCAATACATAGGTTTTACGATTATTATTAGTCAGATATATTCTTGTGCGGTGAATAGGGCGTGCTGAGTCCAGTTCTCTGAGCAAGGAGTAGGTCTTGTCTATTACATATTGGGTTTATGGAACGGTATCTGAGCTAATTTGATACCCTTGTTTTATGTATCACCCCACCTCACCTTTCCCGTTAAGCAGCCATAGTGTGTTTTCTGCATGTGTGACTCTGTTCTGTTTTGTAATTCAGTTCAAGTGTAACGGTTTTTACATTCCCTCTATCAGTGATACCTTATGAGAAGTGTCCTTTTCTGTGTGACTTATTTCACTTAGAATCGTCGTACCTAAATCCACTCATCATGCTGCTACTAACCTTACGACATTGATTTCATGGCTGAGTGATATTCCATTGTACATAAGGACCACAACTTCTTTATCCATTTTTCTCTTTCCTGGGATATTTAAGGTGGAATGAAGTGGAGGTCCTGGTCAACAGAGCAGCCCTAAACTTTGGGGTGCTTGTGTCTTGCTGATTTTTAATTTTCCCAATTTATACCCCCATGAGTGGAAGTGCCCTATGCTCTCTAAGCTGTGTTTTTTCAGATGTTTCAGGACTCACCGGACACTTCTCCGGAGTGGCTCTTGGCAATTTACATCCCGCCCATCAGTGTAGCAAGGCTCCCATTTCTCCATGGCCTGTCCTGCATTTCTGGTTTTGACACTTTTTTCAGCATGGCCCTTTTGATCGATGGGAAGCGAGACTTCTTTGTAGCGCTGATTTGCCTTTCCAGGTGGCTTGGTTGGCCAAAAAGGGCGTATGCGTTTTTTCCTGAATATATTCAGGAAAAAACGCATACGCCCTTTTTGGCCAAGGGCATCATTGTCAACGTTTTGCCGCTTTTCATGTGCTTTAAAGGCGATTCGTATCTACCTCCTGAAATCTGTTTCCTGCAATTCTGCCTTGATTTCAAATCCTCTTCTTTGCCTTCCCTCAATATATTTGTGGACGACAGTTATCATTTATAACTCTGCAGGTTTGTGAATTGCAGTGCCCTGAAGCTCCATTTTACAACTCGTTTTTATGGGAGCTGGCCACAAAATCGCAGAATGGCTTCAGGCCCTGTTCTGGTTCCGGGGGTCAGGCTGAGCCTGTGGTTAATTCTTCTTTCTGATGGGAAAATAGAGTGACCTGTGCCTGTCCCAACACCAAGAGCTAGTCTCTCGTTGGTTCCACGTCTTCCCGTTTATCCTCAGGACAAATTGCAACCTGCATGGAACAGGAGGTTAAAGGTGCTGATGCTCCAAGTAGGGAGCTTGCTAGTAAAGCGGCTGGAATGGCGAACCCGGGCACAAGGAGTTGAGAAATGAGGTGCGTTTTAGAAACCTTTCTCCATCACACGGTGTACCATCTTCTGGGTTTCTCATGCATGTTTTTGATGTAGGAAGATGCCCTTGAACCTGGAGATTTGGGACCCATGCGATGGGTACCACGCAGTATTCCTTTAAAGGGTCTGCGTTTGCTCACCCAACCTCACCAAACCTCTCAGCCCCAAGAGTGTCCACCCTTATGTCTCATCCAGCTGTGCGTCTAGATATGGTCAATCCAGGTTGCATCACAGCCCCTGAACGCATTGTGTAAGAATTTCTCTCTCTTTCACTGTCTTTGTTTCATGGGTGTTTCAAAGTAATTTATTTTTATAATGGGGTTTAGCTGCTTTTCACTGCTGTGTTTATGCCGCTTTACACCCACTTGACACACTAACAGACAGATATCAATACATAGGTTTTACGATTATTATTAGTCAGATATATTCTTGTGCGGTGAATACGGCGTGCTGAGTCCAGTTCTCTGAGCAAGGAGTAGGTCTTGTCTATTACATATTGGGTTTATGGAACGGTATCTGAGCTAATTTGATACCCTTGTTTTATGTATCACCCCACCTCACCTTTCCCGTTAAGCAGCCATAGTGTGTTTTCTGCATGTGTGACTCTGTTCTGTTTTGTAATTCAGTTCAAGTGTAACGGTTTTTACATTCCCTCTATCAGTGATACCTTATGAGAAGTGTCCTTTTCTGTGTGACTTATTTCACTTAGAATCGTCGTACCTAAATCCACTCATCATGCTGCTACTAACCTTACGACATTGATTTCATGGCTGAGTGATATTCCATTGTACATAAGGACCACAACTTCTTTATCCATTTTTCTCTTTCCTGGGATATTTAAGGTGGAATGAAGTGGAGGTCCTGGTCAACAGAGCAGCCCTAAACTTTGGGGTGCTTGTGTCTTGCTGATTTTTAATTTTCCCAATTTATACCCCCATGAGTGGAAGTGCCCTATGCTCTCTAAGCTGTGTTTTTTCAGATGTTTCAGGACTCACCGGACACTTCTCCGGAGTGGCTCTTGGCAATTTACATCCCGCCCATCAGTGTAGCAAGGCTCCCATTTCTCCATGGCCTGTCCTGCATTTCTGGTTTTGACACTTTTTTCAGCATGGCCCTTTTGACCGATGGGAAGCGAGACTTCTTTGTAGCGCTGATTTGCCTTTCCAGGTGGCTTGGTTGGCCAAAAAGGGCGTATGCGTTTTTTCCTGAATATATTCAGGAAAAAACGCATACGCCCTTTTTGGCCAAGGGCATCATTGTCAACGTTTTGCCGCTTTTCATGTGCTTTAAAGGCGATTCGTATCTACCTCCTGAAATCTGTTTCCTGCAATTCTGCCTTGATTTCAAATCCTCTTCTTTGCCTTCCCTCAATATATTTGTGGACGAGAGTTATCATTAATAACTCTGCAGGTTTGTGAATTGCAGTGACCTGAACCTCCATTTTACAACTCGTTTTTATGGGAGCTGGCCGCAAAATCGCAGAATGGCTTCAGGCCCTATTCTGGTTCCGTGGGGCAGGCTGAGCCTGTGGTTAATTCTTCTTTCTGATGGGAAAATAGAGTGACCTGTGCCTGTCCCAACACCAAGAGCTAGTCTCTCGTTGGTTCCACGTCTTCCCGTTTATCCTCAGGACAAATTGCAACCTGTATGGAACAGGAGGTTAAAGGTGCTGATGCTCCAAGTAGGGAGCTTGCTAGTAAAGCAGCTGGAATGGCGAACCCGGGCACAAGGAGATGAGAAATGAGGTGCGTTTTAGAAACCTTTCCCCATCACACGGTGTACCATCTTCTGGGTTTCTCATGTATGTTTTTGATGTAGGAAGATGCCCTTGAACCTGGAGATTTGGGACCCATGCGATGGGTACCACGCAGTATTACTTTAAAGGGTCTGCGTTTGCTCACCCAACCTCACCAAACCTCTCAGCCCCAAGAGTGTCCACCCTTATGTCTCATCCAGCTGTGCGTCTAGATATGGTCAATCCAGGTTGCATCACAGCCCCTGAACGCATTGTGTAAGAATTTCTCTCTCTTTCACTGTCTTTGTTTCATGGGTGTTTCAAAGTAATTTATTTTTATAATGGGGTTTAGCTGCTTTTCACTGCTGTGTTTATGCCGCTTTACACCCACTTGACACACTAACAGAGAGATATCAATACATAGGTTTTACGATTATTATTAGTCAGATATATTCTTGTGCGGTGAATAGGGCGTGCTGAGTCCAGTTCTCTGAGCAAGGAGTAGGTCTTGTCTATTACATATTGGGTTTATGGAACGGTATCTGAGCTAATTTGATACCCTTGTTTTATGTATCACCCCACCTCACCTTTCCCGTTAAGCAGCCATAGTGTGTTTTCTGCATGTGTGACTCTGTTCTGTTTTGTAATTCAGTTCAAGTGTAACGGTTTTTACATTCCCTCTATCAGTGATACCTTATGAGAAGTGTCCTTTTCTGTGTGACTTATTTCACTTAGAATCGTCGTACCTAAATCCACTCATCATGCTGCTACTAACCTTACGACATTGATTTCATGGCTGAGTGATATTCCATTGTACATAAGGACCACAACTTCTTTATCCATTTTTCTCTTTCCTGGGATATTTAAGGTGGAATGAAGTGGAGGTCCTGGTCAACAGAGCAGCCCTAAACTTTGGGGTGCTTGTGTCTTGCTGATTTTTAATTTTCCCAATTTATACCCCCATGAGTGGAAGTGCCCTATGCTCTCTAAGCTGTGTTTTTTCAGATGTTTCAGGACTCACCGGACACTTCTCCGGAGTGGCTCTTGGCAATTTACATCCCGCCCATCAGTGTAGCAAGGCTCCCATTTCTCCATGGCCTGTCCTGCATTTCTGGTTTTGACACTTTTTTCAGCATGGCCCTTTTGACCGATGGGAAGCGAGACTTCTTTGTAGCGCTGATTTGCCTTTCCAGGTGGCTTGGTTGGCCAAAAAGGGCGTATGCGTTTTTTCCTGAATATATTCAGGAAAAAACGCATACGCCCTTTTTGGCCAAGGGCATCATTGTCAACGTTTTGCCGCTTTTCATGTGCTTTAAAGGCGATTCGTATCTACCTCCTGAAATCTGTTTCCTGCAATTCTGCCTTGATTTCAAATCCTCTTCTTTGCCTTCCCTCAATATATTTGTGGACGACAGTTATCATTTATAACTCTGCAGGTTTGTGAATTGCAGTGCCCTGAACCTCCATTTTACAACTCGTTTTTATGGGAGCTGGCCACAAAATCGCAGAATGGCTTCAGGCCCTGTTCTGGTTCCGGGGGTCAGGCTGAGCCTGTGGTTAATTCTTCTTTCTGATGGGAAAATAGAGTGACCTGTGCCTGTCCCAACACCAAGAGCTAGTCTCTCGTTGGTTCCACGTCTTCCCGTTTATCCTCAGGACAAATTGCAACCCGCATGGAACAGGAGGTTAAAGGTGCTGATGCTCCAAGTAGGGAGCTTGCTAGTAAAGCGGCTGGAATGGCGAACCCGGGCACAAGGAGTTGAGAAATGAGGTGCGTTTTAGAAACCTTTCTCCATCACACGGTGTACCATCTTCTGGGTTTCTCATGCATGTTTTTGATGTAGGAAGATGCCCTTGAACCTGGAGATTTGGGACCCATGCGATGGGTACCACGCAGTATTCCTTTAAAGGGTCTGCGTTTGCTCACCCAACCTCACCAAACCTCTCAGCCCCAAGAGTGTCCACCCTTATGTCTCATCCAGCTGTGCGTCTAGATATGGTCAATCCAGGTTGCATCACAGCCCCTGAACGCATTGTATAAGAATTTCTCTCTCTTTCACTGTCTTTGTTTCATGGGTGTTTCAAAGTAATTTATTTTTATAATGGGGTTTAGCTGCTTTTCACTGCTGTGTTTATGCCGCTTTACACCCACTTGACACACTAACAGACAGATATCAATACATAGGTTTTACGATTATTATTAGTCAGATATATTCTTGTGCGGTGAATACGGCGTGCTGAGTCCAGTTCTCTGAGCAAGGAGTAGGTCTTGTCTATTACATATTGGGTTTATGGAACGGTATCTGAGCTAATTTGATACCCTTGTTTTATGTATCACCCCACCTCACCTTTCCCGTTAAGCAGCCATAGTGTGTTTTCTGCATGTGTGACTCTGTTCTGTTTTGTAATTCAGTTCAAGTGTAACGGTTTTTACATTCCCTCTATCAGTGATACCTTATGAGAAGTGTCCTTTTCTGTGTGACTTATTTCACTTAGAATCGTCGTACCTAAATCCACTCATCATGCTGCTACTAACCTTACGACATTGATTTCATGGCTGAGTGATATTCCATTGTACATAAGGACCACAACTTCTTTATCCATTTTTCTCTTTCCTGGGATATTTAAGGTGGAATGAAGTGGAGGTCCTGGTCAACAGAGCAGCCCTAAACTTTGGGGTGCTTGTGTCTTGCTGATTTTTAATTTTCCCAATTTATACCCCCATGAGTGGAAGTGCCCTATGCTCTCTAAGCTGTGTTTTTTCAGATGTTTCAGGCCTCACCGGACACTTCTCCGGAGTGGCTCTTGGCAATTTACATCCCGCCCATCAGTGTAGCAAGGCTCCCATTTCTCCATGGCCTGTCCTGCATTTCTGGTTTTGACACTTTTTTCAGCATGGCCCTTTTGACCGATGGGAAGCGAGACTTCTTTGTAGCGCTGATTTGCCTTTCCAGGTGGCTTGGTTGGCCAAAAAGGGCGTATGCGTTTTTTCCTGAATATATTCAGGAAAAAACGCATACGCCCTTTTTGGCCAAGGGCATCATTGTCAACGTTTTGCCGCTTTTCATGTGCTTTAAAGGCGATTCGTATCTACCTCCTGAAATCTGTTTCCTGCAATTCTGCCTTGATTTCAAATCCTCTTCTTTGCCTTCCCTCAATATATTTGTGGACGACAGTTATCATTTATAACTCTGCAGGTTTGTGAATTGCAGTGCCCTGAACCTCCATTTTACAACTCGTTTTTATGGGAGCTGGCCACAAAATCGCAGAATGGCTTCAGGCCCTGTTCTGGTTCCGGGGGTCAGGCTGAGCCTGTGGTTAATTCTTCTTTCTGATGGGAAAATAGAGTGACCTGTGCCTGTCCCAACACCAAGAGCTAGTCTCTCGTTGGTTCCACGTCTTCCCGTTTATCCTCAGGACAAATTGCAACCCGCATGGAACAGGAGGTTAAAGGTGCTGATGCTCCAAGTAGGGAGCTTGCTAGTAAAGCGGCTGGAATGGCGAACCCGGGCACAAGGAGTTGAGAAATGAGGTGCGTTTTAGAAACCTTTCTCCATCACACGGTGTACCATCTTCTGGGTTTCTCATGCATGTTTTTGATGTAGGAAGATGCCCTTGAACCTGGAGATTTGGGACCCATGCGATGGGTACCACGCAGTATTCCTTTAAAGGGTCTGCGTTTGCTCACCCAACCTCACCAAACCTCTCAGCCCCAAGAGTGTCCACCCTTATGTCTCATCCAGCTGTGCGTCTAGATATGGTCAATCCAGGTTGCATCACAGCCCCTGAACGCATTGTGTAAGAATTTCTCTCTCTTTCACTGTCTTTGTTTCATGGGTGTTTCAAAGTAATTTATTTTTATAATGGGGTTTAGCTGCTTTTCACTGCTGTGTTTATGCCGCTTTACACCCACTTGACACACTAACAGAGAGATATCAATACATAGGTTTTACGATTATTATTAGTCAGATATATTCTTGTGCGGTGAATAGGGCGTGCTGAGTCCAGTTCTCTGAGCAAGGAGTAGGTCTTGTCTATTACATATTGGGTTTATGGAACGGTATCTGAGCTAATTTGATACCCTTGTTTTATGTATCACCCCACCTCACCTTTCCCGTTAAGCAGCCATAGTGTGTTTTCTGCATGTGTGACTCTGTTCTGTTTTGTAATTCAGTTCAAGTGTAACGGTTTTTACATTCCCTCTATCAGTGATACCTTATGAGAAGTGTCCTTTTCTGTGTGACTTATTTCACTTAGAATCGTCGTACCTAAATCCACTCATCATGCTGCTACTAACCTTACGACATTGATTTCCTGGCTGAGTGATATTCCAATGTACATAAGGACCACAACTTCTTTATCCATTTTTCTCTTTCCTGGGATATTTAAGGTGGAATGAAGTGGAGGTCCTGGTCAACAGAGCAGCCCTAAACTTTGGGGTGCTTGTGTCTTGCTGATTTTTAATTTTCCCAATTTATACCCCCATGAGTGGAAGTGCCCTATGCTCTCTAAGCTGTGTTTTTCAGATGTTTCAGGACTCACCGGACACTTCTCCAGAGTGGCTCTTGGCAATTTACATCCCGCCCATCAGTGTAGCAAGGCTCCCATTTCTCCATGGCCTGTCCTGCATTTCTGGTTTTGACACTTTTTTCAGCATGGCCCTTTTGACCGATGGGAAGCGAGACTTCTTTGTAGCGCTGATTTGCCTTTCCAGGTTCCTTGGTTGGCCAAAAAGGGCGTATGCGTTTTTTCCTGAATATATTCAGGAAAAAACGCATACGCCCTTTTTGGCCAAGGGCATCATTGTCAACGTTTTGCCGCTTTTCATGTGCTTTAAAGGCGATTCGTATCTACCTCCTGAAATCTGTTTCCTGCAATTCTGCCTTGATTTCAAATCCTCTTCTTTGCCTTCCCTCAATATATTTGTGGACGAGAGTTATCATTTATAACTCTGCAGGTTTGTGAATTGCAGTGCCCTGAACCTCCATTTTACAACTCGTTTTTATGGGAGCTGGCCGCAAAATCGCAGAATGGCTTCAGGCCCTGTTCTGGTTCCGGGGGGCAGGCTGAGCCTGTGGTTAATTCTTCTTTCTGATGGGAAAATAGAGTGACCTGTGCCTGTCCCAACACCAAGAGCTAGTCTCTCGTTGGTTCCACGTCTTCCCGTTTATCCTCAGGACAAATTGCAACCTGTATGGAACAGGAGGTTAAAGGTGCTGATGCTCCAAGTAGGGAGCTTGCTAGTAAAGCGGCTGGAATGGCGAACCCGGGCACAAGGAGATGAGAAATGAGGTGCGTTTTAGAAACCTTTCCCCATCACACGGTGTACCATCTTCTGGGTTTCTCATGCATGTTTTTGATGTAGGAAGATGCCCTTGAACCTGGAGATTTGGGACCCATGCGATGGGTACCACGCAGTATTCCTTTAAAGGGTCTGCGTTTGCTCACCCAACCTCACCAAACCTCTCAGCCCCAAGAGTGTCCACCCTTATGTCTCATCCAGCTGTGCGTCTAGATATGGTCAATCCAGGTTGCATCACAGCCCCTGAACGCATTGTGTAAGAATTTCTCTCTCTTTCACTGTCTTTGTTTCATGGGTGTTTCAAAGTAATTTATTTTTATAATGGGGTTTAGCTGCTTTTCACTGCTGTGTTTATGCCGCTTTACACCCACTTGACACACTAACAGAGAGATATCAATACATAGGTTTTACGATTATTATTAGTCAGATATATTCTTGTGCGGTGAATAGGGCGTGCTGAGTCCAGTTCTCTGAGCAAGGAGTAGGTCTTGTCTATTACATATTGGGTTTATGGAACGGTATCTGAGCTAATTTGATACCCTTGTTTTATGTATCACCCCACCTCACCTTTCCCGTTAAGCAGCCATAGTGTGTTTTCTGCATGTGTGACTCTGTTCTGTTTTGTAATTCAGTTCAAGTGTAACGGTTTTTACATTCCCTCTATCAGTGATACCTTATGAGAAGTGTCCTTTTCTGTGTGACTTATTTCACTTAGAATCGTCGTACCTAAATCCACTCATCATGCTGCTACTAACCTTACGACATTGATTTCATGGCTGAGTGATATTCCATTGTACATAAGGACCACAACTTCTTTATCCATTTTTCTCTTTCCTGGGATATTTAAGGTGGAATGAAGTGGAGGTCCTGGTCAACAGAGCAGCCCTAAACTTTGGGGTGCTTGTGTCTTGCTGATTTTTAATTTTCCCAATTTATACCCCCATGAGTGGAAGTGCCCTATGCTCTCTAAGCTGTGTTTTTTCAGATGTTTCAGGACTCACCGGACACTTCTCCGGAGTGGCTCTTGGCAATTTACATCCCGCCCATCAGTGTAGCAAGGCTCCCATTTCTCCATGGCCTGTCCTGCATTTCTGGTTTTGACACTTTTTTCAGCATGGCCCTTTTGACCGATGGGAAGCGAGACTTCTTTGTAGCGCTGATTTGCCTTTCCAGGTGGCTTGGTTGGCCAAAAAGGGCGTATGCGTTTTTTCCTGAATATATTCAGGAAAAAACGCATACGCCCTTTTTGGCCAAGGGCATCATTGTCAACGTTTTGCCGCTTTTCATGTGCTTTAAAGGCGATTCGTATCTACCTCCTGAAATCTGTTTCCTGCAATTCTGCCTTGATTTCAAATCCTCTTCTTTGCCTTCCCTCAATATATTTGTGGACGACAGTTATCATTTATAACTCTGCAGGTTTGTGAATTGCAGTGCCCTGAAGCTCCATTTTACAACTCGTTTTTATGGGAGCTGGCCACAAAATCGCAGAATGGCTTCAGGCCCTCTTCTGGTTCCGGGGGTCAGGCTGAGCCTGTGGTTAATTCTTCTTTCTGATGGGAAAATAGAGTGACCTGTGCCTGTCCCAACACCAAGAGCTAGTCTCTCGTTGGTTCCACGTCTTCCCGTTTATCCTCAGGACAAATTGCAACCCGCATGGAACAGGAGGTTAAAGGTGCTGATGCTCCAAGTAGGGAGCTTGCTAGTAAAGCGGCTGGAATGGCGAACCCGGGCACAAGGAGTTGAGAAATGAGGTGCGTTTTAGAAACCTTTCTCCATCACACGGTGTACCATCTTCTGGGTTTCTCATGCATGTTTTTGATGTAGGAAGATGCCCTTGAACCTGGAGATTTGGGACCCATGCGATGGGTACCACGCAGTATTCCTTTAAAGGGTCTGCGTTTGCTCACCCAACCTCACCAAACCTCTCAGCCCCAAGAGTGTCCACCCTTATGTCTCATCCAGCTGTGCGTCTAGATATGGTCAATCCAGGTTGCATCACAGCCCCTGAACGCATTGTGTAAGAATTTCTCTCTCTTTCACTGTCTTTGTTTCATGGGTGTTTCAAAGTAATTTATTTTTATAATGGGGTTTAGCTGCTTTTCACTGCTGTGTTTATGCCGCTTTACACCCACTTGACACACTAACAGACAGATATCAATACATAGGTTTTACGATTATTATTAGTCAGATATATTCTTGTGCGGTGAATACGGCGTGCTGAGTCCAGTTCTCTGAGCAAGGAGTAGGTCTTGTCTATTACATATTGGGTTTATGGAACGGTATCTGAGCTAATTTGATACCCTTGTTTTATGTATCACCCCACCTCACCTTTCCCGTTAAGCAGCCATAGTGTGTTTTCTGCATGTGTGACTCTGTTCTGTTTTGTAATTCAGTTCAAGTGTAACGGTTTTTACATTCCCTCTATCAGTGATACCTTATGAGAAGTGTCCTTTTCTGTGTGACTTATTTCACTTAGAATCGTCGTACCTAAATCCACTCATCATGCTGCTACTAACCTTACGACATTGATTTCATGGCTGAGTGATATTCCATTGTACATAAGGACCACAACTTCTTTATCCATTTTTCTCTTTCCTGGGATATTGAAGGTGGAATGAAGTGGAGGTCCTGGTCAACAGAGCAGCCCTAAACTTTGGGGTGCTTGTGTCTTGCTGATTTTTAATTTTCCCAATTTATACCCCCATGAGTGGAAGTGCCCTATGCTCTCTAAGCTGTGTTTTTTCAGATGTTTCAGGACTCACCGGACACTTCTCCGGAGTGGCTCTTGGCAATTTACATCCCGCCCATCAGTGTAGCAAGGCTCCCATTTCTCCATGGCCTGTCCTGCATTTCTGGTTTTGACACTTTTTTCAGCATGGCCCTTTTGATCGATGGGAAGCGAGACTTCTTTGTAGCGCTGATTTGCCTTTCCAGGTGGCTTGGTTGGCCAAAAAGGGCGTATGCGTTTTTTCCTGAATATATTCAGGAAAAAACGCATACGCCCTTTTTGGCCAAGGGCATCATTGTCAACGTTTTGCCGCTTTTCATGTGCTTTAAAGGCGATTCGTATCTACCTCCTGAAATCTGTTTCCTGCAATTCTGCCTTGATTTCAAATCCTCTTCTTTGCCTTCCCTCAATATATTTGTGGACGACAGTTATCATTTATAACTCTGCAGGTTTGTGAATTGCAGTGCCCTGAAGCTCCATTTTACAACTCGTTTTTATGGGAGCTGGCCACAAAATCGCAGAATGGCTTCAGGCCCTGTTCTGGTTCCGGGGGTCAGGCTGAGCCTGTGGTTAATTCTTCTTTCTGATGGGAAAATAGAGTGACCTGTGCCTGTCCCAACACCAAGAGCTAGTCTCTCGTTGGTTCCACGTCTTCCCGTTTATCCTCAGGACAAATTGCAACCTGTATGGAACAGGAGGTTAAAGGTGCTGATGCTCCAAGTAGGGAGCTTGCTAGTAAAGCGGCTGGAATGGCGAACCCGGGCACAAGGAGTTGAGAAATGAGGTGCGTTTTAGAAACCTTTCTCCATCACACGGTGTACCATCTTCTGGGTTTCTCATGCATGTTTTTGATGTAGGAAGATGCCCTTGAACCTGGAGATTTGGGACCCATGCGATGGGTACCACGCAGTATTCCTTTAAAGGGTCTGCGTTTGCTCACCCAACCTCACCAAACCTCTCAGCCCCAAGAGTGTCCACCCTTATGTCTCATCCAGCTGTGCGTCTAGATATGGTCAATCCAGGTTGCATCACAGCCCCTGAACGCATTGTGTAAGAATTTCTCTCTCTTTCACTGTCTTTGTTTCATGGGTGTTTCAAAGTAATTTATTTTTATAATGGGGTTTAGCTGCTTTTCACTGCTGTGTTTATGCCGCTTTACACCCACTTGACACACTAACAGAGAGATATCAATACATAGGTTTTACGATTATTATTAGTCAGATATATTCTTGTGCGGTGAATAGGGCGTGCTGAGTCCAGTTCTCTGAGCAAGGAGTAGGTCTTGTCTATTACATATTGGGTTTATGGAACGGTATCTGAGCTAATTTGATACCCTTGTTTTATGTATCACCCCACCTCACCTTTCCCGTTAAGCAGCCATAGTGTGTTTTCTGCATGTGTGACTCTGTTCTGTTTTGTAATTCAGTTCAAGTGTAACGGTTTTTACATTCCCTCTATCAGTGATACCTTATGAGAAGTGTCCTTTTCTGTGTGACTTATTTCACTTAGAATCGTCGTACCTAAATCCACTCATCATGCTGCTACTAACCTTACGACATTGATTTCATGGCTGAGTGATATTCCATTGTACATAAGGACCACAACTTCTTTATCCATTTTTCTCTTTCCTGGGATATTTAAGGTGGAATGAAGTGGAGGTCCTGGTCAACAGAGCAGCCCTAAACTTTGGGGTGCTTGTGTCTTGCTGATTTTTAATTTTCCCAATTTATACCCCCATGAGTGGAAGTGCCCTATGCTCTCTAAGCTGTGTTTTTTCAGATGTTTCAGGACTCACCGGACACTTCTCCGGAGTGGCTCTTGGCAATTTACATCCCGCCCATCAGTGTAGCAAGGCTCCCATTTCTCCATGGCCTGTCCTGCATTTCTGGTTTTGACACTTTTTTCAGCATGGCCCTTTTGACCGATGGGAAGCGAGACTTCTTTGTAGCGCTGATTTGCCTTTCCAGGTGGCTTGGTTGGCCAAAAAGGGCGTATGCGTTTTTTCCTGAATATATTCAGGAAAAAACGCATACGCCCTTTTTGGCCAAGGGCATCATTGTCAACGTTTTGCCGCTTTTCATGTGCTTTAAAGGCGATTCGTATCTACCTCCTGAAATCTGTTTCCTGCAATTCTGCCTTGATTTCAAATCCTCTTCTTTGCCTTCCCTCAATATATTTGTGGACGACAGTTATCATTTATAACTCTGCAGGTTTGTGAATTGCAGTGCCCTGAAGCTCCATTTTACAACTCGTTTTTATGGGAGCTGGCCACAAAATCGCAGAATGGCTTCAGGCCCTGTTCTGGTTCCGGGGGTCAGGCTGAGCCTGTGGTTAATTCTTCTTTCTGATGGGAAAATAGAGTGACCTGTGCCTGTCCCAACACCAAGAGCTAGTCTCTCGTTGGTTCCACGTCTTCCCGTTTATCCTCAGGACAAATTGCAACCCGCATGGAACAGGAGGTTAAAGGTGCTGATGCTCCAAGTAGGGAGCTTGCTAGTAAAGCGGCTGGAATGGCGAACCCGGGCACAAGGAGTTGAGAAATGAGGTGCGTTTTAGAAACCTTTCTCCATCACACGGTGTACCATCTTCTGGGTTTCTCATGCATGTTTTTGATGTAGGAAGATGCCCTTGAACCTGGAGATTTGGGACCCATGCGATGGGTACCACGCAGTATTCCTTTAAAGGGTCTGCGTTTGCTCACCCAACCTCACCAAACCTCTCAGCCCCAAGAGTGTCCACCCTTATGTCTCATCCAGCTGTGCGTCTAGATATGGTCAATCCAGGTTGCATCACAGCCCCTGAACGCATTGTGTAAGAATTTCTCTCTCTTTCACTGTCTTTGTTTCATGGGTGTTTCAAAGTAATTTATTTTTATAATGGGGTTTAGCTGCTTTTCACTGCTGTGTTTATGCCGCTTTACACCCACTTGACACACTAACAGAGAGATATCAATACATAGGTTTTACGATTATTATTAGTCAGATATATTCTTGTGCGGTGAATACGGCGTGCTGAGTCCAGTTCTCTGAGCAAGGAGTAGGTCTTGTCTATTACATATTGGGTTTATGGAACGGTATCTGAGCTAATTTGATACCCTTGTTTTATGTATCACCCCACCTCACCTTTCCCGTTAAGCAGCCATAGTGTGTTTTCTGCATGTGTGACTCTGTTCTGTTTTGTAATTCAGTTCAAGTGTAACGGTTTTTACATTCCCTCTATCAGTGATACCTTATGAGAAGTGTCCTTTTCTGTGTGACTTATTTCACTTAGAATCGTCGTACCTAAATCCACTCATCATGCTGCTACTAACCTTACGACATTGATTTCATGGCTGAGTGATATTCCATTGTACATAAGGACCACAACTTCTTTATCCATTTTTCTCTTTCCTGGGATATTGAAGGTGGAATGAAGTGGAGGTCCTGGTCAACAGAGCAGCCCTAAACTTTGGGGTGCTTGTGTCTTGCTGATTTTTAATTTTCCCAATTTATACCCCCATGAGTGGAAGTGCCCTATGCTCTCTAAGCTGTGTTTTTTCAGATGTTTCAGGACTCACCGGACACTTCTCCGGAGTGGCTCTTGGCAATTTACATCCCGCCCATCAGTGTAGCAAGGCTCCCATTTCTCCATGGCCTGTCCTGCATTTCTGGTTTTGACACTTTTTTCAGCATGGCCCTTTTGATCGATGGGAAGCGAGACTTCTTTGTAGCGCTGATTTGCCTTTCCAGGTGGCTTGGTTGGCCAAAAAGGGCGTATGCGTTTTTTCCTGAATATATTCAGGAAAAAACGCATACGCCCTTTTTGGCCAAGGGCATCATTGTCAACGTTTTGCCGCTTTTCATGTGCTTTAAAGGCGATTCGTATCTACCTCCTGAAATCTGTTTCCTGCAATTCTGCCTTGATTTCAAATCCTCTTCTTTGCCTTCCCTCAATATATTTGTGGACGACAGTTATCATTTATAACTCTGCAGGTTTGTGAATTGCAGTGCCCTGAAGCTCCATTTTACAACTCGTTTTTATGGGAGCTGGCCACAAAATCGCAGAATGGCTTCAGGCCCTGTTCTGGTTCCGGGGGTCAGGCTGAGCCTGTGGTTAATTCTTCTTTCTGATGGGAAAATAGAGTGACCTGTGCCTGTCCCAACACCAAGAGCTAGTCTCTCGTTGGTTCCACGTCTTCCCGTTTATCCTCAGGACAAATTGCAACCCGCATGGAACAGGAGGTTAAAGGTGCTGATGCTCCAAGTAGGGAGCTTGCTAGTAAAGCGGCTGGAATGGCGAACCCGGGCACAAGGAGTTGAGAAATGAGGTGCGTTTTAGAAACCTTTCTCCATCACACGGTGTACCATCTTCTGGGTTTCTCATGCATGTTTTTGATGTAGGAAGATGCCCTTGAACCTGGAGATTTGGGACCCATGCGATGGGTACCACGCAGTATTCCTTTAAAGGGTCTGCGTTTGCTCACCCAACCTCACCAAACCTCTCAGCCCCAAGAGTGTCCACCCTTATGTCTCATCCAGCTGTGCGTCTAGATATGGTCAATCCAGGTTGCATCACAGCCCCTGAACGCATTGTGTAAGAATTTCTCTCTCTTTCACTGTCTTTGTTTCATGGGTGTTTCAAAGTAATTTATTTTTATAATGGGGTTTAGCTGCTTTTCACTGCTGTGTTTATGCCGCTTTACACCCACTTGACACACTAACAGACAGATATCAATACATAGGTTTTACGATTATTATTAGTCAGATATATTCTTGTGCGGTGAATACGGCGTGCTGAGTCCAGTTCTCTGAGCAAGGAGTAGGTCTTGTCTATTACATATTGGGTTTATGGAACGGTATCTGAGCTAATTTGATACCCTTGTTTTATGTATCACCCCACCTCACCTTTCCCGTTAAGCAGCCATAGTGTGTTTTCTGCATGTGTGACTCTGTTCTGTTTTGTAATTCAGTTCAAGTGTAACGGTTTTTACATTCCCTCTATCAGTGATACCTTATGAGAAGTGTCCTTTTCTGTGTGACTTATTTCACTTAGAATCGTCGTACCTAAATCCACTCATCATGCTGCTACTAACCTTACGACATTGATTTCATGGCTGAGTGATATTCCATTGTACATAAGGACCACAACTTCTTTATCCATTTTTCTCTTTCCTGGGATATTGAAGGTGGAATGAAGTGGAGGTCCTGGTCAACAGAGCAGCCCTAAACTTTGGGGTGCTTGTGTCTTGCTGATTTTTAATTTTCCCAATTTATACCCCCATGAGTGGAAGTGCCCTATGCTCTCTAAGCTGTGTTTTTTCAGATGTTTCAGGACTCACCGGACACTTCTCCGGAGTGGCTCTTGGCAATTTACATCCCGCCCATCAGTGTAGCAAGGCTCCCATTTCTCCATGGCCTTTCCTGCATTTCTGGTTTTGACACTTTTTTCAGCATGGCCCTTTTGATCGATGGGAAGCGAGACTTCTTTGTAGCGCTGATTTGCCTTTCCAGGTGGCTTGGTTGGCCAAAAAGGGCGTATGCGTTTTTTCCTGAATATATTCAGGAAAAAACGCATACGCCCTTTTTGGCCAAGGGCATCATTGTCAACGTTTTGCCGCTTTTCATGTGCTTTAAAGGCGATTCGTATCTACCTCCTGAAATCTGTTTCCTGCAATTCTGCCTTGATTTCAAATCCTCTTCTTTGCCTTCCCTCAATATATTTGTGGACGACAGTTATCATTTATAACTCTGCAGGTTTGTGAATTGCAGTGCCCTGAACCTCCATTTTACAACTCGTTTTTATGGGAGCTGGCCACAAAATCGCAGAATGGCTTCAGGCCCTGTTCTGGTTCCGGGGGTCAGGCTGAGCCTGTGGTTAATTCTTCTTTCTGATGGGAAAATAGAGTGACCTGTGCCTGTCCCAACACCAAGAGCTAGTCTCTCGTTGGTTCCACGTCTTCCCGTTTATCCTCAGGACAAATTGCAACCCGCATGGAACAGGAGGTTAAAGGTGCTGATGCTCCAAGTAGGGAGCTTGCTAGTAAAGCGGCTGGAATGGCGAACCCGGGCACAAGGAGTTGAGAAATGAGGTGCGTTTTAGAAACCTTTCTCCATCACACGGTGTACCATCTTCTGGGTTTCTCATGCATGTTTTTGATGTAGGAAGATGCCCTTGAACCTGGAGATTTGGGACCCATGCGATGGGTACCACGCAGTATTCCTTTAAAGGGTCTGCGTTTGCTCACCCAACCTCACCAAACCTCTCAGCCCCAAGAGTGTCCACCCTTATGTCTCATCCAGCTGTGCGTCTAGATATGGTCAATCCAGGTTGCATCACAGCCCCTGAACGCATTGTGTAAGAATTTCTCTCTCTTTCACTGTCTTTGTTTCATGGGTGTTTCAAAGTAATTTATTTTTATAATGGGGTTTAGCTGCTTTTCACTGCTGTGTTTATGCCGCTTTACACCCACTTGACACACTAACAGAGAGATATCAATACATAGGTTTTACGATTATTATTAGTCAGATATATTCTTGTGCGGTGAATAGGGCGTGCTGAGTCCAGTTCTCTGAGCAAGGAGTAGGTCTTGTCTATTACATATTGGGTTTATGGAACGGTATCTGAGCTAATTTGATACCCTTGTTTTATGTATCACCCCACCTCACCTTTCCCGTTAAGCAGCCATAGTGTGTTTTCTGCATGTGTGACTCTGTTCTGTTTTGTAATTCAGTTCAAGTGTAACGGTTTTTACATTCCCTCTATCAGTGATACCTTATGAGAAGTGTCCTTTTCTGTGTGACTTATTTCACTTAGAATCGTCGTACCTAAATCCACTCATCATGCTGCTACTAACCTTACGACATTGATTTCATGGCTGAGTGATATTCCATTGTACATAAGGACCACAACTTCTTTATCCATTTTTCTCTTTCCTGGGATATTTAAGGTGGAATGAAGTGGAGGTCCTGGTCAACAGAGCAGCCCTAAACTTTGGGGTGCTTGTGTCTTGCTGATTTTTAATTTTCCCAATTTATACCCCCATGAGTGGAAGTGCCCTATGCTCTCTAAGCTGTGTTTTTTCAGATGTTTCAGGACTCACCGGACACTTCTCCGGAGTGGCTCTTGGCAATTTACATCCCGCCCATCAGTGTAGCAAGGCTCCCATTTCTCCATGGCCTGTCCTGCATTTCTGGTTTTGACACTTTTTTCAGCATGGCCCTTTTGATCGATGGGAAGCGAGACTTCTTTGTAGCGCTGATTTGCCTTTCCAGGTGGCTTGGTTGGCCAAAAAGGGCGTATGCGTTTTTTCCTGAATATATTCAGGAAAAAACGCATACGCCCTTTTTGGCCAAGGGCATCATTGTCAACGTTTTGCCGCTTTTCATGTGCTTTAAAGGCGATTCGTATCTACCTCCTGAAATCTGTTTCCTGCAATTCTGCCTTGATTTCAAATCCTCTTCTTTGCCTTCCCTCAATATATTTGTGGACGACAGTTATCATTTATAACTCTGCAGGTTTGTGAATTGCAGTGCCCTGAAGCTCCATTTTACAACTCGTTTTTATGGGAGCTGGCCACAAAATCGCAGAATGGCTTCAGGCCCTGTTCTGGTTCCGGGGGTCAGGCTGAGCCTGTGGTTAATTCTTCTTTCTGATGGGAAAATAGAGTGACCTGTGCCTGTCCCAACACCAAGAGCTAGTCTCTCGTTGGTTCCACGTCTTCCCGTTTATCCTCAGGACAAATTGCAACCCGCATGGAACAGGAGGTTAAAGGTGCTGATGCTCCAAGTAGGGAGCTTGCTAGTAAAGCGGCTGGAATGGCGAACCCGGGCACAAGGAGTTGAGAAATGAGGTGCGTTTTAGAAACCTTTCTCCATCACACGGTGTACCATCTTCTGGGTTTCTCATGCATGTTTTTGATGTAGGAAGATGCCCTTGAACCTGGAGATTTGGGACCCATGCGATGGGTACCACGCAGTATTCCTTTAAAGGGTCTGCGTTTGCTCACCCAACCTCACCAAACCTCTCAGCCCCAAGAGTGTCCACCCTTATGTCTCATCCAGCTGTGCGTCTAGATATGGTCAATCCAGGTTGCATCACAGCCCCTGAACGCATTGTGTAAGAATTTCTCTCTCTTTCACTGTCTTTGTTTCATGGGTGTTTCAAAGTAATTTATTTTTATAATGGGGTTTAGCTGCTTTTCACTGCTGTGTTTATGCCGCTTTACACCCACTTGACACACTAACAGAGAGATATCAATACATAGGTTTTACGATTATTATTAGTCAGATATATTCTTGTGCGGTGAATAGGGCGTGCTGAGTCCAGTTCTCTGAGCAAGGAGTAGGTCTTGTCTATTACATATTGGGTTTATGGAACGGTATCTGAGCTAATTTGATACCCTTGTTTTATGTATCACCCCACCTCACCTTTCCCGTTAAGCAGCCATAGTGTGTTTTCTGCATGTGTGACTCTGTTCTGTTTTGTAATTCAGTTCAAGTGTAACGGTTTTTACATTCCCTCTATCAGTGATACCTTATGAGAAGTGTCCTTTTCTGTGTGACTTATTTCACTTAGAATCGTCGTACCTAAATCCACTCATCATGCTGCTACTAACCTTACGACATTGATTTCATGGCTGAGTGATATTCCATTGTACATAAGGACCACAACTTCTTTATCCATTTTTCTCTTTCCTGGGATATTTAAGGTGGAATGAAGTGGAGGTCCTGGTCAACAGAGCAGCCCTAAACTTTGGGGTGCTTGTGTCTTGCTGATTTTTAATTTTCCCAATTTATACCCCCATGAGTGGAAGTGCCCTATGCTCTCTAAGCTGTGTTTTTTCAGATGTTTCAGGACTCACCGGACACTTCTCCGGAGTGGCTCTTGGCAATTTACATCCCGCCCATCAGTGTAGCAAGGCTCCCATTTCTCCATGGCCTGTCCTGCATTTCTGGTTTTGACACTTTTTTCAGCATGGCCCTTTTGACCGATGGGAAGCGAGACTTCTTTGTAGCGCTGATTTGCCTTTCCAGGTGGCTTGGTTGGCCAAAAAGGGCGTATGCGTTTTTTCCTGAATATATTCAGGAAAAAACGCATACGCCCTTTTTGGCCAAGGGCATCATTGTCAACGTTTTGCCGCTTTTCATGTGCTTTAAAGGCGATTCGTATCTACCTCCTGAAATCTGTTTCCTGCAATTCTGCCTTGATTTCAAATCCTCTTCTTTGCCTTCCCTCAATATATTTGTGGACGAGAGTTATCATTTATAACTCTGCAGGTTTGTGAATTGCAGTGCCCTGAAGCTCCATTTTACAACTCGTTTTTATGGGAGCTGTCCACAAAATCGCAGAATGGCTTCAGGCCCTGTTCTGGTTCCGGGGGTCAGGCTGAGCCTGTGGTTAATTCTTCTTTCTGATGGGAAAATAGAGTGACCTGTGCCTGTCCCAACACCAAGAGCTAGTCTCTCGTTGGTTCCACGTCTTCCCGTTTATCCTCAGGACAAATTGCAACCCGCATGGAACAGGAGGTTAAAGGTGCTGATGCTCCAAGTAGGGAGCTTGCTAGTAAAGCGGCTGGAATGGCGAACCCGGGCACAAGGAGTTGAGAAATGAGGTGCGTTTTAGAAACCTTTCTCCATCACACGGTGTACCATCTTCTGGGTTTCTCATGCATGTTTTTGATGTAGGAAGATGCCCTTGAACCTGGAGATTTGGGACCCATGCGATGGGTACCACGCAGTATTCCTTTAAAGGGTCTGCGTTTGCTCACCCAACCTCACCAAACCTCTCAGCCCCAAGAGTGTCCACCCTTATGTCTCATCCAGCTGTGCGTCTAGATATGGTCAATCCAGGTTGCATCACAGCCCCTGAACGCATTGTGTAAGAATTTCTCTCTCTTTCACTGTCTTTGTTTCATGGGTGTTTCAAAGTAATTTATTTTTATAATGGGGTTTAGCTGCTTTTCACTGCTGTGTTTATGCCGCTTTACACCCACTTGACACACTAACAGAGAGATATCAATACATAGGTTTTACGATTATTATTAGTCAGATATATTCTTGTGCGGTGAATAGGGCGTGCTGAGTCCAGTTCTCTGAGCAAGGAGTAGGTCTTGTCTATTACATATTGGGTTTATGGAACGGTATCTGAGCTAATTTGATACCCTTGTTTTATGTATCACCCCACCTCACCTTTCCCGTTAAGCAGCCATAGTGTGTTTTCTGCATGTGTGACTCTGTTCTGTTTTGTAATTCAGTTCAAGTGTAACGGTTTTTACATTCCCTCTATCAGTGATACCTTATGAGAAGTGTCCTTTTCTGTGTGACTTATTTCACTTAGAATCGTCGTACCTAAATCCACTCATCATGCTGCTACTAACCTTACGACATTGATTTCATGGCTGAGTGATATTCCATTGTACATAAGGACCACAACTTCTTTATCCATTTTTCTCTTTCCTGGGATATTTAAGGTGGAATGAAGTGGAGGTCCTGGTCAACAGAGCAGCCCTAAACTTTGGGGTGCTTGTGTCTTGCTGATTTTTAATTTTCCCAATTTATACCCCCATGAGTGGAAGTGCCCTATGCTCTCTAAGCTGTGTTTTTTCAGATGTTTCAGGACTCACCGGACACTTCTCCGGAGTGGCTCTTGGCAATTTACATCCCGCCCATCAGTGTAGCAAGGCTCCCATTTCTCCATGGCCTGTCCTGCATTTCTGGTTTTGACACTTTTTTCAGCATGGCCCTTTTGACCGATGGGAAGCGAGACTTCTTTGTAGCGCTGATTTGCCTTTCCAGGTGGCTTGGTTGGCCAAAAAGGGCGTATGCGTTTTTTCCTGAATATATTCAGGAAAAAACGCATACGCCCTTTTTGGCCAAGGGCATCATTGTCAACGTTTTGCCGCTTTTCATGTGCTTTAAAGGCGATTCGTATCTACCTCCTGAAATCTGTTTCCTGCAATTCTGCCTTGATTTCAAATCCTCTTCTTTGCCTTCCCTCAATATATTTGTGGACGACAGTTATCATTTATAACTCTGCAGGTTTGTGAATTGCAGTGCCCTGAAGCTCCATTTTACAACTCGTTTTTATGGGAGCTGGCCACAAAATCGCAGAATGGCTTCAGGCCCTGTTCTGGTTCCGGGGGTCAGGCTGAGCCTGTGGTTAATTCTTCTTTCTGATGGGAAAATAGAGTGACCTGTGCCTGTCCCAACACCAAGAGCTAGTCTCTCGTTGGTTCCACGTCTTCCCGTTTATCCTCAGGACAAATTGCAACCCTCATGGAACAGGAGGTTAAAGGTGCTGATGCTCCAAGTAGGGAGCTTGCTAGTAAAGCGGCTGGAATGGCGAACCCGGGCACAAGGAGTTGAGAAATGAGGTGCGTTTTAGAAACCTTTCTCCATCACACGGTGTACCATCTTCTGGGTTTCTCATGCATGTTTTTGATGTAGGAAGATGCCCTTGAACCTGGAGATTTGGGACCCATGCGATGGGTACCACGCAGTATTCCTTTAAAGGGTCTGCGTTTGCTCACCCAACCTCACCAAACCTCTCAGCCCCAAGAGTGTCCACCCTTATGTCTCATCCAGCTGTGCGTCTAGATATGGTCAATCCAGGTTGCATCACAGCCCCTGAACGCATTGTGTAAGAATTTCTCTCTCTTTCACTGTCTTTGTTTCATGGGTGTTTCAAAGTAATTTATTTTTATAATGGGGTTTAGCTGCTTTTCACTGCTGTGTTTATGCCGCTTTACACCCACTTGACACACTAACAGAGAGATATCAATACATAGGTTTTACGATTATTATTAGTCAGATATATTCTTGTGCGGTGAATAGGGCGTGCTGAGTCCAGTTCTCTGAGCAAGGAGTAGGTCTTGTCTATTACATATTGGGTTTATGGAACGGTATCTGAGCTAATTTGATACCCTTGTTTTATGTATCACCCCACCTCACCTTTCCCGTTAAGCAGCCATAGTGTGTTTTCTGCATGTGTGACTCTGTTCTGTTTTGTAATTCAGTTCAAGTGTAACGGTTTTTACATTCCCTCTATCAGTGATACCTTATGAGAAGTGTCCTTTTCTGTGTGACTTATTTCACTTAGAATCGTCGTACCTAAATCCACTCATCATGCTGCTACTAACCTTACGACATTGATTTCATGGCTGAGTGATATTCCATTGTACATAAGGACCACAACTTCTTTATCCATTTTTCTCTTTCCTGGGATATTTAAGGTGGAATGAAGTGGAGGTCCTGGTCAACAGAGCAGCCCTAAACTTTGGGGTGCTTGTGTCTTGCTGATTTTTAATTTTCCCAATTTATACCCCCATGAGTGGAAGTGCCCTATGCTCTCTAAGCTGTGTTTTTTCAGATGTTTCAGGACTCACCGGACACTTCTCCGGAGTGGCTCTTGGCAATTTACATCCCGCCCATCAGTGTAGCAAGGCTCCCATTTCTCCATGGCCTGTCCTGCATTTCTGGTTTTGACACTTTTTTCAGCATGGCCCTTTTGACCGATGGGAAGCGAGACTTCTTTGTAGCGCTGATTTGCCTTTCCAGGTGGCTTGGTTGGCCAAAAAGGGCGTATGCGTTTTTTCCTGAATATATTCAGGAAAAAACGCATACGCCCTTTTTGGCCAAGGGCATCATTGTCAACGTTTTGCCGCTTTTCATGTGCTTTAAAGGCGATTCGTATCTACCTCCTGAAATCTGTTTCCTGCAATTCTGCCTTGATTTCAAATCCTCTTCTTTGCCTTCCCTCAATATATTTGTGGACGACAGTTATCATTTATAACTCTGCAGGTTTGTGAATTGCAGTGCCCTGAAGCTCCATTTTACAACTCGTTTTTATGGGAGCTGGCCACAAAATCGCAGAATGGCTTCAGGCCCTGTTCTGGTTCCGGGGGTCAGGCTGAGCCTGTGGTTAATTCTTCTTTCTGATGGGAAAATAGAGTGACCTGTGCCTGTCCCAACACCAAGAGCTAGTCTCTCGTTGGTTCCACGTCTTCCCGTTTATCCTCAGGACAAATTGCAACCTGCATGGAACAGGAGGTTAAAGGTGCTGATGCTCCAAGTAGGGAGCTTGCTAGTAAAGCGGCTGGAATGGCGAACCCGGGCACAAGGAGTTGAGAAATGAGGTGCGTTTTAGAAACCTTTCTCCATCACACGGTGTACCATCTTCTGGGTTTCTCATGCATGTTTTTGATGTAGGAAGATGCCCTTGAACCTGGAGATTTGGGACCCATGCGATGGGTACCACGCAGTATTCCTTTAAAGGGTCTGCGTTTGCTCACCCAACCTCACCAAACCTCTCAGCCCCAAGAGTGTCCACCCTTATGTCTCATCCAGCTGTGCGTCTAGATATGGTCAATCCAGGTTGCATCACAGCCCCTGAACGCATTGTGTAAGAATTTCTCTCTCTTTCACTGTCTTTGTTTCATGGGTGTTTCAAAGTAATTTATTTTTATAATGGGGTTTAGCTGCTTTTCACTGCTGTGTTTATGCCGCTTTACACCCACTTGACACACTAACAGACAGATATCAATACATAGGTTTTACGATTATTATTAGTCAGATATATTCTTGTGCGGTGAATACGGCGTGCTGAGTACAGTTCTCTGAGCAAGGAGTAGGTCTTGTCTATTACATATTGGGTTTATGGAACGGTATCTGAGCTAATTTGATACCCTTGTTTTATGTATCACCCCACCTCACCTTTCCCGTTAAGCAGCCATAGTGTGTTTTCTGCATGTGTGACTCTGTTCTGTTTTGTAATTCAGTTCAAGTGTAACGGTTTTTACATTCCCTCTATCAGTGATACCTTATGAGAAGTGTCCTTTTCTGTGTGACTTATTTCACTTAGAATCGTCGTACCTAAATCCACTCATCATGCTGCTACTAACCTTACGACATTGATTTCATGGCTGAGTGATATTCCATTGTACATAAGGACCACAACTTCTTTATCCATTTTTCTCTTTCCTGGGATATTTAAGGTGGAATGAAGTGGAGGTCCTGGTCAACAGAGCAGCCCTAAACTTTGGGGTGCTTGTGTCTTGCTGATTTTTAATTTTCCCAATTTATACCCCCATGAGTGGAAGTGCCCTATGCTCTCTAAGCTGTGTTTTTTCAGATGTTTCAGGACTCACCGGACACTTCTCCGGAGTGGCTCTTGGCAATTTACATCCCGCCCATCAGTGTAGCAAGGCTCCCATTTCTCCATGGCCTGTCCTGCATTTCTGGTTTTGACACTTTTTTCAGCATGGCCCTTTTGACCGATGGGAAGCGAGACTTCTTTGTAGCGCTGATTTGCCTTTCCAGGTGGCTTGGTTAGCCAAAAAGGGCGTATGCGTTTTTTCCTGAATATATTCAGGAAAAAACGCATACGCCCTTTTTGGCCAAGGGCATCATTGTCAACGTTTTGCCGCTTTTCATGTGCTTTAAAGGCGATTCGTATCTACCTCCTGAAATCTGTTTCCTGCAATTCTGCCTTGATTTCAAATCCTCTTCTTTGCCTTCCCTCAATATATTTGTGGACGAGAGTTATCATTAATAACTCTGCAGGTTTGTGAATTGCAGTGCCCTGAACCTCCATTTTACAACTCGTTTTTATGGGAGCTGGCCGCAAAATCGCAGAATGGCTTCAGGCCCTATTCTGGTTCCGTGGGGCAGGCTGAGCCTGTGGTTAATTCTTCTTTCTGATGGGAAAATAGAGTGACCTGTGCCTGTCCCAACACCAAGAGCTAGTCTCTCGTTGGTTCCACGTCTTCCCGTTTATCCTCAGGACAAATTGCAACCTGTATGGAACAGGAGGTTAAAGGTGCTGATGCTCCAAGTAGGGAGCTTGCTAGTAAAGCAGCTGGAATGGCGAACCCGGGCACAAGGAGATGAGAAATGAGGTGCGTTTTAGAAACCTTTCCCCATCACACGGTGTACCATCTTCTGGGTTTCTCATGTATGTTTTTGATGTAGGAAGATGCCCTTGAACCTGGAGATTTGGGACCCATGCGATGGGTACCACGCAGTATTACTTTAAAGGGTCTGCGTTTGCTCACCCAACCTCACCAAACCTCTCAGCCCCAAGAGTGTCCACCCTTATGTCTCATCCAGCTGTGCGTCTAGATATGGTCAATCCAGGTTGCATCACAGCCCCTGAACGCATTGTGTAAGAATTTCTCTCTCTTTCACTGTCTTTGTTTCATGGGTGTTTCAAAGTAATTTATTTTTATAATGGGGTTTAGCTGCTTTTCACTGCTGTGTTTATGCCGCTTTACACCCACTTGACACACTAACAGAGAGATATCAATACATAGGTTTTACGATTATTATTAGTCAGATATATTCTTGTGCGGTGAATAGGGCGTGCTGAGTCCAGTTCTCTGAGCAAGGAGTAGGTCTTGTCTATTACATATTGGGTTTATGGAACGGTATCTGAGCTAATTTGATACCCTTGTTTTATGTATCACCCCACCTCACCTTTCCCGTTAAGCAGCCATAGTGTGTTTTCTGCATGTGTGACTCTGTTCTGTTTTGTAATTCAGTTCAAGTGTAACGGTTTTTACATTCCCTCTATCAGTGATACCTTATGAGAAGTGTCCTTTTCTGTGTGACTTATTTCACTTAGAATCGTCGTACCTAAATCCACTCATCATGCTGCTACTAACCTTACGACATTGATTTCATGGCTGAGTGATATTCCATTGTACATAAGGACCACAACTTCTTTATCCATTTTTCTCTTTCCTGGGATATTTAAGGTGGAATGAAGTGGAGGTCCTGGTCAACAGAGCAGCCCTAAACTTTGGGGTGCTTGTGTCTTGCTGATTTTTAATTTTCCCAATTTATACCCCCATGAGTGGAAGTGCCCTATGCTCTCTAAGCTGTGTTTTTTCAGATGTTTCAGGACTCACCGGACACTTCTCCGGAGTGGCTCTTGGCAATTTACATCCCGCCCATCAGTGTAGCAAGGCTCCCATTTCTCCATGGCCTGTCCTGCATTTCTGGTTTTGACACTTTTTTCAGCATGGCCCTTTTGACCGATGGGAAGCGAGACTTCTTTGTAGCGCTGATTTGCCTTTCCAGGTGGCTTGGTTGGCCAAAAAGGGCGTATGCGTTTTTTCCTGAATATATTCAGGAAAAAACGCATACGCCCTTTTTGGCCAAGGGCATCATTGTCAACGTTTTGCCGCTTTTCATGTGCTTTAAAGGCGATTCGTATCTACCTCCTGAAATCTGTTTCCTGCAATTCTGCCTTGATTTCAAATCCTCTTCTTTGCCTTCCCTCAATATATTTGTGGACGACAGTTATCATTTATAACTCTGCAGGTTTGTGAATTGCAGTGCCCTGAAGCTCCATTTTACAACTCGTTTTTATGGGAGCTGGCCACAAAATCGCAGAATGGCTTCAGGCCCTGTTCTGGTTCCGGGGGTCAGGCTGAGCCTGTGGTTAATTCTTCTTTCTGATGGGAAAATAGAGTGACCTGTGCCTGTCCCAACACCAAGAGCTAGTCTCTCGTTGGTTCCACGTCTTCCCGTTTATCCTCAGGACAAATTGCAACCCGCATGGAACAGGAGGTTAAAGGTGCTGATGCTCCAAGTAGGGAGCTTGCTAGTAAAGCGGCTGGAATGGCGAACCCGGGCACAAGGAGTTGAGAAATGAGGTGCGTTTTAGAAACCTTTCTCCATCACACGGTGTACCATCTTCTGGGTTTCTCATGCATGTTTTTGATGTAGGAAGATGCCCTTGAACCTGGAGATTTGGGACCCATGCGATGGGTACCACGCAGTATTCCTTTAAAGGGTCTGCGTTTGCTCACCCAACCTCACCAAACCTCTCAGCCCCAAGAGTGTCCACCCTTATGTCTCATCCAGCTGTGCGTCTAGATATGGTCAATCCAGGTTGCATCACAGCCCCTGAACGCATTGTGTAAGAATTTCTCTCTCTTTCACTGTCTTTGTTTCATGGGTGTTTCAAAGTAATTTATTTTTATAATGGGGTTTAGCTGCTTTTCACTGCTGTGTTTATGCCGCTTTACACCCACTTGACACACTAACAGAGAGATATCAATACATAGGTTTTACGATTATTATTAGTCAGATATATTCTTGTGCGGTGAATAGGGCGTGCTGAGTCCAGTTCTCTGAGCAAGGAGTAGGTCTTGTCTATTACATATTGGGTTTATGGAACGGTATCTGAGCTAATTTGATACCCTTGTTTTATGTATCACCCCACCTCACCTTTCCCGTTAAGCAGCCATAGTGTGTTTTCTGCATGTGTGACTCTGTTCTGTTTTGTAATTCAGTTCAAGTGTAACGGTTTTTACATTCCCTCTATCAGTGATACCTTATGAGAAGTGTCCTTTTCTGTGTGACTTATTTCACTTAGAATCGTCGTACCTAAATCCACTCATCATGCTGCTACTAACCTTACGACATTGATTTCATGGCTGAGTGATATTCCATTGTACATAAGGACCACAACTTCTTTATCCATTTTTCTCTTTCCTGGGATATTTAAGGTGGAATGAAGTGGAGGTCCTGGTCAACAGAGCAGCCCTAAACTTTGGGGTGCTTGTGTCTTGCTGATTTTTAATTTTCCCAATTTATACCCCCATGAGTGGAAGTGCCCTATGCTCTCTAAGCTGTGTTTTTTCAGATGTTTCAGGACTCACCGGACACTTCTCCGGAGTGGCTCTTGGCAATTTACATCCCGCCCATCAGTGTAGCAAGGCTCCCATTTCTCCATGGCCTGTCCTGCATTTCTGGTTTTGACACTTTTTTCAGCATGGCCCTTTTGACCGATGGGAAGCGAGACTTCTTTGTAGCGCTGATTTGCCTTTCCAGGTGGCTTGGTTGGCCAAAAAGGGCGTATGCGTTTTTTCCTGAATATATTCAGGAAAAAACGCATACGCCCTTTTTGGCCAAGGGCATCATTGTCAACGTTTTGCCGCTTTTCATGTGCTTTAAAGGCGATTCGTATCTACCTCCTGAAATCTGTTTCCTGCAATTCTGCCTTGATTTCAAATCCTCTTCTTTGCCTTCCCTCAATATATTTGTGGACGACAGTTATCATTTATAACTCTGCAGGTTTGTGAATTGCAGTGCCCTGAAGCTCCATTTTACAACTCGTTTTTATGGGAGCTGGCCACAAAATCGCAGAATGGCTTCAGGCCCTGTTCTGGTTCCGGGGGTCAGGCTGAGCCTGTGGTTAATTCTTCTTTCTGATGGGAAAATAGAGTGACCTGTGCCTGTCCCAACACCAAGAGCTAGTCTCTCGTTGGTTCCACGTCTTCCCGTTTATCCTCAGGACAAATTGCAACCCGCATGGAACAGGAGGTTAAAGGTGCTGATGCTCCAAGTAGGGAGCTTGCTAGTAAAGCGGCTGGAATGGCGAACCCGGGCACAAGGAGTTGAGAAATGAGGTGCGTTTTAGAAACCTTTCTCCATCACACGGTGTACCATCTTCTGGGTTTCTCATGCATGTTTTTGATGTAGGAAGATGCCCTTGAACCTGGAGATTTGGGACCCATGCGATGGGTACCACGCAGTATTCCTTTAAAGGGTCTGCGTTTGCTCACCCAACCTCACCAAACCTCTCAGCCCCAAGAGTGTCCACCCTTATGTCTCATCCAGCTGTGCGTCTAGATATGGTCAATCCAGGTTGCATCACAGCCCCTGAACGCATTGTGTAAGAATTTCTCTCTCTTTCACTGTCTTTGTTTCATGGGTGTTTCAAAGTAATTTATTTTTATAATGGGGTTTAGCTGCTTTTCACTGCTGTGTTTATGCCGCTTTACACCCACTTGACACACTAACAGAGAGATATCAATACATAGGTTTTACGATTATTATTAGTCAGATATATTCTTGTGCGGTGAATACGGCGTGCTGAGTCCAGTTCTCTGAGCAAGGAGTAGGTCTTGTCTATTACATATTGGGTTTATGGAACGGTATCTGAGCTAATTTGATACCCTTGTTTTATGTATCACCCCACCTCACCTTTCCCGTTAAGCAGCCATAGTGTGTTTTCTGCATGTGTGACTCTGTTCTGTTTTGTAATTCAGTTCAAGTGTAACGGTTTTTACATTCCCTCTATCAGTGATACCTTATGAGAAGTGTCCTTTTCTGTGTGACTTATTTCACTTAGAATCGTCGTACCTAAATCCACTCATCATGCTGCTACTAACCTTACGACATTGATTTCATGGCTGAGTGATATTCCATTGTACATAAGGACCACAACTTCTTTATCCATTTTTCTCTTTCCTGGGATATTGAAGGTGGAATGAAGTGGAGGTCCTGGTCAACAGAGCAGCCCTAAACTTTGGGGTGCTTGTGTCTTGCTGATTTTTAATTTTCCCAATTTATACCCCCATGAGTGGAAGTGCCCTATGCTCTCTAAGCTGTGTTTTTTCAGATGTTTCAGGACTCACCGGACACTTCTCCGGAGTGGCTCTTGGCAATTTACATCCCGCCCATCAGTGTAGCAAGGCTCCCATTTCTCCATGGCCTGTCCTGCATTTCTGGTTTTGACACTTTTTTCAGCATGGCCCTTTTGATCGATGGGAAGCGAGACTTCTTTGTAGCGCTGATTTGCCTTTCCAGGTGGCTTGGTTGGCCAAAAAGGGCGTATGCGTTTTTTCCTGAATATATTCAGGAAAAAACGCATACGCCCTTTTTGGCCAAGGGCATCATTGTCAACGTTTTGCCGCTTTTCATGTGCTTTAAAGGCGATTCGTATCTACCTCCTGAAATCTGTTTCCTGCAATTCTGCCTTGATTTCAAATCCTCTTCTTTGCCTTCCCTCAATATATTTGTGGACGACAGTTATCATTTATAACTCTGCAGGTTTGTGAATTGCAGTGCCCTGAAGCTCCATTTTACAACTCGTTTTTATGGGAGCTGGCCACAAAATCGCAGAATGGCTTCAGGCCCTGTTCTGGTTCCGGGGGTCAGGCTGAGCCTGTGGTTAATTCTTCTTTCTGATGGGAAAATAGAGTGACCTGTGCCTGTCCCAACACCAAGAGCTAGTCTCTCGTTGGTTCCACGTCTTCCCGTTTATCCTCAGGACAAATTGCAACCCGCATGGAACAGGAGGTTAAAGGTGCTGATGCTCCAAGTAGGGAGCTTGCTAGTAAAGCGGCTGGAATGGCGAACCCGGGCACAAGGAGTTGAGAAATGAGGTGCGTTTTAGAAACCTTTCTCCATCACACGGTGTACCATCTTCTGGGTTTCTCATGCATGTTTTTGATGTAGGAAGATGCCCTTGAACCTGGAGATTTGGGACCCATGCGATGGGTACCACGCAGTATTCCTTTAAAGGGTCTGCGTTTGCTCACCCAACCTCACCAAACCTCTCAGCCCCAAGAGTGTCCACCCTTATGTCTCATCCAGCTGTGCGTCTAGATATGGTCAATCCAGGTTGCATCACAGCCCCTGAACGCATTGTGTAAGAATTTCTCTCTCTTTCACTGTCTTTGTTTCATGGGTGTTTCAAAGTAATTTATTTTTATAATGGGGTTTAGCTGCTTTTCACTGCTGTGTTTATGCCGCTTTACACCCACTTGACACACTAACAGACAGATATCAATACATAGGTTTTACGATTATTATTAGTCAGATATATTCTTGTGCGGTGAATACGGCGTGCTGAGTCCAGTTCTCTGAGCAAGGAGTAGGTCTTGTCTATTACATATTGGGTTTATGGAACGGTATCTGAGCTAATTTGATACCCTTGTTTTATGTATCACCCCACCTCACCTTTCCCGTTAAGCAGCCATAGTGTGTTTTCTGCATGTGTGACTCTGTTCTGTTTTGTAATTCAGTTCAAGTGTAACGGTTTTTACATTCCCTCTATCAGTGATACCTTATGAGAAGTGTCCTTTTCTGTGTGACTTATTTCACTTAGAATCGTCGTACCTAAATCCACTCATCATGCTGCTACTAACCTTACGACATTGATTTCATGGCTGAGTGATATTCCATTGTACATAAGGACCACAACTTCTTTATCCATTTTTCTCTTTCCTGGGATATTGAAGGTGGAATGAAGTGGAGGTCCTGGTCAACAGAGCAGCCCTAAACTTTGGGGTGCTTGTGTCTTGCTGATTTTTAATTTTCCCAATTTATACCCCCATGAGTGGAAGTGCCCTATGCTCTCTAAGCTGTGTTTTTTCAGATGTTTCAGGACTCACCGGACACTTCTCCGGAGTGGCTCTTGGCAATTTACATCCCGCCCATCAGTGTAGCAAGGCTCCCATTTCTCCATGGCCTGTCCTGCATTTCTGGTTTTGACACTTTTTTCAGCATGGCCCTTTTGATCGATGGGAAGCGAGACTTCTTTGTAGCGCTGATTTGCCTTTCCAGGTGGCTTGGTTGGCCAAAAAGGGCGTATGCGTTTTTTCCTGAATATATTCAGGAAAAAACGCATACGCCCTTTTTGGCCAAGGGCATCATTGTCAACGTTTTGCCGCTTTTCATGTGCTTTAAAGGCGATTCGTATCTACCTCCTGAAATCTGTTTCCTGCAATTCTGCCTTGATTTCAAATCCTCTTCTTTGCCTTCCCTCAATATATTTGTGGACGACAGTTATCATTTATAACTCTGCAGGTTTGTGAATTGCAGTGCCCTGAAGCTCCATTTTACAACTCGTTTTTATGGGAGCTGGCCACAAAATCGCAGAATGGCTTCAGGCCCTGTTCTGGTTCCGGGGGTCAGGCTGAGCCTGTGGTTAATTCTTCTTTCTGATGGGAAAATAGAGTGACCTGTGCCTGTCCCAACACCAAGAGCTAGTCTCTCGTTGGTTCCACGTCTTCCCGTTTATCCTCAGGACAAATTGCAACCCGCATGGAACAGGAGGTTAAAGGTGCTGATGCTCCAAGTAGGGAGCTTGCTAGTAAAGCGGCTGGAATGGCGAACCCGGGCACAAGGAGTTGAGAAATGAGGTGCGTTTTAGAAACCTTTCTCCATCACACGGTGTACCATCTTCTGGGTTTCTCATGCATGTTTTTGATGTAGGAAGATGCCCTTGAACCTGGAGATTTGGGACCCATGCGATGGGTACCACGCAGTATTCCTTTAAAGGGTCTGCGTTTGCTCACCCAACCTCACCAAACCTCTCAGCCCCAAGAGTGTCCACCCTTATGTCTCATCCAGCTGTGCGTCTAGATATGGTCAATCCAGGTTGCATCACAGCCCCTGAACGCATTGTGTAAGAATTTCTCTCTCTTTCACTGTCTTTGTTTCATGGGTGTTTCAAAGTAATTTATTTTTATAATGGGGTTTAGCTGCTTTTCACTGCTGTGTTTATGCCGCTTTACACCCACTTGACACACTAACAGAGAGATATCAATACATAGGTTTTACGATTATTATTAGTCAGATATATTCTTGTGCGGTGAATAGGGCGTGCTGAGTCCAGTTCTCTGAGCAAGGAGTAGGTCTTGTCTATTACATATTGGGTTTATGGAACGGTATCTGAGCTAATTTGATACCCTTGTTTTATGTATCACCCCACCTCACCTTTCCCGTTAAGCAGCCATAGTGTGTTTTCTGCATGTGTGACTCTGTTCTGTTTTGTAATTCAGTTCAAGTGTAACGGTTTTTACATTCCCTCTATCAGTGATACCTTATGAGAAGTGTCCTTTTCTGTGTGACTTATTTCACTTAGAATCGTCGTACCTAAATCCACTCATCATGCTGCTACTAACCTTACGACATTGATTTCATGGCTGAGTGATATTCCATTGTACATAAGGACCACAACTTCTTTATCCATTTTTCTCTTTCCTGGGATATTTAAGGTGGAATGAAGTGGAGGTCCTGGTCAACAGAGCAGCCCTAAACTTTGGGGTGCTTGTGTCTTGCTGATTTTTAATTTTCCCAATTTATACCCCCATGAGTGGAAGTGCCCTATGCTCTCTAAGCTGTGTTTTTTCAGATGTTTCAGGACTCACCGGACACTTCTCCGGAGTGGCTCTTGGCAATTTACATCCCGCCCATCAGTGTAGCAAGGCTCCCATTTCTCCATGGCCTGTCCTGCATTTCTGGTTTTGACACTTTTTTCAGCATGGCCCTTTTGACCGATGGGAAGCGAGACTTCTTTGTAGCGCTGATTTGCCTTTCCAGGTGGCTTGGTTGGCCAAAAAGGGCGTATGCGTTTTTTCCTGAATATATTCAGGAAAAAACGCATACGCCCTTTTTGGCCAAGGGCATCATTGTCAACGTTTTGCCGCTTTTCATGTGCTTTAAAGGCGATTCGTATCTACCTCCTGAAATCTGTTTCCTGCAATTCTGCCTTGATTTCAAATCCTCTTCTTTGCCTTCCCTCAATATATTTGTGGACGACAGTTATCATTTATAACTCTGCAGGTTTGTGAATTGCAGTGCCCTGAAGCTCCATTTTACAACTCGTTTTTATGGGAGCTGGCCACAAAATCGCAGAATGGCTTCAGGCCCTGTTCTGGTTCCGGGGGTCAGGCTGAGCCTGTGGTTAATTCTTCTTTCTGATGGGAAAATAGAGTGACCTGTGCCTGTCCCAACACCAAGAGCTAGTCTCTCGTTGGTTCCACGTCTTCCCGTTTATCCTCAGGACAAATTGCAACCCGCATGGAACAGGAGGTTAAAGGTGCTGATGCTCCAAGTAGGGAGCTTGCTAGTAAAGCGGCTGGAATGGCGAACCCGGGCACAAGGAGTTGAGAAATGAGGTGCGTTTTAGAAACCTTTCTCCATCACACGGTGTACCATCTTCTGGGTTTCTCATGCATGTTTTTGATGTAGGAAGATGCCCTTGAACCTGGAGATTTGGGACCCATGCGATGGGTACCACGCAGTATTCCTTTAAAGGGTCTGCGTTTGCTCACCCAACCTCACCAAACCTCTCAGCCCCAAGAGTGTCCACCCTTATGTCTCATCCAGCTGTGCGTCTAGATATGGTCAATCCAGGTTGCATCACAGCCCCTGAACGCATTGTGTAAGAATTTCTCTCTCTTTCACTGTCTTTGTTTCATGGGTGTTTCAAAGTAATTTATTTTTATAATGGGGTTTAGCTGCTTTTCACTGCTGTGTTTATGCCGCTTTACACCCACTTGACACACTAACAGAGAGATATCAATACATAGGTTTTACGATTATTATTAGTCAGATATATTCTTGTGCGGTGAATACGGCGTGCTGAGTCCAGTTCTCTGAGCAAGGAGTAGGTCTTGTCTATTACATATTGGGTTTATGGAACGGTATCTGAGCTAATTTGATACCCTTGTTTTATGTATCACCCCACCTCACCTTTCCCGTTAAGCAGCCATAGTGTGTTTTCTGCATGTGTGACTCTGTTCTGTTTTGTAATTCAGTTCAAGTGTAACGGTTTTTACATTCCCTCTATCAGTGATACCTTATGAGAAGTGTCCTTTTCTGTGTGACTTATTTCACTTAGAATCGTCGTACCTAAATCCACTCATCATGCTGCTACTAACCTTACGACATTGATTTCATGGCTGAGTGATATTCCATTGTACATAAGGACCACAACTTCTTTATCCATTTTTCTCTTTCCTGGGATATTGAAGGTGGAATGAAGTGGAGGTCCTGGTCAACAGAGCAGCCCTAAACTTTGGGGTGCTTGTGTCTTGCTGATTTTTAATTTTCCCAATTTATACCCCCATGAGTGGAAGTGCCCTATGCTCTCTAAGCTGTGTTTTTTCAGATGTTTCAGGACTCACCGGACACTTCTCCGGAGTGGCTCTTGGCAATTTACATCCCGCCCATCAGTGTAGCAAGGCTCCCATTTCTCCATGGCCTGTCCTGCATTTCTGGTTTTGACACTTTTTTCAGCATGGCCCTTTTGATCGATGGGAAGCGAGACTTCTTTGTAGCGCTGATTTGCCTTTCCAGGTGGCTTGGTTGGCCAAAAAGGGCGTATGCGTTTTTTCCTGAATATATTCAGGAAAAAACGCATACGCCCTTTTTGGCCAAGGGCATCATTGTCAACGTTTTGCCGCTTTTCATGTGCTTTAAAGGCGATTCGTATCTACCTCCTGAAATCTGTTTCCTGCAATTCTGCCTTGATTTCAAATCCTCTTCTTTGCCTTCCCTCAATATATTTGTGGACGACAGTTATCATTTATAACTCTGCAGGTTTGTGAATTGCAGTGCCCTGAAGCTCCATTTTACAACTCGTTTTTATGGGAGCTGGCCACAAAATCGCAGAATGGCTTCAGGCCCTGTTCTGGTTCCGGGGGTCAGGCTGAGCCTGTGGTTAATTCTTCTTTCTGATGGGAAAATAGAGTGACCTGTGCCTGTCCCAACACCAAGAGCTAGTCTCTCGTTGGTTCCACGTCTTCCCGTTTATCCTCAGGACAAATTGCAACCCGCATGGAACAGGAGGTTAAAGGTGCTGATGCTCCAAGTAGGGAGCTTGCTAGTAAAGCGGCTGGAATGGCGAACCCGGGCACAAGGAGTTGAGAAATGAGGTGCGTTTTAGAAACCTTTCTCCATCACACGGTGTACCATCTTCTGGGTTTCTCATGCATGTTTTTGATGTAGGAAGATGCCCTTGAACCTGGAGATTTGGGACCCATGCGATGGGTACCACGCAGTATTCCTTTAAAGGGTCTGCGTTTGCTCACCCAACCTCACCAAACCTCTCAGCCCCAAGAGTGTCCACCCTTATGTCTCATCCAGCTGTGCGTCTAGATATGGTCAATCCAGGTTGCATCACAGCCCCTGAACGCATTGTGTAAGAATTTCTCTCTCTTTCACTGTCTTTGTTTCATGGGTGTTTCAAAGTAATTTATTTTTATAATGGGGTTTAGCTGCTTTTCACTGCTGTGTTTATGCCGCTTTACACCCACTTGACACACTAACAGACAGATATCAATACATAGGTTTTACGATTATTATTAGTCAGATATATTCTTGTGCGGTGAATACGGCGTGCTGAGTCCAGTTCTCTGAGCAAGGAGTAGGTCTTGTCTATTACATATTGGGTTTATGGAACGGTATCTGAGCTAATTTGATACCCTTGTTTTATGTATCACCCCACCTCACCTTTCCCGTTAAGCAGCCATAGTGTGTTTTCTGCATGTGTGACTCTGTTCTGTTTTGTAATTCAGTTCAAGTGTAACGGTTTTTACATTCCCTCTATCAGTGATACCTTATGAGAAGTGTCCTTTTCTGTGTGACTTATTTCACTTAGAATCGTCGTACCTAAATCCACTCATCATGCTGCTACTAACCTTACGACATTGATTTCATGGCTGAGTGATATTCCATTGTACATAAGGACCACAACTTCTTTATCCATTTTTCTCTTTCCTGGGATATTGAAGGTGGAATGAAGTGGAGGTCCTGGTCAACAGAGCAGCCCTAAACTTTGGGGTGCTTGTGTCTTGCTGATTTTTAATTTTCCCAATTTATACCCCCATGAGTGGAAGTGCCCTATGCTCTCTAAGCTGTGTTTTTTCAGATGTTTCAGGACTCACCGGACACTTCTCCGGAGTGGCTCTTGGCAATTTACATCCCGCCCATCAGTGTAGCAAGGCTCCCATTTCTCCATGGCCTTTCCTGCATTTCTGGTTTTGACACTTTTTTCAGCATGGCCCTTTTGATCGATGGGAAGCGAGACTTCTTTGTAGCGCTGATTTGCCTTTCCAGGTGGCTTGGTTGGCCAAAAAGGGCGTATGCGTTTTTTCCTGAATATATTCAGGAAAAAACGCATACGCCCTTTTTGGCCAAGGGCATCATTGTCAACGTTTTGCCGCTTTTCATGTGCTTTAAAGGCGATTCGTATCTACCTCCTGAAATCTGTTTCCTGCAATTCTGCCTTGATTTCAAATCCTCTTCTTTGCCTTCCCTCAATATATTTGTGGACGACAGTTATCATTTATAACTCTGCAGGTTTGTGAATTGCAGTGCCCTGAAGCTCCATTTTACAACTCGTTTTTATGGGAGCTGGCCACAAAATCGCAGAATGGCTTCAGGCCCTGTTCTGGTTCCGGGGGTCAGGCTGAGCCTGTGGTTAATTCTTCTTTCTGATGGGAAAATAGAGTGACCTGTGCCTGTCCCAACACCAAGAGCTAGTCTCTCGTTGGTTCCACGTCTTCCCGTTTATCCTCAGGACAAATTGCAACCCGCATGGAACAGGAGGTTAAAGGTGCTGATGCTCCAAGTAGGGAGCTTGCTAGTAAAGCGGCTGGAATGGCGAACCCGGGCACAAGGAGTTGAGAAATGAGGTGCGTTTTAGAAACCTTTCTCCATCACACGGTGTACCATCTTCTGGGTTTCTCATGCATGTTTTTGATGTAGGAAGATGCCCTTGAACCTGGAGATTTGGGACCCATGCGATGGGTACCACGCAGTATTCCTTTAAAGGGTCTGCGTTTGCTCACCCAACCTCACCAAACCTCTCAGCCCCAAGAGTGTCCACCCTTATGTCTCATCCAGCTGTGCGTCTAGATATGGTCAATCCAGGTTGCATCACAGCCCCTGAACGCATTGTGTAAGAATTTCTCTCTCTTTCACTGTCTTTGTTTCATGGGTGTTTCAAAGTAATTTATTTTTATAATGGGGTTTAGCTGCTTTTCACTGCTGTGTTTATGCCGCTTTACACCCACTTGACACACTAACAGAGAGATATCAATACATAGGTTTTACGATTATTATTAGTCAGATATATTCTTGTGCGGTGAATAGGGCGTGCTGAGTCCAGTTCTCTGAGCAAGGAGTAGGTCTTGTCTATTACATATTGGGTTTATGGAACGGTATCTGAGCTAATTTGATACCCTTGTTTTATGTATCACCCCACCTCACCTTTCCCGTTAAGCAGCCATAGTGTGTTTTCTGCATGTGTGACTCTGTTCTGTTTTGTAATTCAGTTCAAGTGTAACGGTTTTTACATTCCCTCTATCAGTGATACCTTATGAGAAGTGTCCTTTTCTGTGTGACTTATTTCACTTAGAATCGTCGTACCTAAATCCACTCATCATGCTGCTACTAACCTTACGACATTGATTTCATGGCTGAGTGATATTCCATTGTACATAAGGACCACAACTTCTTTATCCATTTTTCTCTTTCCTGGGATATTTAAGGTGGAATGAAGTGGAGGTCCTGGTCAACAGAGCAGCCCTAAACTTTGGGGTGCTTGTGTCTTGCTGATTTTTAATTTTCCCAATTTATACCCCCATGAGTGGAAGTGCCCTATGCTCTCTAAGCTGTGTTTTTTCAGATGTTTCAGGACTCACCGGACACTTCTCCGGAGTGGCTCTTGGCAATTTACATCCCGCCCATCAGTGTAGCAAGGCTCCCATTTCTCCATGGCCTGTCCTGCATTTCTGGTTTTGACACTTTTTTCAGCATGGCCCTTTTGATCGATGGGAAGCGAGACTTCTTTGTAGCGCTGATTTGCCTTTCCAGGTGGCTTGGTTGGCCAAAAAGGGCGTATGCGTTTTTTCCTGAATATATTCAGGAAAAAACGCATACGCCCTTTTTGGCCAAGGGCATCATTGTCAACGTTTTGCCGCTTTTCATGTGCTTTAAAGGCGATTCGTATCTACCTCCTGAAATCTGTTTCCTGCAATTCTGCCTTGATTTCAAATCCTCTTCTTTGCCTTCCCTCAATATATTTGTGGACGACAGTTATCATTTATAACTCTGCAGGTTTGTGAATTGCAGTGCCCTGAAGCTCCATTTTACAACTCGTTTTTATGGGAGCTGGCCACAAAATCGCAGAATGGCTTCAGGCCCTGTTCTGGTTCCGGGGGTCAGGCTGAGCCTGTGGTTAATTCTTCTTTCTGATGGGAAAATAGAGTGACCTGTGCCTGTCCCAACACCAAGAGCTAGTCTCTCGTTGGTTCCACGTCTTCCCGTTTATCCTCAGGACAAATTGCAACCCGCATGGAACAGGAGGTTAAAGGTGCTGATGCTCCAAGTAGGGAGCTTGCTAGTAAAGCGGCTGGAATGGCGAACCCGGGCACAAGGAGTTGAGAAATGAGGTGCGTTTTAGAAACCTTTCTCCATCACACGGTGTACCATCTTCTGGGTTTCTCATGCATGTTTTTGATGTAGGAAGATGCCCTTGAACCTGGAGATTTGGGACCCATGCGATGGGTACCACGCAGTATTCCTTTAAAGGGTCTGCGTTTGCTCACCCAACCTCACCAAACCTCTCAGCCCCAAGAGTGTCCACCCTTATGTCTCATCCAGCTGTGCGTCTAGATATGGTCAATCCAGGTTGCATCACAGCCCCTGAACGCATTGTGTAAGAATTTCTCTCTCTTTCACTGTCTTTGTTTCATGGGTGTTTCAAAGTAATTTATTTTTATAATGGGGTTTAGCTGCTTTTCACTGCTGTGTTTATGCCGCTTTACACCCACTTGACACACTAACAGACAGATATCAATACATAGGTTTTACGATTATTATTAGTCAGATATATTCTTGTGCGGTGAATACGGCGTGCTGAGTCCAGTTCTCTGAGCAAGGAGTAGGTCTTGTCTATTACATATTGGGTTTATGGAACGGTATCTGAGCTAATTTGATACCCTTGTTTTATGTATCACCCCACCTCACCTTTCCCGTTAAGCAGCCATAGTGTGTTTTCTGCATGTGTGACTCTGTTCTGTTTTGTAATTCAGTTCAAGTGTAACGGTTTTTACATTCCCTCTATCAGTGATACCTTATGAGAAGTGTCCTTTTCTGTGTGACTTATTTCACTTAGAATCGTCGTACCTAAATCCACTCATCATGCTGCTACTAACCTTACGACATTGATTTCATGGCTGAGTGATATTCCATTGTACATAAGGACCACAACTTCTTTATCCATTTTTCTCTTTCCTGGGATATTTAAGGTGGAATGAAGTGGAGGTCCTGGTCAACAGAGCAGCCCTAAACTTTGGGGTGCTTGTGTCTTGCTGATTTTTAATTTTCCCAATTTATACCCCCATGAGTGGAAGTGCCCTATGCTCTCTAAGCTGTGTTTTTTCAGATGTTTCAGGACTCACCGGACACTTCTCCGGAGTGGCTCTTGGCAATTTACATCCCGCCCATCAGTGTAGCAAGGCTCCCATTTCTCCATGGCCTGTCCTGCATTTCTGGTTTTGACACTTTTTTCAGCATGGCCCTTTTGACCGATGGGAAGCGAGACTTCTTTGTAGCGCTGATTTGCCTTTCCAGGTGGCTTGGTTGGCCAAAAAGGGCGTATGCGTTTTTTCCTGAATATATTCAGGAAAAAACGCATACGCCCTTTTTGGCCAAGGGCATCATTGTCAACGTTTTGCCGCTTTTCATGTGCTTTAAAGGCGATTCGTATCTACCTCCTGAAATCTGTTTCCTGCAATTCTGCCTTGATTTCAAATCCTCTTCTTTGCCTTCCCTCAATATATTTGTGGACGACAGTTATCATTTATAACTCTGCAGGTTTGTGAATTGCAGTGCCCTGAACCTCCATTTTACAACTCGTTTTTATGGGAGCTGGCCACAAAATCGCAGAATGGCTTCAGGCCCTGTTCTGGTTCCGGGGGTCAGGCTGAGCCTGTGGTTAATTCTTCTTTCTGATGGGAAAATAGAGTGACCTGTGCCTGTCCCAACACCAAGAGCTAGTCTCTCGTTGGTTCCACGTCTTCCCGTTTATCCTCAGGACAAATTGCAACCCGCATGGAACAGGAGGTTAAAGGTGCTGATGCTCCAAGTAGGGAGCTTGCTAGTAAAGCGGCTGGAATGGCGAACCCGGGCACAAGGAGTTGAGAAATGAGGTGCGTTTTAGAAACCTTTCTCCATCACACGGTGTACCATCTTCTGGGTTTCTCATGCATGTTTTTGATGTAGGAAGATGCCCTTGAACCTGGAGATTTGGGACCCATGCGATGGGTACCACGCAGTATTCCTTTAAAGGGTCTGCGTTTGCTCACCCAACCTCACCAAACCTCTCAGCCCCAAGAGTGTCCACCCTTATGTCTCATCCAGCTGTGCGTCTAGATATGGTCAATCCAGGTTGCATCACAGCCCCTGAACGCATTGTGTAAGAATTTCTCTCTCTTTCACTGTCTTTGTTTCATGGGTGTTTCAAAGTAATTTATTTTTATAATGGGGTTTAGCTGCTTTTCACTGCTGTGTTTATGCCGCTTTACACCCACTTGACACACTAACAGAGAGATATCAATACATAGGTTTTACGATTATTATTAGTCAGATATATTCTTGTGCGGTGAATAGGGCGTGTTGAGTCCAGTTCTCTGAGCAAGGAGTAGGTCTGGTCTATTACATATTGGGTTTATGGAACGGTATCTGAGCTAATTTGATACCCTTGTTTTATGTATCACCCCACCTCACCTTTCCCGTTAAGCAGCCATAGTGTGTTTTCTGCATGTGTGACTCTGTTCTGTTTTGTAATTCAGTTCAAGTGTAACGGTTTTTACATTCCCTCTATCAGTGATACCTTATGAGAAGTGTCCTTTTCTGTGTGACTTATTTCACTTAGAATCGTCGTACCTAAATCCACTCATCATGCTGCTACTAACCTTACGACATTGATTTCCTGGCTGAGTGATATTCCAATGTACATAAGGACCACAACTTCTTTATCCATTTTTCTCTTTCCTGGGATATTTAAGGTGGAATGAAGTGGAGGTCCTGGTCAACAGAGCAGCCCTAAACTTTGGGGTGCTTGTGTCTTGCTGATTTTTAATTTTCCCAATTTATACCCCCATGAGTGGAAGTGCCCTATGCTCTCTAAGCTGTGTTTTTCAGATGTTTCAGGACTCACCGGACACTTCTCCAGAGTGGCTCTTGGCAATTTACATCCCGCCCATCAGTGTAGCAAGGCTCCCATTTCTCCATGGCCTGTCCTGCATTTCTGGTTTTGACACTTTTTTCAGCATGGCCCTTTTGACCGATGGGAAGCGAGACTTCTTTGTAGCGCTGATTTGCCTTTCCAGGTTCCTTGGTTGGCCAAAAAGGGCGTATGCGTTTTTTCCTGAATGTATTCAGGAAAAATCGCATACGCCCTTTTTGGCCAAGGGCATCATTGTCAACGTTTTGCCGCTTTTCATGTGCTTTAAAGGCGATTCGTATCTACCTCCTGAAATCTGTTTCCTGCAATTCTGCCTTGATTTCAAATCCTCTTCTTTGCCTTCCCTCAATATATTCGTGGACGAGAGTTATCATTTATAACTCTGCAGGTTTGTGAATTGCAGTGCCCTGAACCTCCATTTTACAACTCGTTTTTATGGGAGCTGGCCGCAAAATCGCAGAATGGCTTCAGGCCCTGTTCTGGTTCCGGGGGGCAGGCTGAGCCTGTGGTTAATTCTTCTTTCTGATGGGAAAATAGAGTGACCTGTGCCTGTCCCAACACCAAGAGCTAGTCTCTCGTTGGTTCCACGTCTTCCCGTTTATCCTCAGGACAAATTGCAACCTGTATGGAACAGGAGGTTAAAGGTGCTGATGCTCCAAGTAGGGAGCTTGCTAGTAAAGCGGCTGGAATGGCGAACCCGGGCACAAGGAGATGAGAAATGAGGTGCGTTTTAGAAACCTTTCCCCATCACACGGTGTACCATCTTCTGGGTTTCTCATGCATGTTTTTGATGTAGGAAGATGCCCTTGAACCTGGAGATTTGGGACCCATGCGATGGGTACCACGCAGTATTCCTTTAAAGGGTCTGCGTTTGCTCACCCAACCTCACCAAACCTCTCAGCCCCAAGAGTGTCCACCCTTATGTCTCATCCAGCTGTGCGTCTAGATATGGTCAATCCAGGTTGCATCACAGCCCCTGAACGCATTGTGTAAGAATTTCTCTCTCTTTCACTGTCTTTGTTTCATGGGTGTTTCAAAGTAATTTATTTTTATAATGGGGTTTAGCTGCTTTTCACTGCTGTGTTTATGCCGCTTTACACCCACTTGACACACTAACAGAGAGATATCAATACATAGGTTTTACGATTATTATTAGTCAGATATATTCTTGTGCGGTGAATAGGGCGTGCTGAGTCCAGTTCTCTGAGCAAGGAGTAGGTCTTGTCTATTACATATTGGGTTTATGGAACGGTATCTGAGCTAATTTGATACCCTTGTTTTATGTATCACCCCACCTCACCTTTCCCGTTAAGCAGCCATAGTGTGTTTTCTGCATGTGTGACTCTGTTCTGTTTTGTAATTCAGTTCAAGTGTAACGGTTTTTACATTCCCTCTATCAGTGATACCTTATGAGAAGTGTCCTTTTCTGTGTGACTTATTTCACTTAGAATCGTCGTACCTAAATCCACTCATCATGCTGCTACTAACCTTACGACATTGATTTCATGGCTGAGTGATATTCCATTGTACATAAGGACCACAACTTCTTTATCCATTTTTCTCTTTCCTGGGATATTTAAGGTGGAATGAAGTGGAGGTCCTGGTCAACAGAGCAGCCCTAAACTTTGGGGTGCTTGTGTCTTGCTGATTTTTAATTTTCCCAATTTATACCCCCATGAGTGGAAGTGCCCTATGCTCTCTAAGCTGTGTTTTTTCAGATGTTTCAGGACTCACCGGACACTTCTCCGGAGTGGCTCTTGGCAATTTACATCCCGCCCATCAGTGTAGCAAGGCTCCCATTTCTCCATGGCCTGTCCTGCATTTCTGGTTTTGACACTTTTTTCAGCATGGCCCTTTTGATCGATGGGAAGCGAGACTTCTTTGTAGCGCTGATTTGCCTTTCCAGGTGGCTTGGTTGGCCAAAAAGGGCGTATGCGTTTTTTCCTGAATATATTCAGGAAAAAACGCATACGCCCTTTTTGGCCAAGGGCATCATTGTCAACGTTTTGCCGCTTTTCATGTGCTTTAAAGGCGATTCGTATCTACCTCCTGAAATCTGTTTCCTGCAATTCTGCCTTGATTTCAAATCCTCTTCTTTGCCTTCCCTCAATATATTTGTGGACGACAGTTATCATTTATAACTCTGCAGGTTTGTGAATTGCAGTGCCCTGAAGCTCCATTTTACAACTCGTTTTTATGGGAGCTGGCCACAAAATCGCAGAATGGCTTCAGGCCCTGTTCTGGTTCCGGGGGTCAGGCTGAGCCTGTGGTTAATTCTTCTTTCTGATGGGAAAATAGAGTGACCTGTGCCTGTCCCAACACCAAGAGCTAGTCTCTCGTTGGTTCCACGTCTTCCCGTTTATCCTCAGGACAAATTGCAACCCGCATGGAACAGGAGGTTAAAGGTGCTGATGCTCCAAGTAGGGAGCTTGCTAGTAAAGCGGCTGGAATGGCGAACCCGGGCACAAGGAGTTGAGAAATGAGGTGCGTTTTAGAAACCTTTCTCCATCACACGGTGTACCATCTTCTGGGTTTCTCATGCATGTTTTTGATGTAGGAAGATGCCCTTGAACCTGGAGATTTGGGACCCATGCGATGGGTACCACGCAGTATTCCTTTAAAGGGTCTGCGTTTGCTCACCCAACCTCACCAAACCTCTCAGCCCCAAGAGTGTCCACCCTTATGTCTCATCCAGCTGTGCGTCTAGATATGGTCAATCCAGGTTGCATCACAGCCCCTGAACGCATTGTGTAAGAATTTCTCTCTCTTTCACTGTCTTTGTTTCATGGGTGTTTCAAAGTAATTTATTTTTATAATGGGGTTTAGCTGCTTTTCACTGCTGTGTTTATGCCGCTTTACACCCACTTGACACACTAACAGACAGATATCAATACATAGGTTTTACGATTATTATTAGTCAGATATATTCTTGTGCGGTGAATAGGGCGTGCTGAGTCCAGTTCTCTGAGCAAGGAGTAGGTCTTGTCTATTACATATTGGGTTTATGGAACGGTATCTGAGCTAATTTGATACCCTTGTTTTATGTATCACCCCACCTCACCTTTCCCGTTAAGCAGCCATAGTGTGTTTTCTGCATGTGTGACTCTGTTCTGTTTTGTAATTCAGTTCAAGTGTAACGGTTTTTACATTCCCTCTATCAGTGATACCTTATGAGAAGTGTCCTTTTCTGTGTGACTTATTTCACTTAGAATCGTCGTACCTAAATCCACTCATCATGCTGCTACTAACCTTACGACATTGATTTCATGGCTGAGTGATATTCCATTGTACATAAGGACCACAACTTCTTTATCCATTTTTCTCTTTCCTGGGATATTTAAGGTGGAATGAAGTGGAGGTCCTGGTCAACAGAGCAGCCCTAAACTTTGGGGTGCTTGTGTCTTGCTGATTTTTAATTTTCCCAATTTATACCCCCATGAGTGGAAGTGCCCTATGCTCTCTAAGCTGTGTTTTTTCAGATGTTTCAGGACTCACCGGACACTTCTCCGGAGTGGCTCTTGGCAATTTACATCCCGCCCATCAGTGTAGCAAGGCTCCCATTTCTCCATGGCCTGTCCTGCATTTCTGGTTTTGACACTTTTTTCAGCATGGCCCTTTTGACCGATGGGAAGCGAGACTTCTTTGTAGCGCTGATTTGCCTTTCCAGGTGGCTTGGTTGGCCAAAAAGGGCGTATGCGTTTTTTCCTGAATATATTCAGGAAAAAACGCATACGCCCTTTTTGGCCAAGGGCATCATTGTCAACGTTTTGCCGCTTTTCATGTGCTTTAAAGGCGATTCGTATCTACCTCCTGAAATCTGTTTCCTGCAATTCTGCCTTGATTTCAAATCCTCTTCTTTGCCTTCCCTCAATATATTTGTGGACGAGAGTTATCATTAATAACTCTGCAGGTTTGTGAATTGCAGTGCCCTGAACCTCCATTTTACAACTCGTTTTTATGGGAGCTGGCCGCAAAATCGCAGAATGGCTTCAGGCCCTATTCTGGTTCCGTGGGGCAGGCTGAGCCTGTGGTTAATTCTTCTTTCTGATGGGAAAATAGAGTGACCTGTGCCTGTCCCAACACCAAGAGCTAGTCTCTCGTTGGTTCCACGTCTTCCCGTTTATCCTCAGGACAAATTGCAACCCGCATGGAACAGGAGGTTAAAGGTGCTGATGCTCCAAGTAGGGAGCTTGCTAGTAAAGCGGCTGGAATGGCGAACCCGGGCACAAGGAGTTGAGAAATGAGGTGCGTTTTAGAAACCTTTCTCCATCACACGGTGTACCATCTTCTGGGTTTCTCATGCATGTTTTTGATGTAGGAAGATGCCCTTGAACCTGGAGATTTGGGACCCATGCGATGGGTACCACGCAGTATTCCTTTAAAGGGTCTGCGTTTGCTCACCCAACCTCACCAAACCTCTCAGCCCCAAGAGTGTCCACCCTTATGTCTCATCCAGCTGTGCGTCTAGATATGGTCAATCCAGGTTGCATCACAGCCCCTGAACGCATTGTGTAAGAATTTCTCTCTCTTTCACTGTCTTTGTTTCATGGGTGTTTCAAAGTAATTTATTTTTATAATGGGGTTTAGCTGCTTTTCACTGCTGTGTTTATGCCGCTTTACACCCACTTGACACACTAACAGACAGATATCAATACATAGGTTTTACGATTATTATTAGTCAGATATATTCTTGTGCGGTGAATACGGCGTGCTGAGTCCAGTTCTCTGAGCAAGGAGTAGGTCTGGTCTATTACATATTGGGTTTATGGAACGGTATCTGAGCTAATTTGATACCCTTGTTTTATGTATCACCCCACCTCACCTTTCCCGTTAAGCAGCCATAGTGTGTTTTCTGCATGTGTGACTCTGTTCTGTTTTGTAATTCAGTTCAAGTGTAACGGTTTTTACATTCCCTCTATCAGTGATACCTTATGAGAAGTGTCCTTTTCTGTGTGACTTATTTCACTTAGAATCGTCGTACCTAAATCCACTCATCATGCTGCTACTAACCTTACGACATTGATTTCCTGGCTGAGTGATATTCCAATGTACATAAGGACCACAACTTCTTTATCCATTTTTCTCTTTCCTGGGATATTTAAGGTGGAATGAAGTGGAGGTCCTGGTCAACAGAGCAGCCCTAAACTTTGGGGTGCTTGTGTCTTGCTGATTTTTAATTTTCCCAATTTATACCCCCATGAGTGGAAGTGCCCTATGCTCTCTAAGCTGTGTTTTTCAGATGTTTCAGGACTCACCGGACACTTCTCCAGAGTGGCTCTTGGCAATTTACATCCCGCCCATCAGTGTAGCAAGGCTCCCATTTCTCCATGGCCTGTCCTGCATTTCTGGTTTTGACACTTTTTTCAGCATGGCCCTCCTGACCGATGGGAAGCGAGACTTCTTTGTAGCGCTGATTTGCCTTTCCAGGTTCCTTGGTTGGCCAAAAAGGGCGTATGCGTTTTTTCCTGAATATATTCAGGAAAAAACGCATACGCCCTTTTTGGCCAAGGGCATCATTGTCAACGTTTTGCCGCTTTTCATGTGCTTTAAAGGCGATTCGTATCTACCTCCTGAAATCTGTTTCCTGCAATTCTGCCTTGATTTCAAATCCTCTTCTTTGCCTTCCCTCAATATATTTGTGGACGAGAGTTATCATTTATAACTCTGCAGGTTTGTGAATTGCAGTGCCCTGAACCTCCATTTTACAACTCGTTTTTATGGGAGCTGGCCGCAAAATCGCAGAATGGCTTCAGGCCCTGTTCTGGTTCCGGGGGGCAGGCTGAGCCTGTGGTTAATTCTTCTTTCTGATGGGAAAATAGAGTGACCTGTGCCTGTCCCAACACCAAGAGCTAGTCTCTCGTTGGTTCCACGTCTTCCCGTTTATCCTCAGGACAAATTGCAACCTGTATGGAACAGGAGGTTAAAGGTGCTGATGCTCCAAGTAGGGAGCTTGCTAGTAAAGCGGCTGGAATGGCGAACCCGGGCACAAGGAGATGAGAAATGAGGTGCGTTTTAGAAACCTTTCCCCATCACACGGTGTACCATCTTCTGGGTTTCTCATGCATGTTTTTGATGTAGGAAGATGCCCTTGAACCTGGAGATTTGGGACCCATGCGATGGGTACCACGCAGTATTCCTTTAAAGGGTCTGCGTTTGCTCACCCAACCTCACCAAACCTCTCAGCCCCAAGAGTGTCCACCCTTATGTCTCATCCAGCTGTGCGTCTAGATATGGTCAATCCAGGTTGCATCACAGCCCCTGAACGCATTGTGTAAGAATTTCTCTCTCTTTCACTGTCTTTGTTTCATGGGTGTTTCAAAGTAATTTATTTTTATAATGGGGTTTAGCTGCTTTTCACTGCTGTGTTTATGCCGCTTTACACCCACTTGACACACTAACAGAGAGATATCAATACATAGGTTTTACGATTATTATTAGTCAGATATATTCTTGTGCGGTGAATAGGGCGTGTTGAGTCCAGTTCTCTGAGCAAGGAGTAGGTCTGGTCTATTACATATTGGGTTTATGGAACGGTATCTGAGCTAATTTGATACCCTTGTTTTATGTATCACCCCACCTCACCTTTCCCGTTAAGCAGCCATAGTGTGTTTTCTGCATGTGTGACTCTGTTCTGTTTTGTAATTCAGTTCAAGTGTAACGGTTTTTACATTCCCTCTATCAGTGATACCTTATGAGAAGTGTCCTTTTCTGTGTGACTTATTTCACTTAGAATCGTCGTACCTAAATCCACTCATCATGCTGCTACTAACCTTACGACATTGATTTCCTGGCTGAGTGATATTCCAATGTACATAAGGACCACAACTTCTTTATCCATTTTTCTCTTTCCTGGGATATTTAAGGTGGAATGAAGTGGAGGTCCTGGTCAACAGAGCAGCCCTAAACTTTGGGGTGCTTGTGTCTTGCTGATTTTTAATTTTCCCAATTTATACCCCCATGAGTGGAAGTGCCCTATGCTCTCTAAGCTGTGTTTTTCAGATGTTTCAGGACTCACCGGACACTTCTCCAGAGTGGCTCTTGGCAATTTACATCCCGCCCATCAGTGTAGCAAGGCTCCCATTTCTCCATGGCCTGTCCTGCATTTCTGGTTTTGACACTTTTTTCAGCATGGCCCTCCTGACCGATGGGAAGCGAGACTTCTTTGTAGCGCTGATTTGCCTTTCCAGGTTCCTTGGTTGGCCAAAAAGGGCGTATGCGTTTTTTCCTGAATATATTCAGGAAAAAACGCATACGCCCTTTTTGGCCAAGGGCATCATTGTCAACGTTTTGCCGCTTTTCATGTGCTTTAAAGGCGATTCGTATCTACCTCCTGAAATCTGTTTCCTGCAATTCTGCCTTGATTTCAAATCCTCTTCTTTGCCTTCCCTCAATATATTTGTGGACGAGAGTTATCATTTATAACTCTGCAGGTTTGTGAATTGCAGTGCCCTGAACCTCCATTTTACAACTCGTTTTTATGGGAGCTGGCCGCAAAATCGCAGAATGGCTTCAGGCCCTGTTCTGGTTCCGGGGGGCAGGCTGAGCCTGTGGTTAATTCTTCTTTCTGATGGGAAAATAGAGTGACCTGTGCCTGTCCCAACACCAAGAGCTAGTCTCTCGTTGGTTCCACGTCTTCCCGTTTATCCTCAGGACAAATTGCAACCCGCATGGAACAGGAGGTTAAAGGTGCTGATGCTCCAAGTAGGGAGCTTGCTAGTAAAGCGGCTGGAATGGCGAACCCGGGCACAAGGAGTTGAGAAATGAGGTGCGTTTTAGAAACCTTTCTCCATCACACGGTGTACCATCTTCTGGGTTTCTCATGCATGTTTTTGATGTAGGAAGATGCCCTTGAACCTGGAGATTTGGGACCCATGCGATGGGTACCACGCAGTATTCCTTTAAAGGGTCTGCGTTTGCTCACCCAACCTCACCAAACCTCTCAGCCCCAAGAGTGTCCACCCTTATGTCTCATCCAGCTGTGCGTCTAGATATGGTCAATCCAGGTTGCATCACAGCCCCTGAACGCATTGTGTAAGAATTTCTCTCTCTTTCACTGTCTTTGTTTCATGGGTGTTTCAAAGTAATTTATTTTTATAATGGGGTTTAGCTGCTTTTCACTGCTGTGTTTATGCCGCTTTACACCCACTTGACACACTAACAGACAGATATCAATACATAGGTTTTACGATTATTATTAGTCAGATATATTCTTGTGCGGTGAATACGGCGTGCTGAGTCCAGTTCTCTGAGCAAGGAGTAGGTCTTGTCTATTACATATTGGGTTTATGGAACGGTATCTGAGCTAATTTGATACCCTTGTTTTATGTATCACCCCACCTCACCTTTCCCGTTAAGCAGCCATAGTGTGTTTTCTGCATGTGTGACTCTGTTCTGTTTTGTAATTCAGTTCAAGTGTAACGGTTTTTACATTCCCTCTATCAGTGATACCTTATGAGAAGTGTCCTTTTCTGTGTGACTTATTTCACTTAGAATCGTCGTACCTAAATCCACTCATCATGCTGCTACTAACCTTACGACATTGATTTCATGGCTGAGTGATATTCCATTGTACATAAGGACCACAACTTCTTTATCCATTTTTCTCTTTCCTGGGATATTGAAGGTGGAATGAAGTGGAGGTCCTGGTCAACAGAGCAGCCCTAAACTTTGGGGTGCTTGTGTCTTGCTGATTTTTAATTTTCCCAATTTATACCCCCATGAGTGGAAGTGCCCTATGCTCTCTAAGCTGTGTTTTTTCAGATGTTTCAGGACTCACCGGACACTTCTCCGGAGTGGCTCTTGGCAATTTACATCCCGCCCATCAGTGTAGCAAGGCTCCCATTTCTCCATGGCCTGTCCTGCATTTCTGGTTTTGACACTTTTTTCAGCATGGCCCTTTTGACCGATGGGAAGCGAGACTTCTTTGTAGCGCTGATTTGCCTTTCCAGGTGGCTTGGTTGGCCAAAAAGGGCGTATGCGTTTTTTCCTGAATATATTCAGGAAAAAACGCATACGCCCTTTTTGGCCAAGGGCATCATTGTCAACGTTTTGCCGCTTTTCATGTGCTTTAAAGGCGATTCGTATCTACCTCCTGAAATCTGTTTCCTGCAATTCTGCCTTGATTTCAAATCCTCTTCTTTGCCTTCCCTCAATATATTTGTGGACGACAGTTATCATTTATAACTCTGCAGGTTTGTGAATTGCAGTGCCCTGAACCTCCATTTTACAACTCGTTTTTATGGGAGCTGGCCACAAAATCGCAGAATGGCTTCAGGCCCTGTTCTGGTTCCGGGGGTCAGGCTGAGCCTGTGGTTAATTCTTCTTTCTGATGGGAAAATAGAGTGACCTGTGCCTGTCCCAACACCAAGAGCTAGTCTCTCGTTGGTTCCACGTCTTCCCGTTTATCCTCAGGACAAATTGCAACCCGCATGGAACAGGAGGTTAAAGGTGCTGATGCTCCAAGTAGGGAGCTTGCTAGTAAAGCGGCTGGAATGGCGAACCCGGGCACAAGGAGTTGAGAAATGAGGTGCGTTTTAGAAACCTTTCTCCATCACACGGTGTACCATCTTCTGGGTTTCTCATGCATGTTTTTGATGTAGGAAGATGCCCTTGAACCTGGAGATTTGGGACCCATGCGATGGGTACCACGCAGTATTCCTTTAAAGGGTCTGCGTTTGCTCACCCAACCTCACCAAACCTCTCAGCCCCAAGAGTGTCCACCCTTATGTCTCATCCAGCTGTGCGTCTAGATATGGTCAATCCAGGTTGCATCACAGCCCCTGAACGCATTGTGTAAGAATTTCTCTCTCTTTCACTGTCTTTGTTTCATGGGTGTTTCAAAGTAATTTATTTTTATAATGGGGTTTAGCTGCTTTTCACTGCTGTGTTTATGCCGCTTTACACCCACTTGACACACTAACAGACAGATATCAATACATAGGTTTTACGATTATTATTAGTCAGATATATTCTTGTGCGGTGAATACGGCGTGCTGAGTCCAGTTCTCTGAGCAAGGAGTAGGTCTTGTCTATTACATATTGGGTTTATGGAACGGTATCTGAGCTAATTTGATACCCTTGTTTTATGTATCACCCCACCTCACCTTTCCCGTTAAGCAGCCATAGTGTGTTTTCTGCATGTGTGACTCTGTTCTGTTTTGTAATTCAGTTCAAGTGTAACGGTTTTTACATTCCCTCTATCAGTGATACCTTATGAGAAGTGTCCTTTTCTGTGTGACTTATTTCACTTAGAATCGTCGTACCTAAATCCACTCATCATGCTGCTACTAACCTTACGACATTGATTTCATGGCTGAGTGATATTCCATTGTACATAAGGACCACAACTTCTTTATCCATTTTTCTCTTTCCTGGGATATTGAAGGTGGAATGAAGTGGAGGTCCTGGTCAACAGAGCAGCCCTAAACTTTGGGGTGCTTGTGTCTTGCTGATTTTTAATTTTCCCAATTTATACCCCCATGAGTGGAAGTGCCCTATGCTCTCTAAGCTGTGTTTTTTCAGATGTTTCAGGACTCACCGGACACTTCTCCGGAGTGGCTCTTGGCAATTTACATCCCGCCCATCAGTGTAGCAAGGCTCCCATTTCTCCATGGCCTTTCCTGCATTTCTGGTTTTGACACTTTTTTCAGCATGGCCCTTTTGATCGATGGGAAGCGAGACTTCTTTGTAGCGCTGATTTGCCTTTCCAGGTGGCTTGGTTGGCCAAAAAGGGCGTATGCGTTTTTTCCTGAATATATTCAGGAAAAAACGCATACGCCCTTTTTGGCCAAGGGCATCATTGTCAACGTTTTGCCGCTTTTCATGTGCTTTAAAGGCGATTCGTATCTACCTCCTGAAATCTGTTTCCTGCAATTCTGCCTTGATTTCAAATCCTCTTCTTTGCCTTCCCTCAATATATTTGTGGACGACAGTTATCATTTATAACTCTGCAGGTTTGTGAATTGCAGTGCCCTGAAGCTCCATTTTACAACTCGTTTTTATGGGAGCTGGCCACAAAATCGCAGAATGGCTTCAGGCCCTGTTCTGGTTCCGGGGGTCAGGCTGAGCCTGTGGTTAATTCTTCTTTCTGATGGGAAAATAGAGTGACCTGTGCCTGTCCCAACACCAAGAGCTAGTCTCTCGTTGGTTCCACGTCTTCCCGTTTATCCTCAGGACAAATTGCAACCCGCATGGAACAGGAGGTTAAAGGTGCTGATGCTCCAAGTAGGGAGCTTGCTAGTAAAGCGGCTGGAATGGCGAACCCGGGCACAAGGAGTTGAGAAATGAGGTGCGTTTTAGAAACCTTTCTCCATCACACGGTGTACCATCTTCTGGGTTTCTCATGCATGTTTTTGATGTAGGAAGATGCCCTTGAACCTGGAGATTTGGGACCCATGCGATGGGTACCACGCAGTATTCCTTTAAAGGGTCTGCGTTTGCTCACCCAACCTCACCAAACCTCTCAGCCCCAAGAGTGTCCACCCTTATGTCTCATCCAGCTGTGCGTCTAGATATGGTCAATCCAGGTTGCATCACAGCCCCTGAACGCATTGTGTAAGAATTTCTCTCTCTTTCACTGTCTTTGTTTCATGGGTGTTTCAAAGT